>NC_143557.1:73158214-74362142 GCF_054136105.1 Typopeltis vanoorti | reverse complement strand
TGAAGACAGAAAATCTGTCCATAGAGTCAGAGAGAGTCATGCAGCATCACTAATCTGGTATGGATGCATAGATGTTGATTATCAATGGAGAAAACACATCTGGAGATAATTAACTAACTAAATTTCTTTAGCTGTTATTTTGCCTTTCTCACCAAGACATCTTCATGGGCAGAAAGAAAAACTTAGTATTTGAATGCAAACACACTGGTAGAAGACTGATTATAAAAAGCAAGCTCCTACAATACTAAGTGACATCCTTCATGGATGAAGTGATAAGATCTTGCTGAAGGTCCGAAAATGACGGTCTACAGATTTTTTGTAATGTGATGCAGCAGATTCCAGAAATAGTCTCAGATTTACATCTGCTTCTGTATAAAAGGAGGGCACCTTCTCCTTCCGCATTGGATGTGGTGATTGGTCTGCCACCCTGGAACAGCTATACTACAGATGGATAGTTACAGTATTCTACTAGATGGAAACCGGCTGTTCTTGCAGTGTGTGTCCAATGTATGTAGGCTTGCAGAGAAAAAGGGATACTGTAAACCTCAGGATAATCTAGATGATGTAGAGCAGGGGTTCCCAACCTTTATGTTTCATTGAGCACATTCTAAAATACCGGTAGGGTGACGGGCACCATCTATTTTTTCAAGCAAATTTTTTGAATTCTTTTGTTAAATGAATACACACAAAGTTTACATTATAATCAAATGTTTTATTACTTAAAAGTTTACATTATATAAAAATTTAAATATATATATGTAAGTTAGTGTGATCTTTGGTATTGCATTTCATTGGCCAGTGCTTCATAATTAGGAGAATATGATGATATTCCAGTTCTTAAACTGGAATGAACAACTTCGAATGTGCATCTACTTTACAGTGTATGCGTTTAATACTCGTCATGTGTCATTAACGCATGCGTCATATAGCATGCCATGAATTGTTGCATGATTATTTCAAACTATACGGCACACGGTTGAACAGTGGCAGGCACACACAAATTGGTCGACAGGCACCATGGTGCCCGTGGGCATAGGGGTTGGGAACCCCTGATGTAGAGGATGTTTTTGGTGAGTGGATAAGGGTTACTAATTTTTGGTATTGCCTGTCTGTGTGTTATACCTTTTAAGAATGCATGTGAGATTTTTTCTAAGGTGCACTAAATATAGACAATGACAATGGATTTTTTTTTTACTCTGGATTTTGCAGGGTGAGGAGGGGGAGATTGGAGGATGGGCAGAAAGCTCTGCTGATTTTGTGAAGGGAGAAGTCATTGGATAAAAAAGTGTCATGAGCAGAATGTTCAACCCTATTTACTAAGGTTTTTATAACACCATACTATTGGGAGTGTGGGTAGGATAGATGATGGATGAACCTTCCAGAGTGGGTGGGTTTTCTGTAGACTGAAAAAGATAAGGATCTGTTGTGTAGTTGGGTGACCAGAATATCAAGGAATGGCAGACAGTTACTGTTTTCCTTTGCAATGCCGAAACAGTCTTCAAATGCTGACTCTTGAGATCTACTAAAAACATTTCCTATGTACTGCCATGTGGCCAAAGTAGCATAGCCATATTGTGGGTTTGAGAGGGACAGAGTTTAGAACTGTTTCCAAAATTTTCCAAGAAAAGATTAGTGGGGGAGGAAATGGAGAAGCCCATAGTAGCTACATTTTCAATCTGCTTGTGATTTTTTTTATGCCAAATAAATAAAACAGCCACAGTGTATGGCATAAGTGAATAAGTCTGATATGTCAGGAAGGGGAAAGGAAGAGAATAAATAAGTTCTGAGTTTTCTTTCAGGGGTACATTAGTGAATAGGAAGACTATATCAAAACTGACCATAATGTTAGCATTTCTGAGGACAATATCTGACAAGTTCTGAAGTGCATTTTTAGCATGGGAGGAAGTGTGGTGTGTAATGAAGGAGAGAGAGAGAGAGAGAGGTCTATGGTAAAGTGTTTGGCCACTTTATAAGTAGGGAAACGACACTGTCCACTATGGGTCTCAAGGGTTGTTCTGTTTGTGTATTTTTGTGTTTGTGCAATCCTGGGTATCCATAACTCTCTGGATGCCTAGGATTATGGGTTTTAAGTTTTTGGATAGTTTCAGGAGGGAGAGGAAGGGGAGATTGGAGGATGGGCAGAAAGCTCTGCTGATTTTGTGAAGGAAGAAGTCATTGGATAAAAAAGTGTCCTGAACAGAATGTTCAACCGTATTTACTAAGGTTTTTATAACACCATATTATTGGGAGTGTGGGTAGGATAGATGATGGATGAACGTTTTTAGTCTTTTTTGTGTGTTTGGGAGGTATCAGTGTCAGTTAGGGGGTAGGTGGATAGATCGGTGAGTAGGACCAACATTTTTTAATTATATTCAGTGTGATCAAGTACTACCATAGCATTATCCTTATCCACTTTGGGGATGATAATATTCTGGTTTCACATAGCTTTTTGCATAGGATAAATTACTTTTTTGAGGCTTTACAGATTTTAAGATGTTGGCTACATCTATTCAGATATTAATGGCAATACAGAGATTGTAGATGACTAGTTCTATTGTGGCCATAATTTGAAGAACGGGCATTTCCCTTGGAGCTACAGCATAGTTATGGCCAAGACCGAAGATGCCGATAGCCTCTTTCTTGAGCTTGACTTAAATGTCATAGACTAGTATTGTCATAGACTTAATGATGTTAAAACTCGGGCATTATTCCCATCTGGATTAAAATAAAGCCCAAGTTTAAGTCTCTCAAAACTCTCTGTATCTACTGTTGCACTAGTTTTGCTCTTTTATGATAAAAAATCAATGCCACATGCACCATGCTGAGACCACAACACTATTCCAGCACTACAGGGCAAGCTC
The DNA here is from genome assembly GCF_054136105.1 of Typopeltis vanoorti. Lineage (NCBI taxonomy): Eukaryota > Metazoa > Arthropoda > Arachnida > Uropygi > Thelyphonidae > Typopeltis > Typopeltis vanoorti. Next base: position 74,359,281 of record NC_143557.1, on the reverse strand, counting down.
TTCAGCATGCCAAACTTGGGATGATTTTCTCTCTCTCTCTCTCTTGCACATCTCTGATGCTTCAACACAAAAAAGAATTTTAAAAAAAAGTGAAGTCCAAAAATTTAATAATCTAACCAGGATAAAAAAAAGCCTCAATTACCTTCAGAATATATTGTAATTAATTAGTTGTATTTCCAGCTCAAGAAAGAAGATGCATAACACCAGCAGGCTTGACCATAACCATGCAATAGCTCCAAAGGAAATACCAGTCTTCAAATTATTGCAAAATTAGAATGAGGCATCAACAGTCACCTGCATAACACCAATAATATCTGGCTATATATAGCAAAGATTTTAAATTCTGGAAATTTTCTGAAAAGAAATTTAACCTAGGCAGAACAAGCTACACTTAAAATGCTATGCCAAAACAAGATTATCATTATCACCAAAACAAATAACCGAAACACTATGGTAATACTTCATCATTATGAACAGGATCCAAAAATGTTGATTCTATTCAGTGATCAATCTACATACAGCCTTGAAACCTATCCAAAAACAAAAAAAAAAGGTCCCCCAAAATTATTAGAGGTTGTATCCTAGTCCCCTGAAACTATCCAAGATCTTAAAACTATATAATCCCAGACCTCTGCAGAAGTCTAGGATTGTATAGCTCAGGAGATGACTAATATTATGATAGTACTACATGAAAAAGTTACATTATGACTAACTTCCTATCAAGGATTCTTCACAAATCAATCTGTTATGTGTCAAGACTCCAATATATCAGACCTTATATTTCAGTCCTCTAATCATTTCCCACTGTATTAATCCATCTAGGTCTTCCTCTGGGTCTTTTTCCTGTCAAAGAACACTTATTTTGCTAATCTTCCCTTTCCCACTCTGTTTAAGTGACCAAACCACCTGAGACTAGCTCTGCTAAAACATTCCTGAATTCTAACAATGTCAAGTTCCTTCCTAATGTCCTTATTTTTAATATGATACTGCCGTTAACTCCATCTGGTAACTCTCCTAATCTTTCTTAGAACTCTCATATATGTAGCCTCCAGTCTTTGATCAAGTGGCTATTTCTATCTGTGTGTTAAGGCTTAAGCACTGGGAAAAAGTGTCATGATAAAAGTTTAATGAAGTGAAACAGTACTAGGACACAATTAAAAATAGTATTTAACGTGTCCAATATTTCATATCAGTTACAGAGACATCATCGGGAAGTACAAATGAACAAATGGACACCTGTGGCAAACTAGAATGTAAACTGGGATCTCAAAGTATTAAAGTTTCTCATATTTTGGGGAAGTTTTATGCAACCATATTTATTTAAATTAGGCTGATTTTTAAGAGCAGCAGCAGATTCTGAAAACAGTCTTTCTCTTCTAAATTTACTGTGATGGAGCATAGCCTTTTTTCTAATTGATTTTAGTAATGCTATCACCATTCCCTATGTCCAAGGCACATTAGAATAAATATCCAGAATCTTAAAGAAATACAATCTTTGCCCCACTTTCAAGCCGCACTTAAAAACTAGCTATCCTTATCACTCCACTAAAGACAAACTCCCACACCTCACAGTTACAGGTGTTTATAGAGTTCCTTGTTCCTGGAAGTTGGCCTACTATGGACATACAGGAAGATCAGCTACAATTCGAATAGAAGAACATAACAAATACATCTCTAGTCATGACTATGGTCAATCTGACCTTGCAGAACATGCTTTGGATACAGCTCACAGAATCAATTGGAAAAAGACTATCATACTCCATCACAGTAAATTTAGAAGAGAAAAACTGTTTTTTGAATCTGCTGTTTCTCTTAAAAATCAGCCTAATTAAATAAATATGGTTGCATAAAACTTCCCAAAATATGGGAAGTGCTAATACTTCGAGATTCCAGCTTACTTCTTAGGACGCCAACAAGTGTCCACAGAGGGGGGGGGGGAGGTGCCCTACCTAGTTAAGACTTTAGTCTTTCATCTACATGTTTCAGTTAGTATTGTGCTCCTTTGTGTGTGTGTATTACATCTCATTTTGAACTCCATGACAATATCTCAGTAACTGAGATGAAATACTGGAAGCATTAAATACTATTTTTAGTTGTTTCCTAGTTCTGTTTCATTCCAACTGAATAAATTTATTCAGTTTACTTCCTACCATACTAGCTTTGCTAATTCCGTTGTCTATTTCCAAATTTCATTTGCCACCTTCACTAAAAATTGAGCCTAAACTGAAATGTTTTCCTTGTTCTATAGGTTCTCCATTCAGGATGCAATTGATGTTTTCAATGTTTCTGCTCTTTTCCTAGTCTTTATCTTTTTTATTGTTGATTTTCATACCAAATTTATTACAACACATTTTTCAATTTACTCAGGGCATCCTGCAGACTTGTACTGGATTTATTTAGGAGTATAAAAGTAAAGACCTGAGATTAACATCTCCAATTCTGATAATAGATTTAATACCACTTTCCTTCATAATGTGATCCATATAGATGATGAACAATAGTGGAGATAATGTGCACCCTCCCTTGTCTCACACCTGATTCAAAATCAAAATATCTTCTGTACCTTGTTTAATTCCTTCTTTCACTTCCTTCCAATTGCTGACTTACAACTCAGATACAGATTATATATTATCTGATATACCTCATTTGTACCATATAACTATAGCATTTTGAACAGCTTTTCTCTTGGCATCTTGTCATATGTCTTCTCCAATCTACAAAATTTAAATACAGATCTATGTTATATTCCCTTCTCCACTATTTGTATTAAAGTGAAAACATGATCCTGACACTCTATATTGGTCTGAATCTGGCTTGAACTTCTCCAAGCTTCCTTTCCACAATTTTTCTCAGCCATTTCTCAAGAATACTTGCATAAATCTTACCAGAAACATATATTTTAGGAAAATTCGTCTGTAATTCCCACATTCAGTTTCCAATCATCCAGAATTCAATGCTCTGACCAGACCTTTTGAATTATGCAGTGCAGCCACTGTAAAATTTTTATACCTCCTTTCCCCATTTCAGGTCAAATATCACCTACTCCAGCTACCTTTCCACATTTCAGGTTTTTGGTTGCTTTTGTACTTCAAGTACTGATATATATTCCTGACTGCATTTCTGCTGGATGTTTTCTACTATCACATTTGCCGGCCTGGTTGGCCAAGTGGTTAGCGTATCCTCTCTCCAGCCAAAAGGCTGCTGGTTCGAATCCCGTCATGGGCATGGATGTTTGTGATTGTCTGTAAAAATGCTAGTGGTGGTAGATGCCGTTGGTGTAGTTGCAGTTTGTTGTAGTTAGTGAAATGAGTGGTGGAGACAGAAAGTTGTAGGGTAGGTACCCTCCCTCGAAGAGTCTTTGGATTCTCTGGAGGTATCACACTGTCACTGCTTATTTAATTTAGGAATCTTTCAAAGTAATCACTGAAGACATCAAGAATATCTTTATCCTCAGTTTTCATCAGTTACCTTTGTCATCTCTGATTCCTTTTACAGTAGTACTCTTCTTCATTTCTGAGTCATTTCAACAACCTTTGGAACATTTTATCACGTTTCTGACACTTATTTTCTATATTCTTATCAAAGTCTTCCTATGACTTTTGTTTAGCTAGTTTTATACTGTGCTTCACTTTCTTACATTTTTCTCTATATTCTTTCAGAGCACAAGCTGACTTACTTGCCAAAAAGTTTCAGTATGCTTTCTTCTTTTCCTTGAATGTCTCTTTAACTTCCTATCTACCATGGAATTCTGATTTTTCTGTCCTTGCAGTCAATCTCACCACGATTCTCGGGCTGAATCAATCAATGTTTTCTTCGAGGTTTGCTACTAATTCTCCAGCATTTGGTTGTTGTTTTCAAAATCTCAACTATGATTTGTTTTAAAACTTTCTTAAACGCTCTTCTTTTCAATATGACATCCTGCTCAAAACTGGTGATCACTTCCGGTTTCAAATCCTCTGTATACTCTTGTGTCCTGAAGCAGCATGAAGATATCAGTATCAATAATAACACAGTCAATCAGGCTTTTCTTATTTCTCCCATCTTTTCTCCATGTCAATTTGTGCACATCTTTATGTTGAAACATGATGTCAGTAATAATCCCTATCCTGAACAGAAACCTTGCTGGCATCGTGACATGGATAAGAACGGCTGGTGGAAAAACATTGGGGAATAGAATAGTAGATGGACAAGACTGCAAACACCACTATAATGAGACAATTTGCTATAACAAACTATAAAAAAAACTCCTGTCTAAGTCACATAGAACAAATGCTATTTAAGTGCACTATTACATACAATAAAAGCTCAAAACTTTCAACTGAATTTCCTAGCAAATAATGTTACAATCAGTAGATAAATGTAACAGTGGGAAAAACATTGGTGAATAGAATAGCAGATGGACAAGACTGCAAGCACCACTATAATGAGATAATGTACTATAACAAACCATAAAAAAAACTCCTGCCTAAGTCACAGAACAAATGTCATTTTAAGTGCACTATTACATACAGTAAATAGACTGAATTTCCTAGCAAATAATGTTACAATCGGTAGACAAATGTAATAGTGGAAATGTTATACTGATGATGGAACAATGTTACCACAATGAACAACACATCAACAAAGGAAATAGCGGGAAATGGTACACTGATGCAAAACAATACTTATGTATAGACGAAACCATACATAAACAAAGGAAATCATGGAAAAGAGAACAGAGGAATTCATGGGAATTTGTATATTAATGACAGAAAACTAAGAATTGGCAAGAACCAAATATAAAGAATACAAAACAACAACATGAAAGTAGAAATGCAAACAATAATAAAAACATGAGAAAGAACTATAAGAGTATGAAATCATAAAAACAAAAATGCAGAATTAATGTTTACATTTTGAAATGTTATAAGCATTAGCTTAAATTAATGTCACTTACCTGAAATCTTCATAATGAACTAAATATGTGGAGACATACTACTAAAATCAAAATATACTACAAAAATAAGACATACTACTAAAATCAAAATAATGCTTAAAAAATCAGAAATTCTAAATCAGAATAACTTTTTTACCTGATGAATCAAGAATTTTTCAAACACAAAATGAGCTATTATCCACACAAAGTGCATAATTTTTAATTAAACTTCAAATTAAGAAATACTATACACCCTCTGTCCAAAAACAAACCGAATTTTTGATAGAAAATAAAACACAGGCCAATTATAATTATTTAAATCATTTATTTCAATCAATATACTCTCCCTCAGTTTCGATACAGCATTTGGCACAGTCAATTAATTCGTTAAATGAGTTTTTTATATCTGTTTTTTGGATACTGTTGAGGGTCGTGGTTACTGCCGCTTGAATATTTTCAGTGGTGTCATATCGTTTTTCTTTCATTTGCAGATGAATCGTATTCATCTGCAAAATCAGATGAATACGGCGAGTGATCCATCACACAAACTTGGTTTTTGCTCAAAAACTGTCTCACAATTACAATTATATGAAGAGCCAAAGGCTTCAATTTGGCGACATGAACTTATTTAAGTTAAGGGATATTATATCCCATATTGTTTCTTAGTCGAATACGAAACTCAAAGAATTTCATGCTGAATATAGAAACTATATAAAGTTCGGTGATTCCAAGCGTAAGCAAATACCTGGATAGTGCAGCACCTGATCCATTAAGGTAGTGCAAGCTGAGGCAACTCATAGAAAGGGTGGAGCAAGTTCCGATCACTATTTTTGATATTTATCCATAATGTGAACTTAACTCCTAGGAGCTGTATTATTGTTCAACATTATGAGAGAAGGTCACTACCCAGACCGGTTTCGACCTTTTTTGAGGTCTCATCAGTGAGTAGGTTTCTCATGTTTTCATTATTGTTTGCATTTCTACTTTCATGTTGTTGTTTTGTATTCTTTATATTTGGTTCTTGCCAATTCTTAGTTTTCTGTCATTAAGCTAGACCTAGTTAATACTAAGTTTGTAGTGAACAGAACTTACATCCCTTTTATGAGAATTGCCAAGAGGGTGTCCTAATGTTTCTTAGCCGAATAGGAAACAATATGGGATATAATATCCATTAACTTAAATAAGTTCATGTTGCCGAATTGAAGCTTTTGGCTCTTCATATAATTAGTAATTTATTAGGACACCTTTTTGGCAATTCTCATAAAAGGGATGCAAGTTCTGTTCGCTACAAACTTGGTATTAACTAGGTCTACCTACTCGTTGATGAGACCTCAAAACAGGTCGAAACCGGTCTGGGTAGTGACCTTCTCTCATAATGTTGAACAATAATACAGCTCCTAGGAGCTAAGTTCACATTATGGGTAAATATCAAGAATAGTGATTGGAGCTTGCTCCACCCTTTCTATGAGTTGCCTCAGCATGCACTACCTTAATGGATCAGGTGCTGCACTATCCAGGTATTTATTTACGATTGGAATCGCCAAACTTTATATGGTTTCTATATTCGGCATGAAACTCTTTGAGTTTCGTATTCGGCTAAGAAAAAATATGGGATATAATATCCCTTAACTTAAATAATGTCTCACAATGAGATGGTGAGATTCAAAAGTGACCAGCTGCCTGCATCACGATATTCATGGCATATGCAATGAATTCTCGCTATCAATCGCTTCAAAACTTTGACATAAAACTCACCATTGACCGTTTGGCTAGGCAGAACGAATTCTTTGTGGATAATGCCCTTGGAATTGTAGAAACAAATCAGTGTTGTCTTTACTTTTTGACTTCTCCAGCGACTTTTTTTCAGATGCCCATCTTCTGGTGGTCTCCACTCAGCACTCTGGTGCTTTGTTTCGGGCTCATACTCAAAACATTACGTTTTGTAACCAGCGTTTCAAGGAAGTTTGAGTCCTTACAGTTTTAATGAGGTCCTTGCAGCATTCAATTTGATACATTTTTTGTCGTCGGTCAACTTGTGGGGAACAAATCGCGAATTCAATTTACGAAGGCACAAACTCTCGGTCAAAATGTTATGCAGAGTTGATTTTGGAATCCTCAATTCATCTTCAATCAATCTCATGGACGATTTTAGGTTTTCTTTGATGAAATCACACACTTTTTGGATGTTAACTTCGCTCAGTCCAGTTTTTGGATGGCCTGACTTTTTGTCATCCTCAAACATCTCACGACCACTTTGAAATCGCTTAAACCACTCGTAAACTTGAGTAAGGGATAAGCATTCATCACCGTATGCTTTTTGAAGCATTTGATGCGTTTTGGTAAAACGTTTACCAATTTTAACACAAAAGTCAATCACAGCTGTCTGTTTGAAACTCATTTTCCAACCATTCGTCAAAACACACTGTCACTCTTGGCACTATAACTCGGCTTCTAATGAAACAAATGTCATAAACAGTTGACAGAACACTAATGTAGGTTGCCACGTTCGATAACAAAAAGATGCAACAGGTGGAGTCACTATTTTTTTCTATTTTCGAAAAGTTCAGTTTCTTTTTGGACAGAGAGTGTATAATGTACCATATTTCTTTGATTTACATTTCTAAGAAAACACTCGATTTATGGAAGATGTTCATCATAAGGTCTTGTTCCAGTTAGGAAGCTGATTTAGTGATACACCAGCTGTGGCAATCATTTCCTTACCTCACCAGTCTTCAGCTGACTAATGCTGGCATATGCAGACTGATGTTTAACTTCTCCCTCCCTCTCTTTATAATTAGAGATAACCAATTATAAAGATGACTGTGCAAGTTTTAAGGCTATATTTCTTTAATGTTACAGACTGTACATATTTAAGTTATTAAGAAGAGGTGAGTGATCTTAATTTCATGGCCTCAGTACCTCAGTCAGTACAGACAATGCCCTTTGGTTGGAAAGACTGAGATTCAAATCCCATCTAGGATGCAAAGATCCTTTATATCAGGATTTCTCAACTAAAGGTGAGTTACCCAGTTTCTAATGGAAGGTAGCATTGTTTTACCTTCAAGAACCTTGGATTTTTCATCCTGGAAAACATGCAAACTGGCCTGAAGAACACACACACACACACACAATTCACAGCTATAGCAGACAATGCAAATAGGATTAACTACCATATCAGGTTTCTAAGAATCCATGTTATTAGGCAGAATGGGACTTAACATAAGAAGGAAGATGGGATGGGACATTAATTTAAGCAACATATAATTTGTACATTTAAACATTAATTCTGCATTTTCATTGCATTTGAAATTCTCATATTGTTTTTCTGTTCATAAAGTTTGGTTTCTGTTGGCAATGTACAATGTCCCACCATATCCTTATTTTATTTCTCTCAATTTCCTTTGTTCTCTTTCCACCATTTCTTATATTCTCTTTCGATTTTCTTTATTTCATTGGAATGGAATGCGTTCCTAAATTCACTATAGCAAACCCTGTACTAAAAAAACAATTTTTCTGTTCTTAGTGGTTTTATACCAAGTGTCTACTGTATATGGTGAAACCGAATCAAAGAGATAGCTGGTGACTAGCGGTTTCCCTTAAAGCTCTGTAAGCTGCTGCTGCTACCGCTGTTCAGTTTGTATATTAATGATTATTTATTATTATTATTATACAGGTATCTCCATGGAGTCCAAATACTCATCACGGGAGACCCAATCTATCCACACAATCTATCATACCTCTCCTTGAACCCATTAACAGACAAAGCCCTCACAACTGACTCTGGCAATCCATTCCAATCATTCACAACTCTCCAAACAAAAAAAATAGTCCTCACAACCCTATTGACCACACCTTTATTCAACCAGGGATTAACCCTTGTTCTGTTTCCTCCTCACCAAGTGCTGAAACATTTCTCCAGCATCTATCCTATAAAATCCTTTAAGCAACTTAAATGTTTCTATCATACCCCCTCTTTTTCCCCTATCAACCAAAAATTCATGATTTAAAGATAAAAAAATTCATGAAATAAATTCAAGATTTAAAGATTTTAATAAAACTGAAATGATTGTATCTTTTATCAATAATCAATTTCAAGAAAACTTGAACATCACAGAAATTTCAAATAAAATTAGTGAGCTATTTGATATAAACCAAGCTGAAGTAGAACTTGGGATAATAAACATTCAGAATAGTTTACATTTAAAATCAATAAACAATGAAGTCATTTGGAAGTATGTACATGAAAAATTCCCAATATTAACTGATATTGCACGAAAAATTCTGTTGTGTTTCGGATCAACATACTTGTCAGAATCTGCTTTTTCAAATATGACCATCATAAAAAATCAATTAAGAAACCAAATTACAAATGATCATTTGGATTACTAATTATATGAAGAGCCAAAGGCTTCAATTTGGCGACATGAACTTATTTAAGTTAAGGGATATTATATCCCATATTGTTTCTTAGCCGAATCAGAAACTCAAAGAGTTTCATGCCGAATATAGAAACTATATAAAGTTCGGCGATTCCAAGCGTAAGCAAATACCTGGATAGTGCAACACCTGACCCATTTGGTAGTGCAAACTGAGGCAATTCATAGTAAGGGTGGAGCAAGCACCGATCACTATTCTTGGTATTTACCCATAATGTGAACTTAGCTCCTAGGAGCTGATTAACTAGGTCTACCTACTCGAGGCCCAAGCAATGCCAAATTTCACATTAACTTTTTATTTTAATCAACCATCATTTCCTGTAACTTGTGAGTTTGTAATCAATCTGTTGTTTTTTCTAATTTTGGTTTTCCAAAATAGAGAAATAAATATTTTATTCCAATATATTTGTTTTTTTTATTGTATTAAAATATTTGTTGTATTAAAATAATTAAAAGTGATAAATAAATTTTTAAATACACAAATAAAGTTTTTAGAAGTGTATTTTTTTTTAATTGTTTATTTGTGCAAGATCAGATATCAGGTTGGGGGAACGTGATCTATATAAGAGAGTAGATCACCGAATAACTTATATATAAGAGAGTAGATCACCAAATAACTTTTTACAGAAAAGTAGCTCGCATAGTAAAAAAGGTTGAACACCATTCGTATATATGATTGACTGAGATGAAATATGGGAAGAATTAAATAGTATTTTTAATCCTTTTTAAATGCTCTCTCATTCCATTAATTCCCCCAAACATGAGTTATTTCAATGTCATCAAATAACTCATATGAAACTGTTGGAAGGTTGCAAAAATTACTTACCAGTCTCCATCTGAAGGAATCTAAGGAAGGAAAAAAAATTGATTTTAATCCGCTATGCTATCTATATAAAGAATTATTAATGAAAACAAATATTTATAAGCCAATTACTCAAACTGTTCATTTGTTCTAACCAATAATGCACCTAAGAATGCTACATCATAAAGAATATTTGGCATCAATGTTACCTCTCATTTTTTCAGCCCATGTTCACATGAAAAACATTTTGTACACAAATTTCCAGTCTCATACTCAATGTGTGCACAAATTTAAGATTTCTCATTTAATGTTTCCCTTTTTTCGTATAGCTATAACCTGTAAAATTGCAAACATCACATGAATTCACTTAAACCTGCATAGCTACAAAAATCCATCAGCGTTTGCACAACTTCAAGTTACTGTACTATCTAGACAGTAGACTCTCTAATCAAATATGTCTCTGCAACTTGATAACAGTGTCAGTTCACTCCCATTGCACAGGCTAAAAATAATTAAATAGGGTGTATTAAGTAAGAAAGGGATAGAGTAATATTGGAGTGTAGACATTGGAAAAATTACTAAATAAGATAAGTGACAAGTGTGATTTAACATATAATTCGTTTTTACAGCATGTTCAAAAATTATTGACTCTAAATTAGAAATTATGAAAGCAAAAATTTTGTGTGCAAAGTAACAAGGCATGTGCACTTGCCTAGTAACATAGTAACGTGCTCTAGGATTTTAGAGGGAACATTGGTTGGAATCAAATAAAACATACAGAGATCTGAAAAGGAAAGCAAAAAAAAAAAAGATGTAGAGATTGAAAAATAAGGGCAAATTTTATGGCCTTGATTGATTTCAGTTTGTCGAGAAATAACTGAAACTCCTGAAATATTATTATTATTATTTAGGCCTCCAAGGAGTCAAAAGACTCATTGCAGGAGGTCCTTCCTAGAAAACACGTCTATCAAGAATCATCATGGGAGGTCCCTCCTAGGAAACATAAAGTCTATCATACCACTCCTTAAATTCATTGACCGTTCTCGCTCTCACCACTCTATCAGGCAATGCATTCCTTGGTTCAATCACTCTCCATGCAAAGAAACCACTCCCTCACCCTCTTGCTCACAATTTACTTTCATATCTCCCCTTGTCATCACTCCTTCCTGCTGTTCAACCAAGCGAAAGAACTCTCTAGTGTCAACCCTGTAACCACCTCTCAACAGTTTAAAAGTCTCAATCATATCACCTCTCCTTCTTCTATCTACCAAACTCTGCAGTCCACAGTTCCCTCAGCTGATTCTCATAACTAACATTGCACAGTCCTGAAACCATCTTCGTTATCCACCTTTGTACCCTTTCCACAGTTAATTTATCCCTTTCAAATCCCAGGGACCAAATCTGAGAACAATAGTCTATCATTCCATTGTATAATCCAGGGTCTTATACAATGGAATAATAATTCTTTTATCTCTGCAGGTCAGTCCTCATTATTGCAGCACTCCTCTGTGTTACCTTCACCACCTTTGCAATATGTCCCTTGAATTTCAGGTTTCTATCAATGATCAACCCCAAATCTCTTGTCTCCCTTACTTTCTCCAGTATAGCTCCTCCAATAGAGTATGCAGCATCCCATCGATGTGTCCCAAACCCCAAGACCTTACATTTTTCTGCATTAAACCGACACCCCCATTCATTTGCCAATCTGTCTAGCTTATTCAAATCCTCTTGCAGGACTACCACATCTGCACTATTACTAATAACCCTTCCCAGCTTCACATCATCCGCAAACAACTGAATATCCCCCTGCAATCCACTGACAAGTCATTGATATAAAGGTTAAACAATATAGGTCCCAGTACTGAGCTCTGTGGGAACCCACTTGTAACCCTCTGCCTCCTTGAAACTACCCCCCACCATACACAACTCTCTGATACCTATAGGATAGCCAATCCTGAATCCAGTTGACCAACCTGACATCCAAACCCATGTGCTGCAACTTAAATATCAGCTTATCATGTGACACCCTCATCTGCCCAATGTTGTATACAGTCCCTAACTAATTTCTCCAAGATCTTAAGAAGTACTGATGACACACAAACTGGCCTATAATTAGACGCTTCCAGTCTGCTCCCGCCCTTATGCAATGGCATAAGGATGGTATTTATATTTATATGAATAATAAAGAAAGAGATCGTGACAAAAAATAGAATTTAACGGGTAAAGTAGTAGTGGAAGTATATTATATAATGTACAAGCACCTGTGGGTTTTCACTACCTAAAGAAAGAACATGTGACCAGAGTGAAAAGGCAGAATATTTAATTCACTAAACTAGTTAATAGACATTTTAAGTAAGATTTTATTATCATCATCAGTGCATAAAACTAAGAGGAGAATGTTTAATTCAAATACAACTAATTATAACTGTGTTGTAGTATAATAGTATACATGCATTTACATTTAAGAAGATGAAATTTTGTATTTGCATTCATGATACGCAAAATGAAATATCTGTTAACTAGTTTAGTTAATTAAATATTCTCCCTTTTTACTTGATCACATGTTTGTTCTTCAGTTATAGAATATTATAGAACAGGTGGGAAAGACGTTTGAAGGGAAAGAAATTGGAAGAGAAATGGAACAATTTTGAAGGTGTTTGTCTTTTCTTCTTATGGATTTTAGGCCAAGTGGTCTGTTCCAGTCTCTTGCCACTGCTCTCTTAGATGTCCAATTCTTCTTTTCATTTATTTTATATCTGTATAATATTTTTGACAGTCTACTACTGTCCATTCAATTAGATGTTCTATCCATTTTTTTTTAAAAATATATATATATATATTTACTTATACAGTAGTTGACTGGTTTCATATTCAGGAACTATAAAATTTCTTCATTTGTTTATGTTCCCACTTGGTATATCCAGCTGTTTTTCTGAGAAATTTCATTTCTGCTGTTTGAATTCATTTTTCTTTTTTAGGATCCATGTTTCACTGCCATATAATAAAATTGGATTAGACAGGACATTATGCAGTCTGATTCTGTGTTTTCATACCAGGAATAACTTAAACATATTATTCATTATGTCATTTACTTTAATAAAATTTGTTATATTAATGTGTATATTTTTTTCATCTTCATATGATAAATCACATCTGAGGTATTTGAAAGTATTTACTTGTTCTAATATTTTATTATTATCATTATTTTACTCCTTATTGGATTTTCACCTTTGGAAGCCAATATTTTTGTCTTTACTTTAGTTCATTCTGAAATTTAATTTGATGATTTTACTGATCTTTGCAAATAATAGTGTCTCTATCTTTATTTCTATGCCAAATGGATTGTGCTGTTTCCAGTGATAATTATATATATATATATATATATATATATATATATACAGTCATACCCTGACTTACGCGAATCCGGAGTTACGCGGTTTCTTATATGTACGTATTCCCGTCCTGCTTCACGCCTCACTACTAGTCGTATCTTTCAGGTGCCGGCTGCATTCGCCAGTGTTTTGTGCGTTTTCCATTCATACACGCGATTTTTATAGTCTACAAGCCTTGCGATTGTTTAATGTTATGTTCTTGATAAAAATTTTATCACATAAAAAATAATAATGTCATCCAAAAGAAGCAAGTCCGATTCTTCTACAGCTAGCAAGAAAAGAAAAGCATTGACTTTGGAAACAAAACTCAACATTATTAAGGATTTTGAAGGTGGAATGAAAATTTTTGAGCTAGCAAAGACGTTCGATCTACAGGAATCCACAGTAAGAACAATCATAAAAGAAAGGTTTACAGATTTTGGAGGACATAGATTCTAACGAGGAACAAATTGTAGCCACAAAGCAAGGAATAAAAAAATCATTAGCTTGCTATGAAGAAATTTTGCGTGACAAGAAAAAGACATTATGCAGTCAGACGAATCTATTAGATTTTATGAAACCATCCACATCGAAATAACTTTCTTTTTTTATGTACGAAAAACTATAATTATGATTATATTTCTTAAAAAATATAGGTGTTTTTGTAAACCTTTGGTCCCAATTGTATGTTTGTGTATATAAAATACATGCAAAATTATACCCCAAGTTACGCGAATTCGACTTAAGTACGAATTATCAACAGCACTTTTTGTTGGTCCCACCTACTGCATAACTTCGGAGTTTTACTGTATTAAATATAATAAAAAGTAGAGGTGATAGGTGCATCCTTGCTCTACTCCTCTTGATGTCTTTCCATTCTGAAATGAATGGAATTAACTGCTATTTTATTTCCTGATTAGATTGTAAGAGTTGGCTTGGTATATTTATATCAATTCATATTTTAAACAATTTTGGTCTAATTTTATCAAAGATGTTTTTTTCATAATCAATTGAAATTTGATTATGAAATTGATTATGAAATTCGAATTTCATAATCAAAGTTCTTTCTTTTTGAAATGCTCTTCTCTTTTCAATTAATTAGACCAAAATTGTTTAAAATATGAATTGATATAAATATACCAAGCCAACTTTTACAATCTAATCAGGAAATAAAATAGCAGTTAAGTGATCTCATCAGTCAAGGTGTTTTGTATGAAGTGAAAATAAAGAGGATATAATTTCAAAGCGACTTGAAAATGTGAGCGAATGAGTAACAATGATGAAATGTTTAATGTTTAAATGTTATTTTATCAATTGCAGGTGACTGCCATGATATCACTGGCAGTCACCTGCAATTAAGTATAACTGTCTTCCAAAAAACGTTGAGCTACTAGATCTACTGGAAAGTCAATCCCATGAGTTTTCACAATGTGACATGTGTTTCCAAACATGGTTGATGAATTATTCCTTATGTAATTTGAATAGATCCTTGGAGGATTTATGTAGATATTAGAGTAGATAGAGGATTTATGTAATATCAAAATGTTATTATATTAGAACTACATTCTCCACAAAACTGGAAACAAAACATAGGAAGAAATAAAGTAATTTCTGCAGTTTTTACTTCATCACTTTTGACTATCATCCTTAGCAGGTAAGGATAATCAAAAGCTTATCCTAACCTGCTAAGGTAAGGATAATCTTGTCTGACCTGGAGTTAAGGATGCATATAAATGTATCAGGAAAAAAGAAAAAAAGAAAATATATGTGGTATATTTAGTTTAATCATTTATCCAAGTGTAAGAAAACAAAGTTTGCGCCTGAAGTATCTTCAGGACTGAGGCAATTCGTGGTAAAGGTGGACCAAGCTCTCATCACTCCTTGTCTTAGTATCTCCCATAATGCAAAGCACATCTCCTTGCGGACATGTATAATGCTATGCACTAAGGGAAGGGCCACTACCCAGACTGGCCTCAACCCTTATTGAGGTCTCATCAGTGGCAGCCAGACCCAGAGGTGGTGATACTGGGTATGGCAGTATCACCAGAGCAGGGATCCCAGTATCTGTTCCCTCCCTCTCTTCTCCATGCAGTGCATGATACCCTCTCTACAAGGCCATGACAAACATACTTAGAGATCCATAACTTCTTCCATTTTGAGGGTACATCTGTTAAAACGGTGGTGCCACAGGCCAGCAACCAGTTAGTGCACAGGCCTGAACATGTTAGTAACGAGTCAGGAGGCTTCCCAAGAAAATGGCACATAATCCCACTGCCACATACTCTGGCAGGTCAGCTACTGTCAAGGCCACATCATGGTAGAGAGACTGGGTTCCCCCCCCCCTCTATGGAAGTTATGTCCTAGAGTCTATCTCTCTCATTGCACATCCCCATTATATTTTTCCATCCAATCATGATTAAACTTATGAAGGCTCCTACAAACAATGACAGTAATTATTATTATTATTATTAAGAGACACCTTCGCAGAGTCAGGGACTCATCGAGGGAGGCCAAATACTACACGCACCAGCTATCATACTCATTCTTGAATTCATTCACACTGCTTGCACTACCCTATGAGAGAAAAATCTAGCCCTCACCCCCTTCTTGGTGGCATTAATTCTCAGCTTCCAACAATGCTCTCTTGTCCTTTCACCACCTTCCATAAATTAAAAAATTTCATCAATTGAAATCCTGTATGACCCTTTCAGAAGTCTGTAAGTCTTAATCATATCACCCCTCTTTCTCCTGTTTGCTAGTGTCTACAGTCTAGAAATTCTCAATCCATCTTCATAATCAATATTCATTAATCCTGATATCATTTTTAACACTCTCCTTTGCACTCTCTCCAATATATCAGAATCACCACTGAAATCAGGAGACCAGACCTATGCACAATAGTCCAAGTGAGGTCTTATCAAGGCCTTGTAAAGAGGCAAAATGACATCCTTATCTTTATATGTGAAAGTTGGTTTCAATATTGCAATTATCTTTTGAGTTGTATTTGCAATCTTGCTACATGGCTCCTGAACTTCAACTTCTATACACTAACACTCCAAGATCCTTAGCCTCATCAGTTTCTTCTAGCATAACCCCACCAATATAATATGATATTGGCTATCCAATCATGCCAAAGTGCATGACTTTGCATTTACTAACATTGAACTGACATTCAATTTCCCATGCCCACAATTCCAGTCTATTCAAATCATTCTGCAAGTACTGCATATCAGCAGTATTCGTTATTATCCTACCTATCTTTGCATCATCAGCAAATAGCTGGATGTCGCTTGTCATATCCTTCCAAATGTCATTAATGTACAGATTGAATAACAGTAGACCAAGAAATGATCCTTGTGGTACATCACTGATTACCTTAAATCTTGCAGACTCACATCCCCCATATACCACTTTTTGATATCTGTCAGTCAGCCACCCTCTTATCGATACTAATATTCTATAATCCAAACCCATTTTCTCCAATTTATGCAACAGTCTACCATGCTGTATTCTGTCAAAAGCCTCAGCAAAATCCAGAAGTATCATGGTCTATCCATTCCCCTTGTCTAGTTCAATGGTAACACTGTTATAGAATGTGAGCAAGTTGCTAAAACATGACCTTCCCTTAGTAAACCCATGTTGCTCATTGCAAAGTATAGATTCACTGTCAACCCATTTCTGAATGCGAGCCATAAGACACTAATTGGTTGACAGTTGGATACATCGGTCTTTGCACCACCCATGTGCAATGGAATTACCATACATTCTTTCCATTCCTGGGAAATCTCTGTTCTGAGACTCATATTAAACAGCCTGGTCAAAGAAATAGCCAGTTCAGCTGAACACTCTTTTAGCACAACTGCTGATATCCCATCAGTCCCTATTGCTGAATTCTTATTCAGTTTGTGCAACAGCTCTAATACTTCATCCTTATACACCTCAGTTTCTTCATTCAGTGAAGATTCACTTCAATGTCGCATACACCTGCTTGATAGCTTTTAACAAAATGGGTGCTCATTAGTTGAACAACCGTCACGCCATCTGCATTTATAAGAGTTATTCTTTCATATTCATTCTTTCTTTTACTTGCTGCAAATCAATAGAATTCTTGTGGGTTGTTCTCTATCATGCAGAGCCAGTTTCTTTTCATACTAAGACTGCTTTCCGTACAACAGTTGTGACTATTCTAACCTGCTGCTTATAATTTTCATAATGCACATCATCCTTATGCACACGGTATTCCTTCCACATCATCCTTTTCTTATGAATCTCTTGCTTAATAAGATTACATATCCATTTGACTCTTACCCTATTTATTCTTTGAACTCTCAGGACACACTGTGGTATCACATCATTTAAGTATTGTTTAAATTCTTCAGATGCACTGTCGATATTTTTCCCATCCAGCAACTGATCCCATCCCACTGAACTTAGTATACTCCTCAGTTGGTCATAATTTCATGCTTTGTAGTTCAGCATGTAATGGAACATTCATAAACTTAGTCACCGCATGATCACTGTCACCAACCGGAGGCAGAATAGTTATGTCTTTAACTGAAATGCCCTCTGACACTATAATCAAATGTAACACTCTTTGACCTCGAGTTCCTTCTGTCACAACAGCCCAATAGATGCATTTTCATTCTTCTCATGAGATTCTACTGCTACCCAATCAATATTTTGGTAATTAAAGTCTCCCATTATGATTACTCTTTTTGCACTCATCTTGTCTATTTGGTGATTCATTTCTTAATCACTAGAAACCGATCCACCAGGTCCGTAACAAAACCCCACTATGTAATTGATCTTGTTAGATTCCACTTCACACCAGATGGCTTCAAACTCCCTGCCACATGAAATACATGATTGTAGTACTACTACTACTAGTAGTAGTAGTAGTACTACAATCATAGGTCTCAACTCTAACTGGATTCAAGTCATCCGATATCATTAGCAGCACACCTGCTCCTCTCCTATCTTCTCTATCCTTCCTAAAAACAGTATATGCTTTACACTCGATACCAGTTAGTATGTCTGATTCTGATAGCCAGGTCTCACTAATGCCTATCTGAGGTCCCAACATATTGACTAAGGCAACAAACTCTATCCCTTTGTTTCTGATACTCCTAGCATTCGTGTACAGACATAATAATCTACTTGCATGTTCTTTTGTATACTCTTGTCTGCAGTCCGCATGACACAGTTGGACTGATTGCAGATCTCTATTCTTTTCTAGTGCCTTATACATGTAGACATCTTTGCACACGTTAGGTTGGTCTGAACTGGACGAACACAAAGTTGAAATCATTCTCTCCTCATCAACATTTCCATGACAAAGTCCATTCCCATGATTAACATAGTTATACAAAATTGTTGCTCTTACACTCACATTCTCATGATTCCTCCCTTTATAATTTAGTTTCCCTGACTCTCTGTGTTAGGTCTCATACCAGTTATTAGTTTTTCTAGACTCCTGTAGGTTTAGGCTGTCAAAAAGTCACATCATAAACAGCCACAACACAAAAACCAAGTCAGAGTCTCTTCGCTAAAAACTTATTTTCACATTCACTTTAACATCCGTGGCATTAACACAAACATAAATGATGCTCACCACCACCTGCAGTCTTCCACACCAGACATCCTATTCCTGACAGCCCAAAATTACAACTATATCTCGTAATGTCCATATCCAGTGCCCAAACTACACACTTCATGATTCTTTTTGCCACTATGGTGGCTTTTATGAAATCTGACATAGCCTGCAGAGAATGGCTAATTTAGACCCTCCTGCCTTTGACATTTTCTGGCTCAAAGTCCCTTGCTCTATTGAGTAACATTCATTTATTGCATTTACCAGTTTCCAAGCCAGCTTGGTTGGCTGAGGGGGTTAGCATATCTGCTCTCCAGCCAAGAGACTGTGGATTTGAATCCTGCCAAGGGCATGGATGTTTGTGATTGTCCTACCAACCAATTACCATGTGTACTGCTGTGACCTGTGTTCTGGTGCAGTATGACCTCTGATGTCTTTACACCATAAAAAAAATCAAATCAAATCAAACCGGTCTCCAAACACTGATCTCTTCATATTTCTTTCCATGCAACTTGACTATCTTACAACTGCTATCCAAATTGTGAGTCATCTCCCTGGGCAACCTCAATCCACAATTCCAACACCACTGACCAAGCTGGATGAGAAACAGAAGTCTCTGCCATAAGTAACAACCTAATATAAATTGTACATCTACCTACTTAAATTCTTCATAACCTGCTTTACTTGCCAAATACTCTGGATCACTTTTTTAATGAGTTCTCTTTCCAGATATACTGTAGAGATCACCTCTCCTCTTGGCAACTCTGACCACAATCTTGTACAAGTCTCATCTTTTATAGAATGTCCCTCCCTCAACGACTCTCAACCTCACATCCTCTGGCACTACAACGGAGCCAATTGAGAGGACCTCCAAAATTTCTGGTCCTCCTTTTCTTGGTCTGGCTATTGTTTCTGCTCATCTGACCCTAACACTTGCAATGAAGTTGTAGAAATTATTCTCACCGGCATGTAGACCTTCAATCCCAATTCAAGGCATAATCCTCATCCACTTTCCAAGCTTTGGTTCAACCAAAAGTGTACCAAAGCAGTCAAAGAAAAATATGCAGCTTGCTGCAAATGGCTTGTTTCAAGAACTCCATCTTCATTCTCTGCCTACACCAAAGCATGCAACATACACAAATTAGTCATCAGCAGATCCAAATCTGATTTCCTAAAGGCCAACAGGAAAACAACAACTTATTTCCTGTTCAAATAAAAGCTATGCCTTCTGGGTGCTCGCTAAGGGCGTTGGATGCAACTTCTGACTTCTGCTCTCCAACACTTTCATCTCTCTCTCCACTGTTACTTCACCTAAAGATAAAGCTGACCTCCTGGCATCAATCTTTTCCTCAAACTCTTGCATTGATGACAAAGGGAAATCACCTCCTATCATACTGGAATCCAAGCACTGCATGCCTCTTTTAGGTTTTCATCAAAAAGAAATCAGGAAACTACTAAATAACTTGGATACTAAAAAATCTGACAACCACTCACATCTTTACCTGTCCAGCAATTACAGCAGCCTTGCAAGAAATAGATCCTAATCCTGAACAGCTCTATACAAACAAAATCATCGACATAGCCAAAGAAGTTCAAAGAGCACATGGAAACATCTAAGACTCTTCAAAGGACAAGACAACAACAACAACTAAAAAATCTTCTGATCCTGATGGCATCTCTCCAATTGTTCTCAAACACTGTGGTCCAGAATTAATGCCCGTAATGCATCCTCTCTGCAATATACTATACATATCTGGTACTTATCCCATGCATGGAAGCAATTTCATATCCATCCCATTCCTAAACAGGATGATAGAAGTCAATTTTAAAACTACTGACCAACTGCCATCACCTCGATCATCTGCAAAATAATGGAGAAAATCATCAATAGCCAACTGCTCCACTGCTTAGAGGCCCACAAATTAATCAATGACCACCAGAACGGACTCTGACATTCAAGATCCACAGCTGACCTTGTAGCTTACATCACATCACCCACCACTGGAAACATGCCCTGGAAAGGTTCAGAGAAACTTGTGCTGTTTTCGTTGACATTTCCAAAACCTTCGACCATGTGTATGTATGTGTGTGTGTGTGTGTGTGTGTGTGTGTGTGGCATCATGGCCTGCTTAAAGAATTGCCATCCTCTGGTCTCCCTGTCACCCTTTATAATTGGGTAGTCAGCTTTCTGGTCATTCTCTGTGAGTTATGGTTGATGGCTCCCTCTCTTCAAGCTTCACCATCAATGCTGGAGTGTCTCAAAGCACTGTCCTATCTCATCTACTCTCTTTCTGTTATTCATAAATGATCTACTCACAATCACCACTAACCCTATTGCTCCACTCATCTTACTCATTTGACAAACCATGCACTACTCTGATATCCGAGGTTAAAAGATCATTTACAATCAGTGCCTTAAACTATGATCTTCACACTATCCTTCCATGGGATGAGGACAACCTTGTCATGTTCAATGCCACCAAAATACAGTCTTGCTTTTTCTCTCGCAAAAGAGATCTCAGCTCACCTACTGTTAACCTTAGTAACACAAAAATCATTGGAAAAGATCAAATTTCACTCTTTGCTTGAACTAATGTTTATCTCTAGTCTCTCCTGGCATAAACATATCACATCAATAGCCTTCTCGTCATCTGAGAAACTAGGCATTCCCTTTTGTTCAAAAGGTTATTTTACACCCAACCAACTCCTAAATCTGCCTATGTTTAGAATACTGTTCACATGTTTGGAATGGTGCATCTAAAATTTCCCTTAAAATCCTTGATGCTGTTCAGAGGCAAGCAATTAAGCTCATTGATGATCCCTCTCTCAGATTCACTTCAACCTCTATCTCACAGATGCAATATTTCAGTACTGGGTCTCTTCTATAGTTACTTCCAAGGTTACTGCTCCAGTGAATTGGCAGCTATCATTCCTTGACTTTCAGTTGCACCTGTTAATACAAGAGCAACAGCTGCCTAGCATCTCTTTACTGTGCAACTGCAAACACACCGAACCTGCTTCTCCTCTTCCTCTTTTATTCTGTCCACCTCTGTCCTCTAGAACAGCCTTCCTCATGAAGTATTCCTAAACAATTACAACTTACAGCTCTTCAAAAATAATATCAATAAACTTGAATCTCAGTCCTCATCTACATCCCACACATGGGCACTGATGTGCTTGTACTCGTAAATCTCTTGACCTCCTGTGTATGGGATGTAGATGAGGACCATCCCTTCTTTTGTATTCCTAGTAATATAGGTAATATTCTACTTTTATGTTAATAAAAGAAGGGATGGCTTACACGTTACTCTTATTAATCAACAAGATTATTATTTCCAAACTATTATGATAACTTTCATTTTTGTCTATCATTTAGGTGACTATTAACTATCCCCATATGTATATATTACTTTTTTTCATTTTATGGTTAGATAAATAAAAAAGTTATTACAAAAAGTACTGAAATAGTTTGAAAAATGTGTATAAATGTAATGCTATGGCAATGTATTATTGCTATTTCGATCATATTCCTCGACTGTTCCCCCTCTTTCAGGAAACACAAATTCACCTAGAGTTGCAAAGGCATTAGAGGGAGGGTACCTGCTCTACAACTCTCTGTCTCCACCAGCCGCAACTACCTTCATCACCTACCGCCAACCACCACTAGTATTTTCACAAACAAACATCTATGCCCACAGTGGGATTCGAATCTGCAGTCTTCTGGCTAGAGAGCTACGCTAACCACTCGGCCAACCAGGCTGGCAAAAACTTGCACAATATTAATTTCTGCAGATGCTGAATTAAATGAATTTCTTTAAAACTCTTCTGTTGCCGAGTTTGTATCTGTCTGTCAGTCTTAAATTCAATATGGAATTTAAAATCTATTCAGTTATGCATTGAGTATATGATATGTTAATCAGTACATGTTCTTTGGTATTAAGTTCTTAAGAACTAAATCATGAGCTTATCTGTATACCATTTACAGATCAAATGCATAATTTGTTTACCATCTAAAGGATCAAGCTGAATATTTGAAGTTAATGAATGTGGTTTATATGAGAACTTAAGTACATCTGGAGGAAAAGGGGGAAGGAATACTGGTAGAGGTGCTTGACTTATCACAGACACACTGAATACCATTATCACCAATCATGTGAGAATTTTGGGGTAATTCGATATGATCATGACTTATTACAAACATACTGTATACTATTATTACTATTATTATTATTATCATTATTATGTAGCACCTCCAGGGAGTCCAAAGACTCATCGAGGGAGGGCACTTACTCTACAACTCTCTGTCTCCACCACCCCACCAACCGCAACTACCTACATCAACTACACCAACGCCACCTACCGCTGACCACCACCACCACCACTAGTATTTTCACAGACAATCACAAACATTCACGCCCAAGGTGGGATTCGAACCTGCAGCCTTTTGGCTGGAGAGCGGATACGCTATCCACTCAGCCTCGGCCAACCAGGCCTACAATTATCACCAGTCATGTGAGATTTTTTTACTAATCTCGAATGACTGGTACAAGATTATTTAAAAAGATAATAAAAATTATCTTTTAAATAAAAACGTTTAACAAGATTTTAGAAAAGATAACAAATCACATGACCTATTTTTTTTGGAGGGGGGAGGAAGTCTGTCAGTTCATCTGAGTTTATGGGGAATTGCGTGGGGACTCTAGCAAACTTCATACAAATGTTCATATAATTTGAAGAGTTTAATACAAAACTGATACTTTTTTGTCCCTTCAGCTTCAAATTAACTATGATCTACTGAATTCACACCAACATAATTCAATATACTGATCAATTCTTCTTCAAATGTATAAAAAATTTCTTACTTCAAAAATTGTGAGATCTCTTTCAGATAGAACTGTTTTAAATTTTTCAGCTTCTATATTTCTTACACCTTTTAAGTTTTCAATTTCCATTTGTGCTATAAGCTGATCCCGTTCTTTTTCTCTGTTGGCTTTCTTTTCCTTGAGAACAACATGCAAAAAAAAGAAGAAAATGCATTAAAATGTATGAATTTGACATAGATGTATGAGGGAATTTTTTAAAATTCTCCAGAATAAGTTTATTTAGTTTTATTTTGTTTCATTTTTTGAGCTTTTCTGTTTAAGATGCCAATGTCCAATCTCATTCATTGAAACTTTTTTAAAGCAATAACTTATAAAATTACATTTTTTTTCAAGGGGAAGTGGAATATTCAGATGGCAAATTTACTGACTCCTCCAGCTACCAAATACTTTTTTTTTTAACTTATACAGAATTACTAGCTTCCTCTCCTCACTCAATTTAGACAAGGCTTAAAAGAAAGGATTAGACAAGGTGAATTGACTGTTTATACTAAGACAAGATGATCCTACTAAACATTCATACCATTGGTAAGGATCAAGATGTCATCATTATTATTTCCTGGTATTCATTCTCAAGAGGTGTGTGTGTGTGTGTGTGTGTGTGTGTGTGTGTGTGTGTGTGTGTGTGTGTGTGTGTGTGTGTGTGTGTGTGTGTGTGTGTGTGTGTAGGATACTATGATAGTACTATATAATTGTTTACATTATTATTACTAGCTTCCTATCAAATCTTTTCATCAAAATGAATTTATTACTTCTTAGGTCTCCAATACCATCACAGTTATTTTATGCCATAAATTTTCAAGTAAAATTCCCAAGAAGTATAATATAATAAAATAAAATAAAATAAAACATGAATATAAAATAAAAGATAATATTTATTAACATATTCTACAGAATAAAGGGGGGAAAATGAGAATCATTACCTTTCTTCTTTCCAAATGGAAAATTTGTGGCTAATATAGTGCAAGCATAGTGCAAGGATTGTGTTTTAAACTGAGATTTAAAAAAACAGAAAATTTCTTTCCATAGTTCAAGATTTCAGTAAGATTCATGAGTTTTCAGTGTAATGAATATAAGTCTGATCAAGGTTTTTAACTTCATCACATGAGGGGAGCCAACAGATATACTGTATTGTATAACTGTGTGTGTGTGTGTGTATATATATATATATATATATATATATATATACACATACACATACAGGAGAGATATAGTAGAATACATTAATGAAAATTCATTGAAAGACTGCTTACAGAATGGCGATTCATTGAATGACAATTCATTAAACAACAATTTAATGAATGGCTAAGTGACAAGACAATTCATCAAATAAACAATTAATTGACTAACAATTCAAAGGAAAAGCAACAGATTTAAAATACAATTTACCAATAATTTTCAAAGAATTACTTTCATAATTCATTGAAAGAGTAATTTTATTGTGAAATATTGCTTTATAGTTTTCAGTAACAATATCTAACATTATTTAAGATGTAAATAAGTTATTGAGACTTTTAATGATTATTTTGTTGTATTTTGAAACATTAGCCTATAATTATGCCTGCTGCTGCATGATGTGGATTTTGATTAATCTCGACATAAAATTTCATTTAAATTAATTTTTTTAAACCAATAATGGTCAAATTGAAATCCAGACTGACAAATTTTAATATAGATCTTAAATACAAAATTTCATTATATTTCATCCAAACAGAGAAAAATTATTAATATATTTTAAAACTTCTTTGCCAAAATTTTCCAATAAAAGTGAGCCAGCAGAACTAAAACCAAAACTGTGCAGGCCACTTCTTGTATATTTTGCAAATCCTGAAATTTATAAAATTCCACTAAGTCAAACAGCTACTGCAATATATAGTTTCACCATGTTATCTCTATGTAGCCTTGAATATAATTAAAATGAAAATTAGAATAGTATGGCAAATTTTTGTAAGGGGATCTAGCACGCCTGAGTAGATCAAAAGTCAAGATAATAGCTGGTTGGCCAAGTGATTAAAGTATCCACTCTCCAACAAAGAGGTCGTAGGTTCAAATCCCACTATGGACATGTTTGTCTTAAAGTCGAAGATAACATTATTGTCCTGTATGAGACCACTGCCCCACTTATTGGAGAACCGAAGTGGCTTGAGAAAATTCCACGTTTATTCTCTAGAGCAGGGGTCCAGCTATGTAAAAATAAAAATAAAAATATGTATATATATAATTAATAAATATTTTTTATTTAGCATCTCGAACAAGGGAATGTGAGCTGAAATCTTTCTTTTGCAAGAAGAGACAATGTTTTGGTGGCATTGAATGTGACCAGATTGTTCTCACCTCCCTTTGAAGGAAGTAATCAGTATTTAAAGCACTAGTTGGAGATAACATTTGGGATGTTTGCATGTTACATGGTTTCAAATAAGCAGGATGAATGGAGATTCTGATGGTCTGAAAAGCTGTAGATAGGATTAGTGGTGATTGAGAGTAGATCATTTATGTACGTAGGCTGTTCAATAAGTAATAAGACTATATTTATACAGAAAACAGATTACCTTTAATCCTAATCATTTACATTGTCTTTTTCGAAGAAAGCCATCCGCATGCCGATTTTGACGACCAGTCGTCAAAATTGAAGTGTCCTTGGAACAGCGTTATGCGATTAAATTTTGTGTGCGTTTGCAAAAATCGGCATCGGACACTTTTAACATGATACGTGAAGCTTTCCACAATGAAGCAATGTCGAGGGCAAGTGTTTTTCGCTGGCATAAAACTTTTAAGGAAGGAAGGCAAAATGTGGAAGATCTTGAACGTGAGGGAAGACCTTCAACGTCCATCACAGAAACAATGATCAACACAGCAGCGATTATCATCAAGGAGGATCGCAGAATTACAGTACGCCAGCTGCATATTGTCCTGAATATTTCTGTGGGAAGTGTTCACTCAATTAATGGCTGAACATTTGGGACTGAAACGTTTGCCCCCGATGGATTCCCAAACTCTTGACACCGGAGCAAATGCAGCATCGAGTGGATGTGTGCACAGAATGGAAAGAAAGACTGGAACAAGAAGGCAACAACTTCTTAAAATGCATCATTACAGCAGATGAAGCTTGGTTGTATCACTATGACCCTACAATGAAACAACAAAGCAGTGAATGGAAGCATCCGTCTTCGCCTACCCCCAAGAAAGCAAAAACTATAAAATCGGCTGGTAAAGTTATGACCATAATGTTTTTTGACTACGAAGGCATTGTTTACCAACATGCTGTAGAACCCGGGAATACTGTAAATGGCTCATACTATGCGGATGTTTTACGGACAATGGTACAGCACGTCAAAAGGAAGCGTCCATCGTTGAAGAATGGCTTCTTATTGCACCACGATAATGCAAGGCCACATATTGCTGGTGGTGTAGTGGACGTTTTGCAGAAGAACAACACAGATATCCAACCACACCCTCCATACAGTCCTGATCTTGCACCGTGCGATTTCTGGCTGTTTCCTCAGCTCAAGAAACCACTAAGAGGCCGCCATTTCGAAAGCAATAAAGCATGTGTAAAAGCTGCGGAGGCAGTTTTGAAAGAACTCTCAAAAAACGGACTTTCACATGTGTTTAAGAAGTGGATGCAACGTTGGGACAAATGCATTGCATCTCACGGTAGTTACTTCGAAAAAGACTATGTAAATGATGATGATAATTAAAGGTAATCTGTTTTCTGTATAAATATAGTCTTATAACTTATTGAACAGCCTCCGTACGTACACACACACACACACACACACACACACACACACACACACACACATGTATATATAAAATCTCTGGCACTTTACAGTGCCAAAGATGAGAAGATTCCCCATTCTACCCCAAATCCTCATCTGCTTTCCAATGTTTTTTTCATGGTTCAACTGAAAGTATATCAAAACAGTCGGAAAAAAATTCAGCTTCATACTGTGCTTATACCAAAACACATAACAAATGCAAAACAGACCTCAGCTGATATAAATCTGATTTCAGAAAGGTCAACAGCAGAAAACTTGCATTCTATCCAAATGGAAACCATGCCTTATGTTCCCTTGCCAAGGCCATTGAATGTAACTTCTGCTTAACTGCATTTACACTTCTCTCTCTCTCAACAGCCTAATGACACCACTATTACTTCACCCAAAGATAAAGTTGATCTCCTAGCATCACTCTTTCCTTCAGAGTCCTGCATTGATGACCAATATTGAAATCTGAGGACCATATGTCTGTCTCCTGTAGTTTTTCAAGAAAAAATACAGCAGAAAGTTACTAAATTACTTGAATACTAAAATGTTTCCTGGTCTTGATGCCATCTGTTTAATTGTTCTCAAACGTACTCCAGAGCCAAATCTAGTTTTGTATTGTCTCTACAATCAAGTACTTATCCAATCTGTTGAAGCAATCACATATCCAGCCTATTCCAATAAAGGGCAGTAGAAGTCTATTGTCAGACTACCAACTAATTGTCATCACTTGAGTCCTTTCCAAAATAATGGAGAAAGTTATCAATAGCCAGCTTCTTCACTGCCAAGAGGCTCGCTAATTAATCTGCAACCACTAGTGTGAATTCAGCCATTCAAGATCCACAACTGATCTCCTAGCTTACTTCATCCACCATTAGACACATACTTTGTAAAGGTCAGGGAAACATGTTGCTCTTAATATTTCCAGGCGTGCTGAACCAAATGGTATCCTTTGGTCTTCCTGCCATCCACTGTAATTGTGTTACCAGCTTCCTCTTCTGTCATTCACTGTGTGTCATGACGGATGGCTTCCTCTGCCGATTTTTGTTTGCAAAAATGCCGATTTTTGCAAACGCACACAAAATTTAATCGCATAACGCTGTTCCAAGGACGCTTCAATTTCGACGACTGGTCACGGCTCGTAGGCGCGCCAAAACAAGCTTGCGCTTAATCACGTGACACTCTGGCACATCAGCCCGTATATGCCATCTATCAACCTCTTTTGTTAATACAGACAGCAACATTTCTTTATTCCACAGAAATTAATATTGTGATGAGTGGTTTTGCGACAGTAAAATTAGTCATTACTTATTGAACAGCCCTCGTATATCTGGTCCACACATGAAAGGCCAGATAGCACACTAGTACTATGTGGCTTTTTGTGTGTGGGCAAGTGGAACAGAAGAAAGGAGGAGTCTATTCGCATTTTGCTTGAACAGTGGAGGGTTGTAATCTTTTGGAAAGACAGAGTGGGAGAGACCGTTCCAAAAGTCAGAAGTAGATGGAATAAAAGAGGAGGCCATGAAGTTGGTTCGGTGAGTTTAAGATAGACTGTAAAATCATTAAAACAACAGCTTCTGCTGACCAACAGAGTTGGTCAGCAGAGGCTCTTGTTTTAATGATTTTGGAGGAGAATAGAGGAATAACAGTAGTCAATTCAGCAGAGCACTGTCCATGAAAATATCTGTAGAAGAGGCTCAAGACAGAAACTGAACATCTACGAGAGAGGGATTGAAGTGCGTATGTCAGAGAGAGAGATCATTAAATAGCCAGATTGCCCTCTTTTGGATAGAATCAAGCAATCTTTGAGAGGATTTTGGTGCACCACCCCAAAATGTGGGAGCAATATTCCATGGATGGTCAGATTTGGGCTTTGGATAGAGTTAGCAGTTGTGAAGGTATGAAGTAGTGTCTTGTGTGAAAAAGTTGTTATTTTTTAGGGATTTGACAGCCAGTTTTTCTGTTTTGTTTAGGTTGCTGCTTAGTTTTTTGTTTGAGTTTAGTATGCAAGATGTTTCCATATGTATTTTGTCAGCTAGATTGGGACATTACAATCACACATCATAACAAGAACATTATAATCACAAAAGCAGATAAAGGGAATGCTACTGTTGTTTTAGATCAGACAAACTACATAGAAAAAATGAACCATTTGGTATTGGACACAACATCTACCAAATGGTAAACTACAACCTCACAAAATGCCTCAAACAGAAAACAACTGAATTAATTAAATCCATTAACACATGGCCAGAAGAAACAACCAAAAAATTAATACCTCATTATGCCTGCGAGCCCAGAATTTACGACCTGCCAAAAATACACAAAACAAACACACCACTACGTCCGATTGTTGAAGGAATCAACAGCCCGAATTACCACTTAGCCAAAAAATGAGCAGCCACACTCAAGGAATTGGTAGGTCATTCCCCTTCCTACATAAAAAATACACATTTCATAAACAAAGTTAAAATACACTCAACGACCAAGATTTATTAGTCAGCTTTAACATAACTGCCCTTTTCACCAATGTCCCGATCAATACTATTATGCTCCTACAGGACATATTTCCACATGACATCATGGCCCTCTTTGCCCACGTACTCTGCTCTGGATAGCTCGTGTGGCAAAACTATTTTTACCTTCAAAAAGAAGGTACAGCTATGGGATCACCACTTTCCCCTCCCAAAAGCTAACTTTTATATGGAAGACTTTGAGCAACAAGCTCTAGAATCAGCATGCCTAAAGTCCAAAATTTGGCTCAGATATGTTGATGATATTTTCGCAATTTGTCCCCACGGCTGTGAAGTACTAAATACATTCCTTAGCCACCTGACAAAACAACACAAATATATCCAATTCACTATTGAAATTGAAAAAACAATTCTCTTCATTTCCTACACACACTCGTCACACGTCTTCCCTCAGGCTGTCTCTCCTTCTCAGTCTATCACAAACCTACACACACACAGGCCAAAAATTCTTACCACCACCCAACACAAAAACTAGGTGTCATAAGCACCCTTAAACACAGAGCTCAAACTATTTGCTCAAATGAGCAAGCTCTAAACCAGGAATACGAGATCATCAACCATACATTTATAAATAATAGATACAGTAAAAAATCTATTCACAAGATCCTCCACAAAGACACCACTAAAAACAAAAATGATTTCAAGAATGCCATTGCCATACCCTATGTTAGAGGCATTTAGTTAAAAATAGACAGAACACTACCCAAATACAACATCAAAACCACCTTCAAACCCCCGACAAAATTAAGACACCTACTCAGTTCTTCCAAAGATCCTCTTCCACACCTAGCCCACCCAGGGGTTTACAAAATACAATGCATATGTAGCCTACCATACATAGAGGAAACAGGGTGAACCATCCCAATTAGGAAGGACGAACACAAATGACACGTTAAATACCTCCGTTTTGGAAAAACCGGCCTTTCAGACCATGCACTCCAGACATATCACAGAATTGATTGGAAAGGTACCAAGTCCCTACACTGCACCAAAACCTGGTTTGAGAGGAAATTTAAAGAAGCATGTGAAATACTCCAACACAATCCTAACCTGAACAAAAATGATGGTCTAACCATTCCAAGAATGTGGAGGACCCATTTGCAACCATTATAGCAACCAGAACAAGCCAAAGAAAAATCTCAATACAAGAAGATTTGGTGAAGTGTATTTTTTTCTTTTTTTTTTAACATTCATAGCAACCTGAACTGTACAAGTCCAGAAAAAAATCTTAGTATGGGAGGATTTATTTTAGCAGGGTTTATCGTAGTTTTTTTTTTTTTTTTTACCAAGGTCAGGCTAAGTAAAAGATCATTTAACAGCGTGTAGCTTGTTTTCGTATACACATGTATTTTTCTGATGACCTCAATACAGGGGTTGAAATGTCAGTTTTTATTTTATTAATAATAAGTAAAATAATCATTTCAACACGTGTGTTCTGTGTCCCTAATTTCGTAAATATGAATGCTGATCATCTTAAAAGAAAGAAATCTGATCATGTTTTAATATTTTGGTATTACTGAAGGTAAGGGGAAGGGATGTGAGCTCTTTCTTGTAAGAGATTAGACGAGTTTTCGTGGCACTGAAGTTTACAAGGTTGTCCTTGCCCCACTGGGATATAGCTAGAAGATCTGAGTTCAGGTCCCTGGTTGTGGTAGATCTTAAGGATTCCAATACTTGAGCACTAACAGGTTTGTTGAGTGAAAAGGAGGAATCGAGTTTGCTGTCATCAGCAAAGATAGTTTTGGGAAGGGCATGCTGTGAGAGATGAGAATTGCACAAGATTGTGGCCTGAATTGTTAAGATGGGAGGTGACCGGCATGATTAATAAAGACAATAAAGCAATATGCGTTTTATGTTCCAGGACAGTTGTGTGCAGAACATCGTCAGTAAAACGGCATTATGAGATAAACCATAAATTGCTCCTTAAGAAAAGCAAGGACGAACAGAAAAATTTATTGCTCGGACGATTAAAAATAGGAATATCCAATCAACAACCTAATGAAATTTATCGGCAGTCGTTCAAATATAACTGCCGCTAGTTTTTTTGCCTCAAA
Source organism: Typopeltis vanoorti (assembly GCF_054136105.1). Lineage (NCBI taxonomy): Eukaryota > Metazoa > Arthropoda > Arachnida > Uropygi > Thelyphonidae > Typopeltis > Typopeltis vanoorti. Next base: position 74,326,935 of record NC_143557.1, on the reverse strand, counting down.
TGTAATTGGTAAACACAGGAAACCTTTTAGTGATGGGGAATATATAAAAGAAGCATGGTTAAAATGCACACCAGTTCTCTTTGAAGACTTTGAAAACAAGGAAAAAATTATTCAAAGAATAAAAGAAATACCTTTGGCTAGAAACATGGTGAAAGATAGAATCATAGAAATGGCTAAAAATATAACTCATCAGCAAAAAACAGATAAAAATCTTCTGATTTAATTTCTCTTTGTCTTGATGAGAGTACTGACATAACTGGATCAGCTCATTTAGCAATTTTTATTCCTTATTGTGTTGGGAATAACATCAAAGAAGAATTGATAAGTTTAACATCATTAGCAACAACAACAAAAGGAATAGATATTTGCAACGCAGTTGTAAATGCACTTGCTGAAAGAGATATATAGATCCTTCCAAAATTGTATCAGTAACTACTGATTGTGCTCGCAGTATGACTGGTGAGGAAAATAGGTTCGTCAATTTATTTACCGAACGTATTGGACATTCAGTTCTGGGTTTTCATGGTATTATACATCAGCAGGTTTTAAGTACAAAAGCTAGTTTCAAGCCACTGGAAGATATCATGAGCATTGTAACAAAATTGGTCAATTTTATATCGGCACGTGCTTTAATTAAACGAAAATTTATAGAATTATTAAGTGAGGTAAACTCGGTGTACAATGGTTTACTTATGTACAACAACGTCTGATGGTTAAGTCGTGGGAAAGTTCTTCAAAGATTTGTTGAGTGTTTAGATCAGGGGTCGGAGAACTGGGGTAAATTACCCCAAGTGGGGTAAAAATGAAATTCTTGTGGATAATGAGGATTCAATACACATAAATAAATAAAATTATATAAAGAGCATGTTCCTTGTTACAACAGAAATTTTCCTTCTGGCAATACTGCATCTGACCAATGTAATATACGTGTTTAGGAGATGTCACGCCATGTTGAACTCCAAACAAGTTGGTTGCTAAGACGTTGTCAAGTGGCTAAACAGATATTATTTGTTAGTTGTCCATTAACCTCCTTAACCTTATTTTTTGACATGTGTTTTTGCTTTGTTTAAGTGGATTTAAGTAGTTATTTAATTTAATTTATTTTAATAGTTCTATTTTAAGTGAAAGATTTTCATTTATTAACCATACTTTAGTTTTATGTATGGTTAATAAACAGATATTATTTGTCAGTTGTCCATTAACCTCCTTAACCTTATTTTTTGACACGTGTTTTTGCTTTGTTTAAGTCGATTTAAGTAGTTATTTAATTTAATTTATTTTAATAGTTCTATTTTAAGTGAAAGATTTTCATTTATTAACCATACTTTAGTTTTATGTTAGTTCGATAATTTGATTAATATATTTTCTCCTTGCTCGATCAATTTTTGATGGTCAATGAAATAATTAATACTACCTTCAACTTGAGTACGTCTTAGTGCCACGTTTACCAATTAAATTATTGTAAATTTAAATGAACTTTAAAAAACTTAAATTCAAAAACTGTCTTTTTTACCCTTCAGATGACATCAACTAGAAAAAGAATATACCAGGAAGAGTTCCTCAATTATGGGTTTACACAAATAGAAGACAAAGGAATAATGAAACCACAGTGTGTTGTCTGTTTGAAAGTACAGACTGTAAAATCTTTCAAAAAGTTTTGAAAGATTCTGCAGAAATGTCTGTCAAAAGACAAAGACTGGATAGCAACTTGAGAGGTACATTCGATCAACGTTCAGCATCAAAGGCTAGCTTTGAAGTAGCCTGGTTGATTGCCCGAAACAAGAAACCATATACTATTGGTGAGGAATTGGTTAAACCAGCAGCTTTGAAAATGGCAGAGATTATGTGTGGTCAGAAAGAAACTATGAAACTAAATTCAGTGCCCTTGTCTGCAAAAGTTGTGAAAGAAAGAATTTATATTTTAGCAGAAAATGTGAGGGAACAAGTTATTTCTTCAATAAAAGAGAGTAAATGCTTTGCTATTCAGCTTGATGAGACTACAGATGTCAGTAGTAATTCGCAGCTGATGGTGTATGTTCGCTACAAAGGTTTACATGCAGTTGAAGAGGAATTGTTATTTTGTTCTCCTCTCGAGTTGCGATCTCGTGGAATTGATGTCTTCAATGAAGTTAACGAATACTTTAATAATGTTAATTTAAAGTGGGAAGACTGAATTGCTGTGTCTGTTGATAGAGTCCCAGCTATGTTGGGTCATGTAAGTGGTTTTTCAGCTTTGGCGAGAGAGAATAATCCAAAAATTGAAGTTAACCACTGTATGGTCCATCGCCAGGCACTGCTTGTGAAACATTTGGAACCTGCATAGGAAACCCTCATGCATGATGTTATCAAGGTTGTCAAAAGACATGCACTAAACATGCGACTATTTTGTGAATTATGTAAAGATGGTGAGGCTGAATATACAGACCTACTTTATCATACAGAAGTGAGGTGGCTCTCACGTGGAAATGTTCTGAACTGAGTGTGGGCTCTCAAAACTGAACTTGAAATTTTTATGGTTGATCAAAAGCATGTTCTCACAGATAAGTTTACGAACTCCTCGTGGGTTACACATCTCACATATTTAGCTGATATTTTTGAGTATGTGAATGCATTGAACAAAGAATTGCAAGGAAAAAACATAAATATAATTTCAGCCAGAGAAAAGATTTCAGCGTTAGGATCAAAGCTTTTATATTGGAGACAGAAAGCAGAACAAAACAAGATAGCTGCCTTTTCAAAGTTAGCTTTTTTTTTTGGAAGATTGTGAAAATATTACTTTTGACGACATCGAGGATACGGTTATAAGGCATCTTACCAAACTCAAAGAGCGGTTCTCTGATTACTTTACAGATCTTGATTCACATACTGTCAGTTGGGTTGTAGATCCCTTTAAATGTGAAATTGCTTATGTACCAGAAGAGCCTCAAGGGTTGGCAGAGGCACTTCTTGAACTTCGATCCAATAATGAAGCATGTATTGAATTTGAAAACAAAGCAGATCTGTCATATTTTTGGATGTCAATAGATGCAATGGCTTTCAAAATTGCACATGAGGAGGCAGTCAAAAAGTTGCTGCCTTTTGCAACAAGGCAGAGAACCACTATAATGAACATGAAAACAAAGCAGAGAAATCGATTGGACCCCGGAGACAGTATCCAAATTGCTCTGACATCAAAATGCCTCAATTTTAATGTTATTGTATCGAAAATGAAACATCATTTCTCCAAAACCTGAAGTGAAAAAGTTTTCAAAGAAATCCTTTTGTTTCATAATGAGGATATTAATTCATTTTATCACATTTATTTTATACTTTTTATATTTATAATTGTATTTTCCATATAAATAGATTCAATAAACCTTTTGAATTTAAATAATCTATGATTTTCTCCCTTTCAAATCAAGGGGGTAATAGTCAGCATAAATAAATATATTTTGGGGTAATAGGTAAAATAAAGTTCCCCCACCCCTGGTTTAGATGAAGTCAGACTTTTTTTTACATAATGAGAAAATCATTGAAAAATACAATCAATTAATGAACGTCGAATGGCTTTTGAAATTAATGTTCTTTACTGATTTGTGTTTACATTTAAATGAATTAAATGTAAACACAAATTTTAAACTGCAAGGTGTTAACAAGACAATTATTGTCATGTTTGATTTAATCAAAGTATTCGAAGCTAAATTACCAATTTTTAATCGTGACGTTATTTCCAATACCTTCTGATATTTTCCAAATACAAAAAACTTCTTTGTAGATCTAGAATCCCATGAAAAAACAGATCAAGTTAAATTGACAAAAGTTTTCTACAGTTATTCTGTCGATAATCAACGAATTTTCTTCAAGATAAGCAGTTCAGGCAATTTGCAGAGACATCAAAATTTATTTTGCATCCGAACACAACATCAACAGATAAACTCAATTTGGAGATTTTCAAGTGGCTGAATTTGGAAGATATAGAAGTGCAACTAATCGATTTTCAATCTAGTTCTATATGGAAACAAAAGTTTGTCGATTTGAGAATTGACTTGGAAATAATGGAAAATGATCGATTATTGGGCGCAATTAAAAAGAATGCAGAAAAGGAAATATTGAGAACTTGGAATGCCATTCCTGAAACCTTTTGTTGTTTAAAAAAACTAGCGATGGCTATATTATCAATTTTCTCTTCTACATATGCTTGTGAGTCATTATTTTTCGAAATGAATTTTATAAGAGACAGTCTAAGAAATAGAATGACTGATGAATCTAGTTCCACGTGTGTATTACTAAAAGTGACAAAATATGAACCTGATATAAAGCATTTGGCATCTAATGTACAACAGCAAAAATCACATTAATAAATTGATATATTGATATTGATAAATTAATAAATTGATAATAGGTTGATATTGATTTGTATACAACAATGTGTATGTCAAATTATGAAATTCTTGTTAATTTTTAAACTTGTCTCAATAAAATTCTGCAATTAATTTTGTATTAATTAATGTTAATTAATTAATTAGCTGCTGATGTGCCCGGGATGTCAGCAACTTGATTTGTAAATTTTTGGCATGTGCCGGCACGTCAGCAACTTGATTTGTAAACTTTTGGCACGTGGACATAAAAAGGTTCGCCACCACTGTACTAGAGGTTTGAGAATGGGAGAAATAAAAATTGCATCAGAGAATTTGGCTATAACCAAGATAACTACATTGCCACCAACTGGCAAGAATGATCATATGGTATTAAGGGAGGTGTTGAAATGTATGGAATTTTCAGTTAAGATGGAGCATATGTGGAATTACAAGACTGGTAAGTATGATAAACTTAGGAGACAGTTTGGAGCAATGCCATGGAATGGGAAACTGCAATGGCTGTATGTTGATAGTGCATGGGAGGTGGTAAAGTAGTGTTTGAGAGAAGTAATAGCAAACTGCATACCTATAGGATAAGTCAAGTAGGAGTTAAATGAACACATAGCATTATTAAGCAGGAGCTACAAAAAAAAAAAAAAATCTGTGGAGGAAATTCAAAGAGAAAGGTGGTGACCAGAGTGGCAAGAAAAGCAGAATCAGAATATGAGAGCAAATTAGCAATACAGGCCAAAGGGTTCTTTCAGAATGCTGCAAGTAAAAGGAAAAATGATCATGGGAGAATAATTTTAATGAATGAATGCCAATGATATAGAGGTAACTGAACAAACAAAATATAGTTGAATTATTAAGTGACCAATTTGCAAGAGTATATCATCCAGGTGGAAATATTGAAGTAACAAGAGAGGCATGGGCTTATATGGAAACAGAGGCAGATGAACTAGAGGTGCAGTGGATATTACAAAACTTTAATGTGAATACAGCTATGGGATTAGAAGGTATACCAGCTCAAGCTTTACAAGAAGATGCTAGGGAAATGGCAGCACCTTTGACCATGATGATGGTGACACATCATCATGTGTCATCTCCATTAAGGAGGCTGACTACCATGATGTGACATGATGGTTGACTGCAGGTGTAAGGATAATGTGGTGAGGACCCCATCTCTTCCAGATTGCTGTAAGTATTCATGGCTGTAGATCCGTGTGTATTCATAGGGCCAGTTTACCTGTTCTGAGAGATAAAAAACTCAAGTTTGCGGGTGAAAAAATCCTCTACCTCCATATGAGACTGGCTAACTCACTTTAGTTGAAAGAGACCAGGTAAAGTTTCCTAACGTCATGGACAGGAATCGAACTAAGGTCTATGTCTATACCAACTGAGCTACAGAAGCTCTCACCTTTGACTACATTGTTTAAATCTCAAATCTGGGTTGGTCCCAAGGGGAGTGAAAAGAGGGGAAAATAGTTCCATTGCATAAAGGAGGCTCCAAAACAGAAACAGACATAGCAAATTAATGACTGATCAGCATCTCAGGAGTTATGGTTGAGTTATTGGAGAAGTTGGTTAAGAGCAAAATAAAGGAAAGGATATCGTGAAGGAGCAACATGTGAAGGGTAGGTCATGCCTCTGTAACTTAGTCACCTTGTATAATATGGTGAAAACTGAGTTGGATAAAGGCAATGAGTTTACAGTGATATTGCTGGAGTTTGCAAAGGCTTTTAATAGGATACTGCATGGAATTCTAATTAATAAATTGCAGCACATGGGGATGGATATAAAGTTGAAGTGGATAAGAGTGTGGTTAATGAAGAAATATCAGAGAGTAGTTTATTCAGGAGTAGAGTCCAGTAGAAGGCCTGTGACTAGTAGCATGCTGCAGGGTTCTATACTTGGGTCACTACTATTTAATCTGTATATTAATAATATAGGAAATTATATAAGAAGAAATAATTAGTTTTCTGCTGATGACAAAATTGGGTAGAGCAATAGTCAATAAAGATAATGTTACAATTTTGCAGAATGATTTAAATAGACTGGCAGTATGGAAAAAGGAGAATGGATATCAGTTTAATGTGGTAAACTGTATGAATATGCATTTTGGGTGAAAAGATTACCAGCTGTGTACCATACTGATGAAACTGTACTTCAGGAAATGATGAAACCATGGATTTGGGGATGTCAGTGGATAGGGAGTTGAAGTTTAGAGGACATATTGCAAAAGTAACTAAAACAGCTCATCTGATTACTGAAGAACACCCTGACAAAGCAGAGATAAGCAAGTGTACCTCTTTATAGGACCTTGGTAGGACTAATCTTGACTACTGTCAGGGCCAGCCATCTCGGGGGTGCGGTGGGTACAATGCACCCGGGCCCACGATCGAGTGGGCACAGTCGGTACACATTTGCAAAAATGTATTTTTTATTTTTTTTTTTTTCTTCTTCTAATTTTGTTTATAACTAAAGGGATTTCATCGACAGGATTTTAGGGCCCTGGTAATAATAATATCTCTGTGTTTCTCTATTATATTAGGGTTTTTGCTTAACCCTTTTGATGCGTTTATGCAGTGTATAAAAATTAACAAACATGATTTCGTTTTTACCCTAAAATGCCTGATTCACTATTAGTTTTTTCCTAATCTGTTACACATTTATATCATTTGGCTCGTTATCAAAACCGTTGAAAAATATTTATTATATTCTTTATATATGGTTAGTCTAGAGCAGAGGTGAACAACCCTTAACATGCCTGTCAAACGTGGCACGCCAATGACTTTTTTCCGGCACGCAACCCAGGGCTCATCTTAAAAAATAATTAAATAAAAAAATACATTTCAAACATCTTCGTTGACACATATTTTAACTTAATATAATACAATTTTATTAAGTACAGCTATACCAAATAAAAATGCAATAATTAATTAAACTCTACTAACTGTTTCATAATAATAAGTAATAAGAAAATTAGAAACAAACATCCTATTTCCAAGCCATCTATATATCTCCGCGATATACTGATGTACAAGTTTTGTCCAGTTCAGTTGTTGCATTATTCGTCAGACATCCAGACATGGCGTGACTCCTTTACCATCATTTGATATATCTTTTCATATTTCGTAAAGAACGTATCCATTTTCTAAAGTGTATTTGGATTTGATTAAATCATAAGTCATTAAAATATGGATTGGAAGTATTTATTGTCAAATAATATGTTTAACTTATTAGATATAAAAGCAAATTTCCTTTAGATTTTCGGAAACTAAAGTTTCCAGTTTTTTCCGTAAAATCCCCGCATATATTGCAATTGCTATTTCCTGCCTAGAGAGCAGTTTCCTTGTGTGCATCCTATCCAAATAGCACCATCGGATTTCCCATTATTTCAAGCAAAAATTAGCAGTAATTTACAAGATTTGAGATACTTCCTGAGCAATCCTTCAAGAATGACTAATGAACAGACAGCCATGGTACTAGGCCAGTAAAGATATGTGCATATGATTGGTTCGGAATTAACAAAAGATCGCGCGAGTCAAAGATAAAAGTCAGCAGACAATTTTTGAATTGAAATGCTAATTCTCTTCAACCAAATTCAATATCTGAAAGTGCCATAACAATATTCCCTATATATTTCCTAGCTTTAACACGTTTACGAATTTTAACACTTTCTATTGATTTTTATTGTTGCTCTGCATTTGAGCTGAGGGACATGCGATTCATTAGTTAGTGCCATTTTTATCCCAGCTGTCTCTAATTGCATTATTTGTTGAGAAATATATTACACGGACTGCAAATGTTTGTACCTTATTCAGTGATACAACAAAACGACCTGCTTTTACTTGCATCTACAGACATATTAGCTAGTATGGAGGGCGCGTGGTTTGCCACGAGATCTATTGCCACCATGAGCAAGTCACTATTGAAATGAGGTGAATGTGATTAAACTTTTTTTTTCTGTGCGAGGTTACACGAAACTTTTCAATTTCTTTTTTCCGCAAAGTAAAATCAGGGGTGCGAGTTATATGCGAGGACCAGTTACATTCCAGTAAATACAGTAAATTATTTTTAAAGTTATGTGAAATGAATTATCAATATGCAGGATTATGAAGTGTTGTCTGCACGTGATTAGATCTCAACTATGTTAATTTCAACTCAGTTAATAGTGATAGATAAGGGTGAAATTGTTGTACTGAAGAACAAACGAAAAAAAATAAACACATTCCTTGAGTGTTTCTAAAATTTTGCAATATTGTAAAAAGTATGTACATATTTAACTTTTTGTTAATTCATTCTGGGTGTCAAAAAAGGAAATTAGCAGAAAAGAAAAAAAGAAGAAAAGCAAAATCTCAAAAAGTCACAAGTAGATTTGTTTTCATGGCTATAAAATAAATCTGACAACGAAATTGCTACGACTTCGGCAGTTGCGATTCAAACTTCAACCGAAGAAGAAAACTCCAAACAAGCTACTCAACTTTTCAAAGAAAATGTAGAAACTCTGGGATTCGTCATTTTGGATACAGCAAATAACGATGGCGATCAAGTGAATATAAACGATCCAGGTTTGTGGCCAAATATTATAACTGATAAATTTAGATTATTTTGTGTTAAAACCAGACCTAAAGAACATCATCAAGACTCATTGACGGGAGATCATTTTCTACATCGTACTATTTAAAAAAAATGCCAAATGGTGAAATCAGCTTTGCAGCTGGTTAGTTTACTCAAAAGCTCACGACTCAATATTTTGCTTTTGTTGTGTATTATTTTCCAAAAGAAGAGGAAAAGATCAATCAACACGATTTCTATATGGTTTTAATAAATGGAGAAAACTGTCATCTGTAATTCGAGATCATGAGCTTTCTGTTGGTCACTTTAATTCTTTTATTGCTCGGCAAGAATTATTAAAAAGGCTTAATTTATGTTTGACTGTTGACAGAACAAATCAAATTAATATAAATAAAGAAACGGAACGTCTAAAATTACTATTCCAAAGAATTGTAGATGAAATTTTATTTTTAGCAAGTAATAATCTGTTCATTTCGAGGATCCCATGAAACAATAGGAACATCGAATAATGGAAATTTTTTAAGTTTAATAGAATTATTAAGTAAATATGATCCTGTACTAATGGATCATGTAAACAGAATTAAAAATACGAAAAAAAGAATTGTGCATCATTTGTTGCATAGATTTCAAGAGTAAATTATTGCTGCATTAGGTAATGAAGTTCTTAATAAAATTAAAGACGATATAAAAGCAACCATATATTACAATATCCTAGTGGATTGTACTCCTGATATTTCTCACACGGAACAAACTTCAATAATTATTAGATATGTAAATTTTGTAGACAAAAAATTAATTATAAATGAGTCATTTATAGGATTTATTGAAGTAACTGACGTGACTGGTGAAGGACTAGCAAATTCGCTTTTAAAAAGAATAGGTGAGCTTGATTTAGATATGAATTGTAGAGGGCAAGCATACGATAACAGTAGCAATATGAAGGGAACATATAAAGGCGTACAATCTAGAATAATTAGTTTAAACCCTCATGCAATTTATGTACCTTGCTTATCACATTCTTTTAATTTGATAATTTGTGATGCTGCTTCCAGTAGTATATGGTGTAAAATATTTTTCAAAATATTGCAACGTTTAAACTGCGTATTTCTGCATCTACAAAAAGGTGGGAAATTATACAAAAGCATTTAAATATTACGCGTAAACCATTATGTGATACTCATTGGGAAGCCAAAATAGACGCAGTCAAAGCAGTGTATACACAGTTTGAACAAACTTATAATGCCTTAGAAGAATTTTTCGGTGCAATTAACGATAACACAGCAGTATACGAAGCTAAAAAAGTCTACTAGATTCATTACAAGAAATGCCATTTATTTTAAGCTTATCGGTGTGGTTTACACTATTGTCAAAAATTAATAGTATCAACAAACTATTTCAAGCAAAAACAATTGTACTTGACTCTGCTTTTAATTTAGTGAATAAAATTAAAAATGAAATCCAAAATTTAAGATCAAAATTTAACACATTTTTAGATGACACAAAACTGATAGCACGAAACTTGAACATTTCCGAAGACTTCCCTGAAAAAAGAATTCGAAAAAGAAAAAGATTATTTTCCAAACTAGCAGAAGATGAAGTTTTACTAAACCCGGTAGAGGAATTTAAATGTCACTTTTTCAACGTTGTGATTGATACTGTTATTGTACATATAGATGAGAGATTTAAAAATATACCCAATGTTATTTCTTATTTTAAATTAATCACTGATATAAAAACATTAGGGAAAAATGAACTAGAAAACCACTCAAGGGATTTTGTTATAAATCATATATTTGGAATATAAATTAAAATTGATAAAGAATTATCTTCAGTCAAGTATGTGTGAAGAACGCTTAAATGCACTTGCTATATTAAGCATCGAAAAGGAAATCGCCAAAAATTGTAATTTTTCGGAAATGATTAATAACATAGCAAAAAAAAAATCGCATATTTAAAGAAATGCATATTAAGCAATATACGTGTTAGTAAAATTAGGCCCCTAAATAGTAAACCTATTTATTTTTTTATGTGCTTAAATTAATTTTTTTATTACTTTAAACAATAATTAATTGTAAATAGTTTTTGTGCATTAGTTGGTGAGCAGGCTACTTTTGTTTGTGTTAAATATTTATTTATTTTAATTATTTAATACTTTTGTTTTGTGTTCAGTAAACGTTATGTTAACCTGTTATATTTCAAATGTGTTTTTTCGTTTTACTGTGCCAAAATCATTTGCAGGTAAGATGTTTTACAATACGTTTATTTCGAATCCTTTAATTTTTACCTTTGAAAAATATTTTAGGGCCCCAAAAGGTTTCTTGCACCCGGGCCCCTTTACAGAGAAGGCCGGCCCTGCAGAAGGCACAAGGTTGGATGTGGTTAGAAGAGGGGCATTTTATGAGACTGGAAACTTGCACAACATTGTGGTCTGAGTTGCCGGGAGGAGAGGTAACCTCTACAGTGTCCGGAAGAACTAGTTAAAAAATATAACGGGTATTGGGAAAGTGAAGGGCATTATCTGGAATTCAGGTAGGTAGCTGCATGATTTGCATTAGATCATTGCTTATAGTGAAAACTTCTGCATCATATCCAGCTTGATCAGTAGTGTTGGAGAAGGGGAGCCAGTTGGAGTTGTGGACATATAGATCATCTAGGGCGATAACTTCACTATTTGAATAAGTTGGATTGTAGATGACTGAGTTTCATAGAGAGGAAGGTGAATAGGTCTTGGTGGTTTTTCAGAGTTTGAATACCAGTAAATGCAGCAGATGAGTTCAAAAGTAGGAAATTCTAAATCTGGCATTCTCTGGCAGGCAATGTCAGAATGTACAAAGGCACAGGTACAACCTTTGTTGTGAAATGAATCATGAAGGGTATATGGGCATTGAAGGTCAACTGTGGTTGATGTAGTCACAATTTGGGTTCCTATTAAGAGAAAGAGGTCTGTTTTGGATGTCGATAGGTGGTGATAAACATTATTTATGTTGGAATTTTTGCCTTTCCATGGCAAAAAATTCACTACTCCGACTCCCTCACCAGGTATGATCTAGAATATGTGTGGCAGTAGGATTATGCACTAGTTGACGGGGAAGCCTCCTGACTCATTACTGACCAGGTCAGGCTCATATACTACTGGCAGCTGGCCTGTGTTACCACCTGTTTTAACTGCTGTTCCCCTCAAAATGGAGGTGGATCTGGGTCTCTAAGTATGCTCTTGAAGTGTATTACTTACACTGCATGGAGAAGAGAGAGAGAGGGGGGGGGGGGATGGAATTTGGAATCCCTGCTCTGGTGGCCAAACATACATTTACCATTTCAGGTCCACAATAAGCAACTGCTGCCATTGCATGGTATCTTCTCAGTGCTTTGTTTGAAAGCATTAAAAACTCACACTTTCAATGAGATGCACCCAGAAAGTAAGGTCTGGTCAAGAATTAAAAATAAGCTGGTAGAGAAGAAAAAAGTTTTATTATATGCTAAAATACCTACATATATATACACTTTATTTCTTCATATAGTTGCCATGACTTCCAGGCATTTGTGGTATCGTGGCACCAGTTTCTTCATATCATATCAAAAAAAGTCTGCCCTTCAGTGAGTTTCAATTTCAACCACTGAGTCATGCTGTTCTTCAGTTTCTTATCTTCTTTGAAGTGCTGAGATGGGAGCCACTGTTTCACATGCAGGAACAAGAGGTAGCCACTGGGCACGAGATCAAGGCTGTATAGTGGGTGATCAAAAAATTCTCACCGAAACTTCTGAATTTTCTGAATTGCTTGTCTGAGTTTCTTCAGCATTTCACAATATGCATTAATTAATTGTTGTTCCTTGCTGAAGAAAATAGATGAACAAGATCCCTTTTTGGACACAGAAGACAGTGGCCATCTTTTTTTTTTTTTTTTTTGATTGACAGTGCCTGTTTGAATATTTTTGCTTTCAGAGATAATGAATGCTGTCACTGCATTGATTGTTGTTTTGACTCAATGTTTGTGTGTGAAATCCATGTTTTGTCACCAGTTATCATATGAGAAAAAAGTTCATCTCCTTCATTTTCATAATCCTACAAAAAGTTTTGAGCTTTTTTCATTCCACTCAATGCTATTTATGTGCATCAATCATCATTTTTGGGACTGATCTGGCACACAATTTCTTATATCCCAGCTTTTCTGTCACAATTTCATGAATGAGTGAGTGTGAAACTTCCGGGAATTCAAAAGAAAGTTCCAATTGCAAAACGACAATAAAAAATCCCGCCAGTTGCGAGGTCCATAGTGTGATACGATTTTTGTTGGCAGAAAACAAACGATACCATTACCTAATCTTACTGTCACTCATTACCTTAAGCCCGTAAACCTTACACAGTCATCGGTGAATTTCTGCAGCGCCGTTGTTTTCTGCCAACAAAAATCGTATCACACTGCAGACATCGCAACAGGGGTGGGATTTTTTATCACAGCACTCAATATAATTTATTCATAAAAGACAACGAAAGATAATACTGCTAAACTAAAATGGTCAACAGTTAGCTAATGAGTCACTCTATGCTATAACGTATGTGTGACTGCCCCCCCCCCCCCATATCTCATTTGGTGGTAAAATTGTGAATGAACCTCACTTTATGGACGTGCCTCATAAGTTAGTCTTTATTTATGTATTTTAAACGCATCTAAACAACAAATTATAATTTCTATTTTGGACACACTAACTTACAATCAAGTGAAATAATTTTGTTAAAAATAAACACTACATGTAAGCACAATATATTCCACAATACAGTATGAGCAGCAGTTAGCTAATGAAGCAAAAAAAAAAAAAAAAAACATCGCTGTTTTCTTTTGACATATAGCCAGCAAAAAAAAAAGGAACAATTATGGTAGGATAACAATGATTGGCAGAAATGGTATAAGGACATCTGCTGCAGAAGATAATGTTGAGATATTTAATCACCAATTTATAAAGGTCTTTCATCCTTCTGAATGTGACATGTGACATCATGAAGAGTTTGAGAGCAGTGGATGAGGAGGAGAAACTGACTGCAAGTGAGCACAAGGTATATGGAGAATTGAGCAAAATAAATGTTAATAAGGATGTGGGAATTGATGACATATCACAATGTATTTTGAAGGAATATGCTAGGGAGTTGACATCTGCCTTTGCATATTTGTTTAACATGAATTTTACATTAGGTCAAGTTCCAAAGGAGTGGAAGGAAGGGAAGAGTGTACTGCTTTGTAAGAGAGGTGACAGAACTAAAGCATCAAATTATAGGTCCATCTATGTGTCAGGTATTGTGGTTAAAGTGTTGGAGAGGCTAAGTGAGAACCAGGATTCAGAATTGGGTTTACAACAGTAATATTATCTTTGATGGACAGCACTGATTGGTTAAAGGGAAATAATGTTTTAGTAATCTGATTACTTATTACAATAAGGTGACAGCTGCATTGGATGAGAGAGCGATGGATACACAGTAGTATAATTAGATTTTACAAATGCCTTTTAATAGATTACCACGTGAAGAGTGGATAGTCAAATTAGAGTAGATACGGTTGGATATAGGACTAGTGAATTGGATTGGAGATCAACTATCTGATAGGTATCAGCAAACTGTGTATGTGGGAGCAATATCCCAGAACAGAACTCAGGGATCTGTGTTAGGGCCACTGCCATTTAACCTGTATGTTAATCATATTGGTGATGATTTGAATGGAGATATTTAATTGTTTGCAGATGATGCAAGTTGGGAAGAACTATGAGGAATAGAGCATATGTTATACAAGAAGTTATACAGAAGCAGGGATGCCAGTTCAATATAAGGTATTAAAATTTGGAAAACGAAAAGGGGATACAGAATTTTCTCTTGGTGGGGATATATTGTTGGAGGTGGAGGAAATAAGAGATCTTAGGGTGATGGTGGATAAGGATCTAAAATTTAGAGGACATATTGTCAAAATTGTGAGGAAAAGACAATGAATCTGGCAATGAATTCATAATGAAACCAGAATCTCCTTACTGACTTAGAAGGAAGGAGAATGTGGTTCCATTATATATGGCCATATATGGACTATTGCACAGATTTGGTCAACTTGTTTTCAAAAGGATGAAAAGATATTGGAAAAGAACCAAAGGACCTTTCCAATAAGGTAGTTTCTGGTCTCTGGAATGTTGAGTATGAAGAAGTTACAAGTTTGTAAGGAGTTATTATAGGATTGATGTTGAAGAGATTTTTCATAAAATAATGGGAGATGGGGAGAGAACATATCATCCACAGAAGCAGTATAAAGAGAATGTGAGTAAATAAGTGAGAAGCAGGTTTAGTGCATGGAGAGTTGTGAATTATTGGAATGCATTGCCTTGAATGTAATTAAGTGCTTCATGGTGTGATTAGCTGTGTGTATGACAAAGGGACCTCCTATAGTGAGTTTATGACTCCATGGGCATCTTGGGATAATGATAATAATATTAACAATGCACAACTACATAAAAGAAAAATTACAATTCATTTTGGGTTTTTCTCAAAAAATAAATATAAATACACTAACAAAAAAATTGGTAATTTGAAACAAAATATTTAAGTTCACATTTATTTAATTAAATAAAATCATTATAAAAATTTATATATCAATGACATACAGGTTACTTGACACCTTCACACATTTTAATAACTCTTTTGCTGGGCAAAAAATGTTGCTCCTCTTTATGGAAATTTTAATATTTTAAGGAAAAGCTGAAAGTAGCACAGAAATAATTTCCACATTCTCTCCAGCACAAACAAAAGAACTGAAAAAAAATCTTTTTCCACTGATGAAAAATATTTCAGCAACTTGAAAAATAAAAGGCTGCAATTATTTTCAGTAAGAAATGTATTTCTATGTTTGATATAACGTCACATATTTGAAGTATGTATAATTTAACTATTTTTTCACTTATGCTGCCAAAATGAAATTAATGTTTCTATCTCTTATTATCAAATAAACAAAACAAAATGAAGTAAAAAATAAAGTAAAAAAAGAAAAAAAGTTAAAATATTAAAATAAAAAGATTTCTGATACAGAAAATTCTGAGTTAAATAGTATAAGTCAACTGGTCTCAATGTTGCAACTCCTTTACAGTTATTCCATTAATAGCAGTACTATAAAGGGATTCAAAGCTGAGTATTTTAACTGCATAATAAAAGACAGACACTTCCAGTGATGTTAATCCTCGAAAAACTGGACAGTAGTTAGCATATTTCATACTGTTCATTCAGCCAGTTAAGGAAATTAATAATTAGTATCTCTAGGGATGTCACTTAAAATTAATTCCCATGGGACAATTAATTGGAATGAAGTTATATATCATGGATAAAATTGTAAACAGCTATTTATAAATATATATATATATATATATATATATATATATATGTTTAAAATTATTAACTGACTTAAAAGTAAGAAAAAATACGAGAGATTTAATAAGGTTTCACTACTAGTTTCGTCGGAAATGTCGACTTTGTCAGGTGAATACAGTACCAGGAGAAAACAACATCTTAAAAATATATTGTTCTTTAGAGAAAAACAGAGTTTAGAACAAGTAGTAGTTGTGTATGAAATTGAGTCCGAGTGTTAGTTCTGGTGTGAAGCACTGTGCGTGTGAATGATATCATGAGTGTGCCAAAACTGGATTACAGCATTATGTGAATCGGGCAGGCTGTAACTGAGATTGCTGTTTAGATGGGTAGGGTCGAGAGCTATTTCTTTGGATTCCAAGATACGTCTTTCTAATTCATTGGAGCATTTATGGATGTTTGAAGTTGAGTTCCAGTCTATTTGATGTTGTCGTCCTTCAACATTGACTGAGAATAAAACGTGGCTGGATAGGCCATTAGCACGGACTCTGTTATAAGAAATGTCATGTTAGTGTTCTTCTAGGCAGAGAGAGAGAGATGGACTTTTCTGTCTGGCCATAATATGGTTTGCTGCAACTGCAAATTATTTTGTATACTCTGGGAACTGAAGAAGGTTGTGTTTTATTTTGCCAGACTGAGGTAAAATTGGAGTTTTGGAAAGGTGGAGAAATATGTTTTAACATTGACATCTCTCTCTCTCTCCGCCTAGAAGGACACCAACGTGACATTTTTTATAGTAGAGTCTATGCCAGTGCCCTATCCAGCCACGTTTTATTCTCGGCCAATACCAATGATGAAGGACGACAACATCAAATAGACAGGAACTCAACTTCAAACATCCATAAATGCTCCGATGAATTAGAAAGATGTATCTTGGAATCCAAAGAAATAGCTCTCAATCCTGCCAATTCTGTATACTTTATTAATCAATAAGAAATTACAATTTTTAATTAAAAACCTGTGTTTTCTATCAAAATTACTTCTTGCGTGAATTTTGGGACACCCTGTATATATAAATATATCACAAATCAAAAGATGTGTTACATATTATACACTGTACATCAAAATATACATTTTTTCCTATTAATGTAGCGGTAAGGCACATCCAAAATCATCTTGAGGTGAGTATACAAAGATATACATGAAAACTTACAGCCTAACTATCATTTCAATAAAATCTGCTGCTGCTATATTTGGTAAACAGATTTTGCTCCATGGAGAATTTTGCATGTTTAATTTTTTTTTAAATTTTTTAATTTTTATGTATAGCTATTTTCACCAGCAGTAGGTTTTTTAAAACTGATTAGGCATGTACATTTTTTATAATCACTTCAAAAAAATATTTTCACAATTTTTGTTAGAGAGTGGGAAAAATCACCTCTCTCTCTCACCTGAATCCACCATTCGTAGATTCCCATCACTTCCCACTATTTAGATTTACGAACTAGTTTAAACGAATTATAAGAGTTAATGGAATAAATACAGTGCACACATGTTTAATCCATCCTATGTTTAATCCATCCTATATTTCATCTCAGTGAGTGAGACATTGCCAGGGCAACAATATTAAAACTGCAACAATATACACAAATTTGCACAAAGCAATAAGTGGAAAAACTTAGACTGAAACCCTAAAGTCCTATGAGGGATGCTCTCTATATTTTAATTGCTGTTGGCTAGCCTTAGCTTTCTTTTAGCTGGGCTTCACAGAACCCATTAATGTTCTCAAACTAAAAGTAGAATTCTAGTCCAATCCAGAAAGTTCTATATTCATTATCCTTATATTCAGAAGTGTTTTTCAGTAGCTGAAAGTATACTGCTAGACCACTAGGAATTCAATTATTCAATTATAATCAATTTACTGACCTAACTAAAAGGTCAAAGCTATATAACTGAGAGAAGACCTCCACATAGCCTTTAAAGGAATGCAGAGAACATACCAGGGCTTCTGACCTAATGTCCAATCCTCACCTTCTCGTGGTGCACCTTGTTGGGTATCTACCTGGATACTGAACGAACGAGGATGGGCTGGCAATTTGGGATTTAGCCGACCAAACTGTATTCCTATTGGTTAAACCAAAATACAAAATGATGGTACAACATAACAAAATTTCATGCTGGCTGGGGCGTCGCCCGGTAAAACAAGGCCCATGTTGTTTTCACCAGGGAATCAGAGCGAACAGCAAAAAGTCAGCTACTGGAAATTTGAAAAGACACCCAATTTAACATCACCAGAGATAAAGATTAGTACTATCAACATAAGAAGTCTGAATGGCAAAGAAATGGAGCTAGCTGAGGAATTAGATAAGTACCAGATCGACATAATAGGGGTGACTGAAACAAAAAAGATAAAAACTGGTGAGATCTTTCTGAGAAATAAATACAAAACGTTATATTCAGGCAATAACAATCAAGGAAAAGAAGGAGTAGCCATAGTATTCAACACTAAATACGAAGCTAATCTTCTTGAATGGCAGGCAGTCTCAAGTAGAGTGATGTGGGCAAATATAAGAATGGGGAACTGGACAATGAGACTTCTTTGTGCCTATGGTCCCACAGAAGGTTCTACTAAGGTAGAAGTGGAGGAATTTTTTAATGCTTTAGAGAAAGCAAATGACACAAAGAAAAAGGAGTTGTTGGAGATCTATATAGCAGAGTAGCAAATGATTGCCAGACATATAAAAATATTTTGGGAAAATTTGGAGAAAAGAGCAAAGCTAATAATAATGGCAATACCTGTTGGATTTCTGCTCAAGACATGGACTGGTTATTACTAATACCATGTTCCAACATAAAAATGTGCACAAATTCACATGGAGAAAAGAGGCAAGGAATAAGAAGAGTCTCATTGACTATGTTATTATTGATAATGATGTTTTCTCCCTGGTGCAGGACACCAGAGTGTACAGAGGATTTGAAATTGGAAGTGATCACTATTTAGTCTTGAGCAGGATAAAATTGAATTTCATATTGAAAAGAATGACATGTAAGAAAGTTTTAAAGTGAATACAAGTTGAGCAGCTCTCAGATGTGAACTGTAGACTAAAATACACAAAGATTATTGAAGAAAAAATGAAAGAGTTTGAGAACAGCAACCAAACCTTGGAGAAAACCCTGATTGATTCAGCAGAGAGGCATGTGGTGAGGTTGTCTGCAAGGATAGAAAAATGAGAACTCCATGGTGGACACAGGAAGTTAAAGAGGCAGTGAAGGAAAAGAAGAAAGCATATCAAAAGTTCCTGGCAAATACGTCAGTGTGTGCTCTTAGAGAATAAAGAGACAAATGTAAGAAAGCTAAACACTGTGTAAAACTAGCTAAACAAAAGTCATGGGAGGACTTCGGCAAGAACATAGAAAATATATATCAAGAAGGTGGTAAGATATTCTGGAGGTTGTTGAAGAAGCTCAGGAATGGAGGAAAGATGCTGTAAAAGGAGTTAGAGATGATAACGGTGACATGAAAACAAGAGAAAAAGATATCCTTGAAGTATGGAGTAATTACTTCGAAAAATTGCTAAATGAAACAAGCAGTGATAGCACAGTGGTAAAAAACACTCAACAGGCATACAGTCAGGAATACATATCCATACTTAAAGTAGAAAAAGCCATCAAAGACTTGAAATGTAGAAGGACAGCAGGAGTAGATGATATTTGACCAGAAATGCTGAAGTATGGTGGTATAAAAGGCTTACAGTGGCTGCACTGCATAGTTCAGAGAGCCTGGACAGAGGGACGAATTCCCGATGATTGGAGTAGAGCTCTCATCGTACCCATATATAAAAAGGGAAATAAAATTGAATGTGAGAATTACAGAGGTATTTCCCTACTGATTGTTACTGGCAAGATTTATGCAAGTATACTTGAGAAATGGTTGAGAAGAATTGTGGAAGAAAAGCTTGGTGAAGAACAAGCTGGATTCAGGCCAAAAAGAGGCTGTCAGGATCAGATCTTCACTTTGCGACAAACAGTTGAGAAAGCATGGGAATATAACAAAGATCTATATTTAAGTTTTGTCGATCTGGAAAAGGCATTTGACAAGGTGCCAAGAGAGAAGCTATTCAGTACGCTACAGTTATATGGTCTCAATGGGGCATTATATCAAGCAATACTTAGTCTTTATTTGAGTTGTAAGTCAGCAGTTAGAATTAAAGGAAGTACAGGAAGGTGTTTTAATGTTAAATCTGGTGTTGAGACAAGGATGTACATTATCCCCTCTGTTATTCATTATCTATATGGATCACATTATGAAGGAAAGTGGTATTAAACATGATATCAAAATTGGAGATGTTAATGTCAGCTATTTGCTTTATGCGAACGATGTTATACTTCTAAATAAATCCGCTACAAGTCTGCAAGATTCCCTGACTAAATTGAATAACTGTTGTAATAGATATGGTATGAAGGTCAGCAATAAAAAGACAAAGACAAAACATCTACTTACAAAACTCAGGTCTGGCCATGGGCAGCCCGCTCTCTCCGATTCTCGCAGATATATTTCTCAACGGTTTTGAAGAAAAAGCTATTAACTCCTTCCATCTTAAACCAAAATTCTGGTATCGCTATATTGATGATATTTTCCTCATCTAGGAAGATGGTGTCAACAACCTCAATTTAGACCACCTAAACAAGTGCCATGAAAAAATCTCTTTTACCTTCGAACTGGAATCAGATGACTGCCTCCCCTTTTTAGACCTGAAACTTACCAGATGTGCTGAGAGTATTAAAATCTCAATTTTTAGAAAGCCTACTCACACTGATAGATACCTTCATGCTTCCTCCCATCACTATCCCCCACAAAAATTTGGTATTATTTCCACCTTAGCTCACCGAGCCAAATCATTACTTACAGAAGAAACAGAAATTGAAAATGAACTCCTTTTTCTTAAAAAAACTTTTATTAATAATGGTTTCTCTCCTAAGAAAATTGACACAAATTTCTTTCCCCCAGTCACTCAACTACTTCTGAAGATCCCTCTTCCCCAAGAGCCTTCATCTCTTTGCCTTACATCAGCTCTATTTCACCAAAACTGTCAAAGATTCTCAAGAAGTTTAACTTCAAAACTTGCTTCACTACGCTTCCAAAACTTCATTCAATACTTAGCAAACCTAAAGAGAAACATCTTCCAACTCAGTTTCCAGGAGTGTACAAGATTTTATGTGATTGTGGAAAGCCATACTATGGCCAGACTGCTAAATCCATCCTTCTACGTTTGGAAGAACATCGTCGAGACATCTCATATAACAGGACTAGAGCTAGCGCTCTCTCTAGCCACATTCTCTTTTCAGCTAACTCAGACGAAGGCCACCAACACATTGTGAACTGGACTCAAACTTCTAACATCCATGTGTGCTATGATGAACTCGAGAGAAAGATTGTTGAATCTAGGGAAATTTCTCTAGATTCCTCTCATATCAACAACAGCCTGAGTTTTAATCTCTCTGATGCACACGTTGCCTCTGTTGAGTACTGATGCACTCGCGACAGCGTGTAGTATACCTTTGTTTGGAACTCAAGCTCGCATTTTGTTTTCAAACACGCTACTGTCTTTTTGTACTTGTTCTGTTATTACAATTTTAAGTCTCTGTAATTCTTTATATACTTCTTTGATTGTGATATCTGAAGATGTTGATCAATTCAACGAAACTAGTAAACTAGTTGTATCTTTTCAAATATATCATGTCATCATTTTATCTCTCAGTATCAGTCATTAAAGCTTATTCATAATATTCCAACCGAGTAAAAATGAATTCTGAAAAAATATATATATATATGTAGCATCTCAAGTCAACCTCATCCACTTGTGAAGACTTGTTTTCACAAACAGGGCTCTGGCAAGGTGAGTATTATTGCTGCAAAACTGTACCTATATATATATAGTTGATGACTTTCATTTTGTGTTAAAACACAACAGTCCTGCTTACCAGAAACATGAAGTAACTATTTCTGTGTTATGTCTCTAGAGGAAGGTCTGGAATTTCAGTTCCTTCCCTTATTTTTAACATATATTGTGGATGCTGGCCTTGCTAAATATATTTTCCACATAATTATTGAACAATGGAGCCAGAACTTCCATCATTGGAGAGTAGAGGACTGATACTATAAAGAGGTTTCTGCAGGCCAGCTGCCAGATAGTGCATTGAACCAAACCTGTTGGCAACACTCCAGAGGATTTCCAGATCACTGGTGAGTAAATAGTTTTGCTTCTGCTTAGTCTACCAGGCTG
This sequence comes from Typopeltis vanoorti, assembly GCF_054136105.1. NCBI lineage: Eukaryota > Metazoa > Arthropoda > Arachnida > Uropygi > Thelyphonidae > Typopeltis > Typopeltis vanoorti. The sequence goes on along the minus strand of NC_143557.1, from coordinate 74,304,412 downwards.
TGCTTGAAGGGAGTCTGAACATAGTAACTTGTATGGGGTGGGGAGTAAGAAGTTCTTCATGACACTGCATGATCCTACTATATAAATTTGTCCAACATTCCAACATGAAAGACAGCATAAAAATTATAGTATTTCTGCAGTTCAAAAAATCACCCACAAAAAATAACAAAAAAATTCAATAACAAAAAAAAACAATAAAAACACATTTCTTCTCCCCCCCCCAAAAAAAAACAACAAACAAGATATTTTTAAAAAAGACTTCCACAGAGATTTTACAAACATCCTGGAGATTAATAGTAACATTAATGATGTGTGTCACCACTTACAAATATTCAAACACAGTCAGTTATTAAAAAAAATCACTGAAACTCAACTTGCATCCTCAACGACTACAGTTCATTTAAACATTCCACAGTACATGATATAGGATGCCCTATAAGAAGACAATGTGCTTTTGTTGGGTCTGATATCCCATGCCAAAGTTATCAGATTTAGAAACTCCTTTATATAGGGTGTCCCAAAATTCACGCAAGAAGTAATTTTGATAGAAAACACAGGTTTTTAATTAAAAATTGTAATTTCTTATTGATTCATAAAGTATACAGTATAGGGTTATGCATGGAATAGCATATCGGGTAAATGGCCTCCACAGCTTTGATGGCACATACGCACTCTTTTGTCAAAATTTTCCATGACCGTTTTGCATAAATGTGGCTGAATTTTGTTCATTCAGTGCTCAATTTCATCCTTCAATGCGTGGGTGGTCGTGGGCTTTTTGGCATAAACCTTAGACTTCAAAAAACCCCAAAGAAAAAAGTCCAACGGCGTTAAGTCACATGATCTGGATGGCAAATTCTGATCACCAAAACGGGAAATTACACGACCAGGAAATGACTCATGCATTAATTGAATTGTTTCTCGGGTTGTATGGCATGTGGCACCGTCTTGTTGAAACCACATGTCGTCCACATCCATATCTTGCAATTTAGGCACAAAAAACTGGATTATCATGTTGCGATAGCGAGCACCATTAACTGTTATTGCCTTACCGCATTTTCGAAGAAGAATGGATGATGATGATGATGCCTCCAGCCCAAAATCCGCACCAAACAGTGACACGTTGTGGATGCATTTGTTTCTCAACAATCACTCGTGGATTTTCTGAACCCCAAATGCGACAATTTTGTCGATTAACGAAGCCATCAAGATGAAAATGAGTCTCATCGCTGAAGATGATTTTGTTCGAAAAATAAGCATCCACTTGTTGTTGTTCCATAATCCATTCAACGAACTCTCTTCGCTGTGTGTGGTCATTTTTAATAACCCTGAACTGTCAGCTGTCACGCTGTCTTTTTTTTCTCTTTGGCAACACTTTACCGCACAAATGGCGCTAAATTTAAATCTTGCGTGAATTTTGGGACACCCTATATATGAACTGCTTTGGGTAAGATTTCCTTGTTTCATTTTGTTACTTTCATTTGCTGACTTTACCATTCTTTTAATTCTGATGATTATATTGAATTTATTATTATTATTATTATTATCTGGGGTGGAAGGGGTGGTGAAGCACAATACATAGCCTCTCCCACTCAAATGTCAACCTCACCTTCCCATGGTCCATCCTGTTCTAAAAGTACAAACGAGGCACTGGCGATCGAGTATGGGCGTTATAACCTTAACACCCTAACAGAGTAAATGCTGTTAGATCCGCCTGTCCAGAGGCATTAGGTAGCAGCCCTACCACTGGACTTACCCAGCGACAGGTTAGTAACCTGCCCTGGGGAAATTCAAAATACTCTCAAGTTTCATGCAAAGAAAAGCTGGACGGACTGTCAGGGAAAAGACCACAACCCAGGAAACGGTAAACGAAATTGGAAAAAGGAACACATGATGAAGATTGCAACATGGAATGTGAGAAGCATTGCACACAAAGAAGAAGAACTTGATAAACAACTAAACCAAGCTAACATAAAGATATGTATAGTAACAGAAACAAAGAAAAAACAAAAAGGTACAAAAGAAACAAACAACTATATACAAATCTACAGTGGGGTAAAAAAAAGAAGAAAAAGCAAAAGCAGGTATAATGATTATGGTATATAAATCCCTAAAGAACAATATTGTATATTACAACTATTTGAATGAAAGACTAATAGAAATTAGACTCAAGACATTAAGAGGCCACATAACAATAATTGGTGCATATGCACCAGAAGAGGGAAAAGAAGAAGACAGTAATACATTTTATAAAGAATTACAGAATGCCATAGATAAAACAAACAAAACTGACTATTTATTGCTAGCAGGAACTTAAATGCCAGAATAGGAAACAAAAAATACAAAACAAACATAGGTAAATTTGGCAAAGATACATGTAATCAAAATGGTCGCAGATTGCACGATTTTGTCATTTATAATAATATGAGAATAATGAATTCAATGTTTAAACACAAGGAAATACATAAATATACTTGGTCAGCCAGAGGATACAAATCAGTAATTGACTACATTATCACAAATTTTAAATTAGCAGAGTTAATTTTAGACGTAAGAGCATATCGAGGCTTTGAATTAAACTCTGATCATTATATGGTATCAGCAAAAATTCGTTTTAAACCAAAGTGGCTAAAAACACATAGAATTGAAAATTCTTACCAGCCAAGCTACAAAATTTCTTCATTAGAGGATCCTCAAGTTAGACTACAATATCAAAAATGCACAAACAAATAGAAGATGAATGGGAAAATTTGAAACAAATTCTCACAAAAGCAGCAACAGAAACCTTAGGAATAAAGCAGAAATGGATTAGAAAAAGAGAACTACGAGACTGGAACAAAGAAATAGAAAATATAATAAAAACCAAAAAGGACAGTTACCAGAAATGGCTAAATTCCAAAACAATAGAAGCAGAAATAGAGTATAAAAGAAATAGTGCAATTGCAAAATGAGAAGTAAGGAAAAAGCATAGAGAAAGATGGAACAATTTCATAACAGAACTAGAAAAGGATTTATTTAAGCCACAACCAAAAACCTATAAAGTAATAAAATACATGAATAAAGAAATAAAAGAAAAGATAAAAATACAAACAATAGATTTAGAAAAATGGGTGACCTATTTCCAAAATCTCTGGACAGATGAGAACAATGAATTAAAATTTTATAAGACAAAGAATGACCTAATAGAAAATATCACAATGTTAGAACTGAAAAATATAATAAAGAAGATGAAAAATAGGAAAACACCAGGAGAAGACAATATAAATATAGAACTATACAAAAATGCAGGTGAAAAATTTAATGAAAGACTTATGAAATTTTTTAATATGGTTTGGATGTCCTGAAAAACCCCTAACTCTTGGAAAAAAGCACTGGTTATCCCAATCTATAAAAAAGGAAATAAAGACAATTGCAATAATTATAGGGGAATTAGCCTGCTGAATACAGGATATAAAATATATGCAGGAATATTAAAAGAGAAACTAAGCAGCATTGTAGAAAACAAATTACTAGAAGAACAAAACAGTTTCCGAAAAGGCTGATCCTGCATAGATCCAATTTTTACTTTAAAATTATTAATAGAAAAGAGAAGAGAATTTCAAAAAGAAACACACGTGGCTTTTATTGATTATGAAAAAGCCTTTGACAAAATTAGTAGACAAAAACTGTTTAAAATATTAACCGATTTAAACATACCAAACCAACTTTTACAATCTATTAAAGAAATATATTATTATTATTATTATTATTATTCAGGCCTCCATGGAGTCAGAAGACTCATCGTGGGAGGTCCTTCCTAAGAAACACAAAGTCTATCATACCACTCCTTAAACTCATTGACCGTTCTCGCTCTCACCACTCAATCAGGCAATGCATTCCACGGTTCAACCACCCTCCATGCAAAGAAACCACTCCTCACCCTCTTGCTCACAGTTTCCTTTTGTAACTTCCAGGGATGGCCTCTTGTCATCACTCCTTCCCGCTGTTCAACCAAGCAAAAGAACTCCCCACTGTCAACCCTGTAACCACCTCTCAACAGTTTAAAAGTCTCAATCATATCACCTCTCCTTCTTCTATCCACCAAACTCTGCAGTCCGCATTCCTCAGCCGATCCTCGTAACTATCCTTGTACAGTCCTGAAACCATCTTTGTCATCCGTCTTTGTATCCTTTCCACAGTTAATTTATCCCCTTCAAATCCTGGAGACCAAATCTGAGAACAATAGTCCAAGTGTGGTCTGATCAGAGACTCATACAACGGAATGATAACCCTCTTATCTCTGCAGGTCAGTGTCCTTCTCATAATTGCAGCAATCCTCTGTATTACCTTCATGACCTTTGCAATATGTCCCCTAAACTTCAGGTTTCTATCAACCATCAACCTCAGATCTCTTGTTTCCTCTACTTCCTCCAGCATAACTCCTCCCATAGAGTATGCTGCATCCCATCGATGTTTCTCAAACCTCAAGACCTTACATTTTGCTGCATTAAACTGACATCCCCATTCATTTGCCCATCTATCTAGCTTATTCAAATCCTTTTGCAGGGCTACCACATCTGCACTATTACTAATAATCCTTCCTAGCTTCGCATCATCCGCAAACAACCGAATATCCCCTTGCAATGTCATTGATATAAAGGTTAAACAATATAGGTCCTAGTACTGAGCCCTGTGGGACCCCACTCATAACCCTCTGCCTCCTTGAAACTGCTCCACCATACACAACTCTCTGATACCTATCAGACAGTCAATCCTGAATCCAGTTGACCAATCTGACATCCAGACCCATGTGCTGCAACTTAAATATCAGCTTATCATGTGGCACCCTGTCAAATGCCTTTGGTAAGTCTAAGAAAATTGCAGTATATGCCTTTCCCTCATCTAATGTTCTTGTAACTTTATTATAAAAGGCTAGCATATTGCTAAAACAAGAGCACCCTTTCACAAATCCATGTTGTCTCTCACAGATAACATTACCCTCATCTGCCCAATGTTGTATACGGTCCCTCACTACTTTCTCCAAGATCTTAACAACTACTGATGACACACAGACTGGCCTATAATTAGACACTTCCAGTCTGTTACCACCCTTATGCAATGGCACTATCTTACCTTCCTTCCATTCCCTGGGCACCTTTGCCGAAGCCAGACTTTCATTGAAAAGCCAGGTTACAGGCACTGTCAGTTCCCTGGCACATTCTCTCAAAACTCGTGGTGAAATACCATCCAGTCCCAAAGCTTTACTGACATCCAGAGTACTCAGTATCTGAAACACACTCTCCTCTTGTACCTCTAAACCTCGAACCAGCCCTATCCCTCTAGCATTGAAACTGACTTCTCTAGGATGAAATACTCCAATAAAGTGTTCATTGAACAATTCCACTATGTCCTAAAGGAAATATAATAGCAGTTAAATTAGAACACACCTCAGAATGGAAAGATATATCAAGAGGAGTACGACAAGGATGTATCCTCTCACATCTGCTTTTCAATATATATATATAAATACAATTATAACAATCTGGAAACAGCATAACCCATTTGGTATACAAATGACCCTGCAAATGAAGATAGATACACTACTATTTGCAGATGATCAAATAGTATTAGCTACATCAGAAGATGACTTACAAAGATCATTAAAATCATTAAATGATATCTCAAAGCAATATAATATGACAATATCCAAAGAAAAAACAAAAATAATGGCATTCAAAGGAGAAACCCAATAAGAAGTAAAATAGTGATAGATAATAAAATACTAGAACAAGTAAACACTTTCAGATACTTGGGATGGATCTCATACGAAGAAGAAAAAGACATAGACACTAAAATATCAAACTTTGTCAAAGTAAATGGCATAATAAATAATATATTTAAGCCATCCCTGGTACAAAAACACACTAGAATCAGACTGTACTATACGGAAGCGAAACATGGACCATGAAAAGGAAAGATGAAAAACAAATTCAAACAGCAGAAATGAAGTTACTCAGAAAAACAGCTGAATATACCAAGTGGGACCACAAAACAAATGAAGAAATCTTACAATCCCTGAAAATAAAACCAATTAATTACTACATAAGACAGTATAAACAAAAATGGCTAGAACATTTAAATCGAATGGACAACAGCAGACTACCAAAAATATTATACAGATACAAAATAAGTGGAAAAAGAAGAATCGGAAGACCAAGAAAGAGATGGCATGAGACTGGAACAGGCCACATGGCTAAATTCCATGTTAGGAAGAAGAAGAAGAGAAGAAGATTATTATTATCTATCTCTGAAAGTTGGCCACATGCAGTCTAATCACTCTAACAGTGACCTAATCTTTCTTGGAGATTTCAACATCCTCAATTCTTACCCTTCTCAAACTTCACAGACCAAGCAGGAAGAATCTGAATTCTTTATTATCAGTAGTGATCTAACATAAACTGTCCCACTTACCTACAAGAATTCCTGATAATGCTCATAATTCTCACAACACCCTGGACCTTTCCTTAACCAGCTCTCCCTCCAAATACACCACAGATGGTTGGCTCTTCTCTTGGCATCTGTCACTACAATTGTGTCTGTGTTTCTTTTTTAAAGATTGCCCTTCTTTCAGCAAATCTTAGCCCCAAATCCAATGACACTTCAATGGTTCCAACTGGGATGATCTTTTGGATTTCTATGGATCTTTTCCATGATCTGATTATTGCTTCTGGTCTCCTAATCCAAGCACTTGCTCTGATCTAATAAAGGAAATTATTCTTGCTAGGATGAGTGCTTTTATTCTGCACTCCACTCAAAATCAATGCCCCTTATCCAAGCTTTGGTTTTCCAACAAATGTATCAAAGCAGTCCAAATTAAGTTAAGTCTAAGCAAGCTCAAGTCTCCAGCCTCTCATTCATATTATACTATAGACAAGAGCAAATAATAATAATAATAATAATAAAATAAAATAAAACCCATCGGCAAATCTAAAGCAGAGTTGGTAAGGGTCAAATGCACTAAGACTGCCGCTTGCTTAAATGGCCATCAAGCCTTCTGGTCATTCCTTGCCAAGGCTGTTAGGCAAAATTTCTGCCTTACTATGTTTCCACCTCTCTCTCTCTCTCGCTCTTCATGATGGGAAAATGTTATCATCTCCTAAAGACAACACAGACCTCTTGGAATCAGCGTCCTCCGCTACAACAGACCATATGAAAAAAAAAAAAAAAAAGAATGCATCAAGCTTTCTGGTCCCTTGCCAAGGCTGTGGGACAAATCTTCTGCTCTAATATGTTTTTGCTGTCTTTCTCTCATCCTGATGATAAATGGCAACATCTCCTATAGACAAGCCAGATCCCTTAGCATCAGTCCTCCTCTCTTCTACCTTGTTTTTTAGACTACCAAGTCAAATCTTCCTCTACTATTCCACAAACCACCTTTAGTATGCTTCCTCTAATCTTTTTGCCAGAAAGACAAAAAAGTTCCAAGTGGATTCTAGAGCAAGGTTGATAGACCAAGTAAGAAATTAATAAAAAAATAAAAATAAATATAACATATAATTCAATAAGAGAGAAAAAACAAAAATCTTAGCCCACCCACAGTATTAATGTACTATAGGTTTACCATCATTTGTGAATAGGAATCACATAAAAAAAAAGTAACTACTTCAATCAAAGAAAGAAACCAGCTTTATTATTATTATTATTTTATTTTAGTTACATAAATATTCTGGATGGGTGATGTGTGAAAGCTGCCAACAGTTCTTCATATTCTGGTCGTAGGAATTCAGCAATCACAGAGAATTCACACAAGCAGAACTTGTGACCCACAATCAAGCTAGTGGACAAGGGAAATCTGTGCTCCATGAAGATAAGTTAATGGAGCATAGATGGACTTCATCTATACCATCATTCATGGACTGAATGAAGTGCACAATATTAATCTCTTAGTAAATGAATACATGCAAGGAATGTAAGCTTATTTTCAAAAAATAGTCTAAAGAGTTTCACTTCTGTAGCTATTGGGAAATTAGTTTTTCACTGCATTCTTGATCAGAGAAATGATTGCATTTATTTAGCAAGTGTGAATATAGGCACTTATTTTTTCTATTGAAAGTCTTAACTCAGATGTCTTCATAAAAGATTTAATTTACTGATAAATTTTATTTATTTTGTAGTTTGATCTGTATTTATTTTCTGTTCTCTTTTCCCTCTCCCCACAAAACTAATATTATGCTATAGGTTCTAAAATCTCTCATGTGCAAGATTATATATATATATATATATATATAAAAAACTGGTAATTTTTATTTTTATATTTCAAAAAACTACACACACTAACAGATATCTACAGGCTTCTTCCCATCATTATAGACCTCAAAAATCAGGCATATCATTTCAACACTAGGAGCAAGAACCCATTGCCTGATTAATGACAAGGATGAATAGCTAAAGAACTCCAATATTTAAAAACCACTTTTCTACAAAATTACTACAATGTATGCATCATCTCAAGACCAGCATAATATTTAAGATACTTCTAATGACAAGGAAAGTAGAGGCTTTATCAATCTCCCATATATTAGTTCTATTTTCCTAAAACTTGAAAGACTACTTGGAGAACATAAAATCAAAACAGTATTCACACCCTTTATCAGGATGAGAGATCACCACTCTGATCCACAAAACCATGACATGGTCCACTAAAATATCCTAGTGTTTACAGGCTATGGTGCAAATGCAGGTCATCTTACTACAGACAGGCAGAAAAATCTATTGAGCAGTGCACTGAAGAACACATCCGAGATATTAAATACCAAAGACGTGAGGCCTCAGCTTTGTCATCACACGTACTCGCTTCGCCCCTCCAATGCCTCCACATCACATGAAAACCAGGTGACCAGATTTGAGCAAAACAGTACAAGTGTGGTCTGACCAGTGCTTTATACAGTGGCACAACCACTTCCTTATCCCTACATGTTAGAGTACTTCTTATCATAGTAGCACTATGATGTGCAGCCTTTGCAACACTAGCATTATGTCCTCTAAACTTCAGTCTACTATCAATCATCACTCCCAAATCTCTAATTTCATCCACTTCCTGCAGTACGGCACCATCGATATAGTACACAGCCGTATAATTTCTGCACTCCAAAATGCAACACCTTGCACTTATTAATACTACAACTCACTACTTTGTCCAAGTAAAAAGTCCATTCAAATCTTCCTGAAGGGAATTAACATCAGCAGTGCTATTTAAAATTCTTCCCAACTTTGCATCATCAGCAAACAATTGAAGTTTCCCAGTCAGTTCACATGATATATAGTTTACAAACAAATTAAACAGCAGGAGTCCAAGAACAGAACCCTGGGGCACAGCGCTGGTTACCCTCCTTTTTTGAGACATTATTTCATCGTATACAACCTGCTGGTATCATTCAGACAGCCAATCTCTGATCCATTTAACCAATATGCTATCTGTTCCCATCCTCTGCAACTTGTACACCAACTTTGATAAGTTGGCGTACAAGATGTGGTAATCTATCAAATGCTTTTAGAAAGTACAAGAATATCATTGTATATATTATTATTATTATTATTATTATTACATAACACCTCCAGGGAGTTCAAAGACTCATCGAAGGAGGGCACCTGTTCTACAACTCTCCATCTCCATCACTCCACTAACCGCAACTACCTTCATAATCTACACCAACGCCATCTACCGCTGACCACCACCACTATTTTCACAGACAATCACAAACATCCATGCCCACGGCAGGATTTGAACCCGCAGCCTTTTGGCTGGAGAGCGGATACGCTAACCACTAGGCCAATCAGGCCCTAACACACTCGTTACCTTTTCATAAAATGCAACTAAATTGCTAAGACAGGACCTACCTTTTACAAATCCATGTTGACCATATAAAGAATGCCATGTCCATCAGTCCAATTCCTGTATTCTTACCAATCTCTCCAACACCTTGACCACAACCGCAGTTATACAGACTGGTCTATAGTTGGAGACATCTGTCCTAGAACCATGCTTCTGGAGTGGTACTATTTTGCCTTCTTTCCACTCCTTTGGAACCATACCCACTGCAAGACTTTCATTAAATAACCAGGTCAAGGGCATAGTCAACTGTGGTGCACATTCCTCAAGAATATGTGGTGATTGTCATCCATTCTCACCGCCTTATTAATATCTAATCCATTCAACATCTGATACACCTCTGATTCTTTCACTTCCAATTCCCCTAATACTTGCCTCTCTTCTATATATTGCATGGCATCATTTACACCAGTATAATATATGCTGATAAAATGCTTATTCAATAATTCCACTATATCCTTTGCAGCTGTTATTCTATTGCCATGACTATCCATCAGTGTTAACCTGCCATAATTATTCTTTTTCTTGCTTGTCATATAGCAGAAAAATTCCTTCGAGTTAATCTTGGCCTGACCAGCCAATCTCCTCTCATTCTGCACCTCTTATTTCTTTACCATGCATGACACCTTTCTAGCTTGCACTTTAAACTCTTCATGGATCCAATCACCACCAACTGTCTTGTACCTCCTCCATAACATTTTTCTTTGCCAGCACAGCTTGTTTGATTTCACTGTTCATCCATTTCACTTCTACTCTATTTGCTTGCTTAATCCTTGGTATGCAGTTATACATTGCTTTTTGTCAGATACCGCCTTGTGAGTTTCCATGTATTGTCAACATCTTTTCCGCTCAGCTCATCTACCCAACGTACTGATGCTAGCTGACTACAGAGTTTCCTATAATCAACTGCTTTATACTTCCATATATATCCATTTTTGGCAGTAACCTTTTCTTGTTTCATCACTTCCCAAACAAGCACCTCATGATTACTCTCACCAATCAGCAACAGTCTCAACACCTCTTAACAACTACATCTTGTGAAGTTTTCACCAAATCCAAAACATTAAAGCCACTGGTTGCTTCAATCACATGCTGCTTAAGATACTTATCTCTCAGAAATTCCACAAACTCACTCTCCTTGTTCCCATACGCTGTATCCCTACTAATTTACCTAAACATTTCACAATCAGTATTCTCTGCATTCCCTGGCCTATAACAGAACCTATCAGATATACTAATATATTTATTTCAACTTCACACCACACAGATTCAAAATCTGTCCATGCACTATCAACTTCCACACTTTGCAGACACAATTCCTCTGCAATCATTAACAGCATTCTCCCCCCCTCCTCTTTTCACATTTCTATCCTTCCGGAAAATTATATATCCTTCTATTTCTATTCCCAACAACACATCCTCCTCAGACAACCAAGTTTCACTTATTCAATCTGGAATAAGTAAAACTTGTTTAGCACAGATAAATGTGTTTATCTGTGCTATCCTGCTTCACAAACTTAGCCATCTTACTATTCATTATCTCTGCTCTGCTCAGTTCACTATTGTCATATCTGGGCAACATGCCTATGACTTTCCCAACAACACTATTCTTCTTTACCTCTGCAACAACTTCCTCAATTCTCTATCAACGTTCTTTTTCTCCCCAACTAAGTCATTTGTGCCCACAACTACCACTAATTTCGATGCCTGGTTTATTCTTTTCTGCAATGCGTCAGTTATTTGCTTCATTGTTGCACCAGGGAGAGCATGTTTTGTCACTTTATTAGCAATCATACCTCTAATGATCGAGTCCCATATACAATGATAAACGACCATCCTTTGACTCTTTCTTCACAATACTAACTTCGTCTTTCTCATTATCATCAGCCAATCTCTTCTTTAGGTGTTTAATATCCTCTTTCAGATGTTTCATTTCACTTTTCATTTTCACTAACTCCTGCCTAAACTCTTCTACTATGGTGCTGATGCTTACTGCCATTTCTAATTGCTTCTAACCTATCAAGACACTTTTCACATACATTAATGCTTTCTTTCTTCTCGTTTACCCAAACAGTCCACAAATCTTTCACATTTTTTGGTGCACACATATAGCAATTTTCGCAATGCATCCACTGCAAAAAACCCAAGTCAGAGACAGACTTTCATAGAGAAGCCTTCTATGCTGCTGACATGCGTTTCTTTATGGATGCCATTTTCAGAAGCAGAGGCAGTACAAACAAACAAGTAGCAAAACACAACATAAACAACAAAAAATTTCAATAATGCCACTGAAGGACACATATCCAATGACACATTTCTTTAACTCAGCTCAAATCTACTGCTACATTCACTCCTGACACTAGTAACTATATATATATATTATTATTATTACCCCAAGACCTCATGGAGTCAAAGACTCATCTGGGAGGTCCTTTTATTACACATACACATCTCATTATACCGTGTCTTAAAGACACTCAAACTCCTTGCAGACACCACACTCTCAGGCAAGGCATTCCAATCATTCACAACGCTGCACGAAAAAAACCTGCCTCTTACTCCCCTACTCACACCCTCTTTATAAGGTTCCCAGGGATGACCTCTGGTTCTCCCCTGATCTCCCACTATTCTCTGTAGAACTTCTCCACCATTGATCTTATAACAACCCCTTACCAACTTGTAGGTCTCTATCATATCTCCCCTCTTCCTCCTCTCCACCAGACTCTGCAAATTACATCTTCTCAATCTTTCCTCATACTCAACATTCCAGAGGTCAGAAACTACCTTAGTCAGTTGCCTTTGGACCCTTTCCAACATCTCTTCATCCTTCTGAAAACCAGATGACCAAATCTGGGCACAATAGTCCATGTGTGGCCTAATCAAAGCCTTATACAACGGAACAAGAACCTCCCTACTTCTACACGTCAGTGTCCTCCGCATCATTCCCAGAAACCTTTGTGTTGTCTTCACAATTTTGGCGATGTGTCCCTTAAATTTTAGATCCTTATCCACTATCACCCCATATCAAAGTTAATTTTATTTACTTTATAATTTCTAAAGTACATTCTTTTTCTCTTTCTGGTCTTTTTATTATGCTAAAATGGCTTAAAATATCCAATAAAACAGTAACAAAAACCTAGTCTGCCTATAAGATGAAAAATGCATTATGACTTAATGTGAAAAGGTTAATTCAGAAAAATGGCTAAGATGAAATTACTCTCAGCCCTGTAGATGGTGGATAGTTGGACTGTGCATGTAGATGGAGGATTAAGAAGTGTAGAGGATGGTTTGTTAATCTAGAATTTCATTCCATTCACTCACCATCTCAATACAAAGAGATGAATAAAATTTGAATGATATTATAACATTGAAGTCTTATGAAATAAGACTTTAAAAGCTATTAAATTTCATTCTATATAAAAGATCAATTCCAGGACCAAAAGACTATACGTGTAACCCCCTGTATAACACAGCAGTTAGGTTCCTATAAAATCTCATGTACGGTGAAACCATCTTATAAAGGACTAAGAACCAGAATGAGAAAAAAAAGAAAAGAAAAGAAAAATAAAAGGAGGGGGAAGGTTACGTTCCAGAAGCTAACAAAAATACACTATTTTTATAACTATCGGAACCTTAATTTTGTGGGTTACATTAATTTAATTTTCTTTCTCTTCGCTGCTGCTAAGCACTATCAGACAAAAATCGTTTTCTATGTTGCAGAATTGACGCTCAGGAACATGTCATATTTTTGGAGATGGAAGATTCTGCAACAACAGCAGTCCATTTTCTTTAGTCCAGACTGCTACTTCATTTAAATTTTTTTGCAATGCATATCTTTTCCCTTTTTATGAAATTTATTTTGAGTGATGCTTTTTTATTTTCATTAGATAACAAAGAAATTATTCCAATATGTTCTTAAAAATAATCTTAAAAACCTTAAAAGTCACAAACTGTACACTTTGAAGTCAATTTTTAATGGTCTCAAACAAGCACAAGTTCAATACCACATAAACTAATAACACAGAGATGTTGCAAGAAAATGAAATATGGGGGTTTCCCAATAATATATATATATATATATATATATATATTGTTGTAATTAGGATTGACTCGGGATGTATACATTTATAAAAGTAAAATTTAACTGACTAGACACCAAGATAGTATAACAAAAACCTTTAATAAATCATGACTAGTTTCATCAGTGTTCTGACTTCTTCAGGTGGGTAAGAAATAACATAAGACTTATAAAAATAACAAGGTAAAAAACATGGACTTTCTGGCTTAATATAAAGGTCGACTATGGTCGACCTTATTTTGGCCAGACAGATAAATCTGTTTCACTTCATCTTGAGGAACACAGACGTGACATCTCCTACAGTAGAACACGAGCGAGTGCCCTTTCCAGTCATGTTCTCTTCTCCGCAAACTCTAACCTCGAAGAATGGCAAGACCAAGTTGATTGGGACCACACAACCAATTTATATATATGCAAGGATGAATTTGAAAGACGAATTATAGAATCAAAAGAAATAGTTCTGGACCCTTCACACTTGAACAACAATCTAAGCTACAATTTGCCTGATTCACATAGCGCAGTAATCCAATACTGGCGCTCTAAAATTAGCTGTCACGCACATTCAACTCATGCCAACCGTAGCACGCGATCACCTATTCAAATATGACTGTTACTATTCTGCTTCTTTTTATTACACTGGAAAGTCCATGTTTTTTACCTTGTTATTTTTATAAGTCTTATGTTATTTCTTACTCACCTGAAGAAGTCGGAACACCAATGAAACTAGTTGTGATTTATTAAAGGTTTTTGTTATACTTTCTCAGGTTCTAGTCAGTTAAATTTTACTTTTATAAGTATATATATATATATATTCCCCCCTCCCATAATAGCTAGTGAGTCAACAGTAGGAATTCCCCCCCCAAAAAAAAAGTTGAAAAATTACATACAATATAATATAATAAAAGGGTTTTTGCTTACACAAAAGTCCAAAGATACTGTATTATGTGAGGTTTGCTGTAATTCTCTAACTGTGTTATATAAGTACCGTGTTGTCTGAGGATTAACACAATTCTCAAACAATGTTAGAGCAAAACTGTGTAGAAGTACCATGTTATATGGGGGGGGGGGGTTTGCCTATAGAGACTGGCTTTTGAGTTTTACATGTCACAGATTAATATATGTGTGTTGGTAATTTTAAAGAATTCAATTAACTGTATTAATCTTTTCATTTAATCTTCATAATAATTTTCATCTACATAATGATCGAGACACTCAAGTTAAAATGTTAATGATCCATTAAATGAATATTATCAGTAAATCCATTTTTATTTCATTATTTTAAAGCTTATATGTCATTAAGATACTGTGTTGTACAATATAACAAAAATATTATACAACATACCCTCCGCTTCTGTGCTTTTGTAATTCTTGGCAAATTTTCTCGAGGAGTTATCTTACTTTCATCACCACTGCCAACTTTAGCATCAGAGAGAGTAATAGAGCTGAGCTGTTCTTCAATAATTTCTACCTAATACGAATTATAAGAATCAAACTATATTTCAAAAACAGCAATAAAATATTATAACTATCATAGCAAATTTATTTTATGGTAACTTGCTGTTTTAGTTGGTGTATGGATTTTAAACACACAGAGAGAGAGAGAGAGAAGGAGTCAATATCCTAGCAATTGACCTCTCAGTGAGAATTCTGACCTTTTCATTGCTTTGAGGTTCAATGGACAGTTTCTACCTTGGATCTTAGGTTTAATGTGACGGTATGATCAATTAGTGCTGTCATTTCATTTTAGAATAGTCAAAAAATGGTAACTGAATATGTATATATTTAAACGTACACACAGTCACTTTTTAGTATGATTAGATTTTATTTACTTTTTTGTTCTTATCAATGCCATGTTTCATTATTAGATGCTTAAAAAATACTCATACACCTATATATGTTTATAATATGATTATATTTTACTTATTTTACTTGCTTTGCATAAGATCATCCTTGCATTTTTTTTTTTAGTTTTTTTTTAGGAAAAAAAAAAAGATTTAGTAAGAGCAAATTGTGAGTTTCTTGAAAGAATGGCAAGAAGTTGGTATAGAATCTTCAAACCCAACAAATGGTTATAATGTAAAAAACATGCCAGAAAGCCTTAAAAATCAAGACTGGTAATAATTTAAAAACCCAAGCTTGTTTAAAACAATCTATATAAAAAAAAAATGCTTGTTTGATTTAATTTAAAAAAAAAAGATAATTTTTTCCTCCACCAATATGCAACATTATAATAGCAGGTTCTCCCCCTCCACCACCTTGGTATGTCTGACGCAATTGTAGTAATCACTATATTAACTTGTTTAACATTTGTCAAACTTGTTGAAGTTTCTTTCCACTTAGTATAGTATAGTATTATAGCACTGATTTGTTTTCAAGCACATATTCACATATTTTTTGTTCTTATCAATGCCAATGTTTCATTTATAGAAACACTAGCATTGATAAGAACAAAAATATTTATACACCTATACACATTTATAACATGTTTAGATTTTATTTGCTTTGAAAAAGATCATCCTTGCATTTTTTTTAGGGAAAAAAAAAAGATTAAGAGCAAATTGTGAGTTTCTTGGAAGAATGGCAAGCAGTTGGTTTTGTGCTTGACTCGGTATCTTAATATTTTCTGAATGCTGTATAAAATTTTTATATGCAAAATTGCTCATATCATATGCCAAGTATACACTTGTTGGGGAAATTTTAACAGAAGTAGAGGAGATGAGAGATCAGTGTGATGGTGGACAAGGACCTGAAATTCAGGGGCCACATTGCACAAGTTGTGAAGACATCACATCGAATAATGGCAATGATGCAGAGAACCCTGACATGCAGAAATAGAGAGAGGTTATGATTCCATTGTATAAGTCCTTGATCAGGCCTCATATGGATTATTGTGCACAGATTTGGTCGTCAGGTTTTCATGGTGACAAGGATATGTTGGAAAGGGTACAGAGAAGATTCACAAAGGTAGTCAGTGGTCTTTGGAATGTGGAGTACAAGGACTGATTGAGGGAATGTAAGTTGCAGAGCCTCATGAATAGGAGGAAGAGGGGGGGGGGGGATATGATTGAGACATAAACTGGTCAGGGGTTGTTATCAAGTAGACATGGAAGAGATTTTTCATAGAATTGTAGAGAAGTAGAACAAGAGGCCATTGCTGGAAACTGTATAAGGAGGGTGTGAGCAAAAGAGTGAGAAACAGGTTCTTTGCATGGAGAGTGGTTGGTGAGTGGAATGCATTGCCTGAGTGTGTTGTGGATGTGGACACCCTGAATCAGTTTAGGACGAGGTTGGATGAGCATTGTATGCAATAGTGAGTACCTCCCATGATGAGTCTCTGACTCCATGGAGGTTGGTTGTTGATAATAATAATAATAATATGCTTAGAGTTTTTCAAGCAGCCTGTGTATTATTATGTAGTGATTTAGGATTTATATAATTGCTTAGTGAAATAACAGAAAACAAAGTTTGAATAAGTTTGAAGTGGTCAATCGAGCTCAGAATGAAAGAGAGGTATATGAAGAAGTATAGTTTATATATAATCTCACAAAGTGATTGCACAAAAAGCCATCACATGTGCCACAGGCTAAGAAAGAGAGATATGGCTTCAAGTTGTAGTCTTTGAGGAATACTTTGTAAGGAAGGTGGTTCTAGAGAACAGAGAGAGAGAGATGGAATGAAAGAGGAGGAGGAAAAGGTGGAGTAGATTTAGTGGCTTAGCAGCTGAATTATAAAAAGATGTTGGATAGCTATTGTTCTTGTTATCAGAGCATAGCAGAAAGTGGCAAAATGATGGATACCTCAGTAGAACAGATGCCAATGGAAGTAACTGCAGAAATGGCATAAGGCAGAAAGCCATGATATAGCAGTTGAAGTATGTCTGTGAAAGAGAATGTGAAAATCTATTTTAGTAGAAATGAAGGCAACAGGTTATTCTAAACTCCCGGTGAAGAATATACTGAAGAATTTATGGAAACAAAAACACACATGTTGGAATAATTAGTTTACTTATAATTAAGAAAATAATATTCAACGTTTCGACTTCTGTATTGAGGTCATCATCAGGAAAACATACATATGTACAGCTACATGACACTATCTAAATGCTTTGTTAATCGTTTATCCTAGCCTGACCTCTGGTTAAAAAAAAAACAAAAAAACTTTAAATCTATACTCAAACTAAATATTATCAACTAAATATTACCAAACAATATTATTATAAAAAATACATAAAAAATTTTAAATCACAAAAATTTTCACAAAATTAAGATTTTCTTCTGTTTGGGGTTGTTCTGGATGATATATAGGTTGAAGATGGGTCCTCCAGATTCCTGGAATTATTAATCCATCATTCTTGTTTAGAATTTGAATGATGTTTCAGCATTTAGCAGGCTTCTTTGAACTTTCTTTCAAACCAGGTTTCAGTGTGGTGTAGGGACTTAGTGCCTTTCCAGTTAATTCTGTGACATGTTTGAAGTGTGTGAATGGTGCGCCCTGTTTCCTCTATTTCCTCTATGTAAGGTAGGTTGCAGGTGCACTGAACTTTGTAAACCCCTGGGCGGGCAAGGTATGGAAGAGGATTTTTAGATGAGGCTGAGTAGATTTCTTAATTTTGCAGGAGGTTTGAAGGTTGCCTTAATATTGTATTTATGTAGTGTTCTATCTATTTTTTTTGATATGCCCCTAATGTATGGTATGACTATAGCATTCTTGGAATCTTTTTTTAGCTTTTAATGTTATTTTTGTGGAGCATCTTTTGAAATATTTAGTAAAAATTTTTTTACTAAATATGAAATTATTTAGCTAATAATTTCATATTCTTCGTTCTGTGCCTGTTCAGTGGAGCAAATTGTTAGGGCTCTGCGTTTGAGGGTGCTGATGATTACCCCTAGTTTTTGTGTTGGATTTTGGTACAAATTTATACATGTATCAGCCTGTGTGTGTGTGTGTGTGTGTGTGTACACGTTTACGGTAGACCATGAAGGAGAGGCAGCCTCAGGGAAGACATGTGACAAGTGTGTCTAGAAAAGGAAGAGAGTTATTATTTTCAATCTCAATGGTGAATTGGATACATTTGTATTGTTTGTTCAGATGGCTTAGGAATGTTTTAATGTTTCATGGCCATGGGGCAAAAGGCAAAAATATCATCAACGTATGAGCCATACTTTGTGCTTTAGGCTTGGTGAATTTAGAGCTTGTTGGTCGAAGTCTTCCATGTAAAAGTTAGCTATAAGGGGGGGGGGGGGGGTTAACCCATGGACATACTTTCTTTTTGTAGATCAAAATTATTTTACTACACAAAATACCTGAAGCGAAATGCGTGGGCAAAGAGGGCCGTGATATCGGGTGGAAATAAGTTCTGTATGAGAAGAATAGTATCATTGATTGGGACATTAGTGAAAAGGGCAGTTATGTTAAAGCTGATTAATAAGTCTTTGTTGTTGAGCGTGATGTTTCTAATTTTGTTTATGAAGTGTTGTGTATTTTTTAAGGAGGGGGAATGACCTACCAACTCCTTGAGTGTAGCCACTAGTTTCTTGGCTAAGTGAAAATTGCATCTGTTGATTCCTTCAACTATCAGTTGTAGTGGTGCGTTTGTTTTATGTATTTTTGGCAGGCCATAAATTCTGGGAGCGCAGGCATAATGCGGCATTAGTTTTTTTGTTTCCTCTGGCCACATGATCACAGACTTGATTAATTCTGTTGTTTTCTTTTTGATGCAGTTTTTTGGGTTGTAATTAACCAATTGGTATACATGTTTTTTCTGTTTTGGTTAAATTGCAATTTAGCAGTTTAATGGAATTTAGTATGTAGGATATTTCCATTTATATTTTATCAGCTATATTAGGGAGGGGGGGAATTTAGACCTCTTTCAATGTGGTAAATGAAATCTAGTTTGTTTACTTACCTTGATGCGATGGTGTAGTTCAGGCCTTTTTTCAGAAGCGAGAGTTGTCCTGTGTAATTAACCATTTGGTACATATTGTAGTCGGATACCAGTGGTTCATTTTTTCCAGGTATGCTGTCCGATCAAGGATGATGGTAGCATTACCTTTATCAGCTTTGGTAATAACGATATCTTGATTATTTCTTAAAGATTTAAGGGCTAATTTTTCTGCTTTGGTTAAATTGCAATTTAGCTGTTTAACGGAATTTAGTATGTAGGATATTTCCATTTATATTTTATCAGCTATATTAGAGTGGGGGGGGGGGGGGTTTAGACTCTTTCAATGTGATAAATGAAATCTAGTTTGTTTACTGACCTTGATGCGATGGTGTAGTTCAGGCCTTTTTTCATAAGCGAGAGTTGTCCTTTGTTAAGGTTGTAGTTGCATGTGTTGATAACTTGGCTGTGGTCTGTTCATGGTTGGTTGCTCCTAACTTCATTAGTTTGTGATTGGCTGCTCCTCTGGGCATGCCATCCAGATTGTCTGTTGCTTTCTTGTTGTTTCAGTCCTTGAAACTCTGCTATTGGTTTTTCTTTGTTCTTAAATAACACGTGCTTTGCACAGTCATCTGTGATCCTCTCCAGAATATCCCAAATATTGGGATTTATGTAGTTCAATAGCTACATAAATCTTGATGATGACCTCAATACAGAGGTCGAAACATCAAATGTTATTTTTTTAATTATAAGTAATTTTTTAATTTCAATGTGTATTTTTTGTCTACATAAATTCTTCACTATGAACTGGCCACTGTATATAACCTTAAAAGAAAAGACCTGTGAAGAATAGTTTAGAGATACAGTTTAGAGATGTATGTGAAGATAGGCATGCTTTCATGCTGTATATAGGTTCAGATGCCTGCTGAATATAAAAGAGTGTAGAGATGATATAAGATTGATCTTAGTTCTGGATCTATTTCTCTTAAACAACTAAGTCATAACTTTATCTAGAATGAAAAGAACTTTTAGAAGAACTTTTCAAATGAGGATGAGTTATTCAATCTCAAATGAAGGTTGTAGGCTTTTCCCAGCTGGAAACTGGGGTTCTTCATCATGCAAAGTTGTCAAAATAATCAAACAATAAGCAAGTATAATATACTGGATTGGCCTCCACACCCTTAGTTGCTTTGGCCAATAATTCCAATTAAATCATAACTATCATAAAAATGAAAACAAATAACTAAGAAATTACACCTCCTTAACATAAGTATATGATTATCTACAGAGATTCTATAGCTACTGATTCCTGAATTTGAACTCTTACAAATATTTACAAGGACTTACACCATTACTCCAGAGACAATAATCTCGATGAGTCTATTTTGGCATCACTTGCACAATGGGACTATCCTGTCTTCATATGATCCTTCAGGGTTCTGCTTGCAGAGTCAAACTGAAGAACAAAGCCAAAAGCATCAATTTAAGATGCTTTTGGACTTGCAGATATTCTAAATTAATTCATCAATTAATTTAGAAATCTATTCATCACAAAGGTTGTGATCACAATTTTTGTGATGTAATGCAATTCTGCAGTATCTGCACTGCATTTCACCTGTTTACTTCCTTGGTCGTTTCATCACAGCATTGCATCCCATGTTCATTCTATAGTCCAACTATGTCCTTTGCAACTGTTACTCATCTACCAATTATATTCAACAAGGTTATTCTTCTGTAATCATTCTTAATTTGACTCATCACATAGTAACAGAAATGCTGTTCATGATCTTTTTCTCCTGAAAGACCATCCACATCATTTTTTTAAGGACATCTTGTTTTATGAGTTACTCATTCATTTTTGCTTAAAAAGCTTTTGAAAATGACAAATAAAAATACTTTATTTGGAAAAATAAGCACCTTCACAATGAATAACCTTTTCTCACCAAGACATACTCCCAATTTTTAGAAGTGAAAGCATCATTTGGTTCCATTTCTGATATCCCTCAGTTCCAAATGCCCACACGTCACTAATTAAAAAATTTATTATTATTATTGTTTTTGCCAATATGCAACATTATGACAGCATGGTCTCCCCTCCACCACCTTGGTAAGCCTGGTGCAATCACAGTAATCACTATATCAACTTGTTTATCCCTTACTCAACTTGTAGTTTTTTTCCACTTAGTATAGTATTAGGGCACTTGAAAGGTTATATTCATAAAGTAAACATGCTCAAATAATCATAACTGAAGTAACCATTTTTTATTTTTTTTACTATTTATCAACCTGCACTTCAAGCATGCTAACTGATTCAGAATCATTTGTACTTTCAAAGGGTACTGATAGACACAGGTAGATGAATTCCACCCAATTTTGTCAGAATATTAACTTTGTAAAACCATAAACTTTTCTGTGGTCACCATATATTAACACAAGGTCCAGGAAGCTGCAAAATATAAAGAACATCAGTATCATTAGAGTAAATAGTTAAGAAAGAAACGGGTAACTAGCAATGTTTTTTTTTTTTCATTGATGATGCTCATGAAAGAGAAGGAAGGGGCATCATCAATTAACTGACTGCAATCTTCTTGATAACATGAAGAATTTTTAAGAAAGTGTTTGATGCATAGGGCCATTAATGAAGTGCAAGGTGAAATGCAATATACTGTTCTGCCTTCTGGTGGTGTTGTTTGTTTCCACAAAGGAGGGGGGGGGTCATAAAAAATTTAGCAGGTATTTCAGCTAAAAAAAAAAAAAATAGTTTCCTGTCTGGATATAATCCAATGTGACCCACTCAATGAAACATCACCATGATTGAAAACTTGAAGTGACTGATGCCATTTGGTCTCCAACAGGAGGTTCTGGTTTCTATTTTCTCTCTTTTTCATGTAACAAGCGATACTCTTGAAAGGTATGCTACATACTTGGAGACGAAAATCCTTTCCCATTTTGGGAATAAAACATTTCTGCACATGGGATAATCTGATTGTAAACATCAAGAAGCCTCCATCAGCTGGCACATAATCCTGCTGCCACTCTCTTCCAGATTGTGCCTAGAAGAGTCTGAATAAAGGAATGGGAGAGGCATGAAGGCCACATTAGAATATAGGAGACTGAGCACGCTGTACAGGGAAGAGATACAAGAGTCTAGTCTCCTGTGTCCACTGATATGAGCATTTTGCTATCCTATATTCAACTGTTCACAAAAGCAAACCAAGAAAAGTACACTAATCACAGTGTCAGTGATTAAATTTAAGTAAAGCTCTACCAAAAAAATAATTTAACATCCACTTCACCAGCATTAAGCATAAATGCTAACAAATTATGTGCATCATCATCATCATTTACAGACATCTAGACTTGACCTCTTATTTTTGACCACATCCCAAACTACAGCTCTAACAACCCACAATCCACCATTAACTGTCAAAATTACACTGTATTATTTGTATTATTCCTTCCTATAATCAGTGCCTTAAACACTGATCTCCATACCATTCTTCAATGGATGAAGGATAACCTAGTTACCTTCAACTACTAAAACACAGTTTTGCTTGTTTCTCTCAAAAAAGGATCTCATCAAAATAAAATGATGTAAATAAAGTCAAGTAAATATGAAAAATAAAATAACAGCTGAGTTGAATAAGAGAAATGGCTACACAATGATCTGCTAGACTTTGCAAAAGCAGTATCTGACAGGGTACTGCATGGAACTCTGTAATATAAATAGAAGCAAATGGGTTTGGATATGAAGCTGGTCAGGTGGATAAAAGGGTGGCTGATGAATAGCAAGAAAGGTGTTTATGGAGAAATTGAGTCAAGAAGATTGGCAACATGCTACAGGGCTCTGTATTCAGGACACTGCTGTGTAACTTGTACATTAATGATATAGGAAATGATCTGAAGGGAATATTCAGTTATTTGCTGATTATATAAAAGTGGGCAGGGCAACAGTCTTAATAAGAACGATATGAAGATCTTGCAGGACAAATTATATAGACTAACATTATGCCCAAAGAAGAACAGCTGTCAGTTCAATGTGGCAAAACTGTAAGGTTATGCATTTTGGGATGAAAAAATTACCAGCTATGTATTACACTGATGGAACTTGAACTGCAAAAAATTACAGAAGTTAGGGATATGGGAGTGCTAGTGAAAACTCTGAGTTAAAGTTCAGAGGCCATATTTCAAAAGAGATTAAAATATCTCATAGGATTACCTGATTACTAAAGAATACACTAGAAAGCAGAGATAAGAAGGTCATCACGCCTCTTTATAAGGCCTTGATGTGGCCCCACAGAGATCTGTTCACCTTGTTTCCTTGGAGATGTGGAAGAGATGGAAGGCATCCAGAAGTGAGGGACTATAATGGTGGGAGGTTTAAGGGATGCTCCTTATGAGGATAGATTGAAGATCTGCAGGTTACAGAAATTGGCTGCTAAGAGGAAAAGAGGTGATCTGATAGAGATATATTATTTACATAAAGGTTGTTATAAGACTGATACAGATGAAAATTTTCACTACATGGGGAGAGCTAGGGTCATTCCTAGAAATTAAGAAAGCGTTTAGTCAGCAAGGGCGTGAAGGACTAGATTGGTGGATGAGTGGAATGAGTTGTCAGAGTTCAGTTATAAATGCTACATCAGTGAGTGAGTTCAAAGAAACACAACAGGCATTGTGCAAAAGATGGTTAGTATTTGATTTTTGGAATGTTAGTGGACCTCCCGAGATGAGTCTACAGACTCCATGGAGATGTTCACAATAATAATAATTTGTCAAAAAGTAAGATTGGCAGTTTCATATTAATAAGTAAACAGTAACAAACAAGTTGAAATAACTGACAAATTCTTAGAATCAATCAATCACTCTAGGAACATTTTATAAAGATCAAAGTTTTGAAATTTAATGTAGTGAGAGTGAATGTGAAAAAGTATCTCATTTTAAATACTATATGCCTGTAAAATTTCTATATGAAATGAATATTTTCTCATCAAATGAAAGTGTTCTTATACTTTTTTTAACTTATTATTACTACTATTCTTATGTGTGCTCCACCAGAGTCCAAGGATTCATGAAGTGAAGGTCCTTTTAGTCATTCATGCTTAAGAACCTACCACATCTCTCCTTAAAAACCCATCGAAAACATGCAAAACATCCAATGGTAGTTCATCCCATTCCATACACACACACACACACACACACACACACACACACACACACACACACACACACACACACACACTAAGCACAAGAAAAACTTACACTATACGTTTCCTAACCATACACTTAAACAGCTTCGGGATGATCCCAAATTATATTTCCACTAGCCATAAGCTGCAAAATTCTATTTGAGTCTATACTGTAAGATCCCTTTATTAACTGGTATGTTTCTATCATATTTCCTCTTGTCTGATCTCCATCATCAATTCTCAAATGTAGAAGACTACATTCCATGTTCTCATGCACAATTCTAAAGGCCAGTTATCACATGGTTACCAAACTTTTCAATTACCTATATACTTGGAATCCAGGTGATTATTTGTATTCAATATTGAACAATATTTGCATACATTCCAGATGTGATTTTATCAAAACCATGTAAAGTGGAAGAATAACTTCCTTTTTCTTACACACTAGAGTTCTCTTCAAGCGTGCCATTATCTGATGTGATGACTTAATCACCTTAGAAATACGACCCCCTAAACAGTGGCTCTCTTAGACCCCGGGTGAGAGGGGCACTTTCCCCCAGGTCCCACACTTTAGACAGCTCAAATAAAAAAAAAAAAAAAAAAAAAAAAAAAAAAAAAAAAAACTTTATTAAATAAGAAGAAAAAAAATGACATATTCAGAATCATCTTATTGAAAACTAAATTTTGTGGAATCAATATATAATAATTTATGAATTATAGCAATAATAATGAAATTTGGTTATTTTTGATATTTTGCCAACTTGAAATCATATAAAAACCATAACTTTACGCATATTTTTAAATTTTTGTCATACATACATTTTTCAATTTTAAAAAACTATATTTGTCAAAATAGGTAGATAGAACTTATTTGATGTAACAGTTTGTTAGCTTGATTTATAACTTTATAATATTTAGACATATTATTATTATTATTATTAATGTTGGAGGTTTAATGGAATATTATCAGCACCAAGAAAGGATTAAAAACAATTTTAATACTTCCAATATTTTGTCTCCGTCACAGAGACATCATCATTGATTCCAAAAAACTTTTGTAACAACACACACACACAAATATAATACAATAGTGAGTGAAACTAAAGTCCTATCTTTAGTGGACATTAATTATCAGAGGGATCTCTGATAATTAATGTTTCCCAAATTTTGGGAAGTTTAATGCAACCGTATTTGTTTAAATTTGGTTGATTCCTGAGTGCAGATGCAGATTCAAAGAATAGTCTTTCTTTTTTTGAATTTACTATGGTGGAGCATGGTGTTTTTTTTCAGGAGATCCTGTGGATAGTATCCAAAACATGGTCTGCAACCAAATTGTTGCTGATCTGCCTGTCTGTCTGCAGTAAGCCAGTTTACAGCCACAAGGTACTCTATACACTCCAGGCACTGAGAGAGGAGGGAGCTGGTCTTTGGTGGTACAGATAAGGGTAGCAAGGGTATCCCTTATCCATACTTAAAAGCTGTATGGAGGTTGTACTTTTTTAATGATCTGGCTATTTTTTCTGATGTACCACGGATGTAAGGTATGGTGATGGCATTTCTGAAGTCCTTCTGAAGAGATGGTTGGGGAATGGGAAAGGACTTGATTATTTTTTTAATTCTGTAGTCACTGTAGCCATTGGATAGGAAGGTGTTGTGTATGTGTTTAAGTTCAGTTGAAAGGGCAGTTTCATTGGAACAAAGATTGTGGGCTCTATTGGTAAGAGTTTTAATAATGCCATATTGCTGAGAGGGGTGGTGGTGGGAGAGTTTGTGAATGTATCTGCCTGTATGAGTAGGTTTTCTATATACAGAGAAAGAAAGGTTACCATTAGGAAGGCGTGTTACTAAGGTATCTAGGAAGGGCAAACAACTGTTATTTTCCTTTTCCATTGTAAACTGGATTCTTGGATGTAGACTATTGAGGTGACCGAGGAAGGAATCTAATGTGTCTGGGCCATGAGGCCAAATAGAGAACACATCTACATATCTCAGCCAGATAGAAGGTTTTAGAGGGGAACAGTCTATGGCTTATTTTTCAAAATTTTCCATGTAAAAACTGGCAAGAGGGGGGGGAGTGAGAGGGGGAACCCATGGCAGTTCCCTCTATCTGTTTGTAGATTTTGTTCTTCCAAGAAAAATAACCAGAGTAGATGGCAAAGGAAAAGATCTCTAAGATATCAGAAGGAAAAATGTTTTTTAAGAGTGTTAAGGTGTCAATTAGGGGAATATTGGTAAACAATGAGATTATATCAAAGCTGACCAATATGTCTGTATTATTTATGTATGTAAATTAAATTTGGTTATCTTTGATATTTTGCCAACTTGAAATCATATAAAAACCATAACTTTACACATATTTTTAAATTTTTTTCATATATACATTTTTCAATTTTAAAAAACTATATTTGTCAAAAAGGTAGATAGAACTTATTTGATGTAACAGTTTCTTAGCTTGATTTATAACGTTATAATATTTAGACATATTATTATTATTATTACATGACACTTCCAGGGAGTCCAAAGACTCATCGAGGGAGGACACCTACTCCACATCTCTCTATCTCCACCAACTACAACTAACTGCACCTACACCATCGCCATTTATCACCCGCCACAACCACTAGTATTTCCACAGACAATCCCAAACATCCATGCCCATGGTGGAATTCGAACCTGAATTCCACTATGGGCATGGATGGTTAGAGCAGATACACTAACCGCTCGGTCAACCAGGCTGACATGCCTGGGTCCCACAAATACTAGAGGAAGGCCTACCCCTAACCTTTATAATATAAACTATAATCCCCAAGTTTCTATCTTCACTGATTAATTGCAACAAATTCCTATTAATTAATACTAATATAATATCTACAATGTCCTCAGTCAGAAACGCATAACTGTTACTTAGCAACAATGAAATGACAATCACCATCACTTGCCTGTATAATAACCAATCTGTCTAGTTAACCTGCAGGGATTCTGTATCACTATATTCCTTGTCATTCTCAATGATATTCAATCACTACAGGGTGAAACCCAATCAACTTCTAAATCATTCCTACCATTATTAATATACAAGTTAATCAACAATGGCCGAAATGCAGAATCATGAGGTATAATGCTAGTCATCCTCTGTCTCTTCGACTAGCACCTCCATAAATCCTTTTTTGCTACCTCTCTGTGAGCCAGTCTCCTATCCATGTCACAAGAATGACACCAATCTCTTTGAGTTTGTATACCAATCTCATGTGGAATCCTGTCAAATTCCTCAGCAAAATCTAGAAATATTATCGATTCATTCAACTTATTGAACTCAACTGTCACTTTATTATAAAATGTGAGATTGAAGCAAGACCTATCTTTAACAAAATCATGCTTTCCTGCGTACTAGCCTATCCAATACTTTTAGGACCACATCAAAGATGTGACTAGCTCATAATTCACAGCATCAGTCCTAGCTCCACCCTTATGTAGTAAAATTATGTTACTCTTTTTCCACTCATTACAATTTATGCATATCATGAGATGAACTATCATGTCAGTGGCATTGCCAACTCTCTCTCTCTCTTGCACATTCCTTCAGCACTCGAGGTGATATCCATCCAGTCCGACTGTTTTACTGAAATCAAGCACATGCAACAACTTTAACTTCTGCTTGTCTACCTCTATTCTTCTGGAACTGTCCAGAAGAGCAGAGGGAGATAATATTCTTCTGTCTGTTATCCTCTTAGCAATCATAGAGCTAATGGTCTGCTGAGATTGAATATATGAAAGTAAACACTTAATTCAGTTTCTAGTGCATCTGACACTTTCTTACCATATGCATTCACTGAGGTTACTCTTCCATGGTCATTCTTCCTTTCACTTGCTACACAGTAATAAAATTCTCTCTGCTTTCTTTTGAACTGTTCCACTATTTTTTTTTCATAATCTGATTTAACCTTCTCACAATGGTTGTTGCTTTTGTGGTCCCCTTTATGCTATTTTCAAGCCTTGTTGCCATTCTTTTCATAATATCGGATCCACAACACTTTCTTTTTTTGCAGTATGTGCTTTAATTCATTCATTTAATATTCATGCAGTTTATTCTACTAACCCTGGAAATGCAGTCAGATATTGATTCCTTCAGACACTCTGACTACTTCCTATGCACTGTTGATTCTTCTACCATACAGTTCTTATGCTAAGCCACTGCATCAAGCTGCTTCTCAGTTTATTATAATCATGTGCCTTACAGTTCCACATGTGTCCCTTTTTAGTCAAATCTGCATATGCACTCCTCATTAATTGGAGCCACAACAGTCATCTCATTTATTGACACATTCTTATATACTATTACTAGATCCACTGTTTAAATAAGGTGACTCCTTTCCATCACATGCTGCTTAAGACAGTTATCCCTGGGAAATTCTACATATTCTCCTTTTCTTGTTTTGCATGCTTTCTCCTTCTCTCTCCAGTCTATATCACCATAGTTCAAACTGCCCATAATGATAATCCTTCTTGTATCTATAACATTTATCTATCTATGCAGTTCAAGTTCTTTTTCAGATGACCCTGGTCTGCAGAAGAACCCAGTTGTGCATTTTGTCTTGTTAACCTCTATCTCCTACCAAACCAACCTTGAAAATATTGCGAGCATTACTCACACTATCACCACCATTGGAGATTTCTACTCTGGTTGGATTTAATTTCTCTGCAATCATTAGTACTCCACCTTTTTATCTTGTCTGTTCTTCTTGTTGCAATATCCTCCTCTATCCATTAGGTGTCACTAATGCCAATAATTTTTGGTACCACTAGAGCATTAGGAATAACGGTGAGAGACTTTTTCTTTTGTATTTACAAACACTGGTTGACAGGTGTACATATAAGCATACGGTAGTTATTCAATAAAAGCACTTTATGCTAGGAGAAAATAATTTATCAAATTTACTGATATTTCACTGAATTTCTAACCACGATCTTTAGAGCACAAATAATAACTATAATAAAACAGAAAGCACCCAGATAAAATAATGTAGGAGAAACAATTAAAACCGGAATGAAGAATCTTTTAAAAACAGAAAAATGTATAGTCTTCTAAAAGAGTCCTTTACATAGTACAGTTTAGACCAGGATCTCACTAAATCAGAATAGGGAGATATTTAAGTTTGCAGCACGTGGGTTTGGATGTCAGGTTAGTCAACTGGATTCAGGATTGGCTGTCTGATACCTATCAGAAAGTTGTGTATGGTGGGGAAGTATCAAGGAGGCAGAAGGCTACAAGTGAGTCCCACAGGGCTCAGTACTGGGACCTGTATTGTTTAACCTTTATATCAATGACATTGTCAATGGATTGCAGGGGGATATTCAGTTGTTTGCAGATGATATGAAGCTGGAAAGAGTTATTAGTAATAGTGCAGATGTGGCAGCCCTACAAGAGGATTTGAATAAACTAGACAGATGAGCGAATGAATGTGGGGATGTCAGTTTAATGCAGCAAAATGTAAAGTCTTGAAGTTTAGGATACATCGATGGGAGGGTGCATACTCGATTGGAGGAGCTGTACTGGAGGGGGTGGGGGGAGACAAGAGATCTGGGGGTGATGATTGATAGACAACTGAAATTCAGGGAACATATTGCAAAGGTGGTGAAGGTAACCCAGAGGATTGCTGCAATACTCAGAAGAATGATGCTGACCAGCAGAGATTAAAGAGTTATTGTTCCATTATACAAGACCCTGATCAGACCACACTTAGACTATTGTTCTCAAATTTGGTTTCCAGGATTTGAAGGGGATAAATTAACTGTGGAAAGGGTACAGAGGTAGATAACAAAGATGATTTCAGGACTGTACAATGTTAGTTATGAGGATCATCTGAGGGAATGTGGCCTGCAGAGTTTGGTAGATAGAAGGATTATCAAGAGGTGATATGATTGAGACTTTTAAACTGTTGAGAGGTAGTTACAGGGTTGACACTGGGGAGTTCTTTTGCTTGGTAGAACAGAAGGAAGAAACGATGACAAGGGGCCATCCCTGGAAGTTGCAAAAAGGAAGCTGTGAGCAAGAGGGTGAGATGTGGTTTCTTTGAATGGAGGGTGGTTGAACCATGGAATGCATTGCCTGATCGAGCAGTGAGAGCAAGAGTCGATGAGTTCAAGGAGTGGTATGATAGACTTTGTGTTTCCTAGGAAGGCCCTCCCACGATGAGTCTTTTGACTACATGGAGGCCTGAATAATAACAATAAAAATAATAATAAAATTATTTTAATAAATTATTTTTTTTGGTAACTTTTTGGGTCAAAGAAACCACCAAAAACTAATACCTTACCATGTGAAATCATCTTGAAGATATGGTGTCCCAAAAATTCACAAAGCCAATATCCCGTTTATCAAATAGTTAACAACACAGACAGTCCCATCTACAAATTTGCCAAACAATATTTACAAAATCTCTTCATGGGAAACTCTTTCATTAAAAATTTGATTCACAAAAAACCTTAATAAAAAAATCTTAATCTAAAAGATTTAGACATAATGGTCAACTTTGATGTTAATTCAGCAATGTATTTAGCAATGTACCAATGACAGACTTGACTGTTATGAAGCCCTCCCCCCCACAAATATTTGAATTATTCAAATTAACCATATACATTTTGGTTATTTTTTATGGGAAGGAAAAATATACAAACATATGGGTTTGTTTGTATATGGGTTCTCCCATATGCAGCAATGGGTTCTCCTCCCTCCTTTCCCCACCAGCCAATTTCTGTATGGAACTTCTATAAAACCAAGCACTCAACATAGACTGACCAACAACAATCTGGCTGTGTTGTGTAGATGATGTGTTTGCTGTTTAGTCCCATAGCCTAGACCAGTATTTTCCAAAGTGTGGTACACATACCCCAAGGGTACATGAAAGGTCTTTAGGGTGGGGATACAAGGAACTATTTTATTTTCAAAATTTTGATTACTTTTTTAAATTTTATTTTTAAATTTTTGTCACCACATTGTTATAGATAAGTGGAGATTTATTCTAAAATTAATTTCTCAATAAAAATTAAAATCTAAAAGAAGTTTTAAACGAAATGTGTCTCTTGGCATGTCAACTGCTCTCCATTGGGGACATATCTAGATGATAACACAATCACATGGTTGGAACTGTTTGCATTCAAAGTTTAAATTACATAATTCAAGCCATGCAGTCAGAACCCTCTGCTAAATTTTGGAATTATTCATATCTTAAATTGTTTCAGCACCCCATGTGTTCATCTGTATATGTTTAATCACGTTTGTGTCACAAATTCTCTTCTTCACATGGATTCCCATCTATGGCTAAAAATAACATAGACCTACATTTCACCAAACTAACTTCTTTCCAACCGAAACAATTCATTCACCTCATTAAACTTTTTAATTATTAAAAACTTAAATTTCATAATGTTTGCTTCTACTATATGTAGACTGGATTCGCATAAATAAAAATGTATTTAATAATTTAAAAAATTGTTTTGCATTTGTAATTTATTCTAAAACAAATATTAAAAATTAATTTTTAATATTTGTTTTAGAATAAATTATAATATACCTTTATAATTATAAAATACCTTTTATAATATACCTTTATAATATTTATAATATTTGAGTTTGAATAAAATATTATTAGATATTCTCCTAAACTGCCTTTGGCTGAGAGAGAGCATGGCAGTGTTACTAAAATTTTAAAAGGAAATATGAGGGTACTGAGAGTTTGAGAAATACCAGCCTAGATGCTTTAGATACATTTTTAGTGCATTTAAACACTGAGATACAAAAATATTTTATCACAGAAAAGAAACAAACTATCTTCCCTTCTCCCCCTTCCTAGACATACTAGTTATATGACTACCAAATGGTTCATTATCTATTGCTGTTTACAGGAAACTTACACGGTGAAAAGTACTTACATAAAGTCATCTCCCAGCAGTTTTGGCATCCTCAAAACACTTTGTGTGTAAGTGTTTTGAGGATGAGGACACACAGAGCCAGAGATATTTGTTCAAATAGCATAGCTTGTGCCACTGAACTCAGGTACCTCTGCAATATTTTTTTAGTCAATGGCTAGAGCCCCTATAAAATAGACAAAATACCACATGCCCAACCTATTCCTCCTGCAGCCAACACATAGGATCACAACAAACCTATTCACATCTCCTATTTTATTTTATTACTAGGGGGGTTTCCACCCACTGGTGCCCCCCCCCCCCCCCATGTTCCGGACTGGTAGGCCAGTTCTCCTTGAATTCTGATGACTCGAATTTTGAACACTCGGGGTAGCCCCCTGAGTTTCAAAACGTTTCAAATAACTTGACAAAAAACGTGACACAAAAACATTACATAAAACGGCTTATCATTTTATATATATAGGGTAGATTTTATTATTTCATGACACCTCCAAGGAGTCCGAAGACTCACCAAGGGAGGACACCTACACCACAACTCTTCGTCTCCACCACTACATCAAACTTCTATTACCATCATCACCAACATCAAAACCATCCACTGCCCACTACTACCACCACCAGTATTTTTTGTCTGTAAATTGCATGTGTTCTGAAGAGCTGACTTGTCTATATTCAGGATACATCTGAAAAGTAGCTAAGTTCTTCACATATATAATCTTCATGTTACTTTCAAAGCACAAAACCAGCTAACAAGTTTCATCGATGCTCCAAAAGATTAAAGCATAGATACACATCCTGGGGTGCAAAAGGTCTTTGTGATTGCAACTTAGTCTTTTCCTGAAGACTTGTAGATCAGTTAACATCTGCACTGAAGAACATAAAAACTATATCTGTGAACATCTGTATGGTAAGTCAGAACTGGTAGAGCATGCTTGGACATAACTTTCAACAGGATTAAATGGAAGGAGAAGACAACTGCACTGCCCAGAAGTCTAAGAGCTACAGCAGTCACTATAGGTTTGAGAGACTATTTTTGGAATCCACATTAGCTATGAAATATGATGCTAACCTCAACAAGTCAGGAATAGTAATTATTATTATTATTCCTGACCATCATAAAGAATGCAAAGTCTATCATACCACTCCATAAATTCATCCACCATTTGCACTTTCACCACCTTCTCAGGCAATACATTTCATTCTCCTGCAAAAAAAACAAACAAACTTACTTCTTACCCTCTTACTCACTACTTTTGCAATTTCCAAGGATGACCCCCTTGTCCTTGTTCCTTCTCTTCCTTCTACCACATAAAAAATTCCCACCAGTAGCAATCCAATAATGACCATTCATTTTCATATCCTCCTCCATATTCTATTCATCAAACTAAATTCTATCCACATAAAAAACCTTGTACAGTCCTGATATAATTTTGTTGTGCATCTCAGAATTCTCTCCAAGGTTATTTCATCCTTCTCAAATCCTGGTGATCAGATCTGAGTGCAGTAATTCAGATGTGGTCTGATCAGAGTTTTCTACAATGGAATCATCACCTTTTTATTTCAGCTAGTCAATGCCTTCCTCAATGCTGGAACAACTCTCTGGGTTATCTTCATGTTATTTGCAATATATTGTTTGAATTTTAAATTTCTATCTACAGTCACCCAAAGATCCCTTGCTTTACATAATATCTTCAAACACTTGAATATCTTTCTATAGTTCAGTGACGATCATCATTGACAAAGATTGACAGTAAAGGTTCATTAATGAACCTTGTGGAACTCTACTCGTAACCTTCCTGCTCCATGATAATATTGCTTCCCCATCAGTGGCACACTCAGGATTTAATCTTGGGAATGACTCGCTAATCTACTTAATTTATGAATCACTAATTCATAAGTTGAGTAGACGATTTGAGAATAGACACTATGCATTGCATACGACCTATGACTGAGCATCTGCAGCAATCACCAATACATGAAACCAGTGATCTCCCCGGGCCTGGCTCGGGCAAACAAAGTAGCACTCGGTCCACCTGAGCACTACCTCGTTCACCTTGCATTCATGGTGGCCATGATTCCCAAGAGCTATAGGTATTTCCACCTTATGTGACCGCTAATTCATAAGTAGTATAGAAAGAGAAGACACAACACAACATAAATTTTTAAAAAATTAATTTTAATTAGGAAAAGATTTCTGGAAAATTTTCTAGTGTTTTTTTTTTTTTTCTTTTTTTTGCCTCACCCCCGCCCCCAGGTGCGCCAATGTCCCCCATATACTACTCTTTGGTATCTATGAAAAAGCCAGTTACCTATCCATTCCACTAACCTGATATTCAAACCCATATGGTGCAACTTAAATGTTGAAAGTTTATTTTTCACTTGGTTAGAGTATAATAAATTTAGTTTAATCCTTTATCCAAGTGTGAGCAAACAAAGTTTGCGCCTGAAAGTATCTTCAGGACTCGGGTAAGGTGGTACAACACCAGGGCACTCCTTGCAAAGGTGGAGCAAGCTACCAACACTCCTATCTCAGTATCTCCCATAATGCAAAACACATCTCCTTGCGGATATGTCTAATGTTATGCATTAAGGGAAGGGCCACAACCCAGACTAGTTTCGACCTTTATTGAGGTCTCTTCAGTGGGAGCCAGGCCCAAGTGAAGATACCAGGCAGAAGCATTAGCAGATCATCTCTACCTATAGGAGTTGCCAAATGGTGTGCCACCCTTTTTTAATAAATTACTCTGGATTTAGAGAAAGATGTTGAAAGTTTATTTTTCACTTGGTTAGAGTATAATAAATTTAGTTTAATCCTTTATCCAAATAAACTAAATTTATTATACTCTAACCAAGTGAAAAATAAACTTTCAACATCTTTCTCTAAATCCAGAGTAATTTATTAAAAAAGGGTGGCACACCATTTGGCAACTCCTATAGGTAGAGATGATCTGCTAATGCTTCTGCCTGGTATCTCCACTTGGGCCTGGCTCCCACTGAAGAGACCTCAATAAAGGTCGAAACTAGTCTGGGTTGTGGCCCTTCCCTTAATGCATAACATTAGACATATCCACAAGGAGATGTGTTTTGCATTATGGGAGATACTGAGATAGGACTGTTGGTAGCTTGCTCCACCTTTGCAAGGAGTGCCCTGGTGTTGAACCACCTTACCCCAGTCCTGAAGATACTTTCAGGTGCAAACTTTGTTTGCTCACACTTGGATAAAGGATTAAACTAAATTTATTATGGTGCAACTTAAAGACCAACCTGACATGGGACATCCTGCCAAATGCCTTTGAATAATCCAAAAATACCACTGTGTATGCTTTACTTTCAGCCAGTGATCTTGTTACACTATAATAAAAGGCAACAAGGGCAGCCTTTAAAAAAATCCATACTGCCCTACAAAAAATATTGCCTTCACTGCCCGCTGTATGCAGGTTCTTACCAATTTTTCCAACAACCACAGATGAACAATTTCTTATAGTTTGATACCTCCATTCTACCACCACCACCACCTTAACCTACTTCAAATCCTCAGAAACTTGTCTCACTGCAAGACTAGTTAAACAGCCAATTAATGGCACAGTCTTAGCACAATCCCTTAAAATCCCATGTAATCTCCCTCCCTCCCCCATCTTGCTGACATTTACAGTGCTGCATGTTTGGCATAAATCTTTTTCATTCACTTCTAATCCTCCCCCCCATCTCTCTAGGAGTAAAACCTGCTTTACCAGAATGGAACAAGACCTTAATAAAATGATCATTAAATAGCTCAAGTACATCATCTGCCATGATCACCAGACTACCATCTCCATCCATAATCATTTTTTTCTCTTACTGGCAAAATAGCAAAAAAAAAAAAAAAAAAAAAACTCATTGAGATTCTCTTTTGATTGCATGCTAGTCTCCTCTTATATTTTAATTTTTCTCTCCTTACTATACTAGTCACCTTCCTAACCTGAGACATATTTCTCATGCAACTGTTCTCCACCTCTCTTTATATGCTTTTATGAACAGCTTTTTCATCTGTAATTTGTGTTTGATTTCTTATCATCCATTTTACTCCAAATCACTTTATCTTCTTCACTTGCGGTATACAATATGTGATGCTCAACAATTTATTCTTAACTATCTCCCATGCACTACTGACTCTAATCCTTAAAATTCTTTCATCCCTTGCCCTGCTTCAAGCCGGTTTCTCAAGTCTATTATTATAGTTGCCTGTCTAAAATTCCACATAAATTCCTTCCACCTTGATATTTCTGCATGCCTATTCATCCTCTAAGTCAGGACTACATGATGACTCTGACGAAGAGCAAGTATGAAATCTCATTCACAATTAGATCCTCTGATGCTATGATCAAGTCCAAAACTCTTAATCCTTGCATTCCCTCCACCGCATACTGCCTAAGACAGTTGTCCCTCAAGAAGTCCAAAAACTGTTCCCTTCTATTGCTTTCTCTGGCCAGTTTATATTATTATAGTTGAATAATGACCCCATAATGAGCACGTGCTTTGCATTTGCCAAAGTAATTTGCCTAAACATTTCCTGCTCATTACTATATTTCCTGGTCTATATATAACAGCATCCTATTAAATATCTTGTCCTATCCACTTCTATTTCACACCAAATATTCTCAAAGCCGTTAGCATCATTTATATCTGTCTCTCCCCAGAGGGCACTTTAACAGGACATTAAGTTCCTTTTCAGTTGCAATTTGTTTTTTATTATATTCTAATTGAGTGCTGTGTGTTTTATCACAGTTCATGCTCTGAAAATGCTGGTTAGAAATCCAGCAAAATATCAGTAAATTCAATAAATAATTTTTTTCCAGGAGTACTGTTAATACTGTAAAGTGCTGTTATCAATGGTTGACAAGTGGAAGAAAATGACATGAGATATGATAAAAACATATGCCACTGTGAAAAGTTTTTCACCTTGGGTATAATGTATGTTAAAGATACCAAGTAATTTTATTTTATAACCTTGGTTTTAATCCTTTTTCCCAAGTAAGCAAACAGACAAGTAAGTCAAGTTTGCACCTGAATGTGGTTCAAGACTTATGGTGTTGCAACACCAAGGTAACTCATGGTAAAGATGGCTTAAGCTCTGATTACTTTCCTTAGTATTTCCCATAAATATAAAACACATCTCCTATGAGATGCATGATATTATACATTATGGGTGGGGGTCACTATCCAGACCAGTTTCAATCTTTATTGAGGTCTCATCAGTGAGTAGACAGACCCTGAAATGCCAAGGTTTAAGTAATACAGAGCTTATCAATTTTACCTATGCAAGTTGCCACAAGGTGCTTTGACCTTATTATTTAAGAATCTCCGGATGAGAGAAAGATGTGAAAAGTTTTTTAACTTGGGTATAATATATGTTAAAGATACCAAGTAATTTCATAACCTTGGTTTTAATCCTTTTTCCCAAGTAAGCAAACAGACAAGTAAGTCAAGTTTGCACCTGAACATGGTTCAAGATTTATGGTGGTGGTGCAACACCAAGGCAACTCTCGGTAAAAACCTACTCACTGATGAGACCTCAATAAAGGGTGAAACCGGTCTGGGTAGTGACCCCCGCCCATAATGTATAACATCATACATCTCCTAGGAGATGTGTTATACATTTATCGGAAATACTAAGGAAAGTGATCAGAGCTTAATCCATCTTTACCAGGAGTTGCCTTGGTGTTGCACAACTACTATAAGTCTTGAACCACGTTCAGGCGCAAACTTGACTTACTTGTCTATTTGCTTACTTGGGAAAAAGGATTAAACCAAGGTTATAAAATTACTTGGTTATCTTTAACGTATAATATACCAAAGGTAAAAAACTTTTCACATCTTTCTCTCATCCGGAGATTCTTAATTAATAAGGTCAAAGCACCTTGTGGCAACTTGCATAGGTAAAATTGAAGCTCTGTATTACTTAAACCTTGGCATTTCAGTGTCTGCCTACTCACTGATGAGATCTCAATAAAGGTTGAAACCAGTCTGGGTAGTAACCACCACCCATAATGTATAACATCATACCTCCTAGGACAGTGGTGTTCAACCTTTTTTACTACATGAGCTACTTCTATAAAAAGTTATTCGGTGATCTACTCTCTTATATAGATCACGTTCCCCCAACCTGAAGTCTGATTACACACAAATAAACAACTAAAAAAAAACAGAACTCAAAACTTTATTTGTGTATTTAAAAATTTATTTATCACTTTTAATTATTTTAATACAACAAATATTTTAATACAAAAAAAAAATATTGGAATAAAATATTTATTTCTCTATTTTGAAAAACCAAAGTTAGAAAAAACAACAGATTGATTACAAACTCACAAGTTACAGGAAATGTTGGTTGATTAAAAAAAAAAAAAAAAAAAAAAAAGTTAATGTGAAATTTAGCATTGTTTGGACTTCGCAATATTTTCAAAGTCAAGTTGATAAGAAGAAGTGGCCAATAGCAGACAATCATCCAAATGATCATTTGTTATTTGGTTTCTTAATTGATTTTTTATGATGATCATAATAGAAAAAGCGGATTCTGACAAGTATGTTGATCCGAAACATGACAGAATTTTTCACACAATATCAATTAATATTGGGAATTTTTCATGTACTTCCAAATGACTTCATTGTTTATTGATTTTAAATGTAAACTATTCTGAATGTTTATTATCTCAAGTTCTACTTCAGCTTGGTTCATATCAAACAGCCCACTAATTTTATTTGAAATTTCTGTGATGTTCAAGTTTTCTTGAAATTGATTATTGATAAAAGATACAATCATTTCAGTTTTATTAAAATCTTTAAATCTTGAATTTATTTCTTCCTCAACTAATTCTATTTCACGAATGAATTATTTTAAATCATAGCGAAGCATTTCTTGATTTTGTTCAAAATATTTTAATAAATATGGGAGATGTCCAAATTCGCGGTCATTTATATTTTTCTTTAATAAAAGTAAGTATTGTTGGAAAGATTTTATTGAACTTAACACGTCAATGAAATTTTTTTCTCTACCTTGTAACTCTAAATTTAAATTTAATTTCATACAAAAATCTACTAAAAATGATAAGTGTAACAACCATCTTTTATATTACTCAATTGTGGATAAATATCTCCTTTTTCATCAAGAAAATTTTTTATATCGTTAATTAATACAAGAAATCTTTCTAAAAATTGATTTCTGCTGAGCCAGCAAACATAATTGTACAACAGAAGCTGCCTGTAATTTAAATAACTGCCGTTGCAGGACTTTTCCTGGAACAGAATTTACAATTTTAAATGTAATATCCAAAACATCTTTTGTGTTTAATCTTTTACTACACAGTACTTATTGATGAATAATACAGTGGTACGTTAAAAAATCTGGATATCTGTCATCGTTTTTACATAATGAAATGAAGCTTGATTTATTACCTATCATTGCAGGAGCACCATCAGTAGTAATAGACACAAGTTTAAAAAGCGGAAGTTTGTGTTGTTTCACAAATTCATCAAATGCCGAAAAAATGTCTTCTCCCCTAGTCCTTCCCAATAATGGTATAATTTTTCAAAAGTTCTTCTTTGAATAATCTTGAAATACCATGCAAATAAATACCATTAACTGAGCAATATCAGTGAAGTCGTTTGATTCATCAAATTGTAATGAAAACGCAACACACTGGTGAATGTCTGACATTAACCTGGCCTGGAAACTTTTCTCCGGCAATTGGAACTCTTCCTTTCGGCAAGTTGAAACCTTGTCTGCGGCCTAGAAGTAGTTTCTCTAGCGACGTCTCGAACTGAGAAGCTCCTTTCTGGAAGCGGGAAGCTCCTCTCTCAAGCAACGTGGATCCGGACAGTCTTTCTGATGGCGACTCTGGACCAGGCAGCCTCCTCTCTACAGCAATTCTGGAACCAGGACCCCTTCTGCTTGCTTCAGTCCCTTTTTATTAGGCCTCCTCTGAGACCTCGCATGAAGTTTGGCAACCCCCAAACAATCAGTATGAGTCTTTCATCTTAAGTTTCAAGTTCGGCACGCCTTTTGTTCTCCTCCGCTTTCTTCTGATTGTAAGTTGCCGGCCATCGGAAAGTTGTTTGAACTCTTTCTGACTGACTTCAGAGGTGTTTACACTTAGAGCCTGCAAGCCTTTCTCATATATACAAGTTTCGATAACAATCTTTCTAATGCTGCCATGTACAGCTTCAGCGACAAAAACATTGCCTTTGTTTTTAACACTCTAACATATTCTTATTAAAGCAGTATATACAGTTAGCTTCAAAAGAGTTATTTACAAAAACATCTAATACAAACTATACAGAGACAAACAAAGTTTATATTTTTACAATATTTACATGGGACTTAATCTAAGTAAAAAATCGATGTAATGTGCTTTGGAATATTTAATATTTAAGCTACAATCGAGTTTTTACACTTTGCTTATAATCGTATTCACTCGGCTCACTGTTTGACTTCCACTGATCCAAATTAATTCATTTACCTGGCGTTATAAGAAAATTACTGATTTGACAATTTTAACGACAAATAAATAAACAATAGCAATACACTTAAAGCGAATTAAAAATAATACAAAATAATGATAAATAAAATATTATGTTTACAGTTTTAATTAAATTTGTATGTAAGGAGGAATACACAAGAGATCGACCAAAAATCGCTCTGCGATCGACGGGTTGAACACCCCTGTCCCAGGAGATGTGTTTTACATTTATGGGAAATACTAAGGAAAGTGATCAGAGCTTAATCCATCTTTACCACGAGTTTCCTTGGTGTTGCACCACCACCATAAGTCTTGAACCATGTTCAGGTGCAAACTTGACTTATTTGTCTGTTTGCTTACTTGGGGAAAAAAAAAAAAAGGATTAAAACCAAGGTTATAAATTAATTGGTATCTTTCACATACATATGCCAGTAATGGAACTTTTTAGGAATTAGATTAAAAATTGTGGGTGGCAAGGATGTGAGGACTAGATTTTGTTGACTGCAAATTGGTGAACAAGTGAATAGGTTGCTAGAAGTGGTTGAATGCACTGTTTGAATAATGGTTAGTGTGAATCTCTCATCATGAGTTTGTGACTTCATTCATGGAGATGCCAGGTTAACAATAATAATAATAATTAAGCACATTTTTATGAAAGAATGAATGACATTACAGTACTTCAAATACATTTACAAACCTGTGTGTTGGTTTGCTGTAATTTGGATAATTCATTTTCTTGCTTGACTTGTAGTTCTGCTTCTAGTTTTGCAATTTCAGCAACAATTTCCCTCTTTCTCTTCTTATCTCCCTTTGGTATACTATGTTTAAGACTCTGAATTTTTGCTATATATAAATTAAAGAAAAAAACAAAACAAAACTATATATGTTGAAAAGTAAGATGGTAAAGAAGGAAAAACATTTAAGAATATACAGGGTAAGTCAAAAATGAAGAATCCAAATTTCACATTTGAGCATAATTACGCAACAAAATTACATAATTACACTTCATTCTGTCTCAAGATGAAGCTCTGCACAATCATCAGCAGGTGTGAACAGTTTTGAACATCACAATCTTCCTCATCACTGGATTGGTTTCCCTATAAATCAGAACCACCTATTTCACTAAAATGTTTACTAATATCAGCTACCCTCACATTGTATTTTTTTCTGTGTGGTACATAAGGTATGCTGTGCGACTACTACTACTACTATCACTGGAGTTGAACCATTGCAACAATGTGTCATTGCTTCAGTCACTTGAATTGACAAGCAAATATGTATGGCAAGTATTGAGTTGAAGATTGCAGGATAATACACAGCGCATGTATGTTAAATTGTGTAAGGTGTGAACAAAAATTTGAACATTTGTGCTATCACTTGATACAATCTTTGCTAGCTAGAAGTCATCACTCATTGTAGTAGCTATGATGGTAACCCTTCAGTCAGCTTAT
Source organism: Typopeltis vanoorti (assembly GCF_054136105.1). Taxonomy (NCBI): domain Eukaryota; kingdom Metazoa; phylum Arthropoda; class Arachnida; order Uropygi; family Thelyphonidae; genus Typopeltis; species Typopeltis vanoorti. Next base: position 74,261,527 of record NC_143557.1, on the reverse strand, counting down.
ATCTGTCACAGTGTTTTACCTGAAAAAAGACTAGATCAAACACTTTTCCACAGACACTGCACAGAAAACATTCAGTTTCAGAGTTACATTCATATTATATGAATTCATGTGATTTTCATTCCCCCATAAGCAGATGGTGAGGTGACTGATCTTGCCTGAAAGATATAATGTGGGTTCAACACTGTACACAAACTTGCTGTCTGTAGTCTCTCCACTGTCTATAATTTCTTGGAGATCACAACAAAATTCATATCTCTTTTTGTTGCAGACAACTGAGCACAAAAGCTTTATTATTATTATTCATGACACCTTCAGAGTCCGAAGACTCTGAAGGTGTCATGAATAATAATAATAAAGTACTCATCATGGGAGACCACCCACTATACAACTCTCCATCTCCACCACTACAACAAACCTATACTCCCAATCATTTACATCAATGCCATCTACCGCCCACCACCACCACAGCTAGTATTTTTTATCTGTATATTGCTTGTATTCTGAAGGGCCGATTTGTCTGTATGCAGGATGAAAAACCAGAGTTTCCAGGAGAAAAAAACCTGATACCTCAGTATGAGATCAGCTAACTCACCTTCAATTGAAAAAAGATTCCTCACATCATAATGAGAATCGAACTTAGGCCTTTTCTAATTGAAGGGTGCAACATCATTCTTCCAATTGTGCTATGGAGGCGCTTAAAGACTACAAGCTTCAGTTTGTAGATTGCTGTAATTTCAGTGATGCAATGAGCCAATTTCAGAGAATATACCAAGCCCTTTCCTGCAGCATTCAAAGCTCTCCACTGACCTGATTCAGCAATTTACTCAGACTTCCTGGATAGGCCTAGTGCATGCATTCCATGAACAGCATGTACACCTAGTAATCCAGTATCCTGCTGTGAATACTTAAGAAAACAAGTCCAGATTCATAACAGCAGAGTATACAAAATGACTTTTCCATTAGTTGGGTTAATAATAGCAGTATGCTTTATGATGGTCAGCATGGTCTAGTTAGGTGGGGAGAAGTCATGCTTTATTCAATCTGCTTACGTATTACAACAAGAAGAAAATGCATATACAGTCGTGTACTTTGATTTTTCAAAGGCCATAGTTTATTTATTTATTTTATTTTATTATTTTTTTATGTTGTTCCCACCCATGAAAGGTTATATGCAAACCTATAGTACATTTTGTACCGTTGATAAGATAAGGATAGTTTTTTCTATTTCTATCAATTTTATATACATATTTTTGTATTTTTTAAATTTATTTCTTACCAGGTATGGAAACCTTGCTCTAGAGACAAAACTCAAGCCACTTCAGGCCTCTAATATGCAGGCATGTAGTATTACACTGGGCAATGAAATTCATCTCCCATAATCACAAACATCCATTGCTATGGCAGGATTTGAACCCCCATCCTGTTGGTTGGAGAGCGAATATTCTAACCACTCGGCCAACGAGCCCAGCAACAGATAGACTGTCACATTACAAGCTAGCAGCTAATTTGAAACAGATGGGATTAGATAATGGACCAGTCAGTTTTATAGCTGACTGGCTGTCAGATATGTATCAATAGGTTATGTATGGGGGAGCTGTATTCATAAAGAGGAAGGTCACTAATGGAGTGCCAAAGGGATCTGTTTTGGGACCATTATTGTTTAACTTGTCCATTAATGACAGTGAGACCTTAATTGGAGATATGCTACAGTTTGCCAATGGTGCAATGTTGGAAAGAAGTATGAGAATTAGAGCAAATGTTGTGGCCCTGCAGGAGGATCTCAACAGACTCTGTGAGCGGAGCTATTATTTTAATGTTGCAAAGTGCCAAGTCTTGAAATTTGGTAAGCAAAGTTGGGATGCAGAGTATACAATTAATGGGAAAATATCAAAGGAGGTGGAAGAGATGAGAAATCTGAGAGTGATGGTGGACAGAGATTCAAAGTTTAGGGGTTACATTGCTAAAATTGTAATAACGTCCTAACAGATTATGGCAATAATGAGGAGGATGACGACATGCAGAAGTACAGATGTTATGGTTCATTTGTATAAGACTTTGATGAGGTTACATATGGACTACTACACACAGATTTGGTCACCTGGTTTTCAAGAAGGATGAGGATGCTTTGGAGAGAGCCCAGAAATCAATGTCAGATAGGAGGAGAGATGGAAAAAATGCAACTTGCAGAGTTTCATGAATAGAAGGAGAGGGATATGATTAAGACATATAAGTTGGTGAAGGGTTGTTACCAGATTAATGTGGAAGGATTTTTTAATGAATAGAGGGAGACATGGGCAGAGACGCCATCCCTGGAAGCTGCAATACTTCAAGTAATGTAGTTAATGCATGCTGAAAATATTAAGTATTAACTGAAACAGCACTGGGCAGAGCATTTATATAATGGATTTCAGTGTAATGCATCCAAACATTTACATTAACCACTTATGTTTTAGGTCCTTCACTTCCTTTATATTTCCTTTTCTCATTCATAATTGCATATAAAGGGATAATAAACTGCATATTACCCATTTGTAACAGCCATGTACTGTGGCTAGATATTTCAATGCAAAAAATATGAACAAGACATTTGAGAACTTGTTTTTGGAAGATTCAGAAACTGTTCTACCTATACTGCTACTCCAATAAACAACTATTAATATAAAATGCAATCAAATAATTGCCTTTATGATGAAATTACAATAATTGTACTGTATACTAACTACATTACAAACTACATTATAGTGAAACTCACACTGTTTAAAACTACATTGTGTGAGGTATTGCTGTACTCAGAAATCAAATTTTATATCAGCAACTGACAAGAACAATTCTCAGAAAACAAGACTCAGAAACTATTCTACCTATACTGCTACTCCAATAAACAACTATTAATATAAAATGCAATCGATATAATTGCCTTTATGATGAAATTACAATAATTGTACTGTATACTAACTACATTATAGTGAAACTCACACTGTTTAAAACCGCACTGTGTGAGGTATTGCTGTACTCAGAAATCAAATTTTATATCAGCAACTGACAAGAACAATTCAAATTTTCTTTTCAAAAGGATGTTATAGCCAAAAATGATGGTGATTACACCAAAACTATAATGCACAGCAATACACACGTCCAAAAGGAAGAGTGCTTGGCAATGATATTAAGGCAACTGACATGACGTCAATAGCTTCTATATGCAAAGACTGCACAATTGTATTGCTGCTATGATAAAAAGTACATTATGGAAAATTATGGAGACAACTAGAATTTCTAGAATTCTAGAAAATAATAAAGAAAAACTTAAGGCCAAATTTCATATCTTAAAACAACGGCAAAATGTGAATGCAAATCATACGAATCCAACCAATCAGGATATCGCTTCACTGGTAAACAACTCCAACAGTGAACAACAAACAAGTGAGACAAGGAACGACCAATCACCTGCAAGCAATATTCATCTGACTAACTTATCAAGCCACACCTTGCCAGCCGAGTGCTTAGCGTATCCGCTCTCCAGCCAAGAGGCCGTGGGTTTGAATCCCACCATGGGCATGGATGTTTGTGATTGTCCTATAAACTTTGTGTGGAAAGGGAATCTGCGACCCTACCACTTATTCTAGCAGAAGACATCATTGCCAAGACCATGTGAGGTACGGCAGTGACCATACGGCATCTACATACGTCAAATGTGAAAATAAAAAAAAAGCCACACCTTAAATAAAGGTCAACTTGTATTAATTGATGAAAGCCTTAACTTTGCAGAAGCACCTAGAACTGTTAATAAACTGGATTTTATATACCACATAGAAAGAGGTATTAAATCTCTTCCCATTAATATAGCTGATAAAATTCGGTTAGAAACCAGCAATGTTCTGAATAAAAAGAAAACCTTATATAGCAATCTTACAAAAACAGAACTAGCAGCAATCAAGTCATTAAAAGCTAATCAAGATATAATTAACTTACATCCATCAGATGAATCAACTAGTCTCTGATAACAGCACCTATCAGCTTGTAAACTATAATCCAACTAACAGAATCAAGAAAAAAAATGGAAAAAAAACTGAGAAATTACTTACGTCCATTACTTCTTGGCCATCAGACACTTAAAAAACTTATACCCCATTACGCCCATTCTCCCAGAATATATGGTGTTTCTAAAGTACACAAACAAAATGTTCCGCTTCGGCCGATAGTTGAAGGAATAGACAGCCCTAATTATCCCCTAGCCAAGAAATTAGTGTCAACACTCAAGGAGTTGGTAGGTCATTCCCCCTCCTATATAAAGAGCACACAACACTTTATAAACAAAATTAAAAACATAACACTCGGCAAAGATGATTTATTAGTCACTTTTGATGTTTCTGCCCTTTTCACAAATGTCCCAATCAGTGACACAATTCTTCTCCTACAGAACCAATTTCTGCCCGACATTATGGCCCCTCTTTGTCCACGTACTATGTTTCGGTTACTTTGTGTGGCAAAAGAAATTTTACCTACAAAAAGAAGGTATGGCAATGGACTCACCACTATCCCTGCCAATTGCTAACTTTTATATGGAAGCTTTTGAGCAAAGTGCTCTTGATTCCTTTACTCTAAAACCTATGGTGTGGCTTAGATGTGTTGATGATGTTTTCGTTATCTGGCCACACGGTCGACAAACTTTAAACACATTCCTCAGCCACCTGAACAAACAACATGAACACATGCAATTTACTATCGAAATTGAAAATCAGAACTCACTTACGTTTCTGGATACACTGGTCACACGTCTTCCCTCAAGCAGTCTATCCTTCACAGTTTACCGCAAACTGACACATACTGGTCAATATATACATGCTAACTCATATTACCACCCATTGCAAAAATTTGGAGTCATTAACACCCTTAGAAACAGAACTATAACAATTTGCTTTAATCAACAAGCTCTTAAAAATAATTAATGATTATTAGCAACACATTTATAAATAATGGCTATAGCAAAAATACTATTAATAAAGTTCTTCATAAAACTTCATCAAAAAAGAATATAGATTACAGTAAAACCATTGCCATCCCATACATCAAAAGGTTATCAGAAAAAATCAATAGAATCCTACACCATTATAATCTTAATGCCACTTTTAAACCACTTATTAAAAAACATATTCAACTTCTCTAAGGATCCTTTAATTGCATCTACTGCACCTGTAACTACCTTATATTGGTGAAACTGGACGTTCAATCTCTATACATAAAAAAGAACACAAAAGACACATTAAATATAACAATTTTGGTGAAGCAGGCCTCTCAGATCACGCTCTCAACACCCTACACCAAACTGATTGGAAAAAGTACCTGCTCTTTACATCATACAAAATCTGGTATGAAAGAAAATTTAAAGAAGCCTGTGAAATTCTGATTAACCACCTTAATCTCAACAATAATGGTGGCATAAAAATTCCAAGAATTTGGATGGAACATATTCAGCCTACTTAGTATCTAACATACTTTAGGACTTGAAGCAATTTTCAGCTTTTATTGGAAACTATTCCATACCAATTGGTTGAAATTTATATATATAATCACAGTTTTTTTAATATTATTATTTTTTATTTATTAATTTATATATATATATATATATATAAACATGTTGCTCTCCAGCCCAATTTAATTTTGTAACCTAATAGATGATAATAATAATAATAATAGGACTCTAGCTTTGATGTAGTAAAGGTTTTTTTTTTTTTTTCCACCAGAGGTCAGGGCAATAATTGTTGTAACAGTTGGTCAGTATCTTTAGCAAACCATGTAGATTGTAGTGTAGCTTGTTTCTCTGTATATATGTGTATGTTCCAGATAATGACCTTGATATGAAGGTCGAAATGTCAAGTGTTCATTTTGGTTTATATTAAACTAAAGTTCTACTCTAACATGGTAGTTGTCTCCATAATTTTACATAATGTATTCTGATCACCATGTAAGCATGAAAGAAATTATGATAAAAGTACATTGATATGTAGGGATAAGGAGGTGGCAGTGCCTCTATATAAGGCACTGTTCAGACCACATATGGACGAATGTGATCAGATTTGGTCACCTAGTTTTCATTGTGATGCAGAAACACTAGAGTGGATCCAAAGATGAATAGCCAAAGTGATATCAGGACTCTGAAGTGCTGGTTATGAAAAGCATTTGAGAGAATGTGGATTACAGAAATTGGTGGATAGGAGGAAAAGAAGAGATATGATAGAGACCCTCAAGTTACTTAAGGAATTCTATCAGATTAATGTAGAAGAAATTATAAAAAGAGTGGATGTTAAGATGGAAAGAACGTGTGGCCATCCTTGGAAGTTGTATAAAGATGAGGTGAAGAAGGGTGTGAAGAGTAGATTTTTTTTACATGGAGAGTTTTTAGTAAGTGAAATGCACTGCCTGAGTGCATTGTGAATGCAAGTAGTGTAAAATAACTTGAAAGTTCAATATGACAGACATGTTGCTGATTAAGTAGGCCTCCAACAATGAATCTGTTAGATCAACTGGGGTTAGCAAAATAATAACAATAATATAGCCAAGTTTGGCTATATTATTGGCCATTGTATAGCCAATACAAGTTTGGCTATATTATTGGCCATTGTATAGCCAATACAATAAATTAGCCAAGCAAATAAGAAAAGGGTGATCATTATGGGTGATTTTAATTATGGCAATATAGACTGGAATGATGAGATAGCAACTGGAAGTAAAGAAAATGAGTTTCTTGAGTTTTTGAGAGATAACTACCTCAGACAGTATGTAACAGAGGGCACATGAGGATTAAGGGTCTTGGATTTGGTCATCTCATCAGAGGATGTAATTATAAATGAGGTGTCAAATCATCCACCAATTGGTGAGAGTGACCATGAGGTGATTACCTGGGTGGTTGCCAGCAGTGCGAGAACCCCTGTGAGAAAAGGGTATATGTGGAACTACAAGGGGGGGGGGGTGATTATGAAGAGCTCAGGAGACAGCTTGCAGGTGTAGCATGGAATGAGGAGTTAGATGGAAAAGAGATCAATGCAGCTTGGGGAAATTTCAAAAACTATCGAGCAGATGCAATGTCTGAATGTATTCCAAGAGTGAGAAGGTTAACACGTTCGCTGCCAACTACGAGTATACTCGTAGTTCATATATGAGCTTCACAAGCCAACTACGAGTATACTCATATGTCGGTTTACTGACCTCCTATGCCAAACACGAATTAACCCTTAGTATAATTACCTTAATTTGGACCCTTGGATTCTGAATAAAGTGGAGAGCACGTCTGGGGGCTTGATAGAAGGGAAATAATTTCAACTAAAATATAGTATATTATGTATGTGCCTCAGAAGCCGACTACGAGTATACTCGTAGTTCATATATGAGCTTCATAAGCCAATTACGAGTATACTCGTATGTCGATTACAACCTCCTATGCCAAGAGCGAGCTAATCTGTAGTATAACATAATTTGTAAATCAATTTAAAACTGATAAAAATGAATAAAAATAATAAAATGAAATCAATAAAATAAAAACCAATTTATTCAAATTACAAATGATACACTTTAAAACACGCACAATAGTGGTTTTTCCTGGCAAACAGGACAATAATAACATGTTTCGCGTTGTTGTTTGTTTCGTGTACATACTCGGCATGGCTTTGTCAGCGAATATTTTTTTCTGTAGGTGGTAAACTTTCCAAATAATGAAGATCCCGAATCCTGCTGATAATCTGTGATGCTACAAGCTTATCCATTCCAACAAAAACTGTGATAAATTGATCTCTAAATTTTAACACAGTCAATGCATTTCCAGTAATTATATTATAAAATTTATGCGCATTTTGAATGTATATATCAAGAATGCGTATTGCCAATTTCTTTGGCCATCTAATTGTCTTTCGTAAGGGGGGAATAATAAGAAAGCATTTGATCAGAAAGATCGATGCCTGGCATACCCAAATTATAGTCCCTAACGATATTTGGTTTTAATTGAATTTTACCATTCCGATTTTTTGCTTGAACCATTTAAAATTTGTGCTTATTTGAAATGGAAAGAACTTTCCTCTTATCCTTCCATTTAAGGAATTCATCGATGATGAATTCATTAAATTCATCATCGCTCATATTAGAGTAAACTTCTAATTCTTTATCAGTAAGTTTTCTTTTACTGGTCATGGTGAAACTCAAGATTTATTGAGACTAGACACAATAAACACATTCGTCAGCGCATGTAATATATGGGTGGGGGTGATACGAGTTTACTTGTAGTTGGCGTATGAAATAAAATTCTGTCTAATAAACCGGCTACGAGATTACTCGTAGTGACCTTGAAGACGCAAAAGCGCTTGGCATGCGGGAACAAACTATGCCCGAGGAGCGTGGCAGCGAACGTGTTAAATAAGGTAGGTGTGAGATGGATGAATAAAGAGATTAAGCATGCGATACAGAGAAAAAGGGCATTGTGGAGGCAACATAAGAGAAGTGGAAATAACCAATTTCATGAGGTCTACAAAGACCAGGCAAGGAGGGTGACTTGGTTGGTGAGAGTAGCTAAAGAGAGGTATGAACAGCAGTTAACTAATGAAGCCAAAAAGAATCCTAGGGAGTTCTTTCGATATATAACCAGCAAAAGAAAGAATGATTATGGAAGGATGACATTGATTGGAGAAAATGGTATAAAGACAGCTGTAGCAGGATGTGTGGTGGAGATACTTAATGAGCAGTTCATAAAGATCTTTCAATCTTGTGAATGTGACTTCATGGAGAGATTGAGAGCAGTTGTTGATGGGGAGGAGAGACTGACTGTAAGTGAGCAAGAGGTGTTTGGGGAGTTGAGTAAACTAGATGTAAATAAGGCTGTGGGACTTGATGATATATCACTGCATATTCTGAAGGAAAGTGCCAGAGAGTTGACACCTGCCTTGACATATTTTTTTAATACGAGTCTTGCACTTGGTCAAGTTCCTAAAGAGTGGAAGGAAAGCAAGATTGTGCCACTTCATAAAGGAGGTGATCGAACTCAAGCATCAAACTATAGGCCTATCTCTGTGTCAGGTGTAGTGGTTAAGTTGTTGGAGAAGCTTGTGAGAACTAGGATCCAGAGTTGGGTTGACAACAATGGTTTATAATCTTTGATGGACAGCATGGATTTGCTAAAGGGAGCTCATGTTTTGGTAATCTACTTACTTTTACAATAAAGTGACTGCTTCCTTGGACAGAAGAGAAGGATACACAGTAATATACTTGGATTTCGCAAAAGCTTTTGATAGAGTACCTCATGATAAGTTGACAGTCAAACTAGAGCAGATGGAGTTGGATATTAGATTAGTGCATTGGATTGGATACTGGCTATCTGATAGGTATCAACAAGTTGTGTATGGGGTGGGGGACGATATCCAGGAAAAGGAGTCACTAGTGGTGTGCCTCAGGGGTCTGTTTTAGGGCCATTACTATTTAACTTGTATATTAATGATATTGGCAAAGATTTGGATGGAGATATTCAGTCGTTTGCAGATGATGCAAAGTTGGGACAAACCATAAAGAGTAGCAAAGATGTTGTGGCCTTGCAAGAAGACTTGAATAAATTGCGTGATTGGGCACGGAAATGGGGATGCGAGTTCAATGTTGCAAAATGTAAGGTTTTAAAATTTGGAAAACAAAGATGGGATGCAAAATTTATGCTTGGTGCGAATATATTGTTGGAGGTAGAGGAAATAAGAGATCTGGGGGTGATAATGGATAAAGAGATCTAAAATTTAGGGGGACACATTGCCAAAATTGTGAAGACATCGCAAAGGCTTCTGGGAATGATGCAGAGGACACTGACGTGTAGAAGTAGGGAGGTTCTTGTTCCGTTGTATAAGGCTTTGATTAGGCCACACATGGACTATTGTGCCCAGATTTGGTCATCTGGTTTTCAGAAGGATGAAGAGATGTTGGAAAGGGTCCAAAGGCAACTGACTAAGGTAGTTTCTGACCTCTGGAATGTTGAGTATGAGGAAAGATTGAGAAGATGTAATTTGCAGAGTCTGGTGGAGAGGAGGAAGAGGGGAGATATGATAGAGACCTACAAGTTGGTAAGGGGTTGTTATAAGATCAATGGTGGAGAAGTTCTACAGAGAATAGTGGGAGATCAGGGGAGAACCAGAGGTCATCCCTGGAAACTGTATAAAGAGAGTGTGAATAGGGGAGTGAGAGGCAGGTTTTTTTCATGCAGAGTTGTGAATGATTGGAATGCCTTGCCTGAGAGAGTGGTGTCTGCAAGGAGTTTGAGTGTGTTTAAGGCCCGGTATGATGAGATGTGTATGTGTGATAAAAGGACCTCTCAGATGAATCTTTGACTCCATGAGGTCTTGGGGTAATAATAATAATATACAAGTAGCCTAGTTGTGAAGATACTTCATGTTTTTTTTTTTTGCTTGGATAAAAGATTAAACAAGAATCTAATTTCTTGTTGAGTTTAATTTATTGGAGAAAGTTTAGTTTAGTGAGTAAATGGATGCAAAATCAGAGAAATGAAAGTTATTAGAAAGAATACAGGTGAGCATGTATGCAAGCTTCATTGAGGTGAGTGAGAGCAAGAATCACAAAGATCATACAATTCTGCAATCCACTTCTCAATTTAGGTGAATGGGGCAATGATATGTTGTTGTTGCACCTGTTCCAAATTCACTGATAGTAGTACACACACACATACTTTGTGTACCACAAAAAGAATACAATGTGAGGGTAGCTGATATGGGTGAACCTTTTAAAATCAAATGGTCCTGATTTGTAGCTCAACCAATCCATTCAATGCTGAATGCAGTTTCTTAAGTCTCAAATCTGAATGTAAAAGATCTTGTATTTCAGGGGTGGATGATAAAAACAGCAATGGGAGGGTTACTGCTGATAATTGCAAAAAAAAAAAAAAAAAAAGAAAGAAATGTAAGCAAAAGGCACAAGTTTCAGTAGGAAGAAGTGCATCTGAACTATTTGATGTGAGATAAAAGCCTGCATAAAAATATATAGCTGGTTGCTACTAGGGGAAGCAAAAGGAGATGTGGATGGCGACATGGACTGTCAAAGTAGCTCAACAAGCTCAAGGCAAGTAATCATTATAGGGAACTTCAACTATTGAGGCATAGATAGGAAGGAGGAAAAGGCGTATGGTGTGGGGAGGGGGGAAATGGAATTTATGTAGTTTTTAGGCATAATTACCTAAAACTCCACATGATGGAAGCTACCTCTAGTTTGAGAGTAATGGATAAGGTACAGCATTTTTTGGCAGGATAGAAAGGGAAAAGTGGTGGAGTACTGGTTGTGATAAGTGATGACTTATGTCCTCTAAGAGTGGAGGCTTTGGAAGGCAGTGACACTAATGGTTTCAATAGCATATGGTGTGAGGTAGAGGTAGGCAAGACAGGATATTTTGTGCAATGTTGCTATAAGCCAAGGAGCACTGAGGATGGGGAGCAGGAGATGTTTAGGCAGTTGAGCTTGGCAAGTGCAAGAAGAATGATTGTTATGGGAGATTTTAACTACAGCAGTATCAGTTGGGAAGAGGAAAATGCATGTAGTAATAAGGGAATGGAATTCTTGAGGGACAGATGTCTTAGGCAACATGTAATACAGGGAACAAGAAGTTCAAGAGTTTTGGATTTAGTCATAGCATCAGAAGAGTTGATAATAACTAAGATGACATCTCTCCCACCAGTTGGAGAGATTGACCATGTGGTTTGACTTGGAAAATGAACAGACATACAGGAGTATCAAAGAGATGGGAACGTATGTGGAATTATAAGGCAGGTGATTATAACAGTCTTAGATATCAACTTGGGGAAGTTTCATGGAGGGAGAAATTGGAAGGCCAGGATATCATTAGTGCATGAGAAATTGTGAAGGAATATTTGTGAGCAGCACTAGTAAGCAGTATTCCAAGAGTGAAGAAGAGGACACAATTTAGTGTATAGTGGATGACAAACAATATCAAACAGGAACTGTAGGTGAAAAAGAGGTTATGGAAGAGATACAAGAAGAGGGATGGGGAGCAGATGCATGAAGAATATAAGACTCAGACCAGCAGAGCAACTAATCGGGTACAGAATGCAAAACTGGAATATTGGCACTAAGATGCAAAGATAATACTAGGGAATTTTTTAGCTATGTGGCCAGTATAAGGAGAAATGATTGTGGAAGAATGACATTGTGGGATAAAAATGGGAATAAAGTGACTGATGAACGCTTTATTAGAGTATTTCATCCTGTAGAAGTAAGTTTTAATATTAGAGGGCTAGGGCAGGTTCGAGGTGCAAGAGGAGAGCGTGTTCCAAATACTGAGTACCGTGGATGTCAGTAAAGCTGTGGAACTGGATGGTATTTCATTATGGGTTTTGAAAGAATGTGTTAAAGAACCGACAGCTCCATTGACCTGGCTTTTCAATGAAAGTCTGGCTACGGGAAAGGTACCCAAGGAATGGAAGGAAGGAAGGTGAGATAGTGCCATTGCATAGGGGGCAGTAGCAAACTGGTTTCGAAAGGTGAAATATGAATATCCCCCTGCAATCCATTGACAATGTCATTGATATAAAGGTTAAACAATACAGGTCTCAGTACTGAGCCCTGTGGGACCCACTTGTAGCCTTCTGCTTCCTTGATACTGCCCCACCATTGGGACCTGTATTTTAACCTTTATATCAATGACATTGTCAATGGATTGCAGGGGGATATTCAGTTGTTTGCAGATGATATGAAGCTGGGAAGGGTTATTAGTAATAGTGCAGATGTGGCAGCCCTGCAAGAGGATTTGAATAAACTAGATAGATGAGCGAATGAATGTGGGGGATGTCGGTTTAATGCAACAAAATGTAAAGTCTTGAAGTTTGGGATACATCGATGGGAAGGTGCATACTCGATTGGAGGAGCTGTACTGGAAGGGGACGGGAGAGACAAGAGATCTGGGAGTAATGATTAATAGAAAAATGAAATTCAGAGAACATATTGCAAAGGTGGTGAAGGTAACCCAGAGGATTGCTGCAATACTGAAAAGGACGATGCTGCTAGCAGAGATAAAATAGTTATGCTCCATTGTATTAGACCCTGATCATACCACACTTAGACTATTGTTCTCAAATCTGATCTCCAGGATTTGAAGGGGATAAATTAACTAAGGAATGGGTATAGAGGCAGATAACACAGAGTGTTTTAGGACAGTACAATGTTAGTTATGAGGATCAGCTGAGGGAATGTGGACTGCAGAGTTTGGTAGATAGAAGAAGAAGAGGTGATATGATTGAGACTTTTAAGCTGTTGAGAGGCAGTTACAGGGTTGACACTGGAGAGTTTTTTCACTTAGTGGAACAGTGGGAAGGAGCAATGGCAAGGGGCCATTCCTGGAAGTTGCAAAAAGGAAGCTGTGAGCAAGAGGGTAAGGAGTGGTTTCTTTGTATGGAGGGTAGTTGAACCTTGGAATGCATTGCCTGATTGAGTGGTGAGAGCAATTACGGTCAACAAGTGGTATGATAGACTTTGTGTTTCCTAGGAAGGACCTCCCACGATGAGTCTTTTGACTCCATGGAGGCGTGAATAATAATAATCATTTGTCTATAACCAGTGTAATTACTTTGCTTCTAAAGGAGGGAGTAATCACAAAGTCTTAACATGGAAAGCATCTAAGCATCTGGAATTTTCAACTAACTACAAAGCTGATGATTACGACCAATACAAGAGGCAGCTTGAAATAGTGTCATAGGATAAGAGACTGCAAAAGAAGATGTCTGTATTGTCATGGAAGATAGTCATGAAATATTTAAGGAAAGCAGTACTGGATCGCATATGTAGGGTCAGGAGGATAAATCAGATGGGTGTTAAATGGATAAACAGTATGATTAAACAGGATCTCAAAAAAAAAAACATTGTGGAGGATATATAAGGAGAAAGGTGATCAGCAGGCTCATAAATGGTACAAACCACAGGTGAGCTGACTTGCATGGTGAGAAAGTTGAAATCAGATTACAAAAAATCCAAAAGAGTTATTCTTTCACTCTGTAGTGAGTAAAAGGGATGATGATTATGGAAGAATAACTTTAATGAATGCTGCTTATGTAGAAGACAGAGGTGAAATACTGAGTAATCAGTATGAAAATAGAGGAATTATTTAGGATATTACAAAATCTTAACATGAATACAGCCATTGGATGAGATATGACTGATATCTCATCCAATCTAATACTATATTCACACTGAAATTTATGTGTGGATGATACAGCAACTTTTTTTTAGGTGTGCTTTACAGGAAAGTGCAAGGGAAACAGCAGTACATGACTAGATCATTTAAGTTGAAGCACTGACAGAATTCTAAAGGAATGAAAAGAGGACAAAGATAGCCACATTACACTGTAAAAACTAATTAAACCGTAAAGTAAATTATACCATACAAGAAATTTCATACTTCCTTTAATATTTTTCCCAAGCATGAGCAAACAAAGCAACCTGCAAATGAAATATTTCTATAACTAAGCTATTGTTCAACCACAGATGAAAGAAATCTCAATACTTCTGCACATGGCAGAAGAAGGGGAATCCATTCTGATAATAGGGTAATCAATCTGTTTCATAGGATGAGTGTTTATTATTACGTCGGAAAATTGGCTTTTCTTTTATGAACATTCTAGTTTTTAAAGTGGTAACTATTTTGATTGTATAACAGTTGGAAAATTTTATATATAAAGCACGTGATTTTGCATGTTGGTGACAAATTCGTACATCCCTTATTCTTTTACTGGCAGAGCTTAAATCATGAATTTCCATATTTATATATGGAAAGCCATATTTTCCATATATAAATAGCAAAATGGTGTATCACTTAAAATATTCTGGAGATAGTTGTACTATTTTTTCACTTGATTAGAAAATTCCCGAAGTTGACATCTAAGACTATTATAATCACCTGCATTATAATTCCAGATAAGTTCCCATCTCTTTGATACTCCTGCATGTCTATTCATTTTCCAAGTCAAAACCATATGGTCACTCTCTCCAACTGGCGGGAGAGATGTCATCTCAGTTATTATCAACTCTTCTGATGCTATAACCAAATCCAAAACTCTTGAACCTCTTGTTCCCTCTGTTACATGTTGCCTAAGACATGTGTCCCTCAAGAATTCTAGAAATTCCATTCCCCTACTGCTACATGCATCTTCCTCTCTCCAATTTATACTACTGTAGTTAAAATCTCCCATAACAATCATTCTTCTTGCACTTGCCAAACTTAGCTGTCTAAACATCTCCTAGTCCCCATCCTCTGTGCTCCTGGGTCTATAGCAACACCCCACTAAATATCCTGTCTTGCCTACCTCTACCTCACACCATATGCTCTCAAAATCATTTGTCTCACTTCCTTCCAAAGCCTCCACTCTTAGAGGACATAGGTCGTCACTTATCATAAGCAGTACCCCACCACCATGCTTTCTCCTCCTATCCTGACGAAAAATGCTATACCCAGTGACTTCTATTCCTGTTATTATATCCCCTTCTGTCAACCACATCTCAGCGATCCCAATAATTTATGGCCAGGCTGATGCTATCTGCACCACCAATTCCTCTCCCTTATTCCGGATACTCCTGGCATTAGTATAAAGCATATAAATGCCATTGTTTCTATAACCAGCATTATCCCTTCTAGACTCCACTGGGCTCAGTGTTATCTGACATTGTCTCCCTTCTCTCAAGTATCCGTTACCACAAGAAGCCACCCCTGCTATTATCCTCCCTGGGAAGCACTGACTCATTCAGAACAGCAATCTCTCCAGATGCCTACGTCCTTCCTCATTCAAATGTAAGCGGTCTCTCGCATACAATTCCTCTCTTTCCTCAAACGCACTCCAAACATCCACATATACCAGTCCTCTCTTGTCACACATTCTCGCTATTATACCATTCAATATCACCGCTCTTCTGTTCAGCTCATCATTATCATACCTAGGCAACACGCACACTATTTTTCCTCTCTCTGTTCTTCTTCTGTACAGCCTCAAGCAAAAATCTCATATCTCTCACTGCCCGACTTACATTACCACTCAAGTCATTTGTTCCTACCATCACAATCATCTCATCCACCCTTTCACCTCTCTTAATTGCCATAGCAATTAAGAGAGGTGAAAGAACATCTTAAATGACAGAGGACTTGGCGATATGCCACTTGCGACTGCAGCTGAATCCGCCATCGTTCCTTACTGCCGAAAGTGGTGGCCTAATTAATAATTTAACATCAGTATTGTTATATTAGAGTTAAGATAGTAGATTACTTACAGTCCTAATTTATGACTGTAGTGTAGTCCTAAATTAGGGCTGTAAGTAATCTAGTCTTAAATATAATTATTCCTAACACGATTGTAGTCTCCATAATTTTACTGAAATGAATTAATAATGTAATGATACACCATTTTGCTATTTATATATGCAAATATGATTTATGCATCACTCTACTTTCCAGTAACTTCATGGATCTAGTTAGTAGCGCATTTTAGGGCTCTCTCAGGAAAAGTTAAAATTGGTCTGATTAATGACACTTCTCATAATGCATGCAATATACTTGCCCAAAATGGGATATGCTTTGTATTATGTATTACTGAGGCAGTTTGATGTAATCAGCATTCTCTATATAAATATAGCCGGGTTATAATGATACATCACATGCAAACGTTTGTTTACTCATACTTGGGTAAAGGATTAAAACAATAATACAATTTTTGTCTAGTATGAGTTATTTTCATGGAGGGAGGAATTGGAAGGCCGGGATATCATTAGTGCATGAGAAATTGTGAAAGAATATTTGTTAGCAGCAATGGTAAGTTGTATACCACGAGTGAAGAAGAGGACACAATTTGGAGTAAAGTGGATGACAAACAATATTAAACAGGGAATTGCATGTGAAAAAGAGGCTATGGAAGAGATATAAGGAGACAGGTGAAGAGAGGATGCATGAAGAATATAAGACACAGGCCAGAAGAGTGACTAGTGTTGTAAGGAGAGCGAAACTGGAATATGAGAGGAGATTGGCCCTAAGATCCAAAGAAAATCCTAGGGAATTTTTTAGCTATGTGGCCAGTAGGAGGAGAAACGACGTTGGAAGAATGATATTGTGGGATAAAAATGGGAATAGAGTGACCGATGCAGAGGACATAGCGGAATTGTTCAATGAACACTTTATTGGAATATTTCATCCTAAAGGAGTCAGTTTTAATGCTAGAGGGATAGGGCTGGTTCGAGGTTTAGAGGTACAGGAGGAGAGTGTGTTTCAGATACTGAGTACTCTGGATGTCAATAAAGCATTGGGACTGGATGGTATTTCACCACGAGTTTTGAGAATGTGCTAGGGAGCTGACAGCCTTTAAACTGGCTTTTCAATGAAAGTCTGGCTTCGGCAAAGGTGCCCAGGGAATGGAAGGAAAGTAAGATAGTGCCATTGCATAAGGGTGGTAACAGACTGGAAGTGTCTAATTATAGGCCAGTCTGTGTGTCATCAGTAGTTGTTAAGATCTTGGAGAAAGTAGTGAGGGACCGTATACAGCATTGTCCAGATAAGGGTAATGTTATCTGTGAGAGTCAACATGGATTTGTGAAAGGGCGCTCTTGTTTTAGCAATATGCTAGCCATTTATAATAAAGTTACAAGAACATTAGATGAGGGAAAGGCATATACTGCAATTTTCTTAGACTTAGCAAAGGCATTTGACAGGGTGCCACGTGATAAGCTGATATTTAAGTTGCAGCACACGGGTCTCGATGTCAGATAGGTCAACTGGATTCAGGATTGGCTGTCTGATAGGTATCAGAAAGTTGTGTATGCTGGAGCAGTTTCAAGGAAGCAGAGGGTTACAAGTGGGGTCTCACAGGGCTCAGTACTAGGACCTATATTGTTTAACCTTTATATCAATGATACTGCCGGTGAATTGCAAGGGGATATTCAGTTGTTTGCAGATGATGTGAAGCTGAGAAGGATTATTAGTAATAGTGCAGATGTGGTAGCCCTGCAAGAGGATTTGAATAAGCTAGATAGATGGGCAAATGAATGGGGATGTCAGTTTAATGCAGCAAAATGTAAGGTCTTGAGGTTTGAGAAACATCGATGGGATGCAGCATACTCTATGGGAGGAGTTATGCTGGAGGAAGTAGAGGAAACAAGAGATCTGAGGTTGATGGTTGATAGAAATCTGAAGTTTGGGGGACATATTGCAAAGGTGGTGAAGGTAACACAGAGGATTGCTGCAATTATGAGAAGGAAACACTGACCTGTAGAGATAAGAGGGTGATCATTCCGTTGTATAAGTCTCTGATCAGACCACACTTGGACTACTGTTCTCAGATTTGGTCCCCAGGATTTGAAGGGGATAAATTAACTGTGGAAAGGATACAAAGACGGATGACAAAGATGGTTTCAGGACTGTACAAGGATAGTTATGAGGATCGGCTGAGGGAATGTGGACTGCAGAGTTTGGTGGATAGATGAAGGAGAGGTGATATGATTGAGACTTTTAAACTGTTGAGAGATGGTTACAGGGTTGACACTGGGGAGTTCTTTCGCTTGGTTGAACAGCGGGAAGGAGTGATGACAAGAGGCCATCCCTGGAAGTTACGAAAGGAAACTGAGAGCAAGAGGGTGAGGAGTGGTTTCTTTGCGTGGAGGGTGGTTGAGCCGTGAAATGCATTGCCTGATGGAGTGGTGAGGGCGAGAACGGTCAATGAGTTTAAGGAGTGGTATGATAGACTTTATGTTCTTGGGAAGGACCTCCCACGACGAGTCTTTTGACTCCATGGAGGCCTGAATAATAATAATAATAATAAACAGAACATAGCCTTGATGTAGTTTTTTTTTTTCACTAGAGGTCAGGACAGTAGAATAACAGATGATGAAATCATTGTCACTTTAGCATATTGTTTGAAATGTAATATAGCTTGTCTTTGAATATATGTGTGTATACACCAAATGATGACCTTAACATGAAGGTCTAAACATTGGGAAATTAAAGTAATTATTCCTAATACAGTTGTAGTCTCCATAATTTTACTGAAATGAATGCTGATCACTGTGTGACACTAAAGGAAAGGAACCACATTATTAAAATACTCTTGATGAGAGATACTTGTACCAAGTTTTTTCCCTTGTTAAAAAGTAAATTATTATAATTATTATTACAGCATACCTATCAAATTCAACATTACGAGGATGGCCTGAAAAGTTCTCGGCCTCAACCATAGATGGTAACACTATCAGCAAGGTTTTTTTTCAAAATTGGTACATCTGTCGTAAGAATCCATGTGAAATTGCAAGTCATTCTATCAAGTAATTTGTTTTATACAGCTGTCTGAAGCAAAAGTGTTGTCTGCATCCCTCGAAATGGATAAAATTGAGTATCGTGCAGTTATAAAATTCTTCGTAAAAGAAGGTTTAACACCAAAAGAAATTCATTCAAAGTTTATAAAAGTTTATTGGCACTCTTCTCCTTCATTTACGACAATTAAGAAATGGTCCGCCAAGTTTAAACAAGACCGTACCAGCCTTGAAGATGATCCATGTGAAAGACGTCCAAAAAGTGTAACACCATCAAAAATCATTGATCAAGTGCACAATATGGTATTAGATGATCGGCGAGTCAAAGTGCATGAAATTGAGACTATAGGCATTTCAAAAGAATGTTTAGGATATATTTTGCAAGAAGAATAGCAAATGAAAAAAGCTTTGTGCAAGATCGGTGCGACATTTGTTCACAGCAGATCAAAAACGCACTCGCATGAAAATCTCTGAACAGTGCTTGGAGCATTTTAACAAGAATAAAACTGATTTTGTGCATAAATTTATTACTATGGATGACGCTTGGATTCACCATTACATACCAGAATCCAAACAGCGCTCAAAACAGTGGACAGAAGCCGGTTGTTTTGTTCAGCACCAAAGAAGACAAAGTCAGTTCCATCAGCAGGAAAGGTCATGGCATCATTGTCTTGGGATGTTAAAGGCATTTTGTTTATTAATTATCGTGAAAAAGGTAAAACAATAACCGGGGAATATTATTTAGATCTTTTAACCAGACTAGATGAAAAAATTCGTGAGAAGAGACCGGTTTGCAGGAAAAAAAAAATCATCTTTCATAGGACAATATATTTCATAGGAGGTTTTGGCAATGGGAAAATTAAGGGATCTGTACTATGAATAGTTGGAAAATACACGCTATTCCCCAGATTTGGCTCCTTGTCTCTTGTCCCTGTCTTTTCCCAAAACTAAAACTCTTCCTCGCTGGTCAGCGTTTTTTCTTCGAATTGAGGGGATTGCAGATCTTGCTGAGAACCACTACAGGGAGGGGATAATGGCGCTGGAGCATTGCTGGAATAAATGTATTAGTCTTAAGGGAGATGATGTTGAATAATAAAAATAATTTTGAAATTATAAATTCGTTTTTTCATTGTTAGGCTGAGAGTTTTTCAGACCACCCTTGTAAAATTCATTCAAATTCCATACATTTCGCTATGCATTCTGACAATGCCCTCCACTTACTGATCTCTCTCTCTCTCTCTGTGTGTATAAAGTCTACTCCTTGTTCCCCCTCTTCACCATACCATTACACAACATCCAGCGATAGCCTCTCGTTCTTTTCCTTTCACTCTTTTTATAATCCCCTCTGTATTAATCTGGTAAAATCTCCTCACTATGTTATATCATATCCTTTTTTTGCCAATCTATCAAACTCTACAATTTACATTATCTAAACTTCTCCCCGTAATCAATATTCCAGAATCCTGATATTACCTTAGGCACTTGTCTCTGGACCTCTATAATGTTTTGACATAATAATGAAAATTAGGTTACCAAATCTGAGCACAATAGTGCATCTGTGGTCTGATCAATGCTTTATACAGTGGCACAATCACTTTCTTATCATAGTACCAATGTGCTTCGTAACCTTTGAAATACTATCAACGTGCCTTCTAAATTTCATTTTTTTTTTTTTATGTTGCTATACCACCTGTGAAAGGCTGTTTGCAAACCTATAGTACACATTTTGCCATGAGTGGACTAAGGATATTTTTTTCTGCTTTTATCAATTTTATATGTATCTTTATTATCCCTTCCCCAGATCTCATTCACTTCCTAAACCACAGTAGTACCACCAATACAATAAACAATCTTATGTAACTCTTTGCACTACATAGTGCAACACTGTGCCCTTATTAATCTTCAAACCACAGCCTCTAAGCTAAAAGTTGATTCAGAACTTTCTAAAGGGAATTAACATCAGCAACACTCTTAATTCTCCATTAAGAGTGTTGCATGATCAGAAAGCAACTGAAGATTCTCAAGTCAATCCACATAAAAAATCATTAGCAAATAACTTACACAACACAGATCCAAGAAAAGAATGCTACAGCACACCACCAGTTATCTTTTTTCTTTTCTTTTATTTTATAATGACCTATCATACACATCTTGTTGACACTGTTCAGAGAGTCAATCTCTAATTCCTCTATTATCCATTCATATCTTCTCCAGCTTGTACATCAAGCTGTTATTTGGCAATCTTTGCAAAATCTAGGAATATCAGTGTATATAAATTTCCCTTATTCAATACGTGAACCTTATCCAACACATTCATCACTTTATCATAAAATGTAAGCAAATGCTACAATAAGATTTATTCTTCACAAACCCATGTTAACCATCATGGAAAGAATCATATCCATCAACCTAATCCTGTATTCCTTTCCTAACAAACCCTTTGCAAAACCTTAACTACAAGATATACAGAATGGTTTATAAATGGAAATCTCTGTACTAAAATTATGCATGTGCAGTGATCTTATTTTGCCTTTTTTTTTCAACCTCCTAGGAACATTTCCAAATGCAAGACTCATTAAACAACCAGGTTAAGGACACAATTTTTTTCACAGAGTTCTTTAAAATATGTGGAACATTCCCACTGCCTTAATAATATCTACTGCAATCAACTTATTAAACCTCTCATTCTTTCACCTCTAATTCCTTTATTACATGCTTCCCTTCTAGGTGTTGCACAACTCTTCTCATGCTGCATTTGCTCTTTCTTTATCATACTTCACCTTTAGCCTGCATTTCATATTCTCCATGGATTTGTTTACTACTGACTCTGGAACATCTTGTTTTCCTGCAATACATGATATCATACAAGTTGAAACTTCTTGCACAACTGATGGTGCTTCCTTATGGATCATTTTTGAAATGACAATCACCTATAGGAAATCAAACACAAATGACCGAACCAACAAAATTTCAAGATAACAAACATACATATATATAATACAAAAATTAAATTACATAGTGCAATTTTAGAACACTTTTCCTTAGTACAATTTCACAACCACTATTCAGGGGTGCGCTGGCCTAGTATGCAATGTGTGCAACGCACACAGGGGCCAGGATAATAAAGGCGCCAAAGAATATATTTCATATTTCATTTTTACTCACTGATACGTTTTTATAGGGATATAGGGGCACCAACTAAAGTTTTGCACACAGGCGCTGGACACTACTAGTGCGTCAATGCCACTATTACACTAATTCTTGACACTAGCGGCATACTAGAAATTATATTTCTGTTTAAATCCTTCACTCAAGCTTTCTTGTCTAATTTAATTTACTTTCTAACCAAGCATAAACATTTGTTACAGCTTTTGTTTTTTTAATATCACTCTCTAACATGAGAGGCTGAAAGGCCCATACCAAACAAATGATATGTGTGGGCTGGAATTAAGATCAAAGTAATCTGCTGATATTTCTCTTAAAAAGTTGAATGTAGTCTTTGGGTAATATTTCAACTATAAAAGGATATTGGAAGGCTGATATACTTGTGATGCTGTAGGATTAGCAGAAATGGTGGACATAATGCATGCTAGTTCTGCTGAACAGCACCCATGGAGAGCCATTTGTAGGAGAGCCAAAATGCAGAAATTGGTCAATTGTGAGACAGTGGCTGGAGTGTGTGTGTGTGTGTGTGAGAGAGAGAGAGAGAAAGAGAGAAGGTCATCAATCAATCGAATCACTCTCATCTGAACAGCATCAATAATTTTTTGAGAGGTTTTAGGTGCACCACCCACAAATGTTATATCATTATTCCAATACTGGTCAGATTTGGGATTTGCACTGAGTAAGTAACTGGAGAGATAATAAGTAGCATCTTGAGAGAAAGAGGATGCTGTAGAAGTGATGTGATTATGACAAGGAAGGATAAGAGTAAGTCCGAGAAGAGAGACAGAGATCAGTCTTGACTGTTAATGACTGTTAACCTAAGCATTATCAGGTAAGGGAAGAAAAACTAAGGTCTTTTTAGATGGAAGAAAAAAAAGACAACACTATGTCTTGGAAACATTAAAGGTGACTAGATCATTATCATTCCACTGTAGGATGGTGTGGAGATTAGGGCACTTATTTTAGATAACTTGAAACTTGACTTGTTTTGAGTAATGCAAGATTTA
Source organism: Typopeltis vanoorti (assembly GCF_054136105.1). Taxonomy (NCBI): domain Eukaryota; kingdom Metazoa; phylum Arthropoda; class Arachnida; order Uropygi; family Thelyphonidae; genus Typopeltis; species Typopeltis vanoorti. The sequence goes on along the minus strand of NC_143557.1, from coordinate 74,238,044 downwards.
TCACATGAGTAGGAGTGGAGAGTGATGTCATCAGCAAAACTGTGAAAAGGGTTTGAGGTCAGTGTAGACACACATCAGTAATATATGTGCAGAAGAGTGTGGACAAAATAACAGTGCCCTGAAGAATATCTGCATTAAAAAGAAAATCTGAAGAGAAAACACTTTTCACCATTAACCATAATGAATGACCTGAGAGAAAGCTGGCAATCCAATTACAAAAGAAGAAAAGCAGACTACAAGATGGCAGTTTAATGAGAGCCCTCGGAACCAAACCCTATCAAATGCCTTGGAAATGTCAAGCGAAACAGTACAGGTTTTGCCAAACCTTTCCATAGCAGGTCCAGAGCTGGGTGATGCAGGTGAGGAGATATGCTGTTGAACTTGAATGATACCTCGTTGATCAGCTGACAGTTTTCAAGGTGTCGAAGATGATTGTTGATGACCTTCTCTATTACTTAAGGTAACAATACTGAAGGTAAGAGCATTATGTCAATAGTTTGACAGTTGACACGTTAACTTTTTTTTTCTTTTTTTTTATTGGAATTGGCTATATAAGGGCTTGCTTCTGTGCTCTAGGCAGAGTATTTACAAGCTCAGTATAATACAGTGTAGATATGATAAAGAACAGGTATTAATTCAGAAGCACATCTCTTTAGCACAACTGGAGGGATACCATCAGGGTCAGAAGTCTTTTTGGTATCCAGGTTTTTCAAGATTCTTCTGATGTCTTTCTGAGAGAAGGTCACAATAAGCGTGTGAGGCATGTAATGGAATGAAAAGGTAAAGAAGGAGTGATGTGCCTTGGTCATCTCTATCCATCCTTCAGAGTATTTTAATATTATGAGGATACACTATTTTTCTGCGTGTATATAGAAAACACAATTCTTGCATAGATCCAGCTCCCACCAATGAGACCTCAATTAAAGGTCAAACCAGTCCAGGTAGTGATTCTTCCCAGAGCACATTCCTTTTGGACAACTGGACAATGTTCTCCTGGGCAATTTGCCTGTGTGCAAGTATATTTATACATGCAAGCCTATGTCCAAAAGGGATTTGCTGTGTATTATGAGATGCTGAGGCAATTTGCCAGAATTATCAGGAATAAAGTGAATGAATGTAGCAGTAATTTACTAAATCTGATTGACTGATCAGAGAATTTTGATGTCAGCAAAAACCGGTCGACAAAGAGGATATCTGCAAGGTACAGAAACTGAAAGGTATGGCATATTTTGACAAGAGAGGAAAGGTAAACAGAGTGATGGAGCATTACTTATTGATTACTTCCCAGAGAATGATGGAAATGGCACTGATGCTTTTAGAGTATATTATTATTATGTAACACCTCCAAGGACTCATCATGGAAGGGCACTTATAAGCAGCTCGCTTCCTGCACTACTTAATCCACCAAACACAATGGTATATACTGCCCACTACCAATAGTATCTTTTTTTGTCTGTAAATTGTGTGCACGCTACTGGGTGATTTGCCTGTGTGCAAGTATACATATACAGGATGATCATAAAGTCGTGCAACTGAAAGTGAATCTGTATCAACTGTTTCCAAATTGTTAAAATCATTCCTTATGCCACTAGATGTCACCACCATATTATTACAAACTATCGGAGACACCAAATTCAATGTGACATGTACAGGTTGTTTCCATTGTGGAAGTGAAATGTCCTTTTCCTAGCCACAAGTTTTCATTTTGGAAAGTTATTTCGTTAATCGTTCTTATGCATGTGTTGCATAAGAACGATTAACGAAATTTGCAGTCCCTCAGAAGCTAACGATAACAAAATTAGAGCAACATTTTTGGAAAACTGGATCTGTTGCAGATAGGAATCACTTTGGAAGACCCTCCATTTTGATTGACGATAAAATGGATGAGGTAAAGAGAACAGAAGTCATGTATTTCCCATATACAAGTAGTCAAAAGATGTCACACCATATTACTAATATACCCTGGATTAGAGATAGATGTTGTTGAAAGTTGGTTATACTATAAATTAAAGATGCCAAGAAATTATATTCTTGGTTTCATTGTTGCTTCACTTTATCTAAGTGAAGCAACAACGTTTACATGTGAAGTAACTTCAGGAGTGGGATACTTGACTTCTGCATTACTTCAACCTTGGTATCTCTTCTGGGTATGGCTCCCACTGATGAGACCTCAATAAAGGTTGAAACTATCTGGGTAGTAGCCTTTCCCATAATGCATAGCATTATACATGTCCATAAGGATTTGTGCCTTGCACTAAGGGATACTAAGGCAATTGATGTGAAGTCATTAGCCTCTATATACAACCCAGTCATGAAGTTACTTCAAGTTTAAACTTGGATAAAGGATGAAACCAAGAATATAATTTCTTGGCATCTTTAACCAATTATAGGAAGATATTCAAATGTTTGCAGATAATAATGTAAAGCTTGGAAAGCATTATCAGTAACAGGGCTGATGTTACTGCTGTTCTGGAGAATTCAGGCTGAAAGTGGGCAAATTAATCAGGATGTCGGTTTAATCAGCAATCTACCTTCAATGTCCATATTACATGCTTCATAATTCATTTTGCCAAAAAGAATGGCAGTCAGGTGGCTATGGATATGTATTTGTGGAGACTAGGTTAGAAATGTAATGACAGCCCAAAAAAGAGATATGAAACATAATCTTACTTTGAGATTGGTGTATTACACCTGTGCCTTAGTTATATCTAAGATATGTCAATGCTTAATTTACAATCCTCTGCTTTTGATCTCTTCTGACTTAAGATTTCCATGCCCCATTCAGTCATATTCATGTGCTTTTTTTCCTACTGTTCTCGAAATTCTAATAACCACTCTGAGCTTAACTTTCCTATCCACTAACAAAATGCGCTAATAAAAGGTGAACATACATACAATTGTGCAGTGGTTGTGTCATTTTAAGTAGTGCAAGGTAATACAACTCCATTCGTACTCTCATAAGCTCTCTGGTCAAAATCATGAAACTATAGTTTTTGCATACATTCAACTCTGAAATAATGTTGGATCTTTAATACACACTATTTCTATATAATTATGGAGAAGGTCATCAACAACCAACTCTCGAACCATCTCTAGACATACCAACTAATCAGTGTCCAGCAGTATGGATTCTGCCACTCACAGTTTACAGCTGCTCTTCTTGCTTTCACCACCCATCTATGGACTCAAGCCATGGAGAAATTTGGAGAAACTCACATGGTTGCCCTCGACATTTGATCGGGTTTGGCATAGAGGTCTACTCACAGAACTACCATCCATTGGTCTGCCTTTCCCACTCTGCAACTGGATCGCCAACTTTATTGCTGGTCGCTCACTATGTGTCATGGTGAACAGTTTACTGTCCTCAGATTTCCTTGCCAATGCAGGAATACGCCGCAGGGTTCTGTTCTTTCACCCACTCTCTTCTTCTTGTACATAAATGACCTGCTCTCACAGATTTTCAATCCTATCCATAGCTTTGTTGACGATAGTTCACTCCATTCCTCCTTATCATTAAGCAAACCTGTTAGTGCTCAAGTATTAGAATCCTCAAGATCTACCATGACCAGAGACCCTGAACTCAGATCACCTAGCTATATCCCAGTGGGGTAAGGACAACCTTGTAAACTTCAATGCTACCAAAACTTATTTCTGTCTGATCTCTCATAAGAAAGAATTTGCATCCCCTCCCCTTTAATACTGAGATATCCAAACACTATCAGCTCTATCTTTCTTGGATTGACTTGTACATCCAATCATTCCTGGTAAATCACATTTCGACTATAGCTTCTTCACCGGCCAAAAACTTGGTGTATTTTTACGCACAAGACACTACTTCACACCTTCACTGGTGTTAACTCTATACAAAGCCCAAATCTGACCAGCCATGGAATATTGCTCCCATATTTGGGATGGTGCACCAAAATCAAGATTGCTCGATTCTATCTAGAAGAAGGCAATCTGGCTAATTAATGATCATTCTCTCACAGACCCACTTCAATCCCTCTCTAATAGATGTTCAGTTTCTGCCTTATGCATCTTTCATGGACAGTGCTCAGCTGAATTGATCACTATTATTCCTCCAGTCTCCTCCAAAATCATGAAAACAAAAGCCACTGCTAACCAACACTCTTTTACAGTCCATCTTAAAACTCACTGAACCAACTTCGCTGTCTCCTCTTTTATTTCATCTGCTTCTGTCCTTTAGAATAGTCTCCCCCCCCCACACACACACACTCTGCCATTCCCAAAGATTATAACCCTCAACTGTTCAAGCAAAATGTGAACAGCCTACTCCTTTCTTCTATTTCCTCTTGCTCCCATATGGCACTAGTGTGCTGTGGGCCTTTCACATGTGGACCAGACATTAAAAAAAAAAATTATGTTGCCAAAATGAAGTATAACTCTTTCTTTATTAATTACATTTGCACACTGATGAAAAGTTCACTTATGAAAAATACAACTCTGTCATTATTTTAGTACTGCTTTAGTACTGAATGAGAGCTTTTGCTAACTTAAGGTTTCTGCCTTGTGTATGAAGCCACTATCATCAAAACTATGGTTTTCTCTGCACTACTACACATAATCCATCTTACAGATTTCAAGGAAAATACAGAAGCTGATCTGTACAAACTCTTACTTCTATTCTTCTGGAAGCAGTGCGAGCAAGAGATAGAGCTTCAACATGTTCTTCTCCCTCACTCACAAAACAGATTTGACTAGCAGTGCTTAGATATCACATCTTTACTAACACCATTACAATTATTAAGAAAATTCTTAGCTCCATTCATGTTAGCAACCATCTAGTCAAGTACTAACTAAGATATTCTCTATCTCATTTTGGTATAAGTAACCACAAAGGAGGCTGTGGAGAACTTATCCCCAAATACAATTGGACTACATGTCATCTCATCAGACAAAGGAATAAATCTGTTATCTCTAAGATAACAGATTTATCTTACCAGATTTTGAGTAGAACTGTTTGGATATAAATCGAAACAGTTGTACTCAAAAAATCTTCCAATTTCATAACCACCTAGCAATGAATTTGAATATTGATATAGGAATTTGTTCAAGTATTTTCTACAAGCTTCTCTGCTACCCTTCCAGGCAAGACCTGTCCTGCAGGGTAGCCCACAGGAACTTTACAGTGAGCTGGATAAAATACGATAAATTGCACACCGATAGCACAACTTGTTCCATATGCGGACAGCTTGAAACAATTAAAACAACTAAAAGATGTATTTGGTTTTGTTTTAGCACGGCCCTGCGTGTTCTCATATTGACAGTAGAGGAAGTCATATTTCTGGAGTTTCCTCCACCAATCACTAGTAAAACCATCATCTTTGTAATTACAGAATTCAAGTATACCATTTACAGAGACCAGAAACAGGATGCATAAAACCCAACAAGTAAGTTATACTCTATGATAACTGGAGCTGTCTACGACTCTCAGTTCATAAAGTATTGATGCATGCCTTCAATACTATGCAGGCTAGGAAATGACAAAACTGAAATTTATCTTATGCTTCCATTTGTTCACCTTTAGTAACTTCAGAACTTAACAATGAACTTATATGGATATAAGAATTTATTCAAGTATTCTCTACAAACTTTGCTGCTCCTTCCAGGCACAACTTGACCTGTAGAGTAGGCCACAGGAACATTCCAATGAACTGGATAAAATACAGTAAATTTCAGACTGACAATGCAAATTTTTCGATATGTGGACAGCCTGAAACAGTTAATCACTTCTTTTATTACTACTCTCTAATAAAATATATTTGGCTTTGTCTTAGTATGACCCTGCTTGTTTCCATGTTGACAGTAGAAGTAGTTATATTTCTGCAGTTTCCTCTATCAATCACTAGCAAAATCAAAATCATAATCTTTCTAATTACAGAATTCAAGTACAATTTATGGAGAATCCAGAAACAGGATGCAAAAAAAATCCAGAAAGTCATACTCTATGATAACTGGAGCTTTCTACAGCTTTCTATTCATAAAGTGATGCCACCAATAATACTATGCAGGTTAAAAAATGACAGAATTTAAATTTGTCTGATGCTTCCATTTTGTTCAACTTTAGTAACTTCGGAACCAGTAAGTAATCCAAATGAGTAATGTAATGTCCCTAGAGAGAGCCCTAACAATTTGCTCTGTTGAGCAGGTGCTGAATAATGAATGTGAAATCATTAGGCAGACCTTTAAAAAAAAAATGGCTACAACAAAAAAACAGTTCACAAGATTCTTAGCAATAATGCCATGAAAGGTAAAAAAAAGATTGCAAAAATGCCATCTTTAGCCATACCACACATTGGGAAAATATCAGAAAAAATAAATAGAACACTACCGAAATACAATATTAAGGCAACTTTCAAACTTCCTGCAAAATTAAAAAGTATACTCAGCTCATCCAGAGATCCTTTTTCTTACCTTGCCCACCTGGGAGTTTACAAAATTCATGGTAAGTTGCAGTGCACCTGCAACTTATCCTACATAGAGAGAGAAGAGCTGGAGAGAAGGAAGGGATGTTTCAAATCTGAAAACAAACCCCAACTCAACATCACCAGAGTTAAAGATCGGTACTATCAACGTAAGAAGCCTGAATGGCAAAGAAATGGAGCTAGCTGAGGAATTAGATAAGTACCAGATCGACATAATAGGTGTGACTGAAACAAAAATGACCAAAACTGATAAAAACTTTCTGAGCAATAAATACAAAATGTTATATTCAGGCAATGACAATCAAGGAAAAGAAGGAGTAGCCATAGTATTCAACACAAAATATGAGGCTAATCTTCTTGAATGGCAGTCAGTCTCAAGTAGAGTAATGTGGGCAAATATGAGAATGGGGAACTGGACAATGAGACTTATTTGTGTCTATGTCCCACAGAAGGTTCCACTAAGGTAAAAGTGGAGGAATTTTTTGAGGCTTTAGAAAAAGCAACTGACACAATGAAAAAGGAAAAGTTGGTCCTTGTTGGGGATCTAAATAGTAGAGTAGGAAATGATTGTGAGACATACAAAAATATTTTGGGAAATTTTGGAGAAAAGAGCAAAGCTAATAATAATGGCAAATATCTGTTGGATTTCTGCTCAGTATATGGACTGGTTGTTACTAACACCATGTTCCAACATAAAAATGTGCACAAATTCACATGGAGAGAAGAGGCTAGGAATAAGAAAAGTCTCATTGACTATGTTATTGTTGATAGTGATGTTTTCTCCCTGGTGCAGGACACCAGAGTGTACAGAGGATTTGAAATTGGAAGTGATCACTATTTAGTCTTGAGCAGGATAAAATTGAATTTCATATTGAAAAGAATAACATTTAAGAAAGTTTTAAAGCGAATAAAAGTTGAGCAGCTCTCAGATGTGAACTGTAGACTAAAATACACAAACATTATTGAAGAAAAAATGAAAGAGTTTGAGAAAAGGAACCAAACCTTGGAGATTCAGTGGCAAACTCTGAAGAAAACATTGACTGATTCTGCCAGAGAGGCATGTGGTGAGGTTGTGTGCAAGGATAAAAAAATCAGAACTCCCTGGTGGACACAGGAAGTTAAAGAGGCAGTGAAGGAAAAGAAAAAAGCATACCAAAAGTTCCTGTCAAATAAGTCAGCTTGAGCTCTTAGAGAATATAGAGACAAATTATTATTATTATTATTATTATTAAACAAGACCTCATGGAGTCAAAGACTCATCTAGGAGGTCCTTTTATCTTACACACACATCTCATCATACAGTGTCTTAAACACATTCAAACTACTTGCAGACACCACGCTCTCAGGCAAGGCATTCCAATCACTCACAACTCTGCACGAAAAAAACCTGCCTCTCACTCCCTTACTCACACCCTCCTTATACAGTTTCCGGGGATGACCTCTGGTTCTCCCCTGATCTCCCACTATTCTCTGTAGAACTTCTCAATGTAAGAAAGCTAAACAGTGTGTAAAACTAGCTAAACAAAAGTCATGGGAGGACTTTGGCAAGAATATAGAAAATAAATATCAAGAAGGTGGCAAAATATTCTGGAGGTTGTTGAAGAAGCTTAGGAATGGAGGAAAGAGTGCTGTAAAAGGAATTAGAGATGATAAAGGTGACATGAAAACAGGAGAAAAAGATATCCTTGAAGTATGGAGTAATTACTTTGAAAAACTGCTAAATGAAACAAGCAGTGATCACAGCACAGTGATAAAAAACACTGACCAGGCATGCAGTCAGGAATACATATCCATACTTGTAGAAAAAGCCATCAAAGGCTTGAAATGTGGAAAGGCAGCAGGAGTAGATGATATTCGACCAGAAATGCTGAAGTATGGTGGTATAAGAGTCTTACAGTGGCTGCACTGCATAGTTCAGAAAGCCTGGACAGAGGGACAAATTCCCGATGATTGGGTAGAGCTCTCATAGTACCCATATATAAAAAGGGAAATAAAACTGAATGTGAGAATTACAGAGGTATTTCCCTACTGAGTGTTCCTGGCAAGATCTATGCAAGTATACTTGAGAAACGGTTGAGAAGAATCGTGGAAGAAAAGCTTGGTGAAGAACAAGCTGGATTCAGGCCAAATAGAGGATGTCAGGATCAGATCTTCACTTTACGACAAATAGTCGAGAAAGCATGGGAATATAACAAATATCTGTATTTAAGTTTTGTCGATTTGGAAAAGGCATATGACAAGGTGCCAAGAGAGAAGCTATTCAATACGCTGCAGTTATATGGTGTCAATGGAGCATTATATCAAGCAATACTTAGTCTTTATTTGAGTTGTAAGTCAACAGTTAGAATTGAAGGAAGTACAGGAAGATGGTTTAATGTTAAATCTGGTGTGAGACAAGGATGTACATTATCCCCTCTGTTATTCATTATCTATATGGATCACATTATGAAGGAATGTGGTATTAAACCTGATATCAAAATTGGAGATGTTAATGTCAGCTCTTTGCTTTATGCGGATGATGTTATACTTCTAAATAAATCCGCTACAAGTCTGCAAGATTCTCTGATTAAATTGAATAGCTATTGTAATAGATATGGTATGAAGGTCAGCAATAAAAAGACAAAGACAATGAAAATAGGCAGAATCATTGAAAATGTCAACTGTGTTGTGAATGGAGAACCTGTGGAACAAGTAAAACATTTCAGCTACTTAGGCACGATTTTTACTCAAGATGGTAAATTAAATATAGAAATAGACAACAGAATCAGCAAAGCTGGTATGGTGGGAAGTCAATTGAATAAATTCATATGGAATAAGAAAGAAATTAGTCGGAACACTAAATTAGCTGTATACAAGACAGTGTTCAAACCAGGTTTAACTTATGGATCTGAGAGCTGGGTCAGAAGTAAAACACTTGACCAAAGACTAGAGACTGCAGATATGAGAGTCCTGAGAAAGATTAGAGGCGTGAACAGATGGCATCAATGGCAATATCATATTAAAAATGAGGATATTAGGAAAGAACTTGACATTGTCAGCATCCAGGAATGCATTAGTAGAGCTAATCTCAGGTGGTATGGTCACTTAAATAGAATGGGAGAGGAAAGATTAGCAAAACAAGTGTTCTCTGCCAGGTTGTCAGCAAAACGACCCAGAGGAAGACCAAGATATAGGTGGATTGATACGGTACAAAGTGCCTTAGACGATAGAAATATAAGATCTGATAATGTTGGAGTCTTGACACGTAACAGACTGATTTGGAGGAAAATTGTAGATGGGAAGTTAGTAATGATGTAATTTTTTCATGTAGTACTGTCATATCCTGTACACCCCTTGAGGGTACATGGCAGGAATTTGATGATGATGATGTCCCTAGAGAGAGAGAGAGCCCTAACAATTTGCTCTGTTGAGCAGGTGCTGAATAATGAATGTGAAATCATTAGGCAGACCTTTATAAAAAAAATGGCTACAACAAAAAAACAGTTCACAAGATTCTTAGAATAATGCCATGAAAGGTAAAAAAAGATTGCAAAAATGCCATCTTTAGCCATACCACACATTGGGGAAATATCAGAAAAAATAAATAGAACACTACTGAAATACAATATTAAGGCAACTTTCAAACTTCCTGCAAAATTAAAAAGTATACTCAGCTCATCCAGAGATCCTTTTTCTTACCTTGCCCACCTGGGAGTTTACAAAATTCATGGTAAGTTGCAGTGCACCTGCAACTTATCCTACATAGAGAGAGAAGAGCTGGAGAGAAGGAAGGGATGTACTGCTAATGATATCAGATGATTTAAGTCCACTTAGGGTAGAAACTCATTAAAGCAATAACAGTAATAATGCCCCATGTAGTAGTTAGTGGAGTGGGGTAGGGTTAGTTAGGGAGGCTGAATAGCTGTTGATGTGTTTATGTATTAAAGAGTTGGGAACATTAAGATTACCTAGGAGAATGACCTCATTTACTATGGTTTAGATCATGGCTGTCCAACCTTAGGTAATCTGAGGGCTGCATCACAATGCGTATCTAGTAATTTGCTGAGCAGCAGCAACATAACCTTGATAGCTGAACAAACGAACAACACTAATCGAGCGCTCTAGTCCCCCCATGAGTGCCCGGAGCATATGCATTGGAACAGAACAGTGTAAGAATGCTTCTTTGACAAATCTAATATTTGAAAAACACGTGGGTATATAGTGATGCAAAATCACCAAATAAATCACCAACATCGAGATTATCAATTAGTGATCTAATATGCATTCGATTCGAATTGTTATTTTATTTTTTTGCTCATGAAAATCAAAACCCACAGGTGGGCTGCACAAGATCGCACTGCAGGCCACATCCAGCATGCGGGCAGTGCTTTGGACAGCCCTGGTTTAGATTACTGAATTGTAGGAATCTGATTAATAAAGAAACAACCATATGTTTTCATTTCAGTGACATAAATTATATAGAAATAGTGAATATTAAAGATAGAGGATTATTTCAGAGAAGAATGTATGCAGAAACTATGAAAGTTTTGTAATTTTGATCAGAGAGCTTATGAGATCCTTGGCATTTGAGTTACCCTAGCTTGCACTACTTAAAAGACATGACTGATGCCCACACGTCTGTATGTTCACCATTTATTAGTACATTTGATGATGGTTTCACTGGCCTGACATCTGCTTTGAACTGGTTGGTTCTATTCAAGACCAAGCAATTGAGTTTGTTTAAAAGAAAATCATAGGTCAAAACCGAGACCTCAGTTATTACAAAGTACAGTCATAGATTCATTCCAACCTCTTGATATCTGAACTGCCATGGTCTGCATGCTGCTCCTGAAAACCTAAAAGGAAGAGGGAAGGGAGTGGGTGAAGTTCATACCTGGGTGGGACACCACTTGAAGCTAACCCACCTTGTGTTGGCCTTCTCTGCACAGGTTTTCATAGGACTGATGACAGCTAAATTTGTGTCGGATAGTGGTATCAATCATTGTATGTATGTATGTGTGTAGGTTTGAAGTAGACTACGAAGAACAGACAACTGGAGGGAAGAAGTGTGATAAATGTGTCTAGAAAAAGAAGAGATTTATTGTTTTTAATACATAGATACATACATCTTCAAGGCTCACCTTTCCTAATTGGGTTGTGGGGGGGCAACAGCTGCAAGAGGAACTTCCAATGGTCACGATCCTCTGCCACCAAGCTCAGGTGTTCTGGTGGGATTCCCAAACGTGTCCACCCAATGTTTTGGATATAATCTATCCAGCGAGTCCTTGGCCTCCCACCCTCTGGCTTGCCAAAGAGGGCCTGCTGAGGGAGCCTCTCTTGTGGCATTTTGACTAGGTGCCCGTACCAACGTAACTGTGATCTCTCAACACAGAGAAGCAGCGGTTGATTATTGAGGGTTTCCTGAATTGCAGAACTTCTGACTCTGTCGAGTCTTGTCAGCCCTGCAACCCCCTTGAAGGAATCTCATTTCAGCCACTTGGATTCGTGTCCACATTCTTTCGGTCATTAGCCAACTCTCATGACTATAGGTGAGGATGGGGACATAGACTGTATTGAAGCCAGCTTTGCCTTCTGACTTAACTCCCACTTCAATACTACCGAATGGCCAAGCTCCTGCAATATTGAGCTTGCTAAGCCAATTCGAGTATCTAGCTCTACGTCCCATTTTCCATCAATCGTGAATATGGACCCAAGGTATTTAAACTTCTCCACCTGCCTCATTGGGACTCCACTTACATGCATAGTGCACTGGGATGGTTGTCTTGAGACCACAAATGTTTCAGTTTTGGCCACACTGATCTTCATTCCGGCGTCTGCACAAACAGCTACAAACCTATCCAGGGTCCGCTGGAGGTCATCTGCAAAAAGCAGACGTCCAATGCTACATCTTCCAATTCTGACATACTCACTGCCTCAGCTGTGACTATCAATCCAGTCCATAAATATTATGAAAAGAAGGGGTGACAGAACACACCCTTGGTGGAGGCCAACGGAGACTGTGAAAGGTTCAGACTTTGTGCTGTTTACCCTGACACAAAACTCTGGGCATTCATACAGGGAGTTGATGGCAGCTAATAGTTGGCCATCCACTCCATACTCCTGTACTACTTGCCAGAGCTTATCCTGAGGAACCCGGTCATATGCCTTCTCCACATCCACAAAACATGTGTAGACATTCTTGACATATTCCCAAGATTTCTCAAAGACTTGCCTTAAAGTGAAGATTTGGTCAGTTGTGCTTCTACCAGGATGAAAGCCACATTGTTCTTCCTGCATCTGCAACTTACCTGCATAGGGGGAACATGACACAACAAGAAAAAACGAACACAAATGCCACATTAAATTACCTTACTATGTTAAAACAGGTCTGTCAGACTATGCACTCCAAACATGTCACAGAATCAACTATAAAGGCACCAAGATCTGGTTTGAAAGAAAATTCAAAGAAGCTTGGGAGATGGTGATTCATCATCCTAATCTCAACAAGAATAATCGATTAGTAACTCCAACAATCTGGAAGACCCATCTGCAACCCATATAGGATCCAGAACATGATGGCAGAACTCCAACAAACGAAAACCTAACACAACAGGACTGTAAAGATGCATGTTATTATGTTTATTATGCATAAAAAGTTTTTGTTGATTATTAATTTATTAAAAATTTTTTAAAATTTTATTTTATATGCATATTTTTACCTGAGGTTGGGCTAGCCTAAAACATTAACAAATCAGTTAGATTTAGCTTACTTTTGTAGTGTCATGTAGCTTGTCTAGTTCATATGCATGCTTTTCTGATGATGACTTCAACACAGAGTTTAAAATGTCAAGTGTTATTTCTTAATTATAAGCAAAGTAATTGCTCAGTGTGCTTAAAGTTCAAAGCTGTATAACTAAGAGGAGACCTCCACATAGCCTTTAAAGGAACGCATGGAACTGGCAAGGCTTCTGACCTAATATCCAATCCTCACTTCTTGTGATGCAGCCTGTTAGGTATCAACCTGGATACCGAACAAACGAGGATGGGCTGGCAATTTCGGATTTAGTTGACCAAACTGTATTCTTATTGGCTTAAACCACAATGTAAAATGACAGAATTTCATGTGGGCTGGGGCATCATCCAGGTAAACAAGGCCCCCAATGTTTTTGCCAGAGAACTAGGATGAACAACGAAAAGTCAGCTACTGGAACAAATTCTAAAACACATTCCAACTCAACATCACCAGAGTTCAAGATCAGTACTATCAACATAAGATGCCTGAATGACAAATAAATGGAGCTGGCTGAGAAATTGGATAAGTACCAGATCGATATAATGGGGTGACTGAAACAAAAAAGACAAAAACTAGTGAGATCTTTCTAAGTAGAAAAGGAGAAGTAGCTATAATATTCAACACTAAATACAAGGAAAATCTTCTTGAATGGCAGGCAATATCAAGTACAGTAATGTGGGCAAATAACAGAATGGGAAACTGGACAATGAGACTTATTTGTAACTAAGGTCCCACAGAAGGTTCTACTAAGGTAGGAGTGGAGGAAATTTTTGATCAGTTGCTTTAGAGAAAGCAACTGATACATTGAAAAAGGAAAAGTTGATCCTTGTTGGAGATCTAAATAGCAGAGTAGGAAACGATTGTCAGACATACAAAAATATTTTGGAAAAAGTTAGAGAAAAGAGCAAAGATAATAATAATGGCAAATAGCTGTTGGATTTCCGCTCAGGACATGGACTGGTTATTACTAACACAATGTTCCAACATAAAAATGTGCACGTATTCACATGGAGAGAAGAGGCAAGGAATAAGAAAGTCTCAATGACTGTGTGTTATTGTTGATAGTGATGTTTTCTCCCTGATGCAGGACACCAGAGTGCACAGAGGATTTGAAATTGGAAGTAATCACCATTTAGTCTTGAGCAGGATAAAATTGAATTTCATATTGAAAAGAAGAACTTGCAAGAAAATTTTAAAGTGAATAAAAGCTGAGGTGCTCTCAGATGTGAACTGTAGACTACAATACACAAACATTATTCAAGAAATAATGAAGAGGGTGCAAACAGGGACCAAACTTTGGAGATTTAGTTGCAAATTGTGAAGAAAACATTGACTGATTCAGCCAGAGAGGCATGTAGTGAGGTTGTCTTCAAGGATAGAAAAATCAGAACTCCATGGTGGACACAGGAAGTTAAAGAGACAGTGAAGGAAAAGAAGAAAGCATATCAAAAGTTCCTGGCAAATAAGTCAGCTTGTGCTCTTAGAGAATACAGAGACAAATGTAAGAAAGCTAAACACTATGTAAAACTAGCTAAACAAACGTCATAGGAAGACTTTGGTAAGAACATAGAAAATAAATATCAAGATGAACAAGGGTGGCAAGATATTCTGAAGGTTGTTGAAAAAGCTCAGAAATGAAGGTAAGAGTAGTACTGTAAAAAGAATTAGAGATGATAAAGGTGACATGAAAACTGGAGAAAATGATATCCCTGATGTATGGAGTAATTACTTCAAAAAAACTACTAAATGAAATAAGCATTGATGGCAGCACAGTGATAAAAAAACACTGCCCAGGCATGCAATCAGGAATATATATCCATACTTGAAGTAGAAAAAGCCATCAAAAGCCTGAAACGTGGAAAGGCAGCTGGAGTAGTTGATGTGTGACCAGAAATATCAAGTATTGAGGTAGAAAAGTCAAGTACTGAGTCAAGACAAGTATTGAGGTAGAAAAGACTTACAGTGGCTGTATATGCATAGTTAAGAAGGCCTGGACAGAGACGAATTTCAGATGATTGGAGTAGAGCTCTCATACTACCCATATATAAAAAAAAATGGAAATAAAACTAAATGTAAGAATTACAGAGGTATTTCCCTAATGAGTGTTCCTGGTAAGATTTATGCAAGTACTGTATATTGAAGAAACAGTTAAGAAGGATTGTGGAAGGGAAGCTTGATGAAGAACAAGCTGGATTCAGGCTAAATAGAGGATGTCAGGATCAGATTTTCACTTTACAACAAATAGTTGAGAAATCATGGGAATATAACAAAGATCTGTATTTAAGATTTGTAGATCTGGAAAAGGCTTATGACAGGGTTCCAAGAGAAAAGCTATTCAAAAACAGTTAGAATTGAAGGAAGTACAGGAAGATGGTTTATTGTTAAATCTGGTGTCAGACAATAATGTACATTATCTCCTCTGTTATTCATTATCTATATGGATCACATTATGAAAGAAAGTGGTATTAGGCCTGATATCAAAATTGGAAATGTTAATCTCAGCTCTTTACTTTAAGAAGATGATGTTATACTTCTAAATATATCCAGTACAAGTCTGCAAGATTCCCTAACTAAAATGAATAACTGATGTAAAAATTTGGTATGAAAATCAGCAATAGCAAGACAAAGACAATGAAAATAGGCAGAAACATTGAAAATATCAAATTCATCGTGAATGGAAAACATATGTGCTTTACATATATGGGATACCAAGGCAAGTGAAGTCATCAGCTTCTATATATGAGTTGCCCCAGTTCCAAAAATACTTCATGCGCAAACTTTGTTTGCTTACACTTGGATAAAGGATTAAAACATGTATATAAATTCTTGGTATCTTTAATCTATAGAACAAGTAAAACATTTCAGCTAATTAGGCACAATTTTTAGTGAAGATGGTAAATTAAAAATGGAAATAGACAACAGAATCAACAAAGCCAATATGGTAGGAAGTCAACTGAATAAATTTATATGGAATAAGAGAGAAATTAGTCAAAACACTAAATTAGCTACATACAAGGCAGCGTGCAAACCAATTTTAACTTTATGGATCTGAGAGCTGGGTTATTAATAAAAACACTTGACCAAAGACTAGACACCACAGATATGAGAGTCTTGAGAAAGATTAGGGGTGTGAACAAATGACATCAATGGCAATATCATATTAAAAATGAGAATATTAGGAAAGAACTTGACATGGTTAGCATCCAGGAATGTGTTAACAGAGATGGTGGTATGGTAACTTAAACAGAATGGGAAAGGAAAGATTAGCTAAACAAGTGTTCTCTGCCAGGTTGGCAGGAAAAAGACACAATTTTTAGCCTAGTGGAGAAGAAAATTTACAGTTTGTCTGTAAATTTTCTTCTCAACTAGGCTACTTCTATGTAAAAACTAATGATTTCACATTAATTGACTTAGTATCCCATAATGCTAAGCACACATCCTTTCTGATGTGCACAATGCTATGCATTATGAGAATAGCCACCAACCAGACCAGTTTCGACCTTTAATTAGGTAAATTTGAAGTGTGTGTGGGGGGGGGTGTACCTCTAAAAACTTTGAGTGATCTACAAAACACAATAAATCTCACCGAATGTCCCTAAAGGATCACCACTAAACTCATCACTCCTGACCTGACCTGAATCACCCGAGGACAGGAAACACAGAGTGGCAAAAAACCTTTACTGAGCAGATGCCCCCCCTCCCCCGTCCAGGAAGCAAACAAGCCCAGAGATAAACATTAATCGTCTTGTTTCACTGTGTCTTCTGTGTCTGCTCCCACTAATGACATTTAATAATGTCATTAGTAAAAATTACATTATTAAATGTCATTTCATTATCATTGTCAAGACACAGAAAATCTAACAGAGTTGAAGTAATGCAGAAATCATATACAGATAGTGAAAAGGTGTCAGAACTTATTAAAAGATTCTGTATTTAGAGCTAGTTGTAGAAAGTTGTTTTTTTTTGTCTTACTTGGTTATAAATTATATTTAAAATGCCAAGAAATTATATTCTTGTTTAATTCTCTATCCAAATGTAAGTAAATAAAGTTTGTGCATGACATTTCTTTATGACTAGCCTACTTGTATATAAAGGATAACTTAACATTAATTGCCTATGTATCCCATAATGCAACACACCCATCCTTTTAAATATGTATAATGCTATGCATTGTGGGAAGGGACACCACAGACTAGTTTCAACCTTTGAGGTAAGAACTTCACATGCAAACTTTGTTTTGCTTAGACTTGGATAAATGATTAAACAAGAATATAATTTCTTGGAATTTTCAATTTAACACATAACAGATGTTATACGAACTTCAACAAAAAGTAAAGTTGGTATGGTGGGGAACCAGTTGAATAAATTTAGATGGAATAAAAGAAAAATTATTGAAAACACCATTATACAAGACAGTGCTTAAAAGCAGTTTTAAGTTATGGATCTGAGATTTGGGTTAGAAATAAAGCACTTGATCAAAGACTATAAACCACAGATATGAGAGGTCTGAGAAAAATTAGAGAAGTGAACAGATGGCATCAATGACAGAATATATTAAAAATGAAGATGTTGGAAAGGAACTTGACATCATTGGTATTCAAGAATGTGCGAGCAGAGTTAACTTAAGGTGGTATACCACTTAAATAGAATAGGTAAGGAAAGGTTAGCAAAAAAAAAAGGTGTTTATTATTATTATTAAACAAGACCTCATAGAGTCAAAGACTCATCTGGGAGGTCCTTTTATCTCACACACACATCTCATCATACCGTGTCTTAAACACACTCAAACTCCTTGCAGACACCACACTCTCAGGCAAGGCATTCCAATCATTCACAACTCTGCATGAAAAAAATCTGCCTCTCACTCCCCTACTCACACCCTCTTTATAGTTTCCAGGGATGACCTCTGGTTCTCCCCTGATCTCCCACTATTCTCTGTAGAACTTCTCCACCATTGATCTTATAACAACTCCTTACCAACTTGTAGTTCTCTATCATACCTCCCCTCTTCCTTCTCTCCACCAGACTCTGAAAATTACATCTTCTCAATCTTTCCTCATACTCAACATTCCAGAGGTCAGAAACTACCTTAGTCAGTCGCCTTTGGACCCTTTCCAACATCTCTTCATCATTCTGAAAACCCAGTGACCAAATCTGGGCACAATAGTCCGTGTGTAACCTAATCAAAGTCTTACAATGGAACAAGAATCTCCCTACTTCTACACGTCAGTGTCCTCCACATCATTCCCAGCAGTCTTTGTGTTGTCGTCACAATTTTGGCGATGTGTCCCCTAAATTTTAGATCCCTATCCACTATCACCCCCAGATCTCTTATTTCCTCTATCTCCAACAATATATTCTCACCAAGCATAAATTCTGCATCCCATCTTTCTTTTCCAAATTTTAAAACCTTACATTTTGCAACATTGAACTCACATTCCCATTTGCTTGCCCAATCACTCAATTTATTCAAGTCTTCTTGCAAGGCTACAACATCTTCGCTACTCTTTATGGTTCGTCCCAACTATGCATCATCTGCAAACAACTGAATATCTCCATCCAAATCTTTGCCAATATCATTAATATACAAGTTAAATAGTAATGACCCTAAAACAGACCCCTGAGGCACTCTACTAGTGACTTTCCTTTTCCTGGATATCGCACCCCCATACACAACTTGTTGATACCAATCAGATAGCCAGTCTCCAATCCAATGCACTAATCTAATATCCAACTCCATCTGCTCTAGTTTGACTGTCAACTTATCATGAGGTACTCTATCAAAAGCTTTTGCGAAATCCAAGTATATTACTGTGTATCCTTCTCTTCTGTCCAAGGAAGCAGTCACTTTATTGTAAAAGTAAGTAGATTACCAAAACATGAGCTCCCTTTAGCAAATCCATGCTGTCCATCAAAGATTATAAACCATTGTTGTCAACCCAACTCTGGATCCTAGTTCTCACAAGCTTCTCCAACAACTTAACCACTACACCTGACACAGAGATAGGCCTATAGTTTGATGCTTGAGTTCGATCACCTCCTTTATGAAGTGGCACAATCTTGCTCTCCTTCCACTCTTTAGGAACTTGGCCAAGTGCAAGACTCGTATTAAAAAAATATATCAAGGCAGGTGTCAACTCTCTGGCACATTCCTTCAAAATACGCGGTGATATATTATCAAGTCCCACAGCCTTATTTATATCTAGTTTACTCAACTCCCTAAACACCTCTTGCTCACTTACAGATCAGTCTCTCCTCCTCATCATCAACTGCTCTCAATCCCTCCATGAAGTCACATTCAGAAGATTGAAAGATCTTTATGAACTGCTCATTAAGTATCTCCACCACACATTCTGCAACAGCTGTCTTTATACCATTTCCTCCAATCAATGTCATCCTTCCATAATCATTCTTTCTTTTGCTGGCTACATATCAAAAGAACTCCCTAGGATTCTTTTTGGCTTCATTAGCTAACTGCTGTTCATACCTCTCTTTAGCTACTCTCACCAACCAAGTCATCCTCCTTGCCTGGTCTTTGTAGACCTCATGAAATTGGTTACTTCCACTTCTCTTATGCTGCCTCCACAATGCCCTTTTTCTCTGTATTGCATGCTTAATCTCTTTATTCATCCATCACATTGAATGCTAAAATGGCAGGAAATAGATCCACAGGAAGACTTTGGAGATAAATTGTTGATTAGAGATTAGTAATAATATAAACTTAATCATGTAGTACCATTATAGTAGTCTGAACACTCCTTAAGGGCAGGAAATTAATGATGACGACAAAAATCATTGCTCATGTGACATTTACAATGTAGGCCACATATATAGGCTAGATATGTAATACTCTTATCTGTGACACAAGCCGATCCCTAAGAACCCTGATCCTGTATGGTGAGTTCCAATTCCATACACTGTAAGAATCTCTGAATTAATTTCAAAGATCATTAAAAGATATAATTTAGTTCCCACATTTTTCTTCCTTTTAATACACTGTGTTCTTGGTTACCCTCCACAACAGAATCCTCTTTCCTCCCTGTTGTTTATCATATTCAGTATGACTGCATTTTCTCTTTGAATAAATTGGATGTTCTGCTGAAAAATAGACTGCAGGAACACCACCATCCATAAAATGCCTGGAAAATCTACTCTGACACAACATGAAGTGGACACTAACCACAATACCCTCTGATTCTGTCTTTTCAGTTTGAGTGAGTGTTCAAAGAGAGTGTTGAAACACCATCACACTATCCTAAACTTACACGAGAATATCTGTCTTTCTTCAGCTAAAATTTGGGGGAGCCTTATCCTTAGTAATGGCAGGCAGAATTTTTTTTTTTTTTTACATATACTTCACTAGCTGTCATATGTTGTCACTCTACCTTTTGAATTGCTTGTTTTCTATGGATGACAATCTATTAGTTTCAGACTGAAATATTTGAAATACTATATTATTATTAAATATTTAATATTATTAAACACAAGAAGTTTAATAATAAATTATTATTGAACTTCTTGTGTTTAGTGTTTCCAGAGATCTATCTATCACCTCAAACAATAGTTGTGATGTTTAGACCCTTGCATGGGACACTTAGCACAAATTTTGGATTTCCATATCTCCACCTGACATCTTGAATTTTGCCTTTTGGCACCAGACTCATACAGTCCCATTATGAGAATTTCTAAAGACAAAGCTGATCCAGCACCATTCTTCTCCTTCACTCCACCAATTTTTTTTATGCTACCAAAGAAAATTATGTAAAATTATACCAAGAACAGTTTTGCCATACACCTCCTCTAATCCTTGGTCAGAAAGACATCAAGAAGAATCTTGCGATATCTACAAGATTTCTGATTCAGATAGTAGCAGTATTTTTACAATAGTGTTCAATAACATGCATTGGAATTAAAACACTTTTTTATTTTTTCGAATCTAAACACTTTCACATGCATTTACCTAACCCAGGAAAAACTGAAAAGCTAAATACTGTGTAAAACTAGCCAAACAAAAGTCATGGGTAGACTTTGGCAAGAATATAGAAAATAAATATCAAGAAGGTAGCAAAATATTCTGGAGGTTGTTGAAGAAGCTTAGGAATGGAGGAAAGAGTGCTGTAAAAGGAGTTAGAGATGATAAAGGTGACATGAAAACGATAGAGAAAAAGATATCCTTGAAGTATGGAGTAATTACTTTGAAAAACTGCTAAATGAAACAAGCAGTGATGACAGCACAGTGGTAAAAAAACACTGACCAGGCATGCAGGCAGGAATACATATCCATACTTGAAGTAGAAAAAGTCATCAAAGGCTTGAAATGTGGAAAGGCAGCTGGAGTAGATGATATTCGACTAGAAATGCTGAAGTATGGTGGTATAAGAGTCTTACAGTGGCTGCACTGCATAGTTCAGAAAGCCTGGACAGAGGGACGAATTCCCAATGATTGGAGTAGAGCTCTCATAGTACCCATATATAAAAAGGGAAATACAACTGAATGTGAGAATTACAGAGGTATTTCCCTACTGAGTGTTCCTGGCAAGATCTATGTAAGTATACTTGAGAAACGGCTGAGAAGAATTGTGGAAGAAAAGTTTGGTGAAGAACAAGCTGGATTCAGGCCAAACAGAGGCTGTCAGGATCAGATCTTTACTTTATGACAAATAGTCGAGAAAGCATGGGAATATAAAAAAGATCTGTATTTAAGTTTTGTCGATTTGGAAAAGGCATATGGTAAGGTGCCAAGAAAGAAGCTATTCAATATGCTGCAGTTATATGGTGTCAGTGGGGCATTATATCAAGCAATACTTAGTCTTTATTTGAGTTGTAAGTCAGCAGTTAGAATTGAAGGAAGTACAGGAAGATGGTTTAATGTTAAATCTGGTGTGAGACAAGGATGTACATTATCCCCACTGTTATTCATTATCTATATGGATCACATTATGAAGGAATGTGGTATTAAATATGATATCAAAATTGGAGATGTTAATGTCAGCTCTTCGCTTTATGCGGATGATGTTATACTTCTAAATAAATCCTCTACAAGTCTGCAAGATTCTCTGACTAAATTGAATAGCTGTTGTAATAGATATGGTATGAAGATCAGCAATAAAAAGACAAAGACAATGAAAATAGGCAGAATCATTGAAAATGTCAACTGTGTTGTGAATGGAGAACCTGTGGAACAAGTAAAACATTTCAGCTACTTAGGCACAATTTTTAGTGAAGATGGTAAATTAAATATAGAAATAGACAACAGAATCAGCAAAGCTGGTATGGTGGGAAGTCAATCGAATAAATTCATATGGAATAAGAAAGAAATTAGTCGGAACACTAAATTAGCTGTATAAAAGACAATGTTCAAACCAGTTTTAACTTATGGATCTGAGAGCCGGGTCAGAAGTAAAACACTTGACCAAAGACTAGAGACCGCAGATATGAGCGTCCTGAGAAAGATTAGAGGCGTGAACAGATGGCATCAATGGCAATATCATATTAAAAACGAGGATATTAGGAAAGAACTTGACATTGTTAGCATCCAGGAATGTGTTAGCAGAGCTAATCTCAGGTGGTATGGTCACTTAAACAGAATGGGCGAGGAAAGATTAGCAAAAGAAGTTTTCTCTGCCAGGTTGGCAGCAAAATGACCCAGAGGAAGACCAAGATATAGGTGGATTGATACGGTACAAAGTGTCTTAGACGATAGAAATATAAGATCTGATAATGTTGGAGTCTTGACAAGTAACAGAGTGATTTGGAGGAAAATTGTAGATAGGCAGTTAGTAATGATGTAATTTTTTTCATGTAGTACTATCATATCCTGTACACCCCCTTGAGGGTACATGGCAGGAATTTGATGATGATGATGAGGAAAAACTGGTATCTTCTTAATTTCAAATAAACAATGAAATGATTACATACAACAACAAAAAAAAAGTGCATTTCATAATTGTATTCTTGTATAATCATCATTATCATAAGTGAACTGACATAAAAATGGAACAAAAAAAAAAAAAGAAAGAAAAAGTTATCACATCTTGAACCAAGGACTAAACAACAAATACTTCACTATATATCATATCTCCTCCAGATTACTGACATTATGGTTAGCATTTCTCATATCTATTTAAATATATTTAGTATGTTTAAATTTATGTTTATATTTAGTAAGAACCTGCTCCCACCTTCTGTGTACAGCCAGGAATGTCCTATTGTTCTACCCCCCTCTTTCCCTCATTCTATGAAAAATTTCTTCTGCATTAATCCAGTGACATCCCTTTATCAACTTAAATGTCTCAATCATATCCCCTCTCTTCCTCCTATTCACAAGACTTGAAAACTGCATTCCCCACATTCCAAACACCAGTTTGTCTTCATATCCCACATTCCAAACACCAGTTATCACCTTAGACAGTCTTCTGTGTACCCTTTCCAACATAACCTCATCATCACCATGAAAAACAGGGGACCAAATCTGTGCACAAAAATCCATACGAGGTCTGATCAAGGCCTTATACAATGGAACCAGAACCTCTTCATTTATTCATGCTAAGGTCTCCTCCACATCACTGACATAATCTGATGTGATGACTTCGCAACTTGTGCAATGTGACCTATGAAATTCAGATCTTTGTCCACTACACCAAGGTCTCATCTCTTCAATTTCCTCCAAAATTTCTCCACCAAGTGTATATACTTTGCATCCCACTGCTATCTACAAAATTAAATTTCAGAACCTTACACTCTGCAACATTGAATTGACAGTTCCATACTTTTGTTCACTCATACAATCTATTTGAGTTCTCCGTAAGGGCACAACATCTGCTTGATTCCTCATCGCTCTCCCCAGTTTGCATCATCTGAAAACAGTTTAACCAATCCCCTTAACTACAACTCTGGATATACAAATTGGCTCATAATTTGTAGCATTAGCCTTATCATCATCTTTGTGGAGTGGAACAATTTTACCTTCCTTCCACTACTTTGGGACTCATGCTGTTTCAAGGCTCTTGTTAAACAGGTAAGCCAAGGCAGATGCTAATTATCTGGAACATTCCCTTAAAACACAAGGTGATATGTTATCAAGTCCTACTGCCTGATTTACATCTAGCTTAACGCTTCATACACCTCTTGCTCGCTCACCAGTGTCTTCATTTCATTCTCCACACTGGAGCTTCTTAGTTCACACTGAGGATGAAACATCATGATGAACTGCTCAATGAATACCTCGACTATGTCCTCTGCAACAGTTACCAATCTACTACTTTCTTCCATTAACATCATCTTGCCATAAGCATCCATCCCCTAGAATTCTTCTTAGCTTGATTTGCTAATTTCTGTTTGTACTGTACTTTTGCTGTCTTTACCAAATGAGTCACTCTCCTGGCCTGCTCTTTATACAGCTGATTATTGCCATTATTCATCTCGTGCTGTTCCAGATTCAGTCTTCTGACCCTCAGAATATACTCACACATCGATGCTGTTAAGTATCTCTTAGTTAGCTCCCAAGCAGTATTCATTTCTTTTCTGCTCAGCTTCTCACTCCATGCTGACTCCTAAGCTTCTCAAAATCACCAGCCTTGTAATTCCACATATATCATTTTCTCACAGAAGTCTTCACATGGCTAGCCACAACTCAGGTGATTACTTCATGATCATTCTCTCCAACTGGAGGAAAGTGCAAACCCCAACTCACAATTACATCCTCTGATGTAACTGTGATTAAACCTAAATCTCTTAATCCTTGCGTGCATACTGCCTCTTTATGTACATCTTTCCATACTGCCTACGATAGTTGTTTTTCAGAAACTCAAGAAATTCTTTTTCCCAAATGCTATCTCTTCATTCCAATCTGTATTGTTGTAATTAAAATCACACTTCCTTTGTTCACTAACCCAAGTTTCTTATACATTTCTTCATCACCACCTTCCACATTCTTTGGCCTATAGCAATGTCCAAATAAATATCTCTTCCTGTCAACCTCACCACACTGGCTCAAAACCATTGATACTATTTCCTCTTTCATATCTACCTTTTTATTATTATTATTATTCCGGGAAACTCCAAGGAGTCGACAGACTCATCGAGGGAGGCCCTAACATGTCGAGAACAACTATTCAACATTCACACAGTATCTATCATACCTTGCCTTGAACTCATTCACGGTCGTAGCACCCACAACAGACTCTGGAAGCTTATTCCACTCATTTACCACTCTCCAAGTAAAGAACCTAGCTCTAACACCCTTGTCAACCACACTCTTGCCCAGCTTCCATGCATGGCCCCTAGTCCTCCCACCACCAGTCATATTTTCAAAAATATCTTCTGGATCAATCTTATAAAAACCCTTCAGTAATTTGAATGTCTCAATCATATCACCCCTCCTTCGCCTATCGTCCAATTTCTGCAACCCACAAATCTTCAACCTATTCTCATAAGGTTCATTCCACAGACCTGCTATCATCTTAGTCACTCGTCTCTGGACCCTCTCCACTTCCTCCCCATCACGAAGAAACCCTGGTGCCCATAGCTGGGCAAAGAAGTCCAGATGGGGTCTTATCAAGGCTCGATACAGAGGAACAACAACTTGTTCGTCTCTGCATGTTAAAGTATTTTTCAGAAGCCAAGTGATTTGGTGAGCTGTTTTAGTTACTTTTGCAATGTGCCCCCTAAACTTCAACTCCCTATCCACCAATACTCCCAAATCCCTGGCCTCATCAATCTCCTGGAGTATGGTTCCACCAATGCGATATACTGCTGCTATTCTTTTCACCCCAAAGTGCATAACCTTACACTTTGCCACATTAAACTGACATCCATTTTTCCTAGCCCAGTCCTCCAAACTATCCAAATCATCCTGTAAAATTTTGACATCCTGTGCACTCACAATTGCTCTACCCAACTTTGCATCATCAGCAAACAAGTGAACACTTCCTCTCAGATCCTTTGCAATATCATTGATGAACAAATTGAAATGCAGTGGTCCAAGAACAGAGCCCTGTGGACCTCCACTAGTCACAAGACGTCTTTTAGACTCCACTCCTGAATAAACCACTCTTTGATATCTCTCCTTCAACCACCCTCCTATCCATCTCACCAACCCTATATCTATACCCATCTGCTCCAGTTTACTGATTAGTGTTCCATGTGGTATCCTATCAAAGGCCTTGGCAAGGTCCAGTAGTATCACTGTAAACCCATTACCCCTATCCAGTTCAGCCGTCACTGTGTTATAAAACGTGGGCAAGTTACTGAGGCATGATCTACCCTTCACAAAACCATGTTGTCCCCCTTACAATATCCCATTTTCATTTATCCAATCCTGTATTCTTTTCTTGACTAATTTCTCTAAGACCTTGACAATGATTCCTGATATGCTAATCGGTCGGTAATTTACAACAGCAGTCTTGGAACCACCTTTATGCAGTGGAACTATTTTCCCCTCTTTCCACCCGCTCGGGACTAACCCAGACCCGAGACTCAAATTAAACAAAATGGTCAAGGGTACTGACAATTCTTTAGCTGCTTCTCGTACAACACGAGCTGGTATACCATCCAATCCCACAGATGTATTGACACTGAGGTTATGCAATAGACTACTCACCTCCACTTCATTAACCACAATTCCCATATAATCTACTGGTTTATTCGTTTCTGCAATGTCACCACCTGGATGATATACTTTTGCAAAGTGCTCACTCAGTAACTCAACTATCTCAACTGATTCAGTTACCTCCCTACCATCGGCATTCTTTAAAATCAATCTGCCATGTACATTTTTCCTTTTACTTGCTACATATCTAAAAAACTGTTTAGGATTCTCTTTAGCCTGCATGGCCAATGTTCTTTCATACCTTACATGGATATAATACCCGATATCATCAACAGCACTTCTCCTCCCTTCTTGTCCTTTCTATCCTCCTGAAAAACATTCTACCCTTCCATTTCTATTCCTGTCAGATTCAACCTCATCCTCATTCAACCATGTTTCCCTTCTAATAATGATTTTTGGACAAATAAACTCAATCAGTAAAACAATTTCATCTCTCTTATTTCAGATGCTCCTGGCATTTGTAAATAAACACAGCAGTTGACTTTTAAGTCTATAACCAGTCATACTCAAGCTACTATTGGTTGTGATTTCTCCACCACATCTGCCTTTGCTCAATTACCCTGATTATTCCATATTATCTCCTCAGTTTCAAATATCCTCCTCACATCTGAATCCATTCCATTCCAATGCTGATCATCACCATATATATTCACTACTACTTCAAACATCCACTCTCCCTATGCTCTGTCTCCCTGTCCATCCCAGTCTTCCTCCCCATTAATTTAGATACTAATTTTTTTATTTTCATTCCTATTTCTATATAGTTTTTATTCTAGAAACTTCAACATGAATCATTACAAAAGCTATAGAAATATGAATATGAAAATGTGCACATTACAGTTATTTAACTGTTTGGATTGCTGGATTGCAGAAAATCGATCTTCCTAGATAGGAAAGTTAAGGTCAGAGTAGTTTTCAAAATTTTACGAGCAGATGTTTCTAAATGAAGTAAGACTGCTTTTGACCTCCTAAAGCAATACTTTAGGAGATCAAAAGCAAACGGTTCTAAATGAAACATTCTCTGACAAGTAATGTCATATTCACTGTGGATTGCAGAAAGTCAATCTTCCTAGAAGGAAAGTTAAGGTAAGAGTAGTTTTCAGAATTTTGAGAGCAGATGATGAATATTACTAAATGAAGCAAGAAAAACTTTAGAAGGTCAAAAGCAAAGGTTTCTAAATAAGGCATTCTCTGACAAGTAATGTCATCTTTCACTCACTCACATCTGATGTGAGTAAGTGAAAGAACTGCTGTGATGATTTGACCATGGACAAAGATTGTTGTATTTGGATTTCTATTGTGCTTAGTTTAGCCTTTTTGTTGAGATAAGTTTTTGAGGGAGATTTCATTCAATTGTACATTTCATTTTTGATACAGAGTGATCAATCTCCTTGACATAATGTAGCCTCAACAGTATGTTCTATACTTGGACTCTCCTTACAGGCCTGACCTGATGGAGTATGTGGCATGGGGATTATGCACCAGCTAGCTGACTAGCAAGCCTCCTAACTCATTATTGACAGGTTTAGGGCCTATGTACTATCTGGTGACCAGTTTTGCGGCACCACATTTTTACTTATGTATACCCCTGAAATGAAATTGGTTTTGAGTTGTCAAATCAGTTTAGCAACTGAAAACCAATTCCATCACTAAACTTTACAAAAACAGAGGGGGGGGGGGAGAAATCATGGCATTCACCACTTCAAATAAGAAGGGTGATGCTTACCCAAGCAATGAAGATCATCTACTATCTAGTGGTCTAATCAGCATTTCCTTCAACTAGGAAGATATCATTTTGCACTGGGAATGCTTGCTGGGTCCAGCAATCATTTTCTGAAAGCAAACCACATCACAAAAGCCAGGATTGAGAGGAAAGGGCTGTGTTGCACTTTACCTGCCTATAACTGGAAGATCAGATGAAAAAAAAAATAATATGGAAAGAGATTTGGCAAAGTTGTTGGGTGAGGTGAATGACAGTGTTGTTTGGAAAGTGGCTGTCCATACATGATAATAATCATGTATGGACATGGTAATTTGAGAAGGAGAGCAGAGATATGAATGCAATGATGGCCGAGTTGTGCGAGTGAGTGCAGTATGAAAACATGTAAAGTAAATATGAAAGGGATGGAATGGTTTAATGTAGATAGATTGCATTTATATAGATTCTCGCGCATGCACACAATTTTATCTGTGTGCATGTGAGAGAGAGAAAGAGTATGTGTACTGAGACAAGATAAAGTGAGTGTGGCTAAGGGTCAGAGACACATTGTGAAACACGAGAAGCAGTTGCGGGGCACCATGAGGGAAGTGGACAGGTGTTGATACCCAGGACTATTTTTTCCACCCACTCTCTCTCTCTTACTTCTACATGTGAAGAACTTCTGACTATAAACTATTTTCCTGATGACAGCACACCGTACTGCTCATTTGAAAAATACTGTGATAAAAGATTTCTAACATATATATACACACACTTCAACATGCCTAAATTCTGATCTACAGACCATAATCTTGATAGCTGAAACTAGTAAATTTTAAACCTCCAGGAAATTAAGGATGCATCAAGAGAGGCATATCATCCACAACAGCTGTCATACATGGACTTGAATTCATCCCCACCACCTGCATTCACAATCTAGATTCTGTCACAGGCACACAAAAGTACAGGTGCTACCCTTATGGTGAAATAAAGGAGTGAGGGAAAGAGTGAATATATGTAGCTGGAGGAGAAAGACTTGTGAAGATGACACTTGTACAGAATGCATCACTCAGACTTCCTCATCAGGCATGACTTGGCAGCATATGTAGCAGTGGAATTACGTGCCATTTTGACCAGGAAGCATCCTGACTTGTTGTTGGAAGTTTATTTTGCACTTGGTTAGACTATAATAAATTTAGTTTAATCCTTTATCCAAGTATAAGTAAACCAAGTTTGCGCCTGAAAATATCTTCAGGACTGAGGTAAGGTGGTACATCATTTGGAAACTCGTAGCAAAGGTGGACCAAGTTCTCATCAATCCTTGTCTCGGTATCTCCCATAATGCAAAGCATATCTCCTTGCGGACATGTATACTGCTATGCATTAAGGGAAGGGCCACTACCCAGACTGGTTTCGACCTTTACTGAGGTCTCATCAGTGGGAGGCAGACCCAGAGTGGTAATACTAAGGCAGAAGCAATGGAGAGGTCATATTTACCTATACGAGTTGCCAACTGGTGTACCATCTTATTATTAAATTACTCTGGATTTAGAGAAAGATGTTGGAAGTTTATTTTGCACTTGGTTAGACTATAATAAAT
Source organism: Typopeltis vanoorti (assembly GCF_054136105.1). NCBI lineage: Eukaryota > Metazoa > Arthropoda > Arachnida > Uropygi > Thelyphonidae > Typopeltis > Typopeltis vanoorti. Next base: position 74,207,918 of record NC_143557.1, on the reverse strand, counting down.
TTAGTTTAATCCTTTATCCAAGTGTAAGCAAACAAAGTCTGCGCCTGAAAATATCTTCAGGACTGAGGTAAGGTGGTACATCCCTTGGCAACTTGTAGCAAAGGCTACGAGTGGCGCTTCCCTTAATGCATAGCAGTATACATGTCTGCAAGGAGATGTGCTTTGCATTATGGAAGATACTGAGACAAGGATTGATGAGAACTTGCTCCACCTTTGCTACGAGTTTCCAAATGATGTACCACCTTACCTCAGTCCTGAAGATATTTTCAGGTGCAAACTTTGTTTACTTATACTTGGATAAAGGATTAAACTAAATTTATTATCCTGACTTGTTACCAACCAGTTCAGGTCTGTATACTATCTGTTGGCCAGGACACATTACCACCATTTTAGTGTCTTTGTGCCCTCAAATGGTGGATTTGGGTCTCTAAGTATGTTAAGTGTGCCCTTGAAGGGTATCACTCATACTGCATGGAGGTCAAACATAGCCTTCACCACTTCAGGTCTCCAACAAGTAAGGTGGCAGAGTTACACAGGGCAATGAAAATCATCTACCAGCTAGTATCAGAGAGTTGGAAAGTTACAAAGGGAGTTGCACAGGGTTCAGTACTGGGAAAAGAAGTCAAAGATATTGTCACTGGACTAGAGGGAGATATTCAGTTGTTTGTGAATGATGAGAAGCTTAGGATAGTTATTATTAATAGGTGACGTTATGACTCTTCAAGACGACTTGAATAAGCTAGAAAGGTAGTGAAATAAATGATGTCAGTTTAATGAAACTAAATATAAGGTTAAATGTAAGATAAAAGAGTGGTGGTTCCATTGCAATCCGATTTTTCATTGTATTTTCCATTGTATTCAAAAGCTTTGATCAGATCACATCTGGATTTTTGTCCTCAAATCTGATTTTTGAAGGGGATGAAATAAACTTGGAGAGGATGCAGAGATGGATGAAGAAAATGGTATCAGGACTGTACAACGTTGGTTATGAGGAGAGACCGAAGGCATACAAACTACAGTTTGGTGGATACAAGACAAAGGAGGGGGAAGGATATGATTGAACTTTAAGCTGTTGAAAGATTATCAGAATGCCACTATGCAGATTTTTCATATGGTGGAATGAGAGGAAGGAACGAGGGCAAAGAGCCATCCCTAGAAGTTGCAAAAGGAAGCAGTAAGAAGGTAAGTTTTTTTTTTTTTGCATGGAGAGTAGCAAGAGCATAGAATGCATTGCCTGAGACAGTGGTAAAAGGGCAAAGGGTGGATGAGTTTAAGAGGTGGCATGGTAGGCTGTATGTTGTCTGGCACTGACTTCCCACAATGAGTCTTATTCAAACTTGCCATGAATGAAAAGTGCATGTTAAAATTGTAATATAATATAAATGACATTACACTGAAATATCACTAATATGAAGTCTGTGAGGAGTGATATTATTATTATTATTATTATTATAGTAACCTCAAATGGGAGGTCAGTGAACTCATTGTGAGATGCCAATTTAACCTCAAAATCATTCACACCCACATTCACAATGCACTCTGACAAATGCATTCAACTCGTCAACTACTCTCCATGTAAAAAATCTAGTCCTTAAGCCCTTCATCCACATCTCTATGCAGAGAAGAGGAATTACTGCATTAGAATTTAAGATTTAGTTAGTGATGTAATATAAGAAAACAACACAATCTTAAATTTAGCAACTGATCAGGTTAGAGTTAAGGCTGATATATCTTCTTTGGGGAATACAAACATGTCAGGATCATTACTTTTTTTGTAAGATTTATTCCAATTTTTAAGGGTGGTTCATTCTGTACAGAAGATAATAAAAAAATTAGTTAGAAATTGTATCCAGGAAATCCTTGATAGGGTTTAATATGTTGAACATAGTAGCATGAGTTTGTAAAGTGAGATCAATAACACCACTGCTTACTTTTTATGAAAAGAACAGGAGAGAAATAGATGATGGGTGCCAATGGCTATGATGCTTTAGTTGAATTTCAGTAAAGTCACTGATAATGTACCACATAATTATGAAACCTCTGATTAAATTGCATCAAGCTGTTGACAATTAGTTGCGACAGAAACCAAGTAGACAGCAGGAAATACAGTAATCTACCAAATATCTGGCCTTCAAAACAATGACCCTTCAATTAAATAGCACTTCAAGTATCTGATTCCTATAATTATCAGAAGAGCAAATTAACTTCCCTGAGTGGTCAAATAAATGGTGGTTTACTGCATTTAGGGGTGTGTGTGTGTGTGTGTGTGTGTGTGTGTTGGGGAGGGGGGGGGAGATCTAAGAAACAAAAAGGTTGAGTGGAGTATCCTAGAATTCAGTGTTAGGACTTTCGATAATATTTAAGTTCAAATACTAAACTGGTCAAAAGACCTCAGTACTTGACAAAATTATCTTAAAAAGATTGGAAGATTTAAAGTTCATTATTATTAATCAGATATCTTCATGTCTTCATTGGAATGCGAGGAGGCTGTCTTCAGTGAGTCCAAGGACATACTGAAGACAGCCTCCTCGACTTACATTACATTTAAATACCTGTCATGTATCTCCTTAAATACATTTTCTAAGGATTCAGTTTCAGAAACTGACATTTTCAAAGAAACGCATGTCTCAGCAACATCACATTCTACTCACTGACCACATGCCAAAAAACAATCTCAGATCCCTTACTCAGCTTCCAGGAATGATGCTCTTGTTCTCTCCCTACTGTCATAAATCAAAAAATCTCTGCTGTCTGCACTACAAAATCTCCTGATTTGTTTTTTTTTTACCAACACATCTCCTCTCCAATGTTTATTTTTCAAACTCTGAAGTGTATATTCCCTGAATTTGTCACATCCAGGTAACTAAGATGATATTACATACGCCAAATATTATCTCAGTTACCTGAATGTGAACTTTCTCTACTATTTACTCAACACAACAGAACTCAGGCAATCCTATACGAGTACAGCAGCTGATCTAAACCCACCCACAATTTTAATACTAATGTACAATAGCTTCACAACCTTTTGTGGATGAGAAACAAATAAAAGAAAAAAGTTTGCAATGATGCACACCATTCCTTCTATCCAACCTAAAACTATAATTTGCAAATCATAGTCCTGATCCTTACTTAAGTTTGGTAACGAAATTTTGAAGCGCAGTTCAAATAGGGTAGGTTCAAAGTTTGGCATTCTCTCACATGGGATATGAGATCTGACGAATGGCATTCCAATGCCAGCCTGGCTGGCTGAGTGGTTAGCGTATCTGCTTGCCGGCCAAAAAAGCTGCGGGTTTGAATCCCATCGTGGGCATGTAAGTTTGTGATTGTCTGTGAAAACAGTAGTGGTGGTGGACACTAGATGGTGTTGGTGTAGATGATACAGTTTGCTTTAGATGGTGCATTGAGTGGCAGAGACAGAGTTGTAGAATAGGTGTCTTCCCATGATGAGTCCTTGGACTTCTTGGAGGTGTCACATAATAATGATAATAATAGATATAATGGAAGGAATTGAGTAAGATTGGATGAAGTGGACAGGAATTGTTGAGGTTGCCAGCTGACAGGTCTGGTTTTGATTGATAGTGCTTTCATGAGTATGTGACATACCCATGAAAGCATTGAAAAAGCATACTTTATCAAGAAAAACAATACTTCATTTCAATCCTTTGTTACTGAAATGTAAACACTATGTAAACTTGGAAGAGGAAGAAGTGGTTTGCCATTTTTTATAATTTTTAACTGGACCTTAAATTCCCTCAGTTTGAAAAAGGTGTAAACAAAATATCTTTAACACTATTTCCTGTTGTGAAGATGGATAAAAATAAATATGCAGTTATCTAACAGGAAATCACAAGGAATAACTAACAACACTTCATTCTTGTCTGCAGGTAATCTACTGAGTAGAACTATGCTACCTGTGCTATTGAGAACCCAAACACTTTCAATTCCAAGACAAATTTCAGTCAGTGCACATGCACCAATATGTGTGCTGCAATGCTCACCTTCCATTAAAAATGCATACTGATTGCTTGCTACAGACTCTGCACACAGAACCATACTACTCTCTCTCCCTTTATGGGTAATCAACACATGCTTCAAAGGCATGTTGACTGTATCTGATTCAGTCACACTGCAAATGTCTTGATATTTGTAATAGTTCATGACTATCTGAAATAACTGCTCGTGATTTCTTCATGAATTTCCCAGGTGCGCAGTGTACACCTAGCACACCCTGCATGGAAGGTCATAGGCCTATAATACATTATAGGCTTATGACCTTATGAGATCGGAAATAAAATCCTAAACCCACGTAGTAACATACGTGGGTTTAGGATTTTATTTTTTTATTTTCTATTTCGGTAGACCAGACATGGAACTTTTTCAAGTCACTAAAGCCCTCCACCAAGCTGGATGGTGGTATCAAACTAAGCAATGAAATGCATCTACCACCTAAAGACAATCACAAACATCTATGATTGTGGCAGGATTCAAACTAACACTGTTGGTTGAAAACAGATATCCTAACCACCTGGCCAACTAGGCTAGCAATTGGTGGTGCACAGCAGTTTTTTTTTTTTTTTTTTTTTTTTTTTTCCTGTTGGATTTTTATAGTTTGTGTGTCTTGTGGGAGCAGTGGCGTAGCTAGAGCTGTTGCCGCCCATCTCAATACACACCAAAAATACTACAAAAAGTCAAAAACAACATATAGGGAAATAAATTATTATTATTATTCCCGACACCTCCAAGGAGTCCGAAGACTCAACGCGGGAGGACACCTACATCTGTCTCAACCACTACACTGAACCTCTACTACGAATCATCTCCATCTACGCCATCTACCAGCCACCACAACTAGTATTTTTTGTCTGTAAATTGTGTGTTCTGAAGGGCCGATTTGTCTATATGCGGGATGAAAAACCCGAGTTTCCGGGAGAAAAATACTAGAAAAATACCCTGCTACCTCCGTATGAGATCGGCTAACTCACTTTCGATTGAAATCGTGCAGATAAAGATACCTCCCATCGTGACGAGAATCGAAATTAAAACACTATGTTTATTTTTGAAGCAAAACTTTAATTTAAACATTCTAAAATGTTATTTTTCTTGCTTTTCTGTTAGCAAAATTGTCGATGACATTGGCAAGGTGAAGTCTATTTCATAGTAATGTAGGTAATTCTTAACAGTTTTATTTAGAAAAACTCCTCTCACAACTAGCAACACTTACAGCAACTGTGAAGAAAATTCTCAGTAGTATTACAATATTTGGAACTGAGTTCTCAAGACTGTATTTTAGAATTAACTGAAAAATTCAAAAAGTTTCAAAGTGCCGACCGAGGCGGACCGCCCCCTCCGCATCCCCCTAGCTACGCCACTGTGTGGGAGATGTTTTTGATCTGCAGTAAAACTGTATTTAATTATGTTATCCATCATTTTTGCTGGGGAAGAAGAGTTAATACAGAATCAAATACTCAATAAAGAGAGTAATGTCATCAAAGCATTGTTTCATTTTTGAGTTATATTTTCTACTTATTTGATGATATTAGAAAACATTTTAATATTAAATGCCAAAATCAATTTTCAGTTTTGCATATATTATTATAACATGACACTTCCATGGAGTCCAAATACTAGTCACAGGAGGACATTCTACACCACATCCACTGTGTATATGTATAGTGCATTTTTATGCTTAAGGACATTGCAATATTGCAAATCTGTTTTAAAATTTAAATATAAATTTTATTTATATTTAAATTTTAAATATAATTTAAAATTTAATTCAATTTAAAACAGTCAAACATCAAGCAAAATATAGCAATAATGATCATTACCCCTCTATTAATAAAATGTAAAACTAAATATATATGATAATACTAATGTTCAAAAGTCATTAATATTAACATTCCCTAGTTACTGTCAAAATTAACTGAATCACGTCCAAGTACGAAAAAATGTTATTTCTCACTTTAACTAGTTAATGTTCATATTAACAGGTAGTGCATAGCATATTTCTGAAAAACCATTCAAATTTACAAATTAGGGACAAAAAGTGATATTTTTATGCAATTAGTCGATCACAGTTCAGTTTATGCAAAGAAAAATTTATTAACAAGGATAAAATTCTTCAAGATGAAGTATCCTCACAACAAGCTGCTGTTGTGTCGGAAATAACCGGCCCACTATCAGTCAGCCATTTATTTCGGAAGGAATTGGATTTTATGCGGTTGTTAAGGGATAACTATCTGCAACAGCATGTAATGGAAAATACTAGGGGTCAGAGAGTGCTTGACCTAGTAATTGCATCTGAGGATTTGGCTGTAACTAATATGACCACATTGCCACCAATTGGTGAGAGTGATTACAGGGTCTTGACTTGGGAGGTGGCTAAAGGTGTGGAATTTACAATTAAGACAGGGTACATGTGGAATTATCGGGCTGGTAAGTATGACAAGCTTAGGAGTTTGATTGGTTCAGTGCCATGGCATGCACAACTGCAAGGGCTAGAAGTTGACAGTGCATGGGAGGCGGTTAAGAAGTGTTTGCATGAAGCAATGGCTGACTATACCTAGAGTCCGAATAATAAATCAAGTAGGGGTTAAATGGATGAATAACACCATTAAGCTTGAGCTGCAAAAAAAAAAAAGAAACAACTATGGAGGGAATTTAAAGAGAAAGGTGACCAGCAGGCACATGAACGGTATAAAGTGCAGGCCAGAAGGGTGATGAGTGTGGTAAGAAAAGCAAAAAAGGATTACGAAAGAACATTGTCCATGCAGGCTGAAGAGAATCCTAAACAGTTTTTTCGATACGTTGCAAGTAAAAGAAAAAATGTATATGGCAGAATGATTTTAAAGAATGCTGATGGTAGGGAGGTAACAGAATCAGTTGATATAGTTGAGTTACTGAGTGAGCACTTTGCAAGAATATATCATCCAGGTGGTGACACTGCAAAAATGAATGAACCAATAGATTATACGGGAATTGTGGTGAATGAAGTGGAGGTGAGTAGTCTATTGCAAAACCTCAATGTCCATACATCTGTGGGATTGGATGGTATACCAGCTCGTGTTGTACGTGAAGTGGCTAAAGAATTGTCAGTACCCTTAAACATTTTGTTTAATTTGAGTCTCGGGTCTGGGTTAGTCCCAAGGGGGTGGAAAGATGGGAAAATAGCTCCACTGCATAAAGGAAGTTCCAAGACTGCTGTTGTAAATTACCGACCGATCAGCATATCAGGAATCGTTGTCAAGGTCTTAGAGAAATTAGTCAAGAAAAGAATACAGGATTGGATAGATGAAAATGGGATACTGTATTGGGGACAGCATGGTTTTGTGAAGGATAGATCATGCCTCGGTAACTTGCTCATGTTTTATAACACAGTGACGACCGAACTGGATAAGGGTAATGGGTTTACAGTGATTCTACTGGACCTTGTTAAGGCCTTTGACAGGATACCACATGTTTGTTGTTGGTGGATAGGGAATTGAAGTTTGGGGAGGGGGGGGCACATTGCAAAAGTGGCTAAATCAGCTCATCAAATCACTTGGCTTCTGAAAAATACTTTAACAAGCAGAGACAAACAAGTTATTGTTCCTCTATATCGAAACCCTGGTGCCCAGATATGGACGCCAGGGTTTCTTCTTTATGGGAAAGAGGTGGAGAGGATGCAAAGATGAGTGACCAAGATGATAGTAGGTCTGTGGAATGAACCTTATGAGAAGAGGTTGAAGATTTGTGGGTTGCAAAAATTGGTCGATAGGCAGAAAAGGGGTGATATGATTGAGACATTCAAATTACTGAAGGGTTTCTATAAGGTTAATCCAGAAGATTTTTTGAGAACGGGACTGGTGGTGGGAGGACTAGGGGCCATACATGGAAGCTGGGCAAGAATGTGGTTAGCATGGGTGTTAGAGCTAGGTTTTTTACTTGGAGAGTGGTGAATGAGTGGAATAAGTTGCCAGAGTCCGTTGTGGGTGCTATGACCATGGATGAATTCAAGGAGAGGTATGATAGATACTGTGTGAATGTCGAATAGTTGTTCCTGACATGATGTTAGGGCCTCCCTCGATGAGTCTGTCGACTCCTTGGAGTTGCCCATAATAATAATAATAATAATTTCGGACCCAACATGAGAAGAAATTGACTTACGATAAAAACATGCTTATACTCTCAAGAGCAGGGGTAAAGAAATAATAGTGAATTGTAATCAAAGAGGGTATATCAATTTAATTAGTAAGACTGTTATAGAATAGTCCAAACTGTGTTCTAAAATCATGCCCAGTATGGGAAAATTATGTTAAAGAAATCAGAATCATATGTCAACCAATCAACAGAAGGTCAAATCACTACATAAGAGTCCACAGTGACACAGCAGAAAAACTGTATAGCCATCAGGTAACCTCAACCGTAACAGTTTCGTCAAGAGGCGTGGAGAAAAGAATGTGACATCATCAATACATGACGAATCAGAGATAGTTAAGTAGGTGATGAAAGTAATGAGAGAGGGTGCTCACGGATGAAATATAAGGAGCCGCGCGCACTTTAAACGCTCTCTCGTGTTCCTGTATTATCCTGTGTTCTTGTTCAAAGGCCGGCATGAAGGCTGAGGAAGCTTGTCTCCGGTATCCAGCAACATTCCACGTTGCTGTGGGATCTGATATGCACAGGATATCTGACAGAACATCGGCAGACCAGCAGACATTGGTAGATCTGCTACCAATGTGAGGGCGGCAAAGGAGATCCTTTGAGGAGAAAAAGAAAGCAACAGACAGCGGAGCGACAAGAGACTTTTGCCACGTCTGAAGAAAACCTGGAACTAAAGTTAAGGAACCAGAACAAGTCATATAGAAAGAGAGGAAACAAAAGGAGAGAAAACTTTGAGCATAGCCCTGCTCGAGCCATCTAAGTGATCTAATTGTTTGGACTAATCGTCTGTGATAAGACCTTCCTATGTTAGTTTAATCTCTTGTGTAAGAGAGACATTATAGCAGAACAGTTATTAAATGATTCAGTATATGTGATAGTGTGTGAAGGCCCTGCTCCTTATATTGAGCCTATAACTTATATAAGTTTTACAGGAAAGAGTTTAGTCCTCTGACTAAAACAGTGACTGTTAATTGAGTAAATATATCATATACATTTAGCTAAGGTTGTAATATTCAAGAATTGCATAACCACGAGAGCATCACTTAATCCTAATGCGAGATACAAGAATAAGGATGATTAAATGCTCTTGACATAAAATTAGATGAGCCTGTGTGATAAGAGATATATGAGATTTTAACATTTAGGATATTTGAGTGATTTATTACAGTAGTATGAAAATCTATGCATAAGTTTATCCGTATATTATTGAGATATGATTTTAGTGTAAATAACTTTTGTTAAATAAATGTATTCTTTTAAACTAAAACTTGCGAGTTCTTGTGTCTGAGACTGGACTACCACTTAGAAAAGTTCGGATCTGTATGAGTAGGGGATATTGCATAAAGAGCAGGAGCCACGACTGCATACCACGTGATTTCTAACCTCAATTAAATTGTTGATATAATTAGTAGCTTAAGTCTCAGTATCAGAAACTGGTTACTGGCTGGCGCAGTCGATCCTAAAATAATTTGTCAGGAACTAATTTCAGGTACATGTAACTTCTTAAGATATGAAACTAAATTAGGGTATTATAAGAAAACAAAAATAACTAGAAGCCAAAAGGAAAACCAGAAAGGAGAACTTAGAGACATAACACTGCCAACATCTGTCTGTTGGCATTGGGCAAGGATATTGAAAGTGTGACTGCAAATCTAAATGCTTCACAAGAATTTGTGTGTACTGTAAAAAAAATTTACTATGCAATTAGAAATGCTATCAACCACTAAGTTGTACTAATAAATAACTAATTAAAATAGACAGAATGAAGAATGCAATTATTTTTATAGTAATTTCAATTTGTTTTCATTTTAAATGTTTATCCTTTAATTTAAAATTTAAACATGTTAAATTTTCTTTTACTTTGTATTTTCCTTATTTTTCTAATAAAAGTATCTAGTCACCTAACCTAACGTTACACAAATAAGATATAACTTGTTGATAGTAAATTGCATATGTGAGAAGAAAATAGGTAATCTTTGTGTGTTTGAGATAAAATTCAAACTTTCTAACAATATTTAATTAATGTGTCCATTAACTAGTTAGTTTGCACACTGTCTAGTTAAAGTAGAGCATATTTTTATTTTTCAACTTTAACTGAAAGATATAGGTAAGGTAAAATTAAAAAGATAAATATAAGGGAATCTGCAGATTAACGGAAATTTGCACATTAGCGTTGACATATATAATCAGAAGACCGAGTAATAGAAGTGGTGTTAGTCAGCAATTAAATTTTTAAACAAAAAATTAAAACAATTCTACAGTGTCAGTTTGTTATATTATTAATACCATCATGATAGCTTTGAAAAAAAAAAAAAATCCAAATAATATAACTTACAAGGAGGGAGTTAGTCATAGAAAGACTAGTGAGTAAAATAGAGATGGAATTAACAGGAACAAGGAAAGAAATTCTGAGAACTTTTTGATGGTGGTGGTGTACAGGGAAGAAGGGTTAATAATATTACAAATATGAATAAAGACAGCTGTTTGGCTAATAAGTATAGAGGTAAGAGGTACCAATGTTATGGATCTTAAGAAAAAGCAAGAAGTTTGTGGTAAGTGTGACCCATAACTGAGGACGTTCAGTAATGGATCTCATGACTTCGTAGAGGCCAATTATAATATTCATAAAAAAATTTTAAAAAAAAGAAACAAAGTCAAAAGAATATAAAAGAAATTAATTTTAATTATTACTGTACACAGTGCAATACTTTATTGCAACTGATAAAATACAATAATGGTAAAAAATTCAACACATCAATAAGTAAAAATGTACACCTTTCCAAATCTTTAAAAAGCTGTATATAATATGAAAAATTACATTAGACTAATAAACATAACAGTTCATTGCAATAATTACAATTAACTATTTTTACAACACTTTCCAGTTATTCACAAATAATTTTATTTTTTCAATAATGATGATGTAAATATTTTATCACTTTTTTTTTGTTTAACATCAACAACAAACATGTTAAAAATCGAACATTTTTCTGCATGCACACACATCTAAAAAAATTGTGTGACAAAGTATCAAACGAGCATCATTTTTTAACGAGCAATGTTAAGTAAGCAAGGGAATTTTAACAAAGATAAATTAACAAACCTTTCTTTTAGGCTTTCACGGTGATCAGAATACATTTTGGAAAATTATGGAGACAACTACCGTGTTACCGTTTAGCACGGTAGTTGTCTCCATAATTTTCCAAAATGTATAAATTAACAAAGGCATTGTTATTTAAAAAAATATATTCCTTAGATGCAATCCATTAATTACATTTGTCACAAAAAAATGCATCACCTTAGTATTAAAATATCTACAATAAAAACAAATTACATAAAGAATTATTAGTGTAATAAACTGTTTTTTTTTTTGGCTAATGTAAATATTTTTAATGATTAATTAACAAGAACATACAGTTGCTATTTTAAAAAAATTCCTTTCAGCTAATTATTATGTAACCATAACATAATAGCTTCTATAGTACAACCGGAAGAAAGACAGGCCATTACACCCTTCACCTGAAAAAGAGCCAAGTTTGATTCTCATCATCATGGCAAGAAGAATCTTTACATGAACTGAGGTAGGTTACCTGATCTCATAGGGGATGTAGCATGGGTCCCCCCCCTCCTGGAAACTCTGGTTTTTTTAATCAAGATGACCATAGTAGATTATTTTATGTTGTGAGCAGTAAAGTTGTCTTCTATGTAAGGCATTGAGGTCTTATTCCACTGAATGTTATGGGATATCTGGGAGAGGGATGAAAAGCCAGGCCTGAGTTGTCATCTTCAATATGTTTTTTCTTATTTCAAAACTTCATGATGTCTGGCCTATAGAAGAAAAACGCCAAGAGCATGGAATATTAGAAACACCCCACTGCAGGATGTTAGCAGAAGGGATTGTGGTCTATAGGAGAATGAAGTAAACATCACATATCTAAATTAGCGTAAAATCCGCCCTGATGTCATGACATCAGAAGTCTACCACTGTAAGGGATGGTAACTGAAGTCCTGTGATGAATGTCAGAATTTTGTCGTGAAGAAGAATTAGAGAATAGCAATTCTCTAATTCTTCTCCATGTCGCTAATTCTCTAATTCTTGTATATTCTATTCTCTAATTAGAGAATAGAATATACAAGACAAGCAAAGAACACTAGCAATTTACATCCAAAAATTACTTTCAGCTGGCAGTAAGTCGTGGTGGTGAGTGCAGATGGTTGACAGTGGTGCTGTGTTTAGATAAAAAAATATAAAAAATGGTGGTCAGTCTCTATCATAGATGAAGAAAAACTTAATGAACTACAGTCTACTCATACATAAATTGCTATTCTCTAATTCTTCTCCATGACAAAATTCTGACATTCATCACAGGACTTCAGTTACCATCCCTTACAGTGGTAGACTTCTGATGTCATGACATCAGAGTGGATTTTACGCTAATTTTGATATATGATGTTTACTTCATTCTCCTATAGACCACAATCCCTTCTGCTAACATCCTGCAGTGGGGTGTCTATAATATTCCATGCTCTTGGGGATTTTCTTCCACAGGCCAGACATCATGAAGTTTTGAAATAAGACAAAAAAAACATATTGGAGATGTCAACAACAGAGATGACAACTCAGGCCTGGCTTTTCATCCCTCTCCCAGATATCCCATAACATTCAGTGGAATAAGACCTCGATGCCTTACATAAAAGACAACTTTACTGCTCACAACATAAAATAATCTACTATAGTCATCTTTTCATAAAGCATACTTAATAGGAATCAAAGATTATCCTGTGTGGTATTTGGAAATTGCTTATCAGACCTTTCTGTATGTCAGGCTTCAACTTTCAGCTAAAACTATCTGCACATAATGCTGCATAATAGTTAATTCTACTACCTCTCCTGTTCCATGTGGTTTCAGATGGTTTATATCAGTAGTGGCCGGTGAAATTTTAAGTGGGGGTGCTGCCTATACAAAATAAAAATAATAATTTTTTCCCAATCGGTAACCAATTTATTAACCCCTTAACATACAAAGACATCTGTGACACGTCTTGTGTTTATTGCACCAAAATTGATTTTGAATTTTGGTTTCACATATAAATACAACCGAATATAGACACTAGACAATCTTGTGCCTATTTCCTTTCAGCTGGTATTTTGTTTGCATTTGCACAAATTCATCATTATTTTTCAAATAATGATGAATTTGATCCAGCAAATCACCCTTGCAAAAAACTGGCAGAAAAAAAGACTGCTTTTTGATTTTTAATTGATACGTTAAGGGGTTAAATAAATCTACAGATTTATTTATTAATAAATTGGTTACTAATTAAGAAAAAAAGAATTTTTATTTTTTATTTTGTATAGGTAGCATCCCCACTTAAAATTTCACTGGCCACCACTGGCTTATATTGTAATAGTTTCTCCATAGTTTGTTTTAGTAATGTTATAGTTCATGTTTGCCTTAAATGCATTTATTTTTAATGTATTTTTTTATCCAGAAGCCACAAGTCTTAGTAGCAAAACTAGTAGGTTTCATTATCTTTGTAGTTATTTACAATCAAATAAAACCCAATTTATTTCTAATTATACTTATTGGTTGAAAGTCTCCATATCAAAATGTGTAGCAAATTGGGCTTTTGGGAGTAACCAGTGTATCTGATAATTGCCAGCCTGGTTGGCCAAGTGGTTAGCATATCCGGTCTCCAGCCAAAAGGCTGCAGGTTCGAATCACCCCACGGGCATAGATGTTTGTGATTGTCTGTGAAAAATACTAGTAGTAGTGGTGGGCGGTAGATGGCGTTGGTGTAGCTGGTGGATTGAGTGGTTGAGATAAAGAACTGTAGAGTACGTGACCTCCCTCGATGAGGTATCAGTAATAATAATAATAATAAAAACCAGAGTTTCTGGGAAGATAAAACCCTTCCACCTCCTTCTGAGATTGACTAACTCACCTTCAATTGAAAAGCACTTATAAAGGTTCTTCACATTCTACATGGGATTCAAATACAGCTCTTTACAACCAAAGGGCATTGTCAATACCAACTAAGCTACAGAGGTTCTTAAATAGTATAGCATATTATTATTATTATCAACATATCCTTCATGAAATCAGTAGATTCATCATGGGAGATTCACTCAACAACATATTTATCATACTGAACCTTAAAATCTTTAATATTCCCTTGCATTAACAACATATTCTGCTGTTACAAGATAATGTAAAGGATAATGAATTAATTGACATTCACCCAATCCCATCAGTTTCAATAAATACACTTTTGTCTGAGGGGAAAAAAGAGTGCTACCATACATTTGCACTGAACAGACACCATTTTTCAGAGCACTATTTTTCTAATTTCAGGCATGTAATTATAATTATTTAGACATAACATTAAAATAAAATGAATTATTTTATTTTTATTAACTATTATATTTCTATAATGTTATCATGATTATAAATTTAAAACTATTTAAAATCATATTCGATAATGTGTGCAACTGCCTATATTATGATCATTGACATTTTTATAATTCTTTTATCTGGAGTTTTTTTTTAAAGTTAAGATAATAATAAAATCTTATATTAAGGAAATATTAAAATGTCTTTAAATTCTTGAGTTCCTCTGCTTAACTTCTTCATAAACAATGTTTCATGTGGATTGATTGGAGGATCTTCAGTTGTTTGCTAATGATGCAAAATTGGAGAGAATTATAGAGTGCTGCTGATTTAAATTCCTATCAGGAAGATTTAAATAGGCTTTTAGGCATTTTTAATTTGCCATATTTAAATTAGGCAAATAAGTGGCGTTGTAGTTTAAATATTAATAAGTGTGTGATGTTGCACTCTGAAGTGGAAATATAATTGGTGGTTGAAAGTGGACTAAAGTTTAGAGGGCACATTGCAAGAGTTGCAAAGACTGCACAACTGACAGAGGTCTTGGGGTTCATCTCACTTGGTGTTCTCATAATACCAGACAACTCTTGGTTGAGAATGGCTGTGTGAATGTTGCTCAGTGGGGAAAGATAAGCAAAAATGTTGTTGAATTACATATGGGAGATACAATTTCAACAGTATATTTTTTTTTGGTGGGGGATGGAAGAAGAGAGTTTGCTTAAGGTCATTTGTGTTGGCAATGTCCTTAGAATCTCTACCTGCTTGGTCTGTGCAGTTAGAGAAGGAAAGCCAGTTAGCAATTTGAGTGTTTAATTCACTGAAGAAGATAATCTCACTGCTAGCAAAGTTGGAATGAAGGAGACTGACTTTTGAGGAGAGAAAGTTGAAGAGTTCCAAGTGGTCACTGGTACTGGGAGAACAACACACACACACACACACACACACACACAACATATGAATTTGATAAAGTACAGCAGAGAGATTTACTTCTATAATTTTTTTTTAAATTTATTATTCCCAAATCCTGAATTTACTCATCAATTTTATGCCACTGGTTTTTATTCAGTACTTTTATATCTTGGTGTTTATGCATTGCTTCTCCATTTTATATCCCAGTTTTATTCATTATTCTTCTTCCATATTTATAGATTTTATATTTTTCCCCAAAATGATTTATCCTAATTTAAACGCAAATTTACTACACAGTTAACTTAGTTTCCATACGCTATCAAATAGGTTCATGATATCATTATTTTCACTAATCAGTGAAATAGATGCCTTCTTTTCACTAACATAATTTTAAGCACATCTCATGACATAATCATAAATCAACTATAACCAAACACAGTTCATTAAAGCAGGGACTCCGTAACATAAAAAAAAAGCTTGCTTATACATTCTCATGAGCATAAAGGATAATGATTTTTCTTTCAATGTGACAAAATATGTAAAGTTATGCACTTTGGAATGAAAAGGTTTCAATCTGTAAATTATACTGATGGGATTTCAACTTCTGGAAATTGATGAGGCCAGGGATTTCGAGTACATGGTTGGCAGGAACTGAAATTTAAAAACAGTATTGCAAAAACTAGCAAAACAACACAGCGTATCACCTGGATGCTTAAAATAATACTGACTAGTAGGGATAAAGCTTGGATTTGTCACTGGGTTCCCCTAGGATTCTGATTCTGCACAACTGGTTGAGCAGAATCAGATGTGGGTGACCAAGTTTAGTTGGTTTTTCCCCCTACATCCAGTGAATATGAAGCATTCCAGGTCTGTGGAATGCTTCATATGAAGACAGATTGAAGATTCGTGTGGTTATAAAAAAAAACAAGTAACAACAGAAGGGGGATACAACAGAGTGTTTTATACACTGGATGTAGGGGAATTTTTCAATGTATGGAACAAGGGGAAAGAACAAGAGGTCATCACTAGAAGCTGATGAAAAGCATAGATAGTAGGGATGAAATTTCTCACTTTTTTGCTATAAGAGTAGTGAATGAAGAATGGGTTTGGATGAGGTAGCTATCAGTGCTTTTGGTGAATCAGATTAAGGAGAGATATGATAGGTATTGCATGAATAATGATTAGTTAGGGCCTCCAATTTGATGTACTTTGGTAGTTAATAATGTGTGTGTGTGTGTGAGAATAATGGTTAGCATAGTCTTCCCACAATGAGTCTTGGACACCATGGAGATATTTCTTTAATGACAACAATAATAATTTGGTCACCATTATTATTGGGATGTAGAAAAACAAAAGGTAGTTAGAAAAGAAATCAAAAATGCCATCAGAAAACATAATTTAAGAACAATTCTGAACATAATAGAAAGTAGAAAAATCTCTGTAAAGGATCAAACAAGGGTTACATGGAAGTAAAAAAATGGATTCCAAAATTGAAAAATAAGCAAGGAATAGTACAATAATAATGGAGAAAAATAATGAAAATATGTAGTGAGTTTTATAGGGACCTATACACAGGCAAAGAAACACACAAATGCTCTACTATATTTAGACAAGACTAATACAGAACTGCCCATGGTGATGAAAGAATATGGAAAACCATCAAGTCAGCAAAGAATAAAAAGTCCTGGAGAAGATGACATATTAGCAGAAGACTAAGGAGGCTTACAGTTTCATATTTTCACATTGGATATGTTCAATTTTAACTACAGAAAAAATTCCAGTGTGCAGTGGCATAAATCCTCGATTATTTTATTACATAAAAATGGAAGAAAAATGATATCAATAACTACAAGCCAATCAGTTTGCTACCACAACTGTACAAAATGTTTATATCCATTATATTAAATAGGATTTTTGGATGATGAATAGCCACGTGAATAAGCAGGAATCAGAACAAAGTTCTCTACAGTAGATCGTATTCATACTATTAACACTAATAGAAAAAAAGCAAAAGAATATAATCTTCTTGCATATTTAGTGTTCATAGATTTAGAAAAAGCCATTGGTCTCTATATCAGTTGGAAATAGTAAACAATTTAAATCAACAAGCCATTCCCAACAGTGTTTATCAGATTATTAAAAATTGTATATTAAAACTCAACAGCCAGTATAAAGCAAGAACATCAGGGATAGAAATTTCTTATTAGGAGAAGAGTAAGACAAGGAGATCCTATATCACCCAAACTGTTTTTCTGCTACAATAGAAGAAGTCTTTAAGAATGCCTCATGGGAAAACTATGGAATTAGCATTAATGCAAAATCTAAATCACTTACATTTTGCAGATGACACTGTTCTTTTAGCAAACAATAAAGAAACTTTGGAAAGGCTAAATGACTTTGACAGGTAGTGCAGGAAAAAAGTTTAAAGATTAATCTAACTAAAACCAAACTGATGATAATTCAGATCAAATTGAACTACTAAAATTAACAGATAATCATATAGAAATTGTGCAGGACTATATTAACCTTGGTAATATTAGTTTTAAGGAAAAACAAGATAGAAAAATAAGAAGAATCAAACAAGGAATGCATTTTGGCTGTATAAAGATTAACTGTTAGGAGATTTACTTGGATACTTACTAAAAAGAAAGCTCTTTAATATATGAATTATTCCAATGTTTACTTATGGAAGTGAGACGTAGATAACTAAAATACAAGAAGACAGGTTGTGTGTGTGGGGCAAATAGCCATGGAGAAAAGAATGCTAAGGGAAGAGGAGTGTTATTGATCATGGCAGAGGAATTGGGCCCATCTAGGCTGGAGATGCACGGAGCAAATACTGACAGAGGTTTTGAAGAAGTATGGTGTGAAGTGGAGGTGGATAGGATGAAAAGTTGAGCAGGGTGTTGCTACAGACTTGGTAATGTGGAAGGCAGTGAGAAGGAAATGTTTAGATAAACTGGTCTGGCTAATAAGAAAAGGGTAATCATTATGGCAATTTCAATTATGGTAATATGGATTTGAACAAAGAGACACTATCAAGATCCAAACAGAGTGAATTTCTCGAGTTTTTACGGAATAACTACCTTAAGAAGTATATGGAACGAGGGTCTTGGATTTGATTATCTCATCAGAAGATGTTGCAAATGAAGTGTCACATCTTCTTTCAGTTTGTGAAAGTGACCATAAAGTGATTATTTGGATGGTGGATAGCCATATCAGGACATTTGTGAGAAATGGTTATAGTTATATGGGACTAAAAGATGGGTGATTATGGCAAACTCAAGAGATGACTGGCAGTGATATCATGGAAAGAGGAATTGAATAGGGAGGAAATCAATGCTGATTAATCTCTACTCAGGAATTATCTGGCAGAGGCAATTACTGAGTGTATCCAAAGGTCAGGAGATTAAATAAGGTAGGTGTAAAATGGATGACTGAAGAAGTGAAGTGTGCAATCTGGAAGAAAAAAAGTATTGTGGAGGTGGCACAACATGAGTGGAGATAGTCAATTACATGAGGAGTACAAAGAGAAAGAAAGGACTCATTTAGTAAGGGTATTAAAAGTGTGATATGAGCAGCAATTAGCAAATGACACTAAAAGAAATCCTAGGGTTTTTTTTTCCGATATGTGGCCAGTAGAAAGAAGAATGATTATGGGAAGATGATATGGGAGAATCATAAACATTGAGGGGGGGATGTAGTAAAGGTGTTTAATAACTGACCTAGTTGAGTCAGAGATGGGAGATTCTCCATGTAGAGAGATGAGCATATGATAGAAGGTAAGAGAAATATGAATAAATAATGAGAGTGGGGAGTATTATAAGGTTGAATGATAGTGAAGTATTGGCAGATGGTCTGAATTGGGAAGATAAATGGCAAATAAGAGTGGCTGACTTCAGAGAGAGAGAGAGAGAGATAGATGAGCTGAAAGAGCAGGCTGAATGTTTAGGGAATGAGATGAGAAGGTGAAAGATGAGATTAAGCAAATGGAAGAGACGAATGCAAGGCGAATCAGAGTAGGAGTGAGAGTGGGAATGATAGAAGAGGAGAGAGAATAGGAACAGTAGAAGAGAGGGAATGAGAGAGTGTTATGGGAATGGTAGAAGAGAGAATAGGAACAGTAGAAGAGAGGGAATGAGAAAGAGTTATGAGAATGTAGAAGAGGAGAGAATAGGATAAGTGGAGGAGAGGGAATAAGAGAGAGATATGGGAATCATAGAAGAGGAGAGAATAGGAACAGCAGAAGAGAGAATAAGAACAGTAGAAGAAAGGGAATGAGCAAGAATTATGTGAATGATAGAAGAGGAGAGAATAGAATAAGTGGTGGAGAGGGAATGAGAGAGAGATATGGGAATCATAGAAGAGGAGAGAATAGGAACAGTGGGAGAGAGGGAATGAGAGGAATGCAAGAGAGCACTGGAATCAGGGATACAGTGATGTCAGGAAGGCAGGTAAGTAGGGGAACCAAGAGAAAAAGTGTTAGAGGAGAGAGAGAGTGAGGGATGCATGTGAGCAATCGAGGAAAAGGATGGGGAGAGGTGTAATGTATGGGGGACTCAAAGATCCATGGTGTTCAAGATAGGATGTGTGAGGAGTGTTTGTCTGAAGGAACGATAGAAAGTGTGCCTATGGCAATTAAGAGGGGTGAAAGGGCGGATGAGATGATTGTGATGGTAGGAACAAATGACTTGACAGGTAATGTAAATTGGGCAGCGAGCGAGATATGAGATTCTTGCTTGAGGTTGTGTGAAAGAAGACAGAGAGAGGAAAGAGTGTTTGTGTTGCCTAGGTATGATAGAGAGAAGCTGAAAATAAGAGCAGCAATATTGAATAACATAATTGCTAGAATGTGTCAGAAGAGAGGATTGGAATAGGTGGATGCTTGGACGGTGTTTGAGGACAGAGAGGAATTGTATGCGAGAGACCGCTTGCATTTGAATGAGGAAGGACGTAGGAGTCTGGAGAGATTGCTGTTCTGAACGAGTCGGTGCGTCCCAGGGTGGATAGTAGCAGGGGTGACCTCTTGTGAAAATGGGTACTTGGGAGAAGGGGGAAATGACATCAGGTAATGCTGAGCCCAGTGGAGTCTAGAGGGGATAATGCTGGATACAGAAACAATGGCATTTTTATGCTGTACACCAATGCCAGGAGTATCCGGAATAAAAGAGAGGAATTGGTGGCACTGATAGCATTAGCCCAGCCAAAGATTATTGGGATTACTGAGACGTGGTTGAAAGAAGATCAGGGTACAGCATTTTTCGGCAGGAGGAAGGGAAAGCGTGGTTGCAATAAGTGATGACTTATGTCCTCTAAAAGTGGACGCTTTGGAAGGCATATGGTGTGAGGTAGAGGTGGGCAAGACAGGATATTTTGTGCGATGCTGTTATAAGCCAAGGAGCACTGAGGATGGGGAGCAGGAGATGTTTAGGCAGTTGAGCTTGGCAAGTGCAAGAAGAATGATTGTTATGGGAGATTTTAACTACAGCAGTATCAGCTGGGAAGAGGAAAATGCATGTAGTAATAAGGGAATGGAATTCTTGAGGGACAGATGTCTTAGGCAACATGTAATAGAGGGAACCATTACATGAAGTAACTACTTCATGTAATAACTGAGATGACATCTCTCCCACCAGTTGGAGAGAGTAACCATGTGGTTTTGACTTGGAAGATGAATAGACATGCAGGAGTATCAAAGAGACTTGAATGTATGTGGAATTATAAGGCAGGTGATTATAATAGTCTTAGACATCAACTTGGGGAAGTTTCATGGAGGGAGGAATTGGAGGGACGGGATATCATTAGTGCTTGGGAAATTGTGAAGGAATATTTTTTAGGCAATAGTAAGCTGCATTCCACGAGTGAAGAAGAGGACACAATTTGGAGTAAAGTGGATGACAAACAATATTAAACAGGAACTGCATGCAAAAAAGAGGCTATGAAAGAGATATGAGGGGACAGTTGAAGAGCAGATGCATGAAGAATACAAGACACGGGCCAGGAGAGTGACTAGTATGATAAGGAAGACCAAACTGGAATATGAGAGGAGATTAGCCCTAAGATCCAAAGAAATTCCTAGGAAATTTTTTAGATATATGGCCAGTAGGAGAAGAAATGACTGTGGAAGAATGACATTGTGGGATAAAAATGGAAATAGAGTGACTGATGTAGAGAGCATAGTGGAATTGTTCAATGAATACTTTATTGGAGTATTTCATCTCCTGGAGGAGTAAATTTTAATACTAGAGGAATAGGGCAGGTTCGAGGTTTAGAGGTGTAGGAGGAGTGTTCCAGATGCTGAGTACTCTGGATGTCAGGAAAGCATTGGGACTGGATGGTATTTCACCATGAGTTTTGAGAGAATGTGCTACAGAACTGACAGCTCCTTTGACATGGCTTTTCAATGAAAGTCTGGCTACAGGAAAAGTGCTCAGGGAATGGAAGATAGTTCTATTGCATAAGGGTAGTAGCAGACTGGAAGTGTCTAATTATAGGCCAGTTTGTGTGCCATCAGTAGTTGTTAAGATCTTGGAGAAATTAGTGAGGGACCATATACAGCATTGGGCAGATGAGGGTAACATTATCTCTAAGAATCAACATGGATTTGTGAAGGGGTGCTCTTGTTTTAGTAATATGCTAGCCTCTTATAATAAAGTTACAAGAGCAGTATATGAGGGAAAGGCATATACTGCCATTTTTCTAGGATTTAGCAAAGGCATTTGACAAGTTTGCCAGATGATAAGCTGATATTTAAGTTGCAGCACATGGGGCTGGATGTCAGGTTGGTGAACTGGATTCAGGATTGGCTGTCCGATAGGTATCAGAGAGTTGTGTATGGTGGGGCAGTTTCAAGGAGGCAGAGGGTTACAATTGGGATCCCACAGAGCTCAGTACTGGGACCTATATTGTTTAACCTTTATATCAATGACATTGTCAGTGGATTGCAAGGGGATATTCAGTTGTTTGCGGATGATGTGAAGCTGGGAAGGGTTATTAGTAATAGTGCTTATGTGGTAGCCCTGCAAGAGGATTTGAAAAGGCTAGACAGATGGGAAAATGAATGGGGGTTGTCGGTTTAATGCAGAAAAATGTAAGGTCTTGGGGTTTGGGACACATCGATGGGATGCTGCATACTCTATTGGAGGAGCTATACTGGAGAAAGTAAGGGAGACAAGAGATTTGGGGTTGATCATTGATAGAAACCTGAAATTTAGTGAACATATTGCAAAGGTGGAGAAGGTAACACAGAGGATTGCTGCAATAATGAGAAAGACACTCACCAGCAGAGATAAAAGTTACCATTCCGTTGTATAAGACTCTGATCAGACCACACTTAGACTACTGTTCACAGATTTGGTTTGCAAGATTTGAAGGGGATAAATTTACTGTGGAAAGGGTACAAAGGCAGATAACAAAGATGGTTTCAGGACTGTACAATATTAGTTATGAGGATCGGCTGAGGGAATGTGGATTGCAGAGTTTGGTGGATTGAAGAAGGAAAGGTGATATGATTGAGACTTTTAAACTGTTGAGAGGTGGGGAGTTCTTTCGCTTGGTTGAACAGCAGGAAGGAGTGATGACAAGGGACCATCCCTGGAAGTTACGAAAGGAAACTGTGAGCAAGAGGGTGAGGAGTAGTTTCTTTGCATGGAGGGTGGTTGAACCATGGAATGCATTGCCTGACAGAGTGTTGAGAGCGAGAACAGTCAATTAGTTTAAGGAGTGGTATGATAGACTGTGTTTCCTAAGAGGGACCTTCCACAATGAGTCTTTTGACTCCATGGAGGCCTGAATAATAATAATTTAAGTATTCCATCCTTGTAATGCAGAACTTCAGAGCAGTGGGAATGGGAAAGGAACCAATGATGGTGAGTGAGCAGGAGGTATATGAGGAATTGAATACATTTGATGTCAACAAAACTATGGGACTTGATGGAATATTACTGTGTGTCTTCACGGAATGTTTCAGGGAGTTAACAACTTTAACTTGCATTTTTAATATAAGTCTTAGATTAGCCAAAGTTCCAAAGGAGTGGAAAGATGCAAAATTCTTCCCTTCATAAAGTGGGCGATAAGACTAAGGCTTTGAATTAAAAACAATCTGCTTGCCTGGAGTTGTGGTCAAGGTGTTGGAAAAGCTAGTGAGGACAAGGATTCAGAACTGGGTTGACAGCAGTAGAATTCTCTTTAATTGACCACATGGGTCTGCTAAAGGAAGATCATGTTTTAGCAATCAGTTTACTAATCATAACAAGGTGATGTAGTATATTTAGATTTTGCAAGAGCTTTTGACAGATTGCCACATGACAAACTAGCACTTAAAGTGACATATGGGGTTGGATAGCAGATTAGTGTGTTGGACTGGAGGTTTGCTGTGCAATAGATATCAGCAGGTTGTGTATAGGGAAGGATATCCCAGAAGATGAAAGTCACCAATGGCATGTCCCAATGGTCAGATTTGGGGCCATTGTTGTTTAATTTCTATGTAAATAACATTGGAAAGGGCGTAAATGGTGATATATACACAGTTGTTTGCCAATAATGCAAAGTAGGGAAACATTACGAAAAGTAGAGCAGATGTTGTAACTCTGCAAGAGGACCTAAATATAGTTTCAGAATGGCCGAATGTGTGGGAATATCAGTTTAATGTCGTAAAGTATAAGGCCTTAAAATTTGGGAAGCAAAGATAGGATGTAGTACCAAGTTGGTACTGATTACATGCATTAAAGAGTATAAAAGTGGGCTACAAAAGTGACAAGGAAAGTAAAAGTAAATAAAGTAAAATGTGTAACATAATATAGACAGGCCAATTAAGCTAATGGCAATTCAGGGAAATTAATCTGCTATGTGGTGAGCAAGAGTCAAAATAATTTGAGCAGAGATTGACATTAGTGAGTGATGATGGTAGCAAAATGCTATGACATTTCCAAATTTATTTATTTTTTTTTTTTTTTTATCCTTCCTATTTACTGACTTCTTCTTGGAATGGTTCTCATACAAAGGAATTGCTCTCCAAACGATACAGCACCATTAAATCACTTTATGGACCTCCTTTTGACTCAGTGAGACATACCAAAAAACAACACTGCATCACTAATCATTTTATGGATCTCATACTGACTTATTGAGATATACCACTAAAAAACTAGATGGGGAAGGGGGTCTTGGGTGAGTACATCTTAGTTAGTGCAAGTAGGATTTTGCACAACTTGTCAAGCCCTGCCAGCAGCTGTGGTTAAAGTATTGAAGAAATTAGCTAGGAACAGAATACAAGAATGGAATGATAAACATAAGATTTACTATGATATTATGTAAATAAAGCATGAATAGTAGAAGTATACTTTTCTGGATTTTTTTTTTAAACTTTACAACAGTTTTACAAATAGAAATTAATTTTTAATAATTGGGTTGCAGAGTGCAAAGTCCAACTCTACCTCCCATGGTGCACACTGGGATGCTGGGAATCCAAACCATTATCGGAACTGGACCCAACACCACTAACAGAGTTCTGGTGAACACTTCAGAACCCTAGTCAGGAGAAGTGTATATGAGACCACAGCAAAGTTGCCACTACTGCAATAACAGAAACAGCCCCGAGTCCTGCGTGGGCCACACTCACCTTTCTATAGTGGCGGTAAGGCACCGAGTGAGGCCAGGGGTGCTAAGAATCTCGTAGATAAAAAGGCCACCTCTTAAAATCTATGAAAATGGCAATTGGTACCCTCAATACTAGAACTTTGACAAGAGACTACAGAATAGATTTATTAATCAAAGAACTAACCAATTTATCAACTTAGATATCCTGCTAGTGAATGAAACAAAAAGATTGAAAGAACTGGCAGCAAGATGGTTCGATGGCTCACAGATACTCCTCGGAACATCCTCAAACAATGGCAATCAAGGCAGAGTGGGCTTCATTGTTAAATCTTAAGCTCACCAAGTCGATCCTTGCTTGTAACTTCATATCTGAAAGAATAAGTGTACTCCTAATTGGAATAGAGAACAATATAATAATAAAATTAATATCCTGCTATGCTCCAACATCTGTAGCTGATAATCAAGAAATAGAAAATTTTTACATGAATCTTGAACAGGCATTAAATTACAAGTCAACATACACATTCATTGGTGGTGACTTTAATGCCAAAATAGGATTTGGAAAAGAAAACGAAACGTTTTTAGGTCCAAATGACCTGGGAGAAAGAAATAGAAGGGGAAGAGAGATTAGCAGAATTTGCTGCAGCTGAACAACTCTTTATCATGAACAGTTTTTTTTCAACAAATGCCCAGAAAGAAGATGGACTTGGCAATCACCGAATGGAAACACAAAAAATGAAATTGACTACATTTTAACAGACTGCAAAAGACTGGTACAAAACGTTAGTACAACAGACGAAACATACTTCAACATAGATTCTGACTACAGACTCCTCAGAGCCATTATAAGAATAGACCACAAAAAAGAACAACATATCAGGACAACATCAAACTACAAAAGACAACCCAAACAAATAGACTACCACAAGTTCAGGAAGTACATAGAAGATACCGAATGGACTATGAAGAACTGTTACATAAATGATGACTATACTGAATTTATTAATAAATTCAACGAGTACAAGAAAAAAAATCAGAAATTCCTGTGAAACACAAGAAAAGAGAACGACTCTCACCTCAAACTACTGAAAAAGAGAAAAGAACTGAAGAAATCTGAAGGAAATTTTCTAGATACAAAATTATCTGTAAGTTACTAAGGAAAAGAATTCCAGAAGACTACAAAATTTTCAGGATACAAAAAGTAAGAGAAGCTTTACAGGAACAAAATGGAGAAAAACATACTAATAGAAAAAGAAGAGAATAAATTGTACAGAATTTTTATAATGATCTTTATGCAACTAAGAGCCAAGTCTCAGAACCTATCATCCGAAAACCAAGCAATATACCAGATGTAATTACAGAAGAAATAGAACATGCCCTTAAGAAAATGAGTAAAGGTAAAACCTCAGAACTTCATTATTATTATTATTATTATTCCGGGAAACTCCAAGGAGTCGACAGACTCATCGAGGGAGGCCCTAACATCATGTCAAGAACAACTATTCAACATTCACACAGTATCTATCATACCTTGCCTTGAACTCATTCACGGTCGTAGCACCCACAACAGACTCTGGAAGCTTATTCCACTCATTTACCACTCTCCAAGTAAAGAACCTAGCTCTAACACCCTTGTCAACCACGCTCTTGCCCAGCTTCCATGCATGGCCCCTAGTCCTCCCACCACCAGTCATATTTTCAAAAATATCTTCTGGATCAATCTTATAAAAACCCTTCAGTAATTTGAATGTCTCAATCATATCACCCCTCCTTCGCCTATCGTCCAATTTCTGCAACCCACAAATCTTCAACCTATTCTCATAAGGTTCATTCCACAGACCTGCTATCATCTTGGTCACTCGTCTCTGGACCCTCTCCACTTCCTCCCCATCACGAAGAAACCCTGGTGCCCATAGCTGGGCACAAAAGTCCAGATGGGGTCTTATCAAGGCTCGATACAGAGGAACAACAACTTGTTCGTCTCTGCATGTTAAAGTATTTTTCAGAAGCCAAGTGATTTGGTGAGCTGTTTTAGTTACTTTTGCAATGTGCCCCCTAAACTTCAACTCCCTATCCACCAACACTCACAAATCCCTGGCCTCATCAATCTCCTGGAGTATGATTCCACCAATGCGATATACTGCTGCTATTCTTTTCACCCCAAAGTGCATAACCTTACACTTTGCCACATTAAATTGACATCCATTTTTCCTAGCCCAGTCCTCCAAACTATCCAAATCATCCTGTAAAATTTTGACATCTTGTGCACTCACAATTGCTCTACCCAACTTTGCATCATCAGCAAACAAGTGAACACTTCCTCTCAGATTCTTTCCAATATCATTGATGAACAAATTGAAAAGCAGTGGTCCAAGAACAGAGCCCTGTGGCACTCCACTAGTCACAAGACATCTTTTAGACTCCACTCCTGAATAAACCACTCTTTGATATCTCTCCTTCAACCACCCTCTTATCCATCTCACCAACCCTATATCTATACCCATCTGCTCCAGTTTACTGATTAGGGTTCCATGTGGTATCCTATCAAAGGCCTTGGCAAGGTCCAGTAGTATCACCGTAAACCCATTACCCCTATCCAGTTCAGCCGTCACTGTGTTATAAAACGTGAGCAAGTTACTGAGGCATGATCTACCCTTCACAAAACCATGTTGTCCCCCATACAATATCCCATTTTCATCTATCCAATCCTGTATTCTTTTCTTGACTAATTTCTCTAAGACCTTGACAATGATTCCTGATATGCTAATCGGGCGGTAATTTACAACAGCAGTCTTGGAACCACCTTTATGCAGTGGAACTATTTTCCCCTCTTTCCACCCGCTCGGGACTAACCCAGACCCGAGACTCAAATTAAACAAAATGGTCAAGGGTACTGACAATTCTTTAGCTGCTTCTCGTACAACACGAGCTGGTATACCATCCAATCCCACAGATGTATTGACATTGAGGTTATGCAATAGACTACTCACCTCCACTTCATTAACCACAATTCCCATATAATCTACTGGTTTATTCGTTTCTGCAATGTCACCACCTGGATGATATACTTTTGCAAAGTGCTCACTCAGTAACTCAACTATCTCAACTGATTCAGTTACCTCCCTACCATCAGCATTCTTTAAAATCAATCTGCCATGTACATTTTTCCTTTTACTTGCTACATATCTAAAAAACTGTTTAGGATTCTCTTTAGCCTGCATGGCCAATGGTCTTTCGTAATCCTTTTTTGCTTTTCTTACCACACTCATCACCCTTCTGGCCTGCGCTTTATACCGTTCATGTGCCTGCCGGTCACCCTTCTCCTTAAATTCCCTCCATAGTTGTTTCTTTTTTTGCAACTCAAGCTTAATGGTGTTATTCATCCATTTAACCCCTACTTGATTTATTATTCGGACTCTAGGTATACAGTCAGCCATTGCTTCATGCAAGCACTTCTTAACTACCTCTCATGCACTATCAACTTCTAGTCCTTGCAGTTGTACATGCCATGGCACTGAACCAATCAAACTCCTAAGCATGTCATACTTTCCAGCCCGATAATTCCACATGTACCCTGTCTTAATTGAAAATTCTACACCTTTAGCCACCTCCCAAGTTAAGACCCTATGATCACTCTCACCGATTGGTGGCAATGTGGTCATATTTGTTACAGCCAAATCCTCAGATGTAATTACTAGGTCAAGCACTCTCTGACCCCTAGTATTTTCCATTACATGCTGTCGCAGATAGTTATCCCTTAATAACCGCATAAAATCCAGTTCCTTCCTCCCGTGTGTCCTCTCCTCACTCCAATCAATGCGACCATAGTTGAAATCTCCCATAATAATCACCCTCCTTCCACCCATTTGATCATGTTAAGGCTGAAGAAATCCAACAAGGTGGGACTAACTATATTCAAGGCCTTAGCTGCCAGATTCATGTGGTACTTCAAAGAAAGAAAGATTCCAGAGGAATGGAAGACCTCAAAAACTATACTTCTATTCAAAAAAGGGAACAAGGAAGACAAAAAAAATTATCGTCCAATTTGTCTGCTCTCTCTTTCTCTCACTCTCACATATATATAAAATCATGAACAGAGTAATACTGAACAGAATCCAAAACACTCTCAAAGATAACTCAAGTAGAGAGCAGGCAGGATTCAGAAGAGGCTTGTCCACAATAAATCATATCCAGGTTATTTCACAACTAATAGAAAAATGCAGAATATCGAATCCCTCTATGTTTCCTCTTTATCGATTTTTTTAAAATCGATAAAGAGGAAAGAGGGGGGGGGGGACTCTGCCAAGGTGATGTGATCTCCCCAAATCTATTTACCAGCACTTTAGAATACATTAAAAAATAGACCTAAACAGAGGAATAAGCATAGATGGTGAAAAACTACAAATTCTTATGTTTGTCGATGATCTAGTACTGATATCCCAAAAGACCTAGAAGAAATGGGTGAAAAAATATAAACAAACAGCATTAAGATAGGCTTAGAAATGAATCTAGAAAAAACAAAATGGATTAAAATCTTCTACACGAGTAACAGTCACCTATGTATTAATAACATCTCTATAGAACAAGTCGACTCCTACAATTACTTAGGACAAACAATAAAAATGAATAACAATTTATCTGAAGAACTAGCAAAAAGAAAAAAAGCTGCATAGCTATCATTCAACCGACTAAAGAAACACTTACTGATCCAAATTTTGACATCTCTGCGAAGGCAAAACTATTTAATAATGACATTCTTCCATCACTTACATATGGAACACAACAAGAAAAGAAGAAGAGACTCTCAGAATAACTCAGCATGCAATAGACTATAGGATTTGTAACATCAGCAAAATGGAATATGTTAGAAACATGGAACTAAGAAAGAGATCAGGCATAAAAGATGTGATAACCGCAGTATACGAAAGCAAGATGAGATGGGCAGGTCACATAGCCAGACTCAGGGAAAACAGACAGACATATAGAATACTCAACTGGCAACCAAGAATAAAGAGAAAACCAGGAAGACCACCTACAAGATGGGAAGATCCATTAGTGAAATCTGTGAGTATAACATGGAAGAGAGAGGATCAAGATCATTGGAGGCATCTTTGTGACCTGCACTTATGGAGAAATCCTGAGTGAAACACAGGTCCATCAAGATAATCAGGTTGCATATACAATGCTCAAAGCAGTGTGTTTCATCTTTAAGAACTATGATGAATGTTTACACAGCAGACTATTTTAACCAATAAGTGGAAATTGTCCAAATTAAAAGGATATTCAAAAAATCTGAATTATTCTTACAATTATCTTCTTTAATATTCTCACAAGAATAAAACTAAGCCCACATACTTAACGGCAGCAACAATGTATGAAGCAATTATGACTTAACATTTTAAGTGCTTAGTACAACGATAGTAACAACTGTAGAAAAATATATAAAAAAAGGGATGTTATTCTTACAAGAGTATATTCTCACAAAAATATATATGTTACAAATAATTGTTAGAATATTAATGAGAGTTCAAAGACACCTTCTCCCAGAATTCTGAAATGTTCTAAATCATTATGATCTGCACATTTCAGAAGTGCATGTACTTCACAGAATTATTTGAATGCGAATGGATTTGGGGTGAGAATTTTTGTGTTATTTCAAAAAAGATCCTATGGCTAGTAGAAAATGGATATAATCCATATGTAGAAAATGGATATAATCCATATAGATATCGACCAGAGTCAATATCTACAGTATACCCATCAAGCCAAAATAGGAAAGAATACAGGAATAAGGCATCCAGTACACTTCAAGGTGAGCTAGGAGAGGAAGTAAGCCTTTAGCAGAAGGCAGAACAGCAGAAGTCTTGTTTAATTGTTTAAAATATGTCTGAAAATCAATTTTTTTAAAAAACTTTTGTAGTGCATTAGTAAATGTTTTGACATACTGAAGAGAATTGTCTTGATATCTGATGATGAGGCTAATTAGGAGAGTTCATTATGCAAGATGCAATACAATTTGGATGGAAACTAACCAGTCTTATACTGTCTTTAATACACTGCAATTCTAGTCTGACAGTGTCATCAGATGAGCAGATGACATGCATTCTGTGAACAAGATTCTTGCCAATTCTGAATTTTTTGGATGGGTGAGGCATTGAGTCCTAGAGAATGTATCTTCTGGTAAACATAGGCTTTTTATAAACAGAAAAGCTGAGAGAGTAGCTAGTCAACATCTCTCTTTACAAATGAATTCATGAAAGAAAGGACTCTATTATTTTTTTTCTGATATAACTTTCATTCTAGGAAAAGGTGTTGATTTTAACTAAAAATATGCCTAATTCTTCATCTGAGCATGGCAAAATATCAAACACATCATAAACATAATGAAACCAAGTGGAGGGCCAAGGAATAATGATGGTGAAGAGATGTACTTCCAAACGTTCCATGAAATAACTGGATAAAAGTGGTGACTAGGTGGACCCAAGGCACAATCTTCTACCTGCTTGTAGATTACCTTGCCACAAATAGCTTCCACAGTGCACAGCAAAGTCAAATAAATTGAGTATATCAGCTGGAAAATTCTCAGACAGAGAGAGCACCTGAATAGTTATATCTAAAGGAACACTGTAAGAGCGAGACAATGTCAAAGCTGGGGGTGGCAACAGCCTTCCCGTACCCCACCCCCATCAGTAGTGTGCCCTGATCTCAGGGTGCATATGAAGCTAATGTCTCCAACCTGGAGTCCAGAGGTACCATCTCTCCTGGACTTCTTTTTACTCAGCTATGTATTGTCCACAACTCAGACTCATGGTCTGAGAACATCACCTGGAACAACAAGGGTCACATGGCCTACTTGGGAGGAGAGTAGGTCTCTCAAGATCCAAAGCTGAAGTCATTGGAAAAATATTCCAGAATAAGAACATCGATGTCCTGTTACTTCAAGAGACTCACATGCCTGACACTGCCCCAAAAAGACTCAAGATCCCTGGCCTCATTTTAATGGCCCCAGAAGTTCCATACCAGTCATGGTTTGGCCACTTACATGCATGCAGGCCTGCTTAACTCAACTCAGCCATTACCTGACCTGGAATATGCCACTGGAATAAAGGTGGATAATCTCAAAATCTACATTATCTACACACCTCCATCTCAGCCATGGCCAAACCAGATATTAAGCCCCACCTCCATACACACATCCAGTAATCTACACAGGAGATTTCAACTCCCATCACTCCATGTGGAGCTACCAACCTGTTGATCTTAACGGAGAGCGATTGGCCAAATGCATGGATATCCACAACCTTCACTTGATCTTCGATGCCAAACAACCAGGAACCTTTCACTCTGCCAGATGAGGAAAGGGCATATACTCCAGACCTATGCATAGTCTCTAGAGACACCGACTACCACCCCGTACCAATAAATCTATATCAAGGATAAATCGATCTATAAATAAATAGGTCTATCCTTGGCAGCTTTCCAACAGTCAACTTCGCCCTTTCCTTCTGGAAATCAGTTTCTCTATTCTTCCACTTATTAAAACTGCTCCAATCCCTAGATGGAACCTCCAGAAAGCCAACTGGAGGGAGTATGATGAAAAAATTGATCAAATCAACAATACCATCCTACCTATGACCAAAAAATGCACCAAGTTCGTCAAATTGGTAAAAACAGCAGCCAAAGCAACCATCCCTCATGGTTTCCAGTCCCATTATACACCATGCTGGAACAAAGAGCTTGAAGATATGCTAGCTCTGCATGAAGAATCTCCCAATTAGTGGCTAAAGAACTATATAAACTAAAGACAATATTTGGTAATTTTGTGGAGAAGGCAAATACATAGACCTTCTAGTCAATTAATCAAGGAAGTAGATGATTTCAAATATTTGGGATCTATTATTCTAAGTCAGAAATATGTGAGAAAGATGTGGATGTTCGTGCCAATCAGGCCTAAATGCTAGTAGACTAATGCTATTAGTCAACTGAATGGTGTTGTGGAGTCAAGATATTCAACAGGAAACAAACACGATACTACATCAGTAATGGTATAACTTATGAGGGAGAGACTTTTAATGTGAGGCAGATTAGTTGCATAAGAGTTGTAGAGATGAATGGCTTATGATAGAGGATGCATATATACAGGGTGTTCGGGATAAATTTGACAGTTTCGTAAGGAAAAAGAAAATCTTCTTTGTATCTATTAAATTTAATGAATTGACAAAAAAACATTACAGGCAGAGTTAATTACAATACTATCAACAAGATTTACTCAAAATAACCACCATTAGCATCGATCACAGCTTCAATTCTGCTTCGGAACCTCGAACAAGCTGATGCTACAGTCTCCCTGGGAAGGGCCGCAAAAACTGTTTTAATTTTATCCATTAACTGGGCTTTTGTATTACTGGAAGTGCGATTGGTGTCTTTTTCAACTGCGCCCCATACAAAATAATCCATGCGGTTAAGGTCTGGGGAGTTTGGAGGCCAAACATTTGGACTGATGAAGTCGTAGAAATTTTCAGACAACCATTTTTGACTTTTCTCAGAGGTGTGGCAAGGGGCCGAATCCTGCTGCCATACATACGGCCTACCATTGGCTACCCTTGTTATCCAGGGCTTGACTACAGTTAGCAACTCCACGAACAAAGCCCGAATTCCAATGCCAGGGTTCTTCAACACCTGTTCCTGCAGATTTGCGAGGAATTCTGCTGTACGAACGCAATCAGATCGTCTGCTAGGGATCTTTCTTCTTGCTACATCCTCGTAGTCACATTGCAAGTCTCTAGTTCATGCCTGATTGTTTTTACTGTATTCAGGGAGCATTGGGCAGCAGTCGTAATATCCTTATTTTGATGGCGGGCACGAATCATCATGATACAAGTTATTCTCTTCCATGATTCAGGTGGGTTCCAGCTATCCATCCTTTCTGACATCTTGTATATGAATGAAGAAGGGTCCAAACTTTTAAATGAAGAGAAGTGTGTGTTAATACATGTAACTTACGGAAAAATATAATTAATTATAAATATGTCAAATTTATCCCGAACACCCTGTATATATTACCTTCAAAGCATTCAGAATGAGACCATTATGGAGAGAGTGAATTTGCAAGAAAATGTTATTGATTACTTTCAGCAGTAATCTTTATAGTGGTATGGATATGTTCAACAGATGTCCAGATAGCATAAGAGCATAATGAACTGGTCAACATCAACAAGAAAGAGGAAGGGACAGTCTTGACTTACGTGGAGAGGAAATGTGGGAGCAATGTGAGAAAGAGGATTGCAAGAAGGCTTCTGATCCATTCACAATGAAAAAAGGGAATTTACAAGGAAAGTCGTGAAGATGCATTTAAAAATAATGTAAACTGCAAAGGCCTGATGAATAGGGGAAAAAAAAGTGTCATATGATCAGGACATATGAAATACTGGGAGATGTTACTGGATAGTTATTCAGTAAGGCATCAGGACTAGATTTTCACTTTAAGAGTGGTAAAATGAGTAAAATGGGTTGACAGTATTTTTTTGAGTGCTTTATGAATGTCTTCAAGAAGAGGTGTGATGTAATGTGTAGATAGTGTGGGCCTCCCAAGATGAGTCTTTGGACTCTGTGAAGATTCCAATGCAATAATAATATAAGATATTTAAAAGGATGGCAGAAATAAGAAAGAAAGGCCATCCCTGGAAACCTGCATAAGGGATGAAAAAAAGATTCTGAAGAATGGGTTTTTTTGCACAGAGAGTAGTCAAATACATTATCAGAGAGAGAGAGAGAGATTATTATGAATGCAAAGTCTGTATAATTTAGGCAGCAGCATCCTCTGTGATTGTGTTTTTAGACTCGATGGAGGGGCATTGCAATAATAATAATAATACAAATAACAGGCCAAGGTTAGTAAATTTTCCTTAGAATATTTTTAGTTTCTGAGAAATATTGGTTGTGGAAGCTGGGTCACATGGAATACGTCTGACAATGAACGAAAAAAAGACTGAAGTAGCATAACATCTGAGAGAATGTTTATCATCAGTTTATCACTTGTCCCCTGTACCAGTAACCAAATGAAACATTTTATGTAAATATTACTACAAACCATGTTCCACCTCTAACTTATAACAAGATACTATATCAAAAGTACAGCATCTGATGTCTTTTTTGATGTTCTAACAAGATAGGGTATCTTGTTAGAACCTTGTCAGACCCTCAAAGAGGGTGTGAAAGAAGCTATATCCGACTGAATTCCCAGAGTTAGGAGAAAACAAATTGAATGGGAGTTAAAGGCTATATATATGTGTTAAAGATACCAAGAAATTTTATACTTGGTTTTAATCATTTTCCCAAATAAGCAAAACAAAGTTATGCGCATAAAATAAATTCACGTCTGAGCTACTTGTATATAGAGGCTAATGACTTCATATCTCTTGCCTTAGTATGTATCCCATAATGCAAAACACATCCCCTTTCAAACGTGTATAATGTAATACATAATGGGAAGGGCCACTAAGACCGGTTTCGACCTTGTGCATTATACATGCCTGAAAGGGATATGCTTTGCATTATGGGATACATGCTAAGGTAAGTGATATGAAGTCATTAGCCTCTATATAGAAGTAGCTCAGACGTGAATTTATTCCATGGCAAAACTTTGTTTTGCTTAGTTGGGAAAATGATTAAAACCAAGTATAAAATGTCTTGGTATCTTTAACGTATTTTACACCCAAGGTAAAAAACTTTCTACACGCACACATACATATATATATATATAAAAAGAGAGATGTATGTGGATCTGATATTGTAAAAAGAGTTGTTACAACACTCAGGAACAGTATAAAAAGCAGGCTAAAAGAGAGATGGCTATGGTGAGAAGATGATATTAGATTATGAAAGGAAGTTAGCTAAACATGCCAAAGGAAATTCAAGAGAATTTCATCAGTATGTAACAAGTAGAAGATTGACTATGGAAGAATAACCTAAACAAATGAGGATAGTAAGAAAGTGTCATATGCACTAGAAATTGCTGTTAAATGTTCACTTTAGTAAGGTATTCATTCTGGGCAGACTCGTTAAGTCTTTGGATGGATTGTGAAAGGCCCCAGATGGAAGAATAATCTCAGATAAGTTAGAAGTATTAAAACTACTGCAAAGGCCTGATTTTGAATACAGCAGTCAGACTGGATGGAATATAAGTACATGTGCTGAAGGAATGCAAAAGAGTTGGCAATGCCTCTGACTAGTTGTTCAACTTGAGTCTCTGGACATGTAAGATTTATAACAAGTGGAAAGAGAGCAAAATAATTCAACTATAATAGGACAGAGCTAGGATTGATTCAGTGAATTATACACCAATTACATCTCTAGTATAGAGCTCAAATACTGGAGAGGCCGATTATGAATTGAATTCAAAGGTGAGTAGAAAGTAATAGAATTCTCTATACATGAGAGCATGGTTAGGTTTCTGTTAAAAACAGATCTTACACCAATTTCTTCACATTCTACATAAAATGACAGCAAGCTGTATAAGGAAAATATCACAATACGTTTGGTTGTTGCCAAGACATTCTGACAAGTTCCACATGAGGCTATTAAACTCAAAGGTATGGGTATGCAAAATAAACTTGTGACAGGAGAGTGGATAACTGAGAGAAGGAGGATATCCAATGGTGTAACATACCACAAGAGTCCCTCTTGGGCCACTGTGTATATTAAAAATAGTGAGGGTGTTCTGGAGTGTGATACCTAGAATAGATTTTATCTGGAAGAGTAATAACTATGTCAGTTCAATGTTGCCAGGTGTAAGATTTCAGACAGAGAATGTTACAAAGATATTATTATAGTATTGGGAATTTGCTGCAAATAGTCAATGAAACTAGAGAATTGGGGTTATAGCATCAGGGATTTAAAATTTAGAGGCCATTGTTAAGTCATCAGGAAACAAACATCTGGCAGTAACTGCTTTATAGAGAATGCTAACCAGTAAGAAAAAGTTACTCTTCAACTTTACAAGGATTTGATAAGACAAGATTTGAAATGCTGTGCACAGATGGTCACCT
The DNA here is from genome assembly GCF_054136105.1 of Typopeltis vanoorti. Lineage (NCBI taxonomy): Eukaryota > Metazoa > Arthropoda > Arachnida > Uropygi > Thelyphonidae > Typopeltis > Typopeltis vanoorti. The sequence goes on along the minus strand of NC_143557.1, from coordinate 74,170,831 downwards.
GGGTTCTGAAGATATGGGGAGATAATTGAAAAGAAAGAACCAGATAACCAAAATGATAAATGGCCTACTGCATATATGAAAAGACTAAAGGATTATTATTATGTGACACCTCCAGGGAGTCCAAAGACTCTTCGAGGGAGAGTGCAGCAACAGCATCAAACGATTGATCCCTTCCAACTACTAACCACACTCAAACTTGCTTAACTTTTTTTGTGAGCCATTAGTAGCAGAGACTCTACCAATCGACCAGATATTATTATTATTATTATTATTACGGGCAACTCCAAGGAGTTCCTAGACTCATCGAGGGAAGACCTGAACATCATGTTCATCAACTATTCAACATTCACACAGTATCTATCATACTTTGCCTTGAACTCATTCACAGTCATAGCACCCACAACAGATTCTGGCAGCTTATTCCACTCATTCACTACTCTAAAAGTAAAAAACCTAGCTCTAACACCCTTACTAACCCCAGCTTCCATGGATGGTCCCTAGTCCTCCCACCACCAGTCCTGTTCTCAAAAATATCCTCTGAATTAATCCTATAGAAACCCTTTACTAATTTGAATGTCTCAATCATATCCCCCCTTTTCCACCTATCAACCAATTTCTGCAACCCACAAATCTTCAACCTGTTCTCATAAGGTTCATTCCACAGACGGGCTATTGGTCACTTGCCTCTGGATCCTCTCCACCTCCTCCCCATCTAGAAGAAACCCAGACGACCAAATCTGGGCACAGCAGTTCAGATGGGGTTTTATCAAGGCTCAATACAGAGGAACAATAGCTTGCTTGTCTCTGCTCGTCAATGTATTTTTTAGCAGCCAAGTGATTTGATGAGCTGATTTAGCCACTTTTGCAATGTGCCCCCTAAACATCAACTCCCTATCCACCAACACTCCCAAATCCCTGGCCTCATCAATCTCCTGGAGTACCGTTCCACCAATGTGGTATACTGCTGCTAATCTTTTCACCCCAAAATGAATAACCTTACATTTTGCCACATTAAATTGACATCCATTCTCCTTAGCCCAGTCCTCCAATCTATCCAAATCATCCTGCAAAATTCTGACATCATCTGCATTCACTATTGTCCTACTCAACTTTTCATCATCAGCAAACAAATGAACTGTTCCTCTCAGATCCTTTCCTATATCGTTAATGAACAAATTAAATAGTAGTGGTCCAAGAACAGAACCCTGCAGCACACCACTAGTCACAGGCTGTCTTTTGGACTCTACTCCTGAATAAGCAACTCTCTGATATCTCTCCATCAACCACCCACCTATCCATCTCACCAACCCTATATCCATCCCCATATGTTGCGGTTTACTGATTAGAATTCCATGTGGTATCCTGTCCAAGGCCTTAGCCAGGTCCAGTAGTATCACTGTAAACCCATTACCCTATCGAGTTCAGCCGTCACTGTGTTATAAAACTTGAGCAAGTTACTGAGGCATGATCTACCCTTCACAAAACCATGCTGTCCTCCATACAGTATCTCATTTTCATCAATCCATTCCTGTATTTTACTCTTGACTATTTTCTCCAAGACCTTGACAATGACTCCTGATATGCTGATCGGTCAGTAATTTGCAACAGCTGTCTTGGATCCTCCTTTATGCAGTGGAGCTATTATCCCCTCTTTCCACCCCTTCAGGACTAAACAGACCCAAGACTTAGATTGAACAATATGGTCAAGGGCACTGACAATTCTTTAGCCGCTTCACATAAGATCCGTGCTGGTATGTCATCCAATCCCACAGATGTATTCACATTAAGGTTTTGTAATAGACTATTCACTTCCACTTCATTCACCACAATTCCTGTATAAACTAATGGTTCCTTCATTCCTTCAATGTCACCACCTGGATGATATACTCTTGCAAAGTGCTCACTCAGTAATTCCACTATATCAACTGAATCAGTTGATATAGTGGAATTACTTGAATTAAATCTGGATTTAAATAATTACTTTAATTATTTAAATCCAATTCCCTACCATCGGCATTCCTTAAAATCATTCTGCCGTATACAGTTTTTCTCTTACTTGCAATCCCAAGACCTTGGGATTTGCAGCATATTGAAAAAACTATTTGGGATTCTCTTTAGCTTGCATGGCTTTTCCTTTCATAATCCCCTTTTGCTTTTCTTACCACATTCGTCACTCTTCTGGCCTGTGCTTTATACCATTCGTGAGCCTGCAGGTCACCTTTCTCCTTAAATTCCCTCCACAGTTGTTTCTTTTTTTGCAGCTCAATCTTAATGGTATTATTCATCCATTTAACCTTACTTGATTTACTATTCAAACTCTAGGTATAGAGTCAGCCATTACCTCCTGCAAACGCTCCTTGACCACTTGCCATGCGCTTTCAACATCCAGTCCTTGCAGTTTTACATGCCAAGGCACTGAACCAAGCAATCTCCTAAGCTTTTCATACTTACCAGCACGTGATTCCACGTACCCTGTCTGAAACGAAAATTTCACACATTTAGCCACCTCCCAGGTCAGTCCTTATGATCACTTTCACCAATTGGTGGCAACATGGTCATATTCATTACAGTCACGTTCTCAGATGCTATAACTAGGTCAAGCACTCTCGAACCCCTAGTATTTTCCATTACATGCTGTCTTGCTTGGATAGCTATCCCTTAATAACTGCATAAAATCCAGTTCCTTCCTCACATGTATCCTCTCCTCCTTCCAATCAATGTTACCATAGTTGAAATCCCCCATAATAATTACCCTCCTTCCACTCATTGCATCAATTTGTTTATGCATACTATCTCTACCATCTATTCCATCACCTGGTCTATAGCAGCAGCCAAATGTATATTTTGTTCTGCTAGTCTCAATCTCACACCAAATAGCCTCAAATAAGCTCATTTCACTATCCTGCAATTTAACTTCTATTCTCCTTGGCTGCAGTTCATCAGCTCTCATCAATAACACTCCTCCACCCATTTTATTCTCTCTGTCCCTCCTGAACACACTATACCCTTCACATTCTATCCCACTAACTATATCATCTTCTGTCAGCCATGTTTCACTAATGCCAATAACCTGTGGCCAGGAAGAGCCAAACAAGAAAAATTCCTCCTTCTTGTTCCTAATACTCCTGGCATTAGTATACATGAAATGCAGAAGTCCATTTGTCCCACCCCTATCTTGATGTGTTATACTAACTATCCCATTCTGATCTCTTGTCCTTCATACTAGCTCAGGCACATTATATACATTCTTACACTCAACTGCCTCACTGATGTCTGCATATCCTCTCCCCCGCCCCCTTAATGGTTCTAGTTTCCCTGATTTTGCATATCCACTTTCACTTCATTCAGCAACACTTTTTCCAGTCTCCGCACACCAAATCCATTCAGATGCAAGCCATCCATCTTGTACAAATCCTTTCACCCATCAAACTCACTCCACACCAGATCTTCTGCATAACCTGCGCATAGTCATTTGTAATTATGGCCCTCCTCCTAAACTCTTCTCTGTCATACTGCGGCAACAAACTCACTATCCTAACTCTCTCACTCTTTTCTTTTGCTACCTCTAATAATTCCTTTAAGTCCTCTCTCTCATAGCAATTTTATCTCCTTTCAAATCATTTGTTCCTGCTACGACAATCATATAGCCTTGGAAATTTGAGGAATCAATGGAGAAGAGGTCAAGCAAGCACTTACAATATAGATAAAAATGAAAGTTGGCATCTTAAAGCAACTGAGGCATAAAACTCTGAGTTTTCCCTGGAAACTAAGTAAGGATGTTTAAAAAGCATGTGAAGTCAAGATTTTTTTCATGGCATGTCTTAAGAATATGGAATGGGCCCTTATTAAAAGTTTTTTTAAGTGCAAACATGTTCAAGGAAAAATATGATAAGTACAACTAAAAGAGACCCTTCTCTGATAAGCCTGACTTCATGAAGGGGCATTCATAATAATAATTATTAACAGTTTTACAATTAACAGATAACTGCAATACGCTTATTGCTTTATATACATCAGTTCAACACATAAGAGGCTGAAGAACCTTAGTGCACGCACGCGCGCACACACACGCGCGCACACACACACACACACACACACACACACACACACACACACACACACACACACACACACACACAGTATGGGCTAAGGAGAAAAGAAACATGTCAAATATACTCTGAACAAGTTTTTATCTATTAACATCAAGAAAACATTTTTCATTAGAAAGGCTGCATGAAAGAATTCTAGCAGTGATACTGAAGTTGGTGAAAAGTTAAGGATAAATCAAATGTATACAAATGAATATTCCTGCACTTTTGATGTATCCTCAATATATGCATCCCAGAGCCTCTATAGCTCAGTCGATATAGATGAAGCCCATTGGTCAGAAAGGCCTGAGTTCGATTCCAGTCAGTGACGTGAGGAACTTTATCTGGTCTCTTTCGACGAAAGGTGAGTTAGCAGGTCTTATACACAGGTGTGGGGGGGGGGGGGGATTCTTCACCAGGAAACTCAGGTTTTTCATCTCTCAGAACAGGCAAACCGGCCCCATGAACACATGCATCTACAGACAAGACTCCTGGGGGAGAGATGGGGGGGGGGGGGGGGGAATAGGGCTAACACCTTATCCTCGAGTTATGGTTGTGGTTGTGAGTTGGAAAAACCTCAAACTGTAGAGGTAGAAGAGGAGGATTAAGTAAAGTATATGCATCCCTTCCTCCATTTATATAACTAACTAATTAAAATAATCATCAATAAACAATTGAAAGGAAAAACTGAATTGAAAAAAATTCCTTGTCTAGTCTCTAAGCAGGGTTTCCCAACTATGCACAAAAATAAATAAAAATACAAAAAATTATAAAAATATCCTTAGCATGCCCACGGTACTGATGTACTATACATTTATAAGCTTTTGTGGGTAGAAGTTACAAAAAAAAAAAAAAAAACTTGTGGCATAGATAGGAGAGTGGATAACTGAGAGCAGGAAACATCCAATGGTGTAACATACTACAAGGTTCTCCACTTGTATTACTATAATATTATTAACAACAAACTATGAATGGAATAAACAGACTCACTTAACTAGCAACAAATCTATCACACTAAACTATGTACAATCACAACATACTGGCAATATATTTCACCCCATCATCATTTTCCATGTAAAAAATCTACTACCCCTCCCTTCTTCATCATGCTATTATACAATAACGTTATACCTCTCCCTTCTTAACATCCACTATGTATCATCCCTTTTAGATTAATCTATAAAACTATAAAGCTGCAATTCACATTTCTTTAAATTTTCCCAATAACCAACTCCACGGTCCTTATATTTCCTTAGACACTTGTCTCTAGCCCTCCTCTCCAGAATTCTTTCATCACAATTAGGTTTCTGAGTCTCAGCTAGTTTTCTTTTCCCAGGGCTCAAGACATTTTTTTTTCTCCAAGTTCCGAGAATGGTGAACATTTTTTTTTAATATATACAAACTAATTCTAATTTTTTTTTTGCATCATTTGAGTGAACAACAAAACTGAAATACATTTATTTCCAATACTGGTACAAGACTAAAACAGTGATCCGATTCTGTTAATTCTTTGATTTTTTTATATTTGTTGTTGTTTTTTATGTTAACAGAAGTCCAAAATTAACTAAGATATCTGACTGGTTGTTGGTAATAACATAATTTCGCTTTGAAACTGAATGTTGCCAATAGAAGAACTATTAGCAACTGTTTGAACTGAGATTCCATTTTCAGCAGCCAACACAGATACAATCTCACTTAATTTTCTTATTTACAAAAGTTTAAAATTGATCAATGAACCTTAATTTTTTTTTGAGCTACCTGAAGGCTCTGTATGTTACTCAGCCCTTCTTCTATAATGTGATTCATGCAAACGTTCTAAATACCTTATTATCAGTCCACAAGTATTTGATTAATCTTCCATGAAATCTGCTTGGTACAACAGCTGTAGTGAGCTGCTTCCTTATTTTTACATAAGTGGTTCCAACAAACTTTCATGCTGTAACATATTCATTTCAAAGCTAAAATTTAAATATTAAAATTAAGTAAAATTAAAATTATAAAATAATAATTTTAATCTGAAGTTATTGAATGTGATCTGTATTTTAAAATAAAGATGAAAAATAACTTCATCATAGGTTACAGCATGAAAGTCTGTTGGCTGCTGGGTGATTTTTATTTTATTTATTATTATTATTTTGCTTTCATTTCATTTCATTACTTTCACTGAACAGCCTGATAAGACAGTTAATTCTGTGAAAAAAATCTAACCTGGTGAGGCTAAATATAATAAAAATGTCTGTTAAGTGAGACTGTTTCACTGCACTTCATTTTTAGTAACGTAATATTAGTCATATAATGATATTATTGTATTTTATTTTTTAAAAAAATGTATATTTTATTTTTTAAAAAAATGTATAAAACAAAAAATACAGATAGATGTATACGATAAAAACACATTTATTGTAATTGCTAAATAATTTAATCAATTCATGGTGAACTTTTAATCATCATATATAATCTATATGATTCAATACTCATCATACTAAAATCAAAAACTATAAACATTACAATAAATTACACACTTTTTCAGATTTGCAAATTTCAATTTATGGAAGGTCTCAAGTCTCAGGCTGTTTTTCCTGGAACTCAAAACAAGAAATATTAGAAAATTCCAGGGAAATTCTTATACAAGAATGCAAGAAGCAAGCAAGAAATAAGAAAGTAGTCATGCCTGGTTGTGTGCATGTGGGATCAGGAGCTGTCAAATTATTTAAACAGAAGGAAATACAATATGCTAGCAGCTATGCTTGCTATGCAAAGTATACTGAGTACGATGTCCCGAATTTTGTAAAAGCCATTCATTAATTTCTCATCCATTTGAGATGGACTGAGTCCCCTAACTAGGTTTAGGAATTAATGCTCCTCTCCTGCATCTCCTAAGGGCAAATATTTTGTGTGTGTAGGTAAGTGTCACGACATTCATCTGCCTGTTTTGAGGGATGAAAAGACAGTTTCTGAGAGAGAGAAAAATCCTCACCTCCATATGAGACCAGCTAACTCACTTTTAATTGAGAAGCCCTAATAATGGTTCACTGTATCATAGAGAAAAGGATTTGAACCCAACCAAAGGACACTGGAAGAACTAAAGCTATAGAGGATCGTTTATAAAAGTAGCAAAGTAGAAAAGATTACTCCAGATATTGTCATATAAAATGGATCATATTTTGGCATTCCTTTTCAAACTTTTGCCAGATATATAAACTTTGATTGTTATTATTTAATTATTACAGTAGGGACTAATCAACTATTGTGTAAACTTTGTCGTAATCAGTCATAATAAACACACATTTATTGTCTAAATTTCAAGTTACAAAATGCTACTGCACTGTTTCTGATTCAAGAGACTAATCAGAGCATCAATATTAATATACAATGTAATAAATGTCATTTCACATAGTAACCTCATTAATTATTATAGTAACTGAGCACACATTAATTTTGGGGCTTAATGTTTATTGTTTTCCAACCTATGCATAACCCTGGGATTACCAAGTACTGAAATGATCCAGGTCAATAATAAAAAAGGCATTTAATAATAGCTTTCTTGTAGAGTAACATATTATTCCTTTAGAGTAAATAACCCTAGAGCTGCATTTGACCTATGTACTACAGACAGTTTAGCAACCATTTATAATATATATTTCAAACCATTTTGTTAATTTTTAGCCCCAAAATTAGTCCCAATGAAAACCAACATTCAAGAAACACAAAAACTTGTAGAAAAGATTCTACATTTAATTAAGTTCCATTCAGCCAGAATGCAGTTATTACTCTCATTACAAATAATTTTGGAATAAAAAATGGTGTGAATGAAATCAAAAACTGAGATTCCTTGACTAAGTATAGAGAGAGCCTAATGCTGAATTCCATTAACATCCATCCATAGCAGTTACTGAATAGATACAATGAGTATAGACCTATATAAAAATGCATTAACTTACAATATAAACACAAAATATAACTTGTTTAAGTTAAGGGATATTACATCCCATATCATTTCTTAGCCGAATAAGAAACTCAAAGAGTTTCATGCCGAATAGTAGAAACTATATAAAGTTCGGCGATTCCAATCATAAGCAAATACCTGGATACTGCAGCAACTGACCCTAAAGGTAGTGCAAGCTGAGGCAACTCATGTCTAAGGTGGAGCAAGCGCCGATCACTATTCTTGATATTTACCCATAATGTGAACTTAGCTCCTAGGAGCTGTATTTCTGTTCAACATTATGAGAGGTCTACCCAGACCGGTTTCAACCTTTATTGAGGTCTCATCAGTGAGTAGGTAGACCTAGTTAATATCAAGTTTGTAGCGAACAGAACTTACAACCCTTCTATGAGTATTGCCGAGAGGTGTCCTAATAAATTATTAGATATATGAAGAGCCAAAGGCTTCAATTCAGCGACATATGACTTGTTTAAGTTAAGGGATATTACATCCCATATCGTTTCTTAGCCGAATAAGAAAGTGAAGCCTTTGGCTCTTCGTATATCTAACAAAATATAACTTTTATGTTTAATATGTTGTTTGTATGAGAAACAATATTCCTATTAAGCATGGAATATTTTTTTATTAGTTTTAATTTTCTTTGATGCTAAACTGATTTCCAAAAATTAACAATGAAAACTATGATTTGTGGTTACATGATTTTTATGATTTGTGGATAAGAGATGCTGAACTTATGGAATAAAATACTATGCAATTCCAACTTACATAACTCAATGCCATGGGAAATAAATCAGGACAATAGCTTTTGTCTTCCAAATACAAAAGTCAAAAAAGTTTAATCAACAAAACAATGACACCAATATAGCTAGAAAGTTTGTTTTTTAAGTGTAAAACTGTTTTACAAAGAAAAAAAGAAAGACAAGGAAAGAGCATGAAATTCTTCAATGGCATGAAAGAGAGGAGCAGAAAAGAGTGAGAGAGAGACAGAAATCACATGCATAAAGAATTATAAAATGCAAATGATGAAAATATACATTCTTAATGACAGCCACTGTCATTCCACTGTACTAAAAGCAGGCTTCCCAGTCATAAATTTTCACCTAACGTAATCAAGTAGACTATTGGGAATTATGTATGAGGATGGTCTGAAAGTTCTCAGCCTCGACCATAGATGGCACCACATCGGCAAATTTTTTTTTTTCTAAGTTGGTCCATCTGTCATAAGCATCCATGTGGAATTGCAAGTCATTCTATCAAGTTGCTTGTTTTATACAGCTGTCTAAAGCAAAAATGTTATTATTATTACCCCAAAACCTCATGGAGTCAAAGACTCATCTGGGAAGTGTTGTCTCTATCCCTTGAAATGGATAAAATTGAGTATTGTGCGGTTATAAAATTGTTTGTAAACGAAGGTTTAATGCCAAAAAAATTCATTCAAAGTTCATAAAAGTTTATGAGCACTGTTCTCCTTCGTTTTCGACAATTAAGAAATGAGCTGCCAAGTTTAAACGTGGCCATACCAGCCTTGAAGATGATCCACGTGAAGGATGTCCAAAAAAGTGTAACAACACCAGAAATCGTTGATCAAGTGCACGGTATGGTATTGGATGACCGGCGAGTCAAATTGAGTGAAATTGCTGAGCCTATAGGCATTTCAAAAGAACGTGTAGCATAAATTTTGCACGTGAAGAATTGCAAATGAAGAAGCTTTGCATAAGATGGGTGCCACGCTTACTAACAGCAGGTCAAAAATGCACTCACATGAAAATCTCTGAACAGTGCATGGAGCATTTTAACAAGAATAAAACTGATTTTGTGCATCAATTTATTACTATGGATGAGACTTGGATTCATCATTACACACCAAAATCCAAACAGAAGTCAAAACAGTGGACAGAAGCCAGTCGTTCAGCACCGAAGAAGACAAAGTCGGTTCCATCAGCAGGAAAAGTCATGGCATCGGTGTTTTGGGATGCTAAAGGCATTTTGTTTATTAATTATCTTGAAAAGGGTAAAACAATAACCGGGGAATATTATTCCGATCTTTTAACCAGACTAGACAAAAAAATTTATGAGAAAAGACCCGGTTTGCAGAAGAAAAAAATCATGTTTTATCAGGACAATCCATCTGCCCACAAAGGTGTTTTGGCAATGGGAAAATTAAGGGATCTGCACTATGAATTGTTGGAACTTCCACCATATTCCCCCAAATTTGGCTCCCTCTGACTTCTATCTCTTACCAAAACTAAAACTCTTCCTCGCTGGTCAGCGTTTTTCTTCAAATTAAGAGGTGATTGTAGCTATAGAGGGGTATTTTGCAGATCTTACTGAGAACCACTACTGGAATGGGATAATGGCAGTGGAGCATCGCTGGAATAAATGTATTAGTCTTAAGGGAGATTATGTTGAAACATAAAAATAATTTTCAAATTATAAATTTGTTTTTTCATTGTTAGACCGAGAACTTTTCAGACCGCCCTCATATATCTGCAAACTATGTATGGTAAGATTCTATATATACAGTATATATAAATAGTAAGGGTTTAATTTTAATATTAATAATGACTTTGAAACACATTGTTGGAATGAGGTGAGACAGTGAACAAAAATAAATATATATACTTAAAAATATGTGTGCAATAATCCATACTTTATTAAAAGAGAAGATAACAAATATCCAATATTCTTTGGTGACCAGATAGCAAAACAAAAGAAAGTGTCTATCTTTGAAACTTAAGTTTTAAAATTAACTAAGAGCTTATGAGATTCAACTTTCAACATGAGTTACTTTGTATTGCACTTAGAAAGATAAGTTTTTCCCAGAAGTCTGTATAATTGCCATTTATTAATGCTTTTGATTAAAGTTTCAATGACCTAACAGCTGTTTTGTTTTTGTTATAGACAGGCAGAAACATTTTGAGGGCAAAAACTTTTCTTAATACCAAGGAATTCCAAGTTTGAAAACTGTATTTTCCATAAGTTGGGTTAGCAACATGCGGCTTGCAAGAGGCACTTTCATGAGGCACTTTGAACATGTAACAGTAGCTAATTAACTTTTAACCTACATGTACGAAATGTGCATACCACAAACACTTCTCAGTTTAGTTTGTCTGTACATCACAAGCAGAGCATGCATACTGCAAGATGTCGAAGGTTAATCATTGCAGCTGGGGCAAGTATAAAACAGTTAAAACAGGAACAAAAGAATGCTCGTGTTTACGTAGTGTTTGTGATAGTATATGAATTCATATTATAAATCACTTGTTTTTTTAAATAAGTGATGTGGTATTATTAAACAAAGGAAATAAGAGGACATTAAAATACTATCACTTTTAAAATGTCAACTCAAAAGAGAGCGAGAGGTTGAGCAATAAAATTGGGCATTTAAGAAGGAAAGGACTTGAGTCATATGCATTTGTTGTATATTCTACAAGATTTCTGGTGTGTTTAATGTACAGTGAAAAACTTTCAAAACAATAAAAAAACATGGAAGCGCATTTTTAAAACTAAACATGACACACGTTTGCCAAAACATATCCAGCCAGTGAGCTAACAAAAAAAGACTAAGTAAACAAGTTGCAATAGAAAATGACATTAACAAATAATTCATTGTCAAAGTGAATCACATCATCATCATCAAGCAATACAGATGTTGCTAGTTTTGTAGTTTCATGTGAAATTGTAACATGATGGGGGATGAGGGCAAATTATTACATTTTCCAATGTTTAAAAAAATATATATCAAGGATGAACTGAAAATAATCCCAATCCCTATTAATGTGCCATTTTTTCAACATATGATTCTCAAAATGCATACCAAATTCAGTGTAGATTTGAGAATTTTAGGAAGGAAAATATGACATTATTTTTAATCAAACTTCTTGAAGTGAGTACTTACCAGTTAAATTTTTCTCCATTCCCTGAAACTGATGAAGCACAATTTGAAATGGAATTACTGGACTTAAAAATCAAGGACATGCAAGATTCCTGTATATAAGCTTATATGTTGGTTACACATAGCTTTTAATTTTTCAGGAAATGAAAACATGTACTAGAATTATTAATTATAAAAAGCTTTAATTAATACCTTGACAGGTATTGGTGATCAGGATACATTGGAAAGGGTCCAGAGAAGATTCACAAAGGGGGTCAGTGGTCTCTGGAATGTGGAGTACGAGGACAGATTGAGAGAATGTAAGTTGCAGAGCCTCGTGAATAGGAGGAAGAAGGGGGGATATAACTGAGACATATAAGCTAGTCAGGGGTTGTTATCGGGTAGACATGGAAGAGATTTTTCATAGAATGGGAAGGGGGGGGGGTAGAACAAGAGGCAATCACTGGAAACTGTATAAGGAGGGTGTGAGCAGAGGAGTGAGGAGTAGATTCTTTGTATAGAGTGTGGTTGGTGAGTGGAAGGCATTGCCTGAATGTTGTGGGTGTAGACACACTGAATCAGTTTAACACATGGATAGATATGTGTGCAATAGCATGTACCTCCCACGATGAGTCTCTGACTCCATGGAGGTCAAATATTAATAATAATAAAATACATTCCTATATATCGGCAACGTTACTTGCCATCATCAGGAATCACAAAAACAATGATATGTGCAAGCAGGCACTAACACTGAGCAAATGAGACTGCATAAAGGCAACAGAAGTTAGGCCTGGAATCCTAAACAGTCCCCAAGTGAGCTAAATTGGGTTGACAACAATCTTAAAATGTATGCTTCCCAAATTTGGGGCAGTCTCATGCACCCAAATTTGTCAAGGTCTGGAAAGTTTTTCAAAGCTGATTCGACAAATAGTCTGTTTTATTTGCTGTGGTGTAATAGAGTGACCTTCTTCCAGAGTATCCTGTGGTTGGTGTCCAAAGCATGGTCAGCAAGTCCTGAGAGTGGCTGTATTGGTGGAACAGGATTTAGTCCTTGTGTTCAGATATCCTGATATTGGTTGTCCTGCCTGCTTGGCCATAGTAACACAGTTTGCAACTGCAAGGGACATACTGTCTGGTTACACCATGTGGATGATGTGTTCTCCATTTGGCCACATGGCCTGGATACACTCCACAATTTCTTAACACATCTAAACAATCAAGACCCCCGGGATCCAGTTTACCTTGGAAAAGGAAAACAACAGTCTCCCCTTCTTAGATGGATTCCTGGCATTCTCCGTTTACAGAAAACTACACACAAACAGGTAGATGCATACATCTACCAGCAGTCACCCCCTCCCACTTCCCAATAATATGGGATTATAAAAATCCTATATCACAGGGCAAAAGTAATCTGTTCGGATAACAATGCCATAAATGCTGAACTTGACCATATCCTTAACGCTTTCTTAGTCAATGGCTACAACCCCAAAAAATCCATGTAAACAGCAATCCCCCCCCCCCATTCTCTTCAAAGCAGAGATTGTTCAAATCTATCACCATTCCATATATCTGGAGCATATCCAAAAAAATTAACAAAAATCCTAAGGAAATATGACCTTACAACCAGTTACAGATCACATAAGAAATTGGCATCTTTTATCTGCTCCACTAAAGACCAGCCACATCCCGTAGGCCTACCAGGAGTATACCAGGTCCCTTGCAGTTGCAAACTATCCTACTATGGCCAAACAGGCAAGATAGCCAATATCAGGATATCCAAACACAAGGACCAACCACAGGATGTAGTCCTTGTGTTCGGATATCCTGATATTGGCTATCCTTCCTGTTTGGCCATACGAGAATAGTTTGCAACTACAAAGGAAGAAGGACACTCTATTACACTGCAGCAAATACAAGTATGAAACACTATTTACAAGTTTGGGTGCATGAGACTGCCCCAAATTTGGGAAGCATACACTTTAAGATAGTATATTAATATATATTTAATTTTTATATACGGTATATTAATAAATATTTAATTTTTTTTTTTTTACATGAAACATCTTCCGACTCTTCCATAACATTACTTAATAAATTCCCCCCTTTCACCCATTCTTCCAGCTGAGTTGAACAGAGGTGTGGTTCTTTGTATTATTTTAGTCCAATGGCCAAGACAACCCAATTTAAAGGAGAGAGCACTGTTTAGGACTCTAGGTCTGACTTCTGTTGCCTTTATTCAGCCTCATTTCTTAAGTGAGAGTGCCTGCGTGAACATATCATTGTTTGTGTGATCCCTGATGATGGCAATGTAGCACTGCCAAAATATAGGAAGGTAGTCAAGTTTTTTATAATTAATAATTCTAGTATATATTGTCATATCCTGAAAAATTAAAAGCAACATGCAAGACTAAAATGACTTAAAACTGAAACTGAGGATTTTGAGAGGCAAAAGGCTGCCTTGCAATTCCTCACAAATGGATGGATAGATGAGTTGAAAAAGAAAGACTAAATTGTGTTTGAAGTGTGGAGTATCTTATCAGACACACATAAATTTGAAAATATCTGCATTTGGACTTCTCTCAGTTTTTGGGTCAACATATTTCTGCAAGCAAACGTTTTTAACATGAATAATATTAAAAATAAATCAAGAAACCAACTGTTTTAAGAATACAAGTCTCTCAGCATGTTTAAAGATGAAAATTATGGCATGCTCTCCTGATGTTGAGACTTCATCAAGAAGTTCAGCAGCAAAAGTCAAGTCAAGTAAGTATTTAACTGGATGTTTGTTACATTTCTTCAGTATATTAATAAATATTTAATTTTTTTTATTTACATAAAACACCTTCCCACTCTTCCATAACATTTCTTAATAAATCCCCCCCCCCTTTCACCCCATTCTTCCAGCTGAGTTGAACAGGTGTGGTTCTTTGTATTTTTTTTTTTTAATTAGATCAAAAATGGCTCTTAACTCAAAGAAGGTTGCTGACCTGTGCCATGTCAACTTGTGTCTGATGTAATAAACATAAGTAATGAAGAACAAAGTGAAAAAAAAAAAAAAAATAAATAAAATAAAAACATCACATATTAGAGATGGTTAAAGAAAGGATAATAAATATCCAATATTGTTTTATAGCCAAATAACAAAATGTTTACCTCTGGAACTTAAAGTTTTAAAAAGATAAATATTTTGAAATAGTTCTTAAACCATGACTAGTAAAACCTTAATCAAAAGCATTAATAAAACAGAATATATGGGCTTCTGGAGCAGATTTTATTATCTTTTAAGTAGTACAATACCAACACAATTATTATGCTGAAACTGTATGACTTTTGAAACGTGTTTTAAAGTTTCAGAGACAATGGTTATAATTTGGTTATAAAGCAATATTTTTAATCTTTATTATCCTTTCTAGGCTCTTTTCTGCAATATTCTCATGATTTATAAATCATAAGTGTCAATATCATCACAGTCCAAAAAGAGTCTAAATGCTCTGAATATACACTCATGAACAGTTGAAATAGAGATACCTGCCATGTTGGCGAAATGGTGCTGTGGTCGCCCCGGCGAATGGAATAGTGCCACATGGCGCATGACGGGGGATGATGTCAGACCTTGTACCGACCATCTGAGTAATAGTCGAGCACAGAATGGGGAAGACTCGAGATCTCAGCGAATTCGATCCAGTCAGAGCCAGGCATATGGGGCACTCCATCTCCGAAGTCATGCAGGCACTGGTCTTTTCACGAACCACTGTGTCAGAGTGTACCGTGAGTACATGGAATCGGGTAAAACCACAGCCGTCAGGGAAAACTGCATTGGTGTACAACGTGTCGATGACAGGGGGATGCCATCAGCTAGCTCAGATGGTAACAGCAGATAGATGGGCCACATTGCCGCAGATCACTCGCCAATTCAATGCTGGACAACAAAGACTTGTGAGCAGCCACACCATCCAGAGCCATCTCCTCGCTATGAGGTACAGAAGCCACCGCCCGACCAGGGTACCTCTGCTCACCGCACATCACAAGGCACAACAATTAGCATGGGTGCAGGAACACCACCATTGGACCCTCGATGCAAGGAAAAAAGGTGACCTGGACCGATGAGTCAAGGGACACGTTGGTACAATAGATGGCAGGGTACGAGTGCGTTGCCAAGCACATGAAGCGATGGGATCCCTCGTGCCAGCAGGGTACAGTTCAGGCCAGTGGTGGTATCCTCGTATGGGAACTGTTTACGTGGGATGAAATGGGTCCCCTGGTAAATCTACCGTCGTCCCTCACCGGCAAACAATACAGGGACCTGCTGTCAGATCATGTGCACCCATTTCTGCACCTACAGCACCCTGTAGGAGACCTGTACCTACAGCAAGACAATGCACCGGCCCACCACTCCCAAATTGTAGCCGAGTGGGTGGATGAACACTCCATGGACATGAGGATGTGTGGCTGATCCCCCAAGGTCCCCTGACCTCAATCCTATTGAACATATCTGGGATGCTGTCGAGAGAGATATATGCACCCTGGACCCTGCTCCGACCAATCCCCATGCATTGTGGGAGGCTGTGCAGTGGTCATGAATCAGTTTGGCTCCCCAACACTTCCAGTGCCTTGTGGAGTCCATGCCATGCCGCATCGCCACCGTCCTCAAGGCGAAAGGGGGATGCTACCCTACTAGGCAGGTATCTCTAATTCAACTGCTCATGAGTGTATTATTTGGAAGTAAGCAGTAGCTATTATGTCAGCAGTAGCCAGTAGCAAGGATTAACACTGAATATCATTTAATAAAATAGGACAGATGAAAAGATGTCTTCACATGATGCTGCCTGATAAAATTAAGAATAGTGGAAGGAAAGTTAGAATGAAGAAGAATGAACAGAGGATGAGCAGAAGGTTTGAGGAGAAGAATGCGATTCAAGTGTTTTTTTTTTTTTAAATTCCCAGGGCTGACATCACTTGCTACAGGGAAAAATAAAGCTGTCACCTTTTATTTTCCCCACATCTAAGAGGCATTTTACATTAACCCTTCCTCTATCTTTTGCATATCTTTATTTTTCTTCACCCTAGTTTCCTTCCAGAAATCCTTTAGAAATTAATATAAACCCAGCATCCCATGTTTGTCAACTCATGCCCACAGAAAGACACCTTCTTATCTTTCTATCAGCTCTGATAAAATGGTTGAACCTAGTACTAGGGTTTGCTGATCTTTAAAATAACATCTAGTGCTAACTTAGTCTCCAAATAATTAAACCGAAGTATGCATATTTATGGATAAATTGCATAATCTTTTAGAAAATTATGTTATAACTATGGCAATAATTTTTGTAATAAACTAGTTATAATTATTGCATACTTGTAATATTGCAATAAGAATGGTCTATAAGCCTTCAATATAATGAGGAAAATGTAAGACTTTTGTCAATACCATACATATATGGTATAACTTTAATATAATTCTCATGGAGGCAAGGATCATTAAATAATGGACAGGAAGATGATGCTGGAGGGAACACATTTCAAAGTTGGAGAGAACTAGCAGCAGATTGCTGCAATGGTGATAAGGGTGTAATGATTCCGCTGAACAGATTATGGCCTACTGTGTAAGATCCAATTTCCTGGATTTTCAAGGTATTTTTCAGAGTGAATTCCACACACACACAGGTAGTTGCAAAACCACATATGGCACATTAGTGCTGCTTGTAGACAACTGGTTAAAGGAAGAAACCTGTTATATTTTTTGAATAAGTGGAGGTTGTAGACCTCAGGGAAAATTGTGTAGTGGGGGGGGAGAGACTGTTCCAAAAAATAGAAGTGGACAGAATACAAGAGGAGAATGAGAGGATGGTTCAGTGTTTGACACTGGGCAGAAAATAGATATTTTTAAACAAGTGTCAGTTTCTTGCAGAAATGGTGGCAGCATTTTAGAATGGCACCCATGAAATTGCATATAGAAGAGGAGGCATAAGACAGAAACAGAACATCTACAAAAAAAGTGAACTACAACAAATCTGCAACAGAGGGATTATCAATCAAATCAAAAATTATCAATAATTTTTCTTTTCTGGACAATAGCAACAACAAGCATTTTTTGGGAGATTTTTAGTGAACCACTCCAAATGTGAGAAAAATATTCCAAAGTAGCAAAGATTTCAGATTTATTCTGAAATCTTTGCTACTTTGGAATATTGAATCTAGTGTTATTTGATATAAATATTTGAGATTTATAGTTTTAGAAGCCATGAGAAATAATGTCTTTAGTAGAAAACTACAAAGTTTAACAGAGGAGAAGACTATGGATGTGATAAATTGATGTTGGGAAATGCAAGAGGTGTAAGTCAGTCCCAGAAGGGAGGGGGGGAGAGATGTGATCACAAGAAATAAGAACAGAATTGTGTTTACAGCAATGAAGTTGCTATCCTCAGCGCTACAAATGTCAATAAGAAGTGTTTAAGACACTGATTATCAAAGATCTTGTTAGTTTTAGATACTGAGCAATGTGAAGTTTGTAAAATCAAAAAAGAGAAATGGAGTACACTATCAAAAAACTATGGATATGATTCAAATTTAGTGAGAGGGTATCATTTATGAACAGGAAACAAGTGTGGATCAAAGTACAGAATCCAAGGATACTCCATTATTGGTAAAATATGAAGAAAGGATGCCATCCATCATGACACACACTGACTAGAGAGCGAAATTGGCAATTGAATTGCAGTTACATCATAAGATAGTAATATGTTTAGTAGGTCTTTGTGCCAGATATAGTCAAATGTCCTAGTAATATCTAGAGAGCAACCACATAAATTTCACTAAATTTATGTGGTTGCTTTCTCTCACCTTTCTATAGCTGTCCTATATACAGTGGCATATTTAGGTATAGGCCCGGGCCTAGAATTTTGAGGGGTGGTGGAAATTTCCGGGCTCTCATTTTTGTAATTATATTTATATTATGAATTTACGATATAAATAGGTTATTAATGAACATGTAAATCAACATGTTCATTAAATATAGGGGGCAGCACCTTCTGTGGGCCTAGGGGTGGGAAATACCTAAATATGCCACTGCCTATATTATTATATATATATATATATATATATATATATATAGTGACAAGGAAATCTACTGTGTACCTAGGAATCTATATTGATGGTTATGATTAACTGGTGAGCTTCTGTTTGATGAAGAAGTTGACTGCTGACGATTTTCTTCGTTATTTTTGATAGAACTAAGATAGGTAATGGGACAATAGCTTGAAGTTTAACTATTATTATCTCCTTTCTTCAGAATGGGTTGAAAATAGGACTGTTTCATGCTATAGAAGAGATGTCAGAAATGGGTATGATAGATTGCAAGGATGACACAGAACTACAATTTTAAAGTGCAAATGGGAGGGGGGGGGTAACATGAAGACCAGGATATGGCTGCCATTTTTAAACATGGAGTAGTCTGAAACAAGTTCCACAGAAATAGCATACTAGTATATTCTTTTTTTTACAAAATATGATATAATTCCACATGAAGCTGTTATTAGACAAAGACAGCAAGAATTAGGAGATATGCAAAGTTCCTTATATCCTGGTAGAAAGTGAATAATAATAATACATAGTTACTGTATATCACAGTATACAGCAAATATTTCAAAATAAAAGTTTCAAGTTGTAGCAGAGTAAAAGCTTCAATAAGTTATGCATTTTAATTAAATTCAGATATTATAATGATTATCATGAAGATTATAAATTTACGAATTATAAAGACTGTATACTCAACTATCTGGATGCATGCCGCAGTATGCAATTCTGCAATACAAAATTACACATTTTGTCTATGTAAATATGGACAAAACACAATTTTGTATTGCCATCTGTTGCAATGTTTACTGGTTAAGAATTTCATTTCATTTTTTTTCCTATTAATTCATTAAGAAAAAAAATTTTTTCCTTCTAACTTCATAAACTCTGTAACATGGCTGTACTGCATATTGTCAAAACAGAAAATGCTGTTTGGTTATGTTACCTTAATGAAATCACTATTCTATAATATTAACAAAAGGTTCATATTTCAAATGACAGAATAACAAATAAAATGCATATTTATTAATTTTATGTAAGTAATACATAGATGAAATGAAAATGCTTTGCTTATATACCAAACTTTTCACATCACATCCAGCTACACTTGTTTAACTTGGTTTTATATTTTAAAAGCAGATTAATGGAGAGCAATTCTTCATTACTGTATCCTAGTTACACTAGCTTCACCCATAACAGCTGCCAGCAACAATGTCAACGGAATCTTCTGAGTCTGGTATCCATTCAGAAAGCATAATCCATTTGCATTGTGTAATGATGATTCCCCCCCCCTTGACTCCTAATACATGGCATATATAAAGACCAGTAAAAGATTCATTTATTTATCTTGAAGAAATAATATAGGCAAATCCTTGATTTAACAGTATATCACAGAAAAATAAACACTCTGAATTTCACTGGTGGTAATCCAGGAAAAAAAGAATGGCAGCAATTGTATATTGATATTAGAGAAACTACTTTTGGTTCTAAAATGTATATTAAGTAACTAGAAGAATCTTGCACTACTGATGATTTGCTTTCAAATAACTTATTAAGAACTATGAACAGGTGTGTGTGTGTGTGTGTGGGTACACAAACACATACACACCTATATGCAATATAACCTGGATAGTGGACCACTTTTGTGCAAATCATCCATCAATAACTTAACTTCAGAAACAAACCGATGAAAGAGAATAATTATGTTTCTGTAATTTGAACTACTATGGTATCCGTATTTTTTTTTAACCTGATTCAAACAATTTACTTGAACCAGTAAACTTCGGTTATTCTAATTTACATACAAAAATATTTTACACATTTCAAGTTTTCTTTTCACACTTTAATCAAGGACAACAATATCTTTCTGGGGATTATCACTTGCATTACTTGAATTATCACTAGTATTATCAGCAGGGCTAGCCAGAACACTGTCTAAAAGTTTATCAGGAAGAACATTAAAACACTTATCATAGTCTCTTTCAGTTACCCTTAACTCAGCAAGTAGATTTTTTTGCTCTTGTGCTAATTCTTGATATGCCTTCTTTCTAAACAGATAATGGCGCTGATTTTCTCTAGTTGGTCCTTCATTTTCACCAAATCCCAAAGCAGCAACCTTTGATAAAAAATGGCGTGCAAACCCACAGGTATACTTTGGTCTTTTGGATTCCTCAGTAGCCAGAGAAGTTTGAGGTGGATCTGGAGTTAGTTTTAACTGAACACATCTTGATGGTGTTAATTCAAAGATATGATGAGTGAGAAGTCTTCGAATTTGTGATCTGTATGTATTGACGAACTCTTCATCTGATCCCCAATCAGCATACTGTGGTTGCTGCTGACTGTTTTGTTGTGGCGAAGAAATGTTTAGCATGGGATCATTAACTGATGTTGAAGATGATGCAGATGGTGAATTTAAAGATGACGGTGTTATTGGTGAATTTAATGCTGGCATAACAGGAGAATTCATTGTTGGCACTACTGAAGAAGTCAATGTTGATGCTACTGGTGATGAACTTAATGGTGGTACTTTTGATGAATTAGATGCTAATGAATCCTCCTTATCTGGAATGGAAGATGTATTTTGGAGAGGGGTGGAAGAATGTGATTTAGACACTACAGATACTGAAAGTGATGATGGTAAATTAAAATCATAAGGCAAACCATTGCTATTTGATTTGGCAGCACAAGAAGTAACTGATGTAAGTGTTATTTCTTTTCTGCGAACTGGTAATCCAGCTGATCTTACACTTACAATACTTGGTAGTTCACCAGACGGTAAAGTTTCACTTATTCTTCTTATGCTTACAGCTTGATTTGGAATATTTGGTGATAATTCAGATCTATGTTCATTTGATATATTATACCTTACAGTAGGTCTTCTTGGTACTACTGTATTACTTATAGTATTTGGCAAAGATGGGACAGTATGTCTTATTGGTGAAGAATTTGTAGCAGTAATTCTTGGTGGAGTTGTCACAACTGTTGATGAGACGGTAGGTCGAGAAGTTAATGATGGTTCCACAACAGTACTTTCAAGGAGCGAGAGTCTCTGTTCTAAAACAAAATTCAAAATTTGTCTTGCATGCCACACTGTATTCTCTGTAATTTCTATATTCCAAGTAAGTGGGTCTAGTGTCAAATTCCAATTTACAGTTTCTATAATGTTCTCAAGAACATGTAAAACACAACACAATCTCCCCAAATAGCGTAAAGTATTCTTAAAAGTTTTACATTGCACATTTTTTCTTGCTGCAAATCTTGCTACTTCAGAAAACTCATCATGAAATTGGCCAAACTTATACCTTGCTTCTGGACTTAATTTGTAAATTATTTGAGAAGATGAATGGAGTTCATATATTCCCTGAAGAACTCTTTTGAGATTCACAGCTGATAACTCAGATGGGAACTGATTAAACTTAAAATACTTTTCTTCAGAACAAATTGTTAAAAAGCATTCCCTGAGAAGAGAAGAAAATGAGTTATTCTTCAGATAGAGTTGATGTAATGTTGATGGCTGAGAAAATGCAGTGAAATTTACACAGGTTTTGGTCACAAGTTCGGAATTTGCTTTTGAAGTTATCCATGATGACCCATCATGTAATTTAAACATGACCTGAACATCTGCTGGGGATGGTAAAATTTCTCGCAAAGTCTGAATATTACTATAAAGTCCAACTGCATGTCCTCGGCTAGCAACTAGAACTTCATGTAGTTCTTCAGTTTTAAAAAAGTCAATAATAAATTTGCTGGAATTTGATGCTTCTGTATTCTCAGGGAGTGTTTCCTCATTGCAATTTTTTTTCACTTCACCCTGAACTTGTAGCATTACTTGTCGCATGTACTCAATGACATCAATTCTCTGTAGCGTTACTGGTGTGACAATAAGTGTCCATAGTATTGGTGGCTCATGCCATTCAGCTGTTAATTCTAGGTAGGTGTCCACCCCCATACATGAGGTGCAACATGTCAAAAGAGAAAAAAAGAAACATTTCTCACTGCAACCCAGAGAAGATGCATATGATGCAACAAATTGATATACTGCAGTTGAACATACTTGATTTAAATTGAAGGGAACTGATAGAGCTTTCCTGAAGCGCTTCATAAACTCCATTGAGTTGGCACTTGAAAAGGTAGATTCAGAATCAGCAGTTCCTGAGAAAGTAAGAAAATGAATTATTGAAAAGATTACTGCTTTTGAAAATGTAGTCAGAATCAGCAGTTCCAGAGAAAGTAATAAAATGTATTAGTGAAAAGATTACTACTTCCATAAGGAGAACTTCAGATTCTTTTAGCTATTCTTTTAACCTGTGCATGTCAATAATTTGCCTACTTTCCCAGTTAGATAGCAGATTATATAAAAGGGAATAAAACAGTATTATAATCACTTTGAGATAATTCAGGCTAACAATGGCTTCACTAAAGTATAACATGCATAACAATATTTTCCCTCCAAAACAGGAGTTACATTTGTACTAACACATACTTATTACATTCATATAAAACAGGAATAATAATATGACTGCTGTAACTATGACACTCTGAGATTCAGAATATTCCTGGTATCTTTTCTCCATCCTTGGATAATAATCCAAGACAAAAATCTCTACAAAGATGGAGCTGAGAGATGAAATTTAGTGTAGGAATGGTCTGATGATGAAAAATAGCTTTCAAATGTGTTATATTTAAAAACAATCATGATGGCAGTCTTAGACACTGTTTGTATTTTCACAGGATTCTCTTCCATAGTACACTTTAGCAAATGTTATCACCTTATTTTCTTGCTTCCAAGCTGCAGTTTTCTCTGGAGGGATCATAATCCATATCAATGTCTGAATGTGAATCTGACCTCACAGCTTTTTCATGAGAAAACAGCGGCATTTCCCTAACACCACCACAAAGGTCTGTTTCATTCAAAGGTATTTTTAACTTTGCTGGAAGGAAGTCTGTTTTATTTCATCTTGTTAAAAGACAGCACAAGACAAACAGGTTACCATTTCTTCCCCAGAAATCATGGAACTATCTGTTTCCATTTTGATACTTAAAAATCTCATCATCAGTAAACATTCCTCAGACTAAATTTCACACCACAAGCACCAATATTAAAAAGATTTCCAACTTTCCTTTATCTCATATTGACGATTAATGAAATCTTATTACACCACTGATATTGTCTTCTACTCAATTTTTTTTTTTTTGTGTGTGTGTGTGTGCATGCACGTGCTTTGTTTGTTTTAAGATGGGGAAGGATAAGATGACAAATGTTGTAATGAAAGCATAAGCTTATAACTGTTTGTTGTTGCAGAGGTTTCTTTTAGCTTGACTTAGTTCAGATGATAAAGTACTTTATTAGATTGCTGTATTCATAATAAACCTTAGAAAATTCAGTTACCTATTTTCCTTTTCCATACAAAGATATTAGCTTCTTTGGAAAGTTTGATAAAAATTTATGCCTGAATGCGTATTTGAACACAAATAGCCTTTTGATGGGAAAGGAAGGCAATGGATTTCAGTGGCCGAATCACATTTAAAAAGTCTGTTATTTAATGTCTTCAGAATGTCTGCTATTAAGAGACACCATCAACAGCTACTAAGAACAAGAGTAACAAACAAGGAATGAATGGTGCCACACAAAAGATGAAACATGGCGAAGACTGGAAAGATTTGAAGTTAAGAAATAAGATGAAATGTGTTACATAAGATCAGATGACAGATGAACATAAATCAAAGTGAATATAAATGAATGATTTAAGAGAAGCGCTGTAAAGGAATCCGATTATCAGGGTGTGTTGAATAGGATACACAAAGTTTGCTTTCTAGGGGGGAAAAAAGGTGAGAAGGACAATTAAGGCTTTAAATAGGAAGAATAAACAAACAGGAGAGTTAAATACTGAAACAAATTATATGGATCAAGTGAAGAAACATTCAAAGAAGGATGTCAGATTATAGAGATCAGCAAATAATAACAGTGAGTGAACATGATGGATGATATTTTACTAGAACATTGTGAGTAGAAGGGAGTAAAAGTCGTCAATGTGTCAAATAAGTATGAGGGACTGATGGAAATGTATAAAAAATATAGCTTGCATTTGAATGGTTCGGGTAATGGTGAATGAGTTACGAGAAAAGAGCAGTGGGATAGTGGAAGGAACAAGAAATGAAATAGGCATGTATAATGAACAAGTGTGTGTGTGTGTGTGTGTCTAAGGCTATGAGATCAGTGTATTATGCCTGTTAATTTTTTTTTTTGTCTCTTGCTCATGAAATGTTTCTCCTACCCATAAAATGTTTGAAACCTACCATACATCAACAACATGAGTGGGCTAAGGAGTTTTTTAAATCGCTTTTCATTATTTTCATTTTGTAAATTTATTTTTTACATAGACCAGAAACCCTGCTCTGTAAATGATGCCACTTAATACCCCAATAAGTGAGGCAGTGGTCTCATACCAGGACAATGAAATTCATCTCCAACTAAAGGCAATCACAAACATCCATGCCCCATGGTGAAATCCAAACTTACTGCCTGTTGGAGAGTGGATATATCAATTATTCAGACAAGGATAGTGTAAGTGTTCTCCACTGAGTCTATTTTAGTTGGATGAAAAACCTTCCACCTCTAATACAAGACTGAGGAACTCAACTTCAGATTAAACACCCTTACAATGGTTCCTTGTTTCCAAGATAGGGGTGCTTATGGGTCAAAGCTGTATAACTGAGAGGAGACCTCCACATAGCCTTTAAAGGAATGTGGTGAACCAACCAGGTCTTCTGACCTAATGACCACAAACAAACAAAAATGGGCTGGCAATTTGGGATTTAGCCAACCAAACTGTATTCTTATTGGCTTAAACCACAACAGAAAATGATGGTACAACAGGACAGAATTTCACACCAGTTGGAGTGTTGCCCAGTTAAACAAGGTCCCCATTGATTTCACCAGGGAACCAGGGCAAACAGTGAAAAGTCAGCTACTGGAACAAATCCTAAAACACACCCCAAATCATTATCACTAAAGTTCAAGTTCAGTACTATCAACATAAAAAGCGTGAATGGCAAAGAAATGGAACTAGCTGAGGAATTGGATAAGTACCAGATCAACATAATAGGGGTGACTGAAACAAAAAAGACAAAAATTGGTGAGATCTTTCTGAGCAATAAATACAAAATGTTATACTCAGACAATGAAAATCAAAGAAAAGAAGGAGTAGCCATAGTATTCAACACTAAATACGAGGCTAATATTTTTGAATGGCAGGCAATTTCAAGTAGAGTGATGTGGGCAAATATCAGAAGACAATGAGATTTATTTGTGCCTATGGTCCCACAGAAGGTTCTACTCAGGCAGAAGTGGAGGAATTTTTTGATGCTTTAGAGAAAACAACTGACACAATGAAAAATAAAAAGTTGGTACTAGTTGGGGATCTAAATAGAGTAGGAAATGATTGCCAGACATACAAAAATGTTATGGGAAAATTTGGAGAAAAGAGCAAAGCTAATAATAATGGTAAATACATGTTGGATTTCTGCTCAGGACATGGACTGGTTATTACTAACACCATGTTCCAACATAAAAATGTGCACAAATTCACATGGAGAGAACAGACAAGGAATAACAAAAGTCTCATTGACTATGTTATTGTTGATAGTGATGTTTTCTCTGTGGTGCAGGATACTGGAATGTATAGAGGATTTGAAATTGGAAGTGATCATTTATTCTTGAACAGGATAAAATTGAATTTCATATTGAAAAGAAGAACATGTAAGAAAGTTTTAAAGCGAATAAAAGTTGAGGAGCTCTCAGATGTGAACTGTAGACTAAAATACACAAACATTATTCAAGAAAAAATGAAAGATTTTGGGAACAGGAACCAAACCTTGGAGATTCAGTGACAAGCCATGAAGAAAACATTGATTGATTCAATCAGAGAGGCATATGGTGAAGCTGTCTGCAAAGATAGAAAAATCAGAACTCCGTGGTGGATATAGGAAGTTAAAGAGGCATTGATGGAAAAGAAGAAAGCATATCAAAACTTCCTGGCAAATAAGTCAGCTCGTGCCCCTTAAAGAATACAGAGACAAATGTAAGAAAGCTAAACACTGTGTAAAACTAGATAAACAAAAGTCATGGGAAGACTTTGGTAAGAACATAGAAAATAAATATCAAGAAGGTGGCAAGATATTCTGGAGGTTGTTGAAGAAGTTCAGAAATGGAGGAAAGGATGCTGTAAAAGCAATTAGATGATAAAGGTGACATGAAAACTGCAGAAAAAGATATCCTTCAAGAATGGAGTATTACTTTGATAAATAGGCAGAAGCATTGAAAATATCAACTGCATTGTGAATGGAGAACCTATAGAACAAGTAAAACATTTCAGCTACTTAGGCACGATTTTTAGTGAAGATGGTAAATTAAATATGGAAATAGACAACAGAATCAACAAAGATGGTATGGTAGGAAGTCAACGGAATAAATTTATATGGAATAAGAGAGAAATTAGTCAAAACTCTAAATTAGCTGTATACAAGACAGTGTTCAAACCTATTTTAATTTAATCAAAGGGAATGAGACTTAAACTTATGGATCTGCGAGCTGGGTCAGAAGTAAAACACTTGACCAAAGACTGAAGACAGCAGATATAAGAGTCCTGAGAAAGATTAGGGGAATGAACAAGTGGCATCAATGGCAATGTCGTATTAAAAACAAGGATATTAGGAAAGATCCTGATATTGTTAGCATCCAGGAATGTTTTAGCAGATCTAATCTCAAGTGGTATGGTTCACTTAAACAGAATGGGAGAGGAAAGATTAGCAAAACAAGTGTTCTCTGTCAGGTTGGCAGGAATAAGAACCAGAGGAAGACCAAGGTATAGGTGGATTGATATGGTAAAAAGTGCCTTATAAGATAGAAATATAAGATCTAATAATGTTGGAGTCTTGACAGGTAACAGACTGGTTTCGAGGAAAATTGAACATAGGAAGTTAGTAATGGTGTAAATTTTTCATGTAGTACTATCATATCCTGTATACCCCCTTGAGGGTACATGTCAGGTATTTGATGATGTTGTTTCTATAGAGTCGAAAAACAGATCTAGTAGCTACACTATAGATGTACTAGGATCAACTTACACAAGCAGATACAGTCCAGGAAAAGAACGAAAAGATGTTCAGTACAGTGAAAAGAAGATGGGGTGTAGAGGAATCGGTTGGGTCTAGGGAAAACAGAACAAGTTGTGATTTAAAAAATAATAAAAAAATTTAAAAAAAACATACAGGAGTTAGAAATGAGAGGTGGAGAAGGCTGGCATAGTTGGTCACTGCAGTAGGGAGGAAGATGGTGTAAGTGGTGAATATCGGTGCCGAAAGATAAGTTCTTTTGCGAAGTCTTTAGCGTCAATTAATTATTTTTGCATTATTATATTTATCAGTGTTTGTGTGATTAACTGTAAGGGTAGGGTGTCTAAGTTACTGATTTTTAAAGGTTTAATATTTGTTTTCTTGTGCCCTGTATTGTGTGGCATGCCACAAATGTGCAAAACTATGGCAGGCCATTTTAACAGGCCTGGATACATGTGTGAAATGTATGGCTTTCACAGAACAAGAGATTTTTGAAAGGAGAACAAAAATGGAGAGTGGATTTGTAGAAAGTGTTTTGTGAGCAAATGTCAGAAGTGTGAAGAGAGCAAGAAGAGTGATAGCAGTGAGTTGAAAGACTGAATACGTAATAATGAGATTAGCATAGTTAATGTTGCTAGCAGTACAAGTGGCCAGACAAATGACGAGATGGAAGAGAATGACCAGAAGGTAATTGAAAAGATTGTGCACTTACATGGAGTTCTTCACAGAATAAAATGTGAGATTGAGTGTTGGAGCCATGGGTAGCAGATGGTATAACATAGAAGTGAAAAAAAGAGGAGAGAAAGCAGAGCATGAAAGAGTGAAAGCATGAAAATAAGATTGGATATTGTATGGTGATTCACTGATACAAGGAGTATTTGAGGAGAGTGTTATGAAATCAGTTTCCTGGTTTCATAACACTCTCCAGCCAAAACAAAGAGATGTTTGTTTTGGCTGGTACAAATGATTTAGCAAGTGACAAATGTGGTATAAGAAGAAGACATGAAAGAGCCACAAATGCATGCAAAAAAGAAGAGGGAGAAAGTAAAAGTTGTGGGAGTCTGTTGCCATCATACGATAGAGGCAAGATGAGATGGAGAGCTATGATCACGATTGTCGTGATCAGTGTGCAGGCTGTGCAGGTGGAATGGTGTGGAGTTTGTGGAGTGAATTTGATGGAAGGAAGGATTTATGTAAGGTAGATGGCATACATCTAAATGGATTCGGTGTCAGGAGTCTTGAGAAAGTGTTCAGTAAAAGTTCAAAAGCACAAAGTCAGGGAAACTAGGATGTTGAGGGGGGGGGGCATGCAGGTGAATGTGGGTCAAGGCAACCTAGAGGTTAATAAGTGGAGAAGTGATCACATAATGCAAAATGTAGTCCCCAAGGTTAACTTTAGTGGGCTAAGTAACATAATTTATAAAGTAGGTTGTGAAATAAAGGGAATATTGCAGTTTATGTATACTAATGATAGAAGTATGCAAAATAGGACTGAGGATGATAAGGTCAGAGGAATAGAATATAAGGGATACAGTATCATCAGAGAAGACAGAAGGAACAGAATGGGGGAAGGGGATTTTGCTAATGATAGCAAAGGAATCAAGCCTAAAAGAGTGGAAATACACCACAGGATTCATTTGAAGCCATCTGGTTTGAGATAGATGCCAACAGGACTAAATATGTAATTAGTTGCTGCTATAATCCAGGGGTATACAGGAGAATGTAGATGACATGCACTCGCAAAGTAGAATGATAAATACAGGTCAATTAATTATTATGGGGACATGGATCAGGAAGAGGAATAGTCAGAGGCAGGGAAGGAAATGAAATCTATACATTTCTGTACAATAAATTGTCAAATGACCAATCTATACAAATCAATGTTGAGAGATAATTACCTGCAGCAACATGTAATGGAGGGGAGATACAAGGTTCAAGAGTGCTGGATCTGATCATTACATTAGAAAACTTAACACTAACCAACCTAGCTAGGCTTCCTCCACTTGGAGAAAGTGATCATGTAGTCTTGACATAGAAGAGTGCCAGACATGCAGAATTTTCTGTTAAGAAGAGATATGTGGAATTACAAAGCAGGTGATCATGACAAGCTGAGGAGTCAACTTTCAGTAGAGCAATGAGATAAGAATTTGGAAAGAAAGAGTAGAGATGTCGGTGGTGCATGGGAGGTAATCAAGGGGTGTTTGAAGAAAGCAGTATCTGAATTACCTAGAGTCAGAAGGATAAATCAGGTGGAATTTGAATTATTTCATTAAACAGAAAATGCATACAAAGAAAAGGTTGTGGATGGATTATAAAGAAAAAGGAGATCAGCATGCCCATGAGCAGTATAATACGTGTAGGCAAGAAGGGTGACTTGTATGGTAAGGAAGGCTAAAGCTAATTATGAGAGAAAGCTAGCTGACTAAATTGCAACATTGCAATTTAGTCATTGCAATGCCAGATGTGACATTTACAGATAGGAGAATAGAGACTGAAAAAATGAGGGGGGGTTGCTTAAAATATTGCAGAACCTCAATACTAACACAGCCATGAGATCAGATAGCATATTGGCCATTGTATTACGAGAATGTGCAAGAGAATTATCAGCTCCTCTGACCAAGCTGTTTAATTTAAGCCTCAGTAATGAGAAAGTGCTAGTGGAGTGGAAAGAGGCCATATAGTCCCTTTGCATAAAGGCTCCAAGACAGGAGTAGAAAATTATAGGCCAATCAGCACTCAGGATTGGTGAATAAGGTATTGGAGAAATTGATGAAAGACAGAATTCAGGACTGGGTGGACAGGAATATGATACTCTATAAGAGACAACATAGTTCTGTGAAGGGTAGGTCTTCCCTTAGTAATATGTTTACTTTTTTAAAATCTAGTAACAATGGAGATGGATAAGGGAAATGACCACTCAGTGATAGTGCTAGACTTTGCAAAAGCATTTGACAATTTATGGAATAGAGTCCACATAGAACTCTATTCCATAAAATGGAGCAAATGAGGATGGATATGAATCTTGTGATATGAATTATAGGGTGGTTGATGGACAGATATCAAAGAGTAGTTTATGAAAGAGTCGAGTCTAGGAGAAGGCAAGTGACCAGTGGTGTACCAAAGGGCTCAGTACTTGGTCCTCTGCTGTTTAATTTGCATATCAATGATATAGGAA
Source organism: Typopeltis vanoorti (assembly GCF_054136105.1). Lineage (NCBI taxonomy): Eukaryota > Metazoa > Arthropoda > Arachnida > Uropygi > Thelyphonidae > Typopeltis > Typopeltis vanoorti. The sequence continues at coordinate 74,139,563 of NC_143557.1, read as the reverse complement.
ATGATTTGACAGGAAATATTCAGTTGTCTGCTGATGATGCTAAACTGGGAAGAGCAATGGTAAATGAAGGTGATGCAAAAATCCTGCACAAAGACTTAAACAAACTAACAGCATGGGTAAAGGTAAATGGCTGACAGTTTAATGTGGCCAAGTGAAAGGTGATATACTTTGGGAAAAGATCAGATGCTGTGTACTATAGATGGAACTGAACTGTAGAAAACGAATGAGGCCAGGGCCTAGGATGTGATTGTGGATTTGGTTGAAATTTAGAGCACATGTTGCAAAAGGTAACAAAACAGCACATCAAATTACATGGTTGTTGATGAAAGGATAGAGAGGTTATTGTTCCTCTATATAAGGCTTTAAGATATGCCACTGGACTCTAGGATTTCAGTCTTTGTCTCTGGACAAAGACTGAAAAAGATCTGTGAAATTGATGATCTGTAGGCTTCAAAAAATTAGCAGATAGGTGAAAAAGAGGAGACATGATATAAGCATTTAAGTTATTAAAGGAGTTTTATAGGATTGATATTGAAGACCTCTTTCAGTACATGGCAAGAAGGGTGAGAACAAGGGGTCACCAGTGGAAACTGTTTAAGCGTGTGGTTCGCAAGAGTATTAAGCTAGAATTTTTGTTTCGAGGGTGGTGAATGGGTGGAATGAGTTGCCAGAGGTGATTGTGGGTGTCATCAAGTGAATGAGTTTAAGGAAAACCTTTTTCAGTACATGGCAAGAAAGGTGAGAACAAGGGGTCACCAGTGGAAGCTGTTTAAGAGTGTGGTTCGCAAGCGTGTTAAGCTAGGATTTTTTGTTTCGAGGGTAATGAATGGGTGGAATGAGTTGCCAGAGGTGGTTGTGGGTGTCATCAAGTGAATGAGTTTAAGAAAAGTTACGATAGGTATTGTGCGAATGATGGCTAGCGTATTATTATGGATAATGGATCTCCTGCAACGAGTCTTCTAACTCCATGGAAGATACTTGTATAATAATAATAATAAGTTACAGATCCAAAAATGAGTTCCTGTTTGTTTAAGAATTTCTGAAGTATAAGAAATTAAAAGGAAGAATTTTTTGTCGTTTTTTTTTTTTTAATGAGAATCCACCCATGAAAGCCTATAGGTATATCTATAGGACATTCATACTGTGGGTGAGCTAATGGTTAGATAATTTAGGAGCTCTTCTCTAATAACCAAACAGGGTACTTTTGTACCCTGTTTGGTTATTTGCAAGGGAAATGGCAATTCCTCTGACTTGGCTCTTTAATTTAAGACTAAGCTCTGGTAGAGTTCCAAGGGAGTGGAAAGAGGGCAAAATAATTCCTTCGCATAAGGGAGGTTCTAAGAGTGCAGTAGCAAACTGTGGTCTCACATCTGTGACAAAAATCACCTGCCACTTAAAGATGTCCAAAAAAACATCTATACAGTGAAATTTGAACTCACATATTCTCTCTCTCTCTCGCTGTGTGTGTGCTGCGTGCATGTGCGGAGAGAGAGATTATACATTATCCATATGGCCTGGTTGGCTAAACATCTTGATTTAATTATAAGGAAGCAAGTGCAATTCATACATTTTGGGAAACAGATAGTTCAAGTACTACAAATTTTGTTTAAAGTATAGAATGTTGCAAGATCAATAAGACAAAGCACTCACAACTGACTCAGGCAACCCATTCCATTCATTCACCACTCTCCAAGCAAAAAATGTAGTCCTCACACACTTGTTAACCAACTTCCAGGGATGACTCGTGTTCTGTCCCCTATAGCCAAGTGCTGAAAAATTTTCCCTGAATCAATCCTAATAAAGCCTTTAAGTGACTTAAATATTTCTATCACATCCCCATAAACCCACAATCTATACTCAGAGGGAGCATTTCACAGACCACTCACCATCTTAGTCACTTGCATCTGTATCCTCTCCTCCTCATCCCCAAGAAATCCAGTGACCAGACCTGAGCATAGTAATCCAGCTGTAGGTGGTCACATCAACGCTATATAAAGTGGAATGATAACTCCCTTATCTCTGCTTGTTAGTGTGTTCTTCAATAACCAAGTAATCCTATGAACTACTCTGGTTACTTTAGCAATATGCCCTCTAAACTTCAGCTCTCTGTCAACACCACTACTCCCAAATCCCTGGCTTCATCTATTTCCTGGAGTACAATTCCCTCAATGTGATACACAGCTTGTAATCTTTGTACCTTAAAATGCATAACTTGACACTTTTCCACATTAAATTGACATCCATTATGTTTTGCACATACTGACAGTTCATGTAAATCATTCTACAAGTGCTCTAGATCACTATGATTAATTATTACTCTACCCAACTTTGCATCATCATCAGCAAACAACTGAACATCTCTCTTCAAATTATTTCCTATATAATTTATGTACAAATGAAACAGCAGTGGTCCAAGCACAGAGCCTTGCAGCACTCCACTAGTCACCTGCTTTCTACTTGATTCTGCTCCTACTGTACATAGGTATACTACTTTTTGGTACCTGCCCATTATCCATCCTTTTATCCATATCACCAGTTTCCTATCCATCTCCATTTGTTGCATTATGTAACAGATTCAATGTGGTATTCTGTCAAATGCCTTTGCAAAATCCAGCAATATCATCATGTAGCCATTCCCTTTATCCAACGCAACTTTATCCAATTGTCACTCTATTATAAAAAGTTAATAAATTACTAGGGCATGACCGACCTTTCAAAAAAAACATGCTGCCCAATCATACAGTATCATATTTTTATCCTTACATTCCCGAATGCTCTTTTTGACCAACTTTTCCAGTACTTTTACCACCACTCCCGAGATACTAATTGGTCTATAATTTGCTACCACAGACTTAGATCCTCCTTTATGCATAGGAATTATTTTGCCCTCCTTCTATTCTCTTGGGACTTTGCCAGAGCTAAGACTTAAATTAAACAGCTTAGTCAAAAGCATCACCAGTTCCCCTCCACATTCTCATAAAACATGAGCAGATATCCCATACAATCCCACAGCTGTATTTGCGTTCAGATTCTGTAATATACTAAGTATCTCTAATTCTTCAACATCTGTTCTCACATCAGTCCCTGTCACCTTTGTCATAAATAATATCATCACTTGGATGATATATCCTTGCAAAATGATCACTCAGTAGCTCAAAGATTTCTTCTGTCTCCGTTTCTCTCCACCATCTGCACTCATTCAAGTTATCCTTCCACAGTCATTCTTTCTCCTACTTGCCACATAATGAAAAAACTCTTTGGGATTTCCTTTTGCCTGTTTGGCAAATTTCTTCTCATAATCTGATTTTGTCTTCCTTCCTTACCATGCTGCTTACCTTTCTAATTATATACCCTCCACAACTTTTCTTTGTTTGCAGCTCAAGCTTAACGATACTACTCATCAATCTAACTCCTATTCAATTTAACAGTTTAACATATAACTGTTTATTGTTTTAGGGGTTTTAATAATGAGGTGTAAAGTTTCCAGATAACTCAATTTAATTAACAAATATAACTTACTGGATTTTTTAAACTACCTATGACTCCATGGAGGCAAAAGACTTATCATGGGAGGTCCCTTCTGTCTCTCTCACACACACAATTCATCAAACCATGCCTTAAACATTCAGAGCCTCTATATACACCCCAAGCAGGCAATGCACTCGGATACTCACCACACGCAGGCAATGTACTCCGATAATCACCACTCTCAATGCAAAAAATCTTCTGCTCACATCCACCTTATATAGCTTCCAAGAATGATCTCATGTTCTCTGCTCATCCTTCCCCATTCTATGAAAACCTCTTCTTCATTAATCTGGTAATAACTCTTTACCAATTTATATATCTCTATCGCATTCCTCTCTCCCTTCTCCTATCTGCTAGACTCTGCAAATTGCATTTTCTTAACCTTTCTTCATACTCAAAATTCCAGAGACCAGCAACCACCTGCACACTTTCCACTATCTTATCCTTTTCAAAAACAAGTGATGAAATTTGTGCATATGTTGCCTGATCATGGCATTATGCAATGAAACCATAATCTACTTACCTATACACATCAGCATCCTCTGCATCATTGCAGGAATTTGTTGTGTCGCAACAATTTTAACGATGTGTCCTTCATGTTCCAGGTCCTTATTCACCATCACCCCAGATCTATTATTTTCTCCATCTCCTCTTTCAAAATATCCTCCACCAACTGTATACTCTGCATCCCATCTTTATTTACTGAATTTTTAAACCTTACACTTCACAACATTATACTGAGAACTCCACTCACTTGCCCATTCACTCAGTACTCAAGTCCTCATTTAAAGTCACAATATATGCTGTAATCCTAATGGTTCTTCAAACTTTGCATCATCTGCAAGCAACTATATATTCCCATTTAAGCCTTTCCAAATGTCCTTAACATACAAGTTAAAAAGCAGCACCCTATTTAACAGACCATGGGACATATCACTAGTGACTTTCTTCTTCTCGGGTATTGCTTCCCCATACACAACTTGCTGATACCTATTAAACAACCAATCTCCAATCCAACACCTAATTTATTATCCAACCACATCCATTCCAATTCACTTACCAATCTGTCACCTTACTGTAATAAGTAAATCGATCTTCCTTTAGCAAATCCATGCTGTCCATTAAAAAGAATGCTACTGTTGTCAACTTCATTCTGGATCATGGTCCTCACTAACCTCTCCAATGCTTTAATCCCAACTCCAAACACAATGATTGGCATATAATTCAAAGTTTGATTCTTGTCACCTCTCTTATGTAGTGGAATAAATTATATTGACATACTTGTATTATGCAGTTTACTGCTGACTGTCTCTCCCCCCCCCCCAATAGTAATATTCATACACCAAGAGCCTGATTATGTCTTTGATCTAGGGATATCCTAGATCTGAACAGGTTTAGTAGTTCCAAAAGGAATGCTTCCAGATGGAAACATTTAAGAAGGGGGATAATGTTTGATGATAACAAAGTCACTACTTCAGTCATGCATTCACATGAACTTGTGATGCTCTGCAAAGTAGAGAGAACACAAAGAATACTGGCAGGAGTAGAAGTGAATAACCTAGTGGTGTATTAATTGTTGAGTGAGCCTGGTAAAATAATGAGACTGCAGGACTTGATAAATGGCCACAGTTTTTTTTTTAAAAATGAACATAGGCAATGCCTGTGAACTTCATCTGGCTGTTTTATGAGTACTAGGGAGAATTCCAAATGGAAGAGCAAAATAGTGCCACTACAGGATCAGAGCCAAAACAGAGGTTTCCAATTACAGATCAGTACGCACCTGTGATTAAGGTAGTGGAGAAATTGGTCAGAATCAAAGTATGAGAATGGGGCAATGGACAGGGTTCCTATTAAAGTCAGCATGGATTTGAAGGAAAGTCCTGCTTTAGCAATGTACTTTATGATGAAGTGAAAAATGGACTATGATATGGAACACTCGTACATACACAGAGTAACATTCTTGGACTTCATAAAGACATTTGGTGTATGTATCTACTTTGCAGGAGAAAAAAAATTTCAAGCAACTGGAAAAAAAAACTTATTGATACCAAAAATATAGCTAAATTTTTGGTATTACCTACCATCACCTCAGGACCATGATTTCCTTTACCTCCAAGTTAACTCTACCAACTGTTTATACCACATCCCACAATTGCCTTTAAAATTTCAAACCCTAGTAAACTGTTAGCCAACTCAAGTGCCTACAACATTCAAGTGTCTATTCAAATCCACAGAGCTCTCTCTTTCTCTCTAAACAACTGCATATCTCCATTTTATCCTTCAGAGTAAATATACAAAAAAAAAAAAAAAGGGAACTGACAATAAAGCTGAAAATAGAGAGCAAAGCCCAAAACATGACTACTCAATGATTTCATATCAGTCCAGGTTTTAAGGTAATGTACTTAAGGAAACTGATAAAATAAAGGAATAATGTATAAAATTTGGATTAAACCTAAATACAGACAAAACAAAAATTATGCAAATAGGAAAAAGAAACACCAATCTGAAAATTGGTATTTCTTTTTCCTATTTGCATAAGAAATCGCAAAAGATATAAACAGATGAATCAGTCCAGCGTTCTAAACTTTTTGGATGACTAAATAAAATATGGAAGTCAAGCGACATCAAACAAGTAACAAAAGTAAGAATCTATGAGACAATGGTCCTCCCAATACTTCTCTATGGAAGTGAATGCTGGAATCCCAAAAGAGCTGATGAGAAAAAATTATTAACTACTGAAATGGGTTGGCTAAGAAGATTACTTGGAATATCTCTGCTGAATAGACTAAGAAATGGAGACATAAGGAAACGACTAAAACAAGAAATAACACTAATAGACAAAAGCCAAGAAAGAAGACTGAGATGATTTGGTCATGTGACCAAATATATACAAACGGAAGGTAAAAGATCCAAAGGGCAGCCCAGAATTAGATTGATAGACAAAATAAATGAGGACCTGAAAACCAAATCACAACAAGCGACACCAAACTGGACAGAATTGTTTAGACACTCCAGGGACAGACAAAAGTGGAAAGAGTCAATTTGGCCTCGTCATCATCCACAGAGATGATGGAAGAGAGAAGAAGACTTAAGGAAATCAGTGCAATAATTAAGGAGTGCAGCAAAATCAAGTCAAGTCAATTCATATATTTTACAGAACATTAACTTCCCTCCCTTTATCAGCATAGTTTTGTCTTTTTATATACATTTGCATGACAGAAAATGAAATGTGCCACTACAAGCATGAAAAAATTTAGTATTTAAATATTTATGCTCACATATAATCAATTCCACACAATTAAATTTTGTCATGCTGAATAACCAGCACATTCCTTAAACATCTTATATATAAATGCAACTAAGCTGCATTGCATCTATCCTGTCAAAGTATTCATAGAAGTGGTGAAAAACACAATAAGAACCCCCAATGAGCCCTTAATGTCCTTTTAATGTACTCAGGTGCAATGCTTTTTATGTTTGTTTTTTTCACTTTTTACTAATACCCTGCCATTAGTGTAGACGATTTCAAACTCATAAATGCTACATATATTAGCAGTTTCATTCCTGGCCTGGTCAGAAAATAGAGAACATTGTTCATTATTTAATTTCTTATATTCTTGATATCTTGCTTTTATTTTTAATGTCATATTATGAGCGTATCTGAATGCTTCAACACTATAATAATGTGATGTAACAGTACCCATTTGTAAGCACTCCTCAAATGTACTATGGAAAAGATATAACAATAATAAATTCGAAATTTTTTCAAGATTCTAATGGGAACTGTTATTACTTTTTTTTTTTTTTTTCAAACACAGCTGCATCTGACATAAGAAGTTCCACTCTCTTCTCTTTTGCAAAAGATATATATTGAGCACTTGGGTTATTCATGTGACATCATCAAATTCAAACTTAAATTGAAACAGCATAATTTTGTATTCTGATGAAAGTGAGTTATTTGCTTACCCTATCCAAAAAATGAAAGATTTTTTTTTGTTTAAGATTTTTCCTACCAATTAACTTTGGTGGCATTTTTATTCATTGGATCCATGAAATTCCCACAATTCTGGAAGGTTTTTAAATTAATCATAGCTTATTTCCATATTTGTCCAATTTCTGATTTTTTTTTAATATTATTTTATTGCCATATCAATACTTACGGTGTGTACTTTTTGATTTCTTATTTGCATTTCCAGACTCTGTATAAAACTAACTAAACAAAAGTCATGGGAAGGATAATAGGAAAGAACTTGACATTGTTAGCATCCAGGAATGTGTTAGCAGAGCTAATCTCAGATTTTATGGTCACCTAAACAGAATGGAAGAGGAAAGATTAGCATAACAAGTGTTCTCTGCCAGGTTGGCAGGAAAAAGACCCAGAGGAAGACCAAGATATGGGTGGATACAGTACCTTAGAAAACAGAAATATAAGATCTGATAATGTTGAAGTCTTGACAGGTAACAGATTGATATGGAGGAAAATTGTTGATAAGAAGTTAGTATTGATGTAAGTTTTTCATGTAGTACTATCATATCCTGTACACCCCTTGAGAGTACGTCAACAATTTGATGATGAAATTGACGAAGCCCCCCCCCCCTTGGGGGGGGGGGCAAATAAAAATTGAAATTTTTATGATATACTTTTGATAGGTCGCTATGAAGTAAATTAATAATCAGGTTTATTGGAAAGCAAACAGTACAAAGGAATAATTAAACTATAAACATTAATATAATCTGTATATTGAGATGATGGATTAACAGCTATTTTGTTAATCTTTTTGACATTGTAGTAATTACTACATTGTAGTAATTTTGACATTTGTAATTACTACTGGATAAGCACATATGGCAAATAAAGGAGAGTTCAGATGTGAGGAAGACCTGGTAAAAACAATGATTGTAAGCTCTGTTAACAGAAGACTTTAATAATATCAAATCATGTGGAGAGGAAAGGATGGGAAAGTTGAGGTAGGTTTGGTAAACTGATTCGAATGACAATAGTTGTGGTAGAGGATATATTTCTTGTATTTTTCTAAGCAGATAAGTGTGTCCATAATACAAGTTGCAAGAACAAATAAATTTGTACAAACCTGTAACAAAGAACAAAAGGAGCTGAGCCTTTAGGAGAGCAGAGTTTATATTTTAATATATTTCTTTAAAGTTCTGAGGTGCCACAGATATAGGGAATAATAACAAAATTACTATAAATAATCTGCATGTTGAGAGGGATATGAGGTAATGGAAGGAAGAATGATTTTATTTATTTTATTTTATGTATTATTTTTCTTTTGGCATTATAACTGTTGGATTGGAAGGTACAGTGAACAAAGGATAGTTCAGCTGTGAGGGAAGCCTGATTGGAACAGAGGTTGGTAGTTCTGTTAACTAGAGTTCTTATGATACCAAACTGTTTGGGGAGGAGGGGGGTATGTGATTGTAGCTACTCATGTGAGTAGGTCTTGGAGAGCAAAAGATGAACGAATGAATGTTTGAAGGGGGGTTGACATTTATGTATAGGTACATAAAGCAGCAAACATCTAATTAGAGGAAATCTAATTTAATTGCTTTTTTTTTTATAACTTTGTTTCATTTTAGAGAATAGCATTTTGACAGAAAAATTATAAAATGCATATAATCAAAGTAAGGGGTTCTATATCTTGTCTGGTTTTAAAATATCGAGGATTTGGCAATAATATAATTAACTTTAACTAAAAAATATGCCAAACAAGTCGAGGATTACCTAGAGGAAAAATGGAAAGATCGTTAGTGCCTCCATAGCGCAAACAGAAAAGAACGACAGTACGTTGTGCCCTTCAATTGGAAAAGGCCAAAGTTTGATTCTTGTTGCGATTGGAGGAATCAACATGGGTTTTTTCAATTGAAAGGTGAGTTAGCTGATCTCATACGGAGGTAGCAGGGTTTTTTCTCTTGAAAACTGGGGTTTTTCATCCTGCATACAGACAAATCAGCCTTCAAGAACACATGCAATTTACAGACAAAAATTATTAGTTGTGGTGGTGGTGGGCAGTAGATGATGGTAGTAGCAGTTCGGTGTTGGTAGATTAAGTGGTGCCCTCCATCGATGAGTCTTTGGACTCCTTGGAGGTGTCACGTAATAATAATAATTACTCGGTATTACCATTCTAGATAGAAAGTGCAATATTTGGGTCAGAACTCAGAAATAGGGTGAAAGACATAACAGCAATTAAAAGAGCCAAATGGCAATGAGTGGGTCATATTGCAAAAAGTAACACTCAAAAATGAACAAAGTTGATATCAGAATACTATCCTAGAGATGGAAAGAGAGCTACAAGAAAACAAAAGAGATGATAGGAACTCAGTGGCACAAAAAGGCTCAAGATAGGAATGACTGGAGGACTTGGGGGAAGCCTTTATCCAGCAGTAGACAGAAAATGGCTGCTAATGATGAATATAATCAAGAATTATATAAAACACAAATCTTGTGTCCAAACCTGTAAGAATAGCTATTAAAATAGACACATTTTGTCCTCCTGAATTAATAAAAAAAAAAAAAAAATCAATTAAGTCTCTCTCTCTGCTCTTGACATACAGTTTACCTAAAATTCATATATCCAATAACCCCTTTCATCCTATAATAGATTATACTGACTTCCCTTCCTTCAAAATAGCCAAACAGCTAAATTTTTAAATCCCCTTGATGGCCATGCTTCATCTTATATAAAAAAAAATTCTTCTCACTTCAAATAGTTTTACATTTTTTTAGGATCTACCTAAGCAAAATATAAAACTACATTTTATAAGAACATCAAACTGCAGTGCACCTGTTCTTTACAAACTGTAGCAATGTGAAATTACATTGCCCACATAACTAAGTTACTGGTATAAAATTTAAAAAAAAAAACATACTTTTTAATGTGTTTTATTTTACTCTTACATTAATGCTGGTGACTTAAAAATTCTCAACATGTAATTTGTTACTTCACATCACTTAGGGGGGAAAAAATCATGTCTTGTTAAGTGGATGTACTACTAAATATGTTGAAAGATGCAACAAAAAAAAATAGTTTTCTTGATTTTCAAAGGGCTGACTAGGCTGAAGGAATGAATAAAAATTATGGGACCACTTCTGCTTTACAGTCACCTAACAAGAGTGTCTCTTATAAAAATTTCAAATTCTTATTTGGTCTCCTACATAATTTTTTGGGTTAATCTTGTGCAATTTTTCAAAGAAGAAAAGCTTTAATTAAGGTGATTTGGGGCATGCATATTCTACTACATGTATACATAAAACAATTGTGGATTCAACCTAAAATCTATAGGGTAGAGTACAAAATGAGGATAAAGAGCTTAGAATACCTTTGCAGGAGGCTGCCATCTTGAAAAAAAAATAGTCTGTTTGAAAATACAAATAAGAAATAAAGTATACACCTTCACCTTCAAAGAAGTAAAATATCAGAAACTCAAAATCTCGAAATAAGCTGCGATTAATTTTAAACCCTGTGAACATTCTGTGGATCTGCCAAATAAAAATGGATGCCATAATTAAAAGAAGTTCAAGCAAAATTTTTAAAAATATATTTTATTCCATCTAAATGACAGGATGACAAAATAATTCACTTTCATCAAAATCAAAAATTATGCTGCTCCAATCCCCTGATGATTTCACCTGAAATAATCCACTTTGGTTTCCCGGTGAAGTTCTTCCACTGTAGAAAGTTCCTATATATAGAACATGAATGGCAAATGCTCTTTAAAACTGAAAAGTGAATTTTTTTTTTTAATTTTTTTAGCTTTTTTTTTTTTTCAAATGTATGCTTATAAACCAACGTTGTTAATTTCTTTGGGTATCATTTTATTATTAAAAATATTGTTAATTAACATTAGACCATCACAGCATCAAAAAAACTCAATGGGTGGAGGTCTCCACTCATACAAAAAAAAGATTGATATATATGAAAGATATATGTGTCAATTATCTATAACAGCCTTCACAGTATAAACAACACCAAAAGAGGAAAAAAAAACCGTATTAAATTTACTAATATTTCACTAGCATTCTTCCCAGCATCTTCAGAGCACAATTATAAATGTGATAACCACACAGCACTGAACAAAATCATTGTGAAAAACAATTCAAACTGTAACTGACACAAACTGATATCCTTACATTGTGCCCTTTATGGACAGATAATAATGTAGTTAAACTGGAGAAGTCAGGCTATCAAGTCTCAAAATGATAATCTCCCAGATTGTTTGCCACAAATATGGTGGCAAATTAATGCAACCATATTTGTGGAGTGCTAGCTGATGCTGATTCTAAAACAAGCCTTTTAAGACCTATATTGACTTTATGCAGCATCAATGTTGTTTTCCTCCATCTAATCCTATAGTGAAGGAGTATCCAGAGCATAGTCGGCCAGTTCACTTCCCATACAAAATGACTGCAAATGTAAGTTTTATGTTCCTCAAGGCAAACGTTAACCGATCTACCAGTCTGTTCGAAATACACTGAACTACAGGCAGAAGGAACTTTATACACTCCAGGGTGTGCAAGAGAATGAAGTTAATCTTTAGGAGAGGATGAAGGTATAGCTAGCTGAATTATTATGGAATGTGAATATGGAACAAAAACAGCTAGCCACACATGGATTGAGGGTGCTGGATTTGATTATCTAATCAGAAGATATTGTTTTAAATGAAGTGTCACATCTTCCTCTAGTTAGTGAAATGACCATGAAGTGATCACTTGGGTGGTGGGCAGCCATATCAGGACTTTTGTGAGAAAGGGTTATATGTGGAACTATAAGACGGGTGATTATGACAAACTCAGGAGGCAGTTTGCAGCAATATCACATAATAAAGAATTGGATGGAAAGGAAATCAATGCTGCTTGGTCTCTACTCAAGAAATATCTGACAGAAGTAATGACTAAGTGTATTCCAAAGGTTAGGAGATTAAATAAGGTAAGTTTAAGATGGATGACTAAAGGGGTGAAGCATGCAATCTGGAAGAAAAAGGCATTGTGGAGGCAGCACAAAATGAGAGGCGATAATCAGTTACATGACAATAAGGAAGGTGACTCACTAGGTAAGGGAAAATGAGGCTAAAAAAAAATCCAAAGGTGCTTATTTTTTTTGAGGGAATATCCAGGGAGTTCACAACAGCTTTAACAAACATTTTTAACATGAATCTTAGATTAGCCCCCGTTCCAAACGAGAGTGGAAAGATAGCAAAATTGTTTGGCTTCATAGGCTTCGAATTACAGGTCAATCAGCTTTGTCTGGAGTTGTGATCAAGGTGTTGGAGAAGCTAGTGAGGGCAAGGATTCAGAACTTTGTTGACAGCAGTAGAATTCTCTTTAATAGACAGCATGGGATTGCTAAAGGAACATTGTGTTTTAGCAATATACTTACTTATTATAACAAGATGGCAAATACATTGGACAAGGGGAGTGAATACAGTAATATGTTTAGATTTTGCAAAGGCTTTCAATAGATTGCCACATGACAAACTAGCAATTAAATTGAAACAGATAGGTTGGATAGTAGATTAGTGCATTGGATTGGAGATCAGCTGTTTGATAGGTATCAGAATGGATGTGTTGGGGGGGGGAGTGATATCCCAGAAGAGGAAAGTCGCTAGTGGTGTGTCCCGGGGGTTCTGGTTTGGGGCCAATATTGTTTAATTTGTATGTAAATGACATTGGAAATGGCTTATATACAGTTGTTTGCAAATGATGAAGAGTTGGGGGAGAGTTATGAGAACTAGAGCAGATGTTGTAGCTTTGAGAGGACCTAAATAGACTGTCTGAATGGGTGCATGCGTATGTGTTGATGTCAGTTTAATTCCAGCAAAGTTTACGGTTTTAAAATTTGGGAAGCAAAGAGATGCACAGTATAGGATTGATGGGGATATTTTGAAGGAGACAGAGAAGATGAATGATTTGGGACTTGTGGTGGATAGAGACTTGAAATTTCGTGGACATTTTGCCAAAATTATGAGAACAACACAGTGAATTATGGGAATGATGCAGAGAACACTAACATGTAGAAATAAAGATGTTATGATTCCAATGTACAAGGCTTTGATCAGGCTGCATATGGACTACTGTGCACAGATTTGGATGCCAGGTTTTCAAACGGATGATGAGCTGTTTCAGAGGGTTCAGAGATGATTGACTAAGTCGATTTCTGGTCTATGGAATGTGAAATATGAGGACATATTGAGAGAAAGCAAATTACAGAGCCTAGTGGATAGAAGAAAGAGGGAAGACATGATCGAGACATATAACTTTGTAAAGGGTAATTACCAGATTAAAGTGAATGAGATTTTTTTATAGAATATCTGGGGGGGGGGGAGGACAAGAGGCCATCCCTGGAAGCTGTATAAGGCAGGTGTAAACAAAGGGGGTGAGGAGTAAATTTTTTGCATGGAGAGTGGTGAGATATTGGAATGCACTGCCTGAAAGTGCAGTGAGTGCACAGACAGTGCATGAATTAAAGTCAAGGCATGATGAGATGTGCATGTGAGAGTGGGACTTGCCGCAATAAAGTCTCTTGACCCCATGGATATCTGTTGATGATAATAATGATGAAAGGTTTGAAAGTAGCACGGAGAACATAAATGTAGAGAACTTTGGCTATTTTTTCTGATTTATCCTTGATATATGGAATTCAAATAGTTTTGTTGTGATTCTGTCTGTTGGTTGTAGGAAAGATTGGGGAGGGGATGCATACAGTAATTTATTTATTTTATAGTGTCTACCTATTGGATAAAAAGTTGTTACAAACATCCCTGAGTTTAGTTTCAAGGGCTATGTTCATTTACTCATAAAGCCCTGACTCAGTGAATAAATTCTAGTAGTAAGACTTATACGTTGCTTAGACATAACTGGTAATTAGTTTACGGAATTAACAACGCATATAAAGTATATTAATTAAAGGTAACTTTAATGAATAACTTCTATATTTCGGCAATGTCACATTGCCATCTTCAGGAACATAAAGATATGGTATGTGCACTCAGGAACTAACACAAAGCAAATGAGGAAGAAAGCAGGAAACTAATATTGTTCCTAAAGTCCTAATGGTGCCCTCTTGCGGGCTTAATTGGTAGTCTTGGCAGTTGGGCTGAAGTTCTCATAATGAAAGTCTCCCAAATTTGGGGCAGTTTCATGCACCCAAATTTGTTGAGGTTAGGAACGTTTTTTAGAGCTGCTGAAGATTCTTTGAATAATCTTTCGTATTTAAACTTGCTGCGATGAATTATTTTTGTTTTCTTCCAACGAATTTTATGGTGGGTATCTAAGGCATGGTCTGACAGCCCAGAGCGGCTGTACTGGTGAAACCGGATGTAGTCTTGGTGTTCTGAAATCCTGATATTTGTTGTTCTGCCTGTTTGGCCAAAGTAGGACAATTTGCAGCTGCAAGGGACCTGGTATACACCAGGTAGGTCTAGGGGAAGTGGTTGGTCTTTGGTAGAGCGGATAAGGGATGCCAACTTTTTATATGGTCTGTAACAGGAAGTAAGGTCATATTTTTTGAGGATATTGGTTATTTTCTCAGAGGTGCCCTGGATGTAGGGGATGGTGATAGACTTGGTGTAATCTTTATTGTGGAGGGGGGGAGGGGGGTTGTGGTTTACAGGTTTTTAGTATTTTTTGGATTTTTTTGGGGTTATAGCCATTGGCTAAGAAAGTGTTGAGGATGTGGTTAATTAATCTGCTCAGATGACAAGGCCCTGACTAATGAACTAAACCACATCCTCAACACTTTCTTAGCCAATGGCTATAACCCCAAAAAAATCCAAAAAATACTAAAACCTGTAAACCACAACCCCCCTCCCCCCTCCACAATAAAGATTGCACCAAGTCTATCACCATCCCCTACATCCAGGGCACCTCTGAGAAAATAACCAATATCTCCTCAAAAAATATGATCTTACTTCCTGTTACAGACCATAAAAAAAGTTGGCATCCCTTATCCGCTCTACCAAAGACCAACCACTTCCCCTAGACCTACCTGGTGTATACCAGGTCCCTTGCAGCTGCAAATTGTCCTACTTTGGCCAAACAGGCAGAACAACAAATATCAGGATTTCAGAACACCAAGACTACATCCGGTTTCACCAGTACAGCCGCTCTGGGCTGGCAGACCATGCCTTAGATATGACCATGCACAGACCATGCACATACCATATCTTTATGTTCCTGAAGATGGCAATGTGACATTGCCGAAATATAGAAGTTATTCATTAAAGTTACCTTTAATTAATATACTTTATATGCGTTGTTAATTCCGTAAACTAATTACCAGTCAGTGAATAAATATCGTGAGGATGCCATACTGCTGGGAAGAATGATTGCTTATTTAAAAACCTTCCTGTAATGAGTGGGTTTTCTGTAAATGGAAAAGAATAAGGAGTCATTAGGAAGTAGTGCTACCAGTGTATCCAGAAAGGGGAAAAAATTGTTACTTTTTTATATATATTTGGTTTAATCCTTTATCCCAGTGTAAGCAAACAAAGTTTGCACCTGAAGTATTTTCAGGACTGGGACAACTCGTGGCAAAGGTGGTATAAGTTCTCATCACTTCCTTAGTATCCCATAATGCAAAGCACATCTCCTTGTGGACAAGTATAATGCTATGCATTAAGGGAAGGGTCACTACCCAGACCGGTTTCGACCTTTATTGAGGTCTCATCAGTGAGAGCCAGATCCAGAGGTGGTGATACTAAGGTGAAAGCAATGGAGAAGTCATATTTCCCTGACTAGATGTCATCTCCTTCCAGGAGGCTGACTACCATGAGCTTCCACCATGTACAGTTTTGTGCTTCTCTTTTGCATTCTTCATAGGACAAAAAAAGGTCCAGTCCTTAATATTTCTCATCCAATCTGTTCTTTGTCTTCCTATTCTTCTTTTTTCCTTGTATCATTCCTTCTAGAAGTGGTTTTTGTAGGGATTCATGCCTTCGTATGTGACCAAAGTAGATGGTTTTCCATTTCTTAATGGTTTTCAACAGATTCCTATCTTCTCCAATCATCTCTAATATTTCTAAATTAGTTTTTTTGGCAGTTCATGGGGCTCTAAGAATTCTTCTGAGGATCCACATCTCAAAGGCTTTTAGTTTATTTTCACAATATTTTGATATTGCCCAGGTTTCTGCTCCATATAGCAGTGTTGACCATATGTAGCATTTGGAGAGCCTAATTCTTGTTTTTGCGTGAATTTCCCTTGAGGTCAGAATGTTTTCCATGCTAATGAAGGTTGATTTAGCAATTTCTATTCTTCTTAATATTTCCTTATCACACTTTCCATTCTCTGTAATTAGTTGACCCAAATATATATAACTCTAAAAACACAAAATTAATAATGGAAAAACTCACATAAAAAGATTATTTAAATAACTGACAATTCCAAAAAGCACCACCTAAGTAGCTAGTGTAAGATTAAGAAATTTATTGACCTTTTTAGTTATCTTACACTAGCTACTTAGGTGGCACTTTTTGGAATTGTCAGTTATTGTTTAATTTGAGCTTAAAATGTACTGAAGAAAATTATACTATTAAATAATCTTTTTACGTGAGTTTTTCCGTTATTTATTTTGTGTTTATATGTCTGCTCACGGTTTGCCATCATTAAACTACATATATAACTCTCTACTTCATCTAAAGTATTTTCTGTGATCTTAATATTTATATCGGGTACTTTCCCTTTTTCTCTTGTTACCAGCATGGTTTTAGTTTTTTTGAAGATGAAATTAAGTCCATATTTTTCACTTAGCTTCAGCATCTCTTCTAGTAGGTTTTGAAGATCTTTTTTATTTTCAGCCAGCAGTACTCAGGGTGACCACATCTAGTACTTTTGTACTAGATCTATAAGAAAAAATGTAAAAAATGGATGCATAAGATGCCAAAAAGTGAAAGATTTCAAACTTTGAAATTCAGACCGAAGGCTATGTATTGTAATGGTAAGACTACACTAAAGGAAGTGGAGTAATGAAGTTTACAGTGATGATGATGATGAATGAAGTTGCTGCAAGGCAAATGGAGGTCATCACTGTGACACCTCAATTTTAAGTGCTTTAATAGTCTTCTCAAGTTAATTTACATTGTTTGTGCTTAAGTTTTTAATTTTTATAGTTCTATTTACAGTGCACACTATTAGCAGTATAAAAAAAAGTGTGGCTTGATGAACAAGCTGTGTATTAAGCTTTTCTTCATGATGCAAAAACTTATCTATATATACATACATATATACACAATCTAAATCTCATTTCAGGCAGTTATAACATGCAAGGTGGCAAGGGAAGATCTGATTTAAAAAGATGCACATGGAATTACAAATAAGTGCAACTATGAAAACTTAGAAACTAAACTCAGTATATAAAAAGTAAATACCAAGGTGTAAGAAAAGACTGAACCACAGAAGAAAGGCAAAGTCCGAGTATGAAAAGGAGTGAACAAAGTAGGCCACTGGAAATCCTAGGAGTCCTTTTGATGTGTGACAAGAAAAAACAAATAATGATCGTGGGAGACCTTAGTAAAGATAGACGCTAAGAAAGTACAATAAATTTGTAAAATTACTGACCAATCACTTGCCAGAATACACTGCACTGCTAACCCTACTTTATCCAACCTATTAGATTTGTACCCATGATGGTGAACTATCAAAATCGCCATGTTGTGAATTCCAAAAAGTAAAGCTCAAGCTACAAAAAAATTAAATACTTAATGTAAACAAATATATATGTATAAGAAATGCATCTGTATATATTAAGCTATTCTCTTATCCCTCTAAAGAAATTCTCTTTAGAATTACAATTAATAAAAAAAAAATAATTTATTATTGATACCTAGCATCTGAATTCTTACTAAATACAAAGATAACTGACTATATGGCCATTCTAAGAATTCAACAAGATGAGTGGCTGGGGGGGGGGGATTCTCTCTCTTTCATTAATGTCTTTTTAGAATTAAATCTGTTTCTAAGAAATGATATCAACATATAAGGAAGGAACACAGGATTAAGGCTAAATGTTCTGTAGTTTCATTTAACTACAGAACTTTTGAGAACATATTTTCCTTAGCAATTATCCTAATCATTGTCCTCTTTATCTTCCTTTTTTCATTTTTATTGCTACATATTCATTTATTCAGTCTGCTCTGCCTTTCAATTTCCCAACATTTAAAAGAACTTAAGTATATCACTAGGCTGTCATACTTGAAAATATCTTTCAGCAAGCAAGTTGATAAAGAATATCATTCTTCAATTTTCTGAAATAGGCCACAAATATAATTACTCTCACAAATAAAGGGCAACATTCAAATCAGCAATTCAAAGAAAATAATTTTATTGTAGATTCTGTCTTGCTTTATGATGAGTATCATTCTTGTTTCCAATTACTTTGAACAGACATCATACTCACTGATATGCTTTACATATTTGTATGTCATTCAATATTAATTTCACAGTTGTTGTTTTTTTCTTGGATAAAGTAGATAAAAGATCCATATAAAAATTTTTCCAAGATCACAAACTTCAGCACAGATTTTTGTTTGTTTGTTTCATTATTACAGCATGACACCTTCAAGGTTGGTTGGTTGATTGATTTGTGATATTACTGAATGCAATGACAGCAAAGAGCAGGTTACAGCAATACACAGGGTGTTGATAAATAAATAAACAGTTACAGGGAGATAAATTAGCGAATAATATAAAATATATGTAGAAAGTTGCAAGAAGATAAATGAGTAAATAAACTGTATGCACAGTGTTAAGTATCTACAATGCGGTATCTATATATAAACAAATCCATAATCAAATGTCTTTGAATAAATTAATGTTTTGTAAAAATCTAAGAACGTCATGCAATCTGTCTGAGTCTGACATCTGGCTGAGTGTATAGGATCTCATGTAGATAAATCAAAATGTCACTTCTCTCTCATGTGAAGTGCTCACGCTGGACCAGAATATGACTAATGGTAAGCCCAGTGTTGCATTCACACACACACACACACACACACACACACACACACACACACACACACACACACACACACACACACACACACACACACACACAGGTGGGTCATCAGCCTTCAGTAAATAATAATGTGTAAGATGACTGCAACTTATGCAGAGCCAAGCAAGAACAACTTCCGCTCTTCTGTTCCTACATTGACTGGACAGCTGATGCTTAATTTAAGGCTTAACCTCAATTTGTTTGTCAGTGCTTCCTGGCAGGCATATTGCTGGGTAATTAACTTTGATTTTATATATATATGTAGAAAGAACAAAGCGAAATAGTGAAGAGCCCATAGTCCTTATAAGGGACCATCAAACAGTATGTTGAGAAAGTATGAGCTGATCTAGCATCTGCAATATCATTTACCTTAATTCCGATGTGGCTGGGAATCCAACACAAATGAATATCAAAATTAAGAATCTTTATTTTGTACAAGAGGTGTGGCATCTCCCCAAGTATTGGGTGTGGATTATACACCAGGGAGGAGACAGCTTGTAAAAAACTCAAAACGTCTGTATAAATTATATACTTTTGGTAGGAGTTTTCTTTGATATGCACAAGTGCAAGCTGAATGGCATGCAAACCTGCTGTATAATTACTGAAATCGAGTGGGATCTGGTTGGAGATTGTAATATTAGGAAACATGGCAGCACAGCAAACATGAGGGTGGTGAGACTTGTAGTTGACAAAGTGAGAGGTTGGGGGATGGAGGTGCAAGCCTGCCATGGAGGAATGCTGTTTTGTTTGGTGCAAGTAATGTTGTCAACACTCATGCCAATAGCTTCCATAGTCTCTTTAGCATACCAAAAGGATGGATGGCAGTCTGATGTGGGTTTGTAATAAAGGACCTCCAAACGTAGAGAAAAGGGACTCATCCATGTAGGATGATGTGGAAGGGCCTTTATTTTTAGGACATAATTAAGAGACAAATATTTTTGTCTAAGTGATAGATGAGGTGCATTTGATTCAACATAAAAACTTTGAATGAGTAGCTAATGGGATACCCTGATGATGGATTGGGTCCAGTGGAACATGCTCTCCCTTGCAGAACTGTAAATCTGGGATTCATAATCAAGCTTTGAATGTACAAGTGCACAACAAATGCAGGGCAAGGAACATTGATCAGTACCCCATTCTGTAGATGATAGAGTGCGAATGGTATTCGATGCTTTTTTGCACTTATCTCAAAGATTACAACTGTGTGTAAAAAAAGCTTTCCATCAAAGATGAGTCCCAAAAACTTGGGCTCTGGAACTATGGGGATAACAGTTTGTCCCATTCTTAAATCAAGATAGGGATGGAAAGTGCATTTCCAAAAGAAGTGCACATAGTTTTTTCTGTAGATAATCTGAACAGATGACAAAGAGCCCATGAAGAGACATAATCAATAGATTGTTGTTGTCTTTTCAGTGATCCTCGTGTTACAGGAGTGACAGTAAATTGTGAAGTCATCAACATAAAGGCAACTGCATGCTGTGGGATGAAGGTGTTCAATGACTGAGTTTAGTTTAATAGCAAAGAAGTTTGCACTTAAGACAGAGGAGGGGGGACCCCTCCTCTTGATGATATGGCTGAAATAACATGCTTCCCACTCGGACTTGAAGGACAAGGCTTGATAGAAAGTTCTTAATAAAAAACAGGAAGGTACCCCTCAGACCAAAGATTAAATAGGTCTTTTAATATGCCATATCTGTAGGCTATGTTGTATGCTTTTTCCATGTCGAAGAACAATTAAACCACATATTCTTGTTTCAGGAAAGCATCTCTTATATCAACTTTGAACCAGACCAAATGGTTCAAAGTTGATCAGTGTCTACAAGAGTCACATTGTGTGTTGGAAAGAAGTTGTTTTTAAAGTATCAGAGAAGCTTTGCATTTACCATTTTTTCTAAGACGTTACAAAAAACGCTAGTCAGAGCAATGGGATGATAATTGCTGGCCTGGACTGAATCTTTGCCTAGCTTTGGGATAGCAATGACAACTGACTTATGGCAAGAGTCTGGAAACTCTTCCTCTGTAAATATTCTGTTGTATAGTAAGAGGAGGTGATCCATAGAAGATGGGTGTTTTATCATCTCGCAATGGATGTCATCAGGACCAATACTGGGAGACAGCATAAAAAAAGTTCTTTTGAGTTCCTCCTTAAGAAATTGCCAAATGTATGGCTCAATCCCCTTAATGCAAAACTTGGCTACTGTTTCTCGTGTTGTTCTTTCAAAATTAAAAATTCAGGAGGGTAGGAATATGTTGCTGATATCCTGGTAAAGCTTTCTCCCTAAGTGTCTGCAACAGATTTGGGATCAGTTGCAGACACTTAGGGAACAATTCATCCATTATGAATTGTTCAATTCATCCATTATGATCCAAAGTAGACAAACAGTGCGTTTTGTATCTACCTTTCATCTCCAAAATTTTATCCCATACAATTTTTGCACTGGTTGTTTGATTAGTTGATGATGAAAATTTTATCCAGGATTGTTTTTGACTCTGACATCTCACATAACATGATTTGGCTCGAGCATGTTTAAATGCTATTAAGTTTGTTGTGGTAGGATATCTATGAAATATATCCCGTGCGCTATCCTGATCTCTTTTGGCTGCTTTGCACTCTCAGTTCCACCAAGGCTTTGGATAGAGTGAAACTTTCAAGGAGTCAAAGTACTTATCATAGGAGGACACTCCAGAACCTATCATCTAACACTACTTAATCCTACCACCTGCTCACCACATCAATGTCCACACACACTATGCCATTTACTGACCACTAATATTATTTTTGTCTGTTAATTGTGTATTTTCTATGGACAATTTGACTATATGCAGGATGAAAAACTCGAGTTTCCAAGAGAAAAACCATGCTACTTCTGTACAGGACTGGCTAACTAATATGAACTGACTGACTGATACAAAGATTCCTCTTGTCATGAAGAGAAACAAACCCAAGTTTTTTTTCCATTTAAGGGTGCACTATTCCGTCATTCTTCTAACTACACTATAGGGATACTGTTATTTTTTATTTATTTTTAAAGATTATTGTATATTATATTCCCTCTTCTTTTATATATATTTATATTATATTATTTAGTCTACCGGCTGTGCCTTTGTTAATAATTATACTATATACTTATGAGGTGATTTATTATATAAATCTCTTTTACTAACAATTATTTTTATTTTGACTCCGAGTGTCCCTATATGTTATTGTATTGCACAAAAGTTCACTCCAACTGGTGCAATGACTTTAACCATCTCTTTCAGAATCCAACTAATCATTGACTCAAAACCAAGTACAAAATAAACACATTTAATAAAACTAAAACAATAAATATACACTTCTAGCAATAATACACAACTATAACTACAGATTATATGGATCCAAGGCCTTATTTAAAAATATAAACTTACTCTTTAGACTAAACACTTTTTCTTTCACAATCACAAAAAAAAATGTTCAGTCTTTTTCTCTTTCTGTTAAGGCTCTTTTCCAGAAGTTATACAGCTGTGTACTTCATTTTCAGGATCCTTTTCATCAATCAATGTAACACACATAAAAGTCTTCTTGACTAAATCTTGTTCCTTTTAGTAGCAATACTCATCAGATCATGTATCCTTAATACCTATAAATCTTCTTAATCAATATATTTTCTAAACATTCACTTTCAGGCATCCTTAATACTTATAGAACTTCCTTATCAATATTTTCTCTAAGAAAAACATTTACTTTAGAATGTAAGCAACAAGTTCTTCTTTCATTCACAATACTAAATGACAGTCTTAACTTTTCCACTTTAAAAAAACTTACAGTTTCAAGATTTCCTTTTATTCATTACTTATTCCTCCTTGAAACCTATTATTTCCTCTATTCCTTTTTCGGAATACACTATAAAATTTCTTCCAACTGCCACACACAAAAAAAATCAAGTTCCTTCCAACTTGAATATTTACCGGCCAGTGTTCTAAAAAACTTCCGAACGCTCTCTTGTTTACAACCGTTACTTGGATACGCAATGCTTTCCTTGTCAGTTGTCAATCACACATCAAATCCTCTCCGGGAGCATGCGCACTCCACAAAAGTCAGAAACTACACACTGCAATAAAATGGCTGACTAACTAATATGAACTGACTGACTGATACAAAGATTCCTCTTGTCATGAAGAGAATCAAACCCAAGTTTTTTTTTCCATTTAAGGGTGCACTATTCCGTCATTCTTCTAACTACACTATAGGGATACTATCATGATATGATAGGAAAAATCTACTATAATATAAAAGAAAATATACATGGCACAATTTTTCTATGTTAACTCCCTAAGGATTGCAATATCAAAGTAAACAAAATGACCATTTAAATATATCTAAATTTCCGTTGCTTCGTCATCACTCATCCACATGATGATTTCAGTTATACTAACAAGAAAAGCATTAAGAAAAGCAAAAAAACTGATTTTAAAAAAGTTTCATCATGTAACTAAACCTTAATTTTAAAATCCTATTTATGGAATTTATTCAATATTTATAATTTACAGTAAAAAACAAATAAAATAAGTAAATCCCAATTATGTGAGATGTTTACATCATGATGTGGTTTCCAAAAATGGAGTTCTAATATTGGTCTAAAATTTGGTCTACTTCCTAGAGTAAACCAACTAAGAAAATCAAACATAAATAATATCATCAATACTGCAGATAAAAAATACTCTCTCAAACACCCTAACTGCAAAAAAAAAAAAAAAACATAATGCATGACAAAAATCCAGCCAAAAACAAACACAAATCCATTCAAAAAAAGCAAAAAAAAAATCACCAATATTTGTGATCTTTACTGCAATATATATGACACACACATGCATCTAAACCTGATCCATTATTTTTAACAGAACCTCAATTAATTAACAGCCTACTAACATCTCAACTTAGCTAAATGCATTGCAAGAACCCTTCTGCTACAAGAGTGGGGGTCTGCACATTTGTCAAATCTGACATTCTGTTTCAGAAAATTACAAATCTTGGATGTGACATCCAAGATTTGTCCTTTTCTGATTTGTCATTATCTTGGGCTCAAAATTTCCTTCTTCCCAGACATCTGCATTTAAAATTTTTTCATCCCTTCACTCCCTCAAAAAGTGATAAAGCAATCTAAGCTGCTAGAAGTGGAAGAGTTGCTGGTTCAGATGGTGTGTTTCCAAAGTTTGCCAAGCAGGTGGGACAAGTACCCACAGATTGGCTCTGCCATTCAAACATCCTTGCTAGTGATAAAGTACCAAATTCCTTTAAACAGCCTAAGATAATAGCTTTATGAAAACATGGCAAAAATGAAGACAAGTCTGAAAATTCTTACACAATAGCATCTTCTATAAGATCTTAAGAAAGATTTATTTATAACTGTATAAGTCCAGTCAAAAAATTGTATCCCTAAAGAACAGGCTGGGTTTAGACAAGGACATAGCTGTATAGACCAAGTGCTCATTTTTACAACAGATATAGAAGCAGGATTTCAAAAATGCTTGAAAACATCTATAGCATTTATAGATCTAACAGCTGTATACGACACTGTGTGGAGGCTGAAAACATGTCATAAGTTACTTTGTATAATAAGCCACTTCTGCCCATCCACTCTATCACATCTGAGAAACATATCAAAATAAGGCAGAATTTGCATCATTCTACTCCAACTGCCACACTGAACAATCAAAATGAAGCAACCCACTTTTAAAAAGAATTTTTTACTGTATGCTCCTCTAGAAATTCATCAGATAATTATCATATAACACCTCGAAAAAAAGTCCAAAAACTCATTGCAGGGGGCAATTTTTATCTACATTAATTAATCTACATGTTATACCATCTTCTATTTTTTGTTTCTTAAGTGTATATGGCTTCTGGTCAATTCTCCTACATAGAGAGAATGATAATTCATCATCATCATCAAATTCCTGACATATATCCTCAGAGAACGTACAGGATCTTATGATAGTACTATGTGAGAATTTATATCATTACTAACTTCTGACCAACAATTTTCCTCCAGTTTAATCTGTTATCTATCAGGTTTCAACATTATCAGATCTTATATTTCTGTCTCCTATGACACTTTTTATTGTTACAATCCACATACATCTTTGTCTTACTCTGGATCTTTCTCTTGCCATCCTGGGAAACAACTTGTTTAGCTAATCTATCTTCTCCCATTCTGTTTAAGTGGCCATACTACCTGACATTAGCTATGCTAACACATTCCTGAATGCTAACAATGTCATTCTTTAGGAGAGATTGACTTCTATTTGGGTTTATATAGGTTAAATTTATTTCAAACTAAGTTAGAAAATACCGACAAGTATCGGCAGCTTTAGTTGTTTGGCTTCGTCAGGGTAAAAAATAGATGTAAGACAACTTAAATGCTAAAACTGTTACACTAAAACTATAAATGAAGGAAGAACTGAATACAATTGTATTTTTACAAAAAACAGGAGAAAGCGTACATCACATGCATGTATGATCTCACTTGTTATGTAGGAACGTTCTGTAATTGGCAGCAAGATTTAATTCTGGCATGTTTAAAGATTTTATGAGGGTCTTCCAAATCTCAGGCAGAATTAATCCTTGGTTTCAATTTACGTTTTGTTTTGAACGAATAACTGTTATGGCTTCTTTTATAATTCGGGAGCGGAAATCCTCCTCTAAGTAGGGCATGGAGCTTTTTTTTGTCCCGGAGAAATGAAAAGCTAACCCTGATTTGTCTTCTCTATTATTGTCTACATCTCCTACTTGTTCCTTTCTTCTGATTTCAAAACTTCTAGAGGTCTGACCAATATAGTTTAAGCTGCATGAACAAGGAATGTTGTAGACTCCGGCAAATTTGAAAAAAGGATGACTGTCTTTTGGAGAACTTAAGAATTGGTGGATGGTCTTTGAAGGTTTAAAAGCCACTCGTATTTTATGTGGCTTGAAGAGTGTAGCTATCTTATTGGAAACTGTCCCCATATATCATGATAGTAGAATTATAATGCATATCTTCAGGCTGTCTTTGTGGGGGGTCACAAAAAAAGTGTCTTGTGGATCAATTTTCTAGGATAACCACTGTTTATAAGATTATTTGATATCATGGATAGTTCATCTTTGAGGTCTTTGTCATCTGTAGTGATGAGAGAGACTCAATTTTTTAGCATGTGTACGATGCTAAGTTTCTGAGAAATGTGGTGTGAAGAAGTGAAATGCAAGTATCGACCTGTGTTGGTTGGTTTGCGATAGACTGTAAGGCTGATGCTTCCATCTATTTGGTTCTATTCATTAAAGTGTCCAGAAATGGTAATTGTTTTTCTTTCTCAAGTTCTAAGGTGAATTTAATTTTGTGATGCAATGAGTTGATCTTGCTGAGAAAATCGAACAGATCCTTTTCTGTGTTTTTCCAAACAATAAAAATGTCGTTTACATATCTCCACCACACTGTGGGTTTAGGGTATAGTTGAGATAAAATTTTATTTTCAAGTTTCTCCATGAAGAGATCTGCACAAGGAGGTGAAAGAAGGTGAAAAACCATACATCTTAACCCTTAGCCATTTCTCAAGAATACTTGCATAAATCTTATCAGGAACCCTCAACAGAGAAATTTCTCAAATTCTCACATTCAGCTTTATTCCCTTTTTTTTATAGATGGTTACTATGAGTGCTCTACTCCAATCATCTGGAATTTGACCCTCTGACCAAGCCTTCTGAATTACACAGTGTAGCCACTGTAAAACTTTTATACTTGCATATTTTAGCATTTCTGGTTAAATATCATATACTCCATCTGCTTTTCCAAATTTCAGGTTTGTGATAGCTTTTTCTACTTCAAGTGTATATATATATATATATATATTACAGATGGCATTTCTGTTGAGTATTTTCTACTACCCTACTGTCACTGCTTGTTTCACTTAGCAATCTTTCAAAGTAATGACTCCATATATCAAGAAAATCATTATCATCAGTTCTCATGTCCCCTTTATCATCTCTAATTCCTTTTACAGTACTCTTTACAACATTTCTGAGAGTTTTTTTAATAGCTTCCAGAATATTTTACCACCTTCTTGATATTTATTTTCTATGTTCTTACCACAGTATTTCCATGACTTTTGTTTAGCTAATTTTACACGTTTTGCTTTCTTACATTTTTCTCTGTATTCCCTAAGAGCACAAGCTGATTTAATTGCCAGGAACTTTCGATATGCTTTCTTCTTTTCCTTGAGTGCCTCTTTAACTTCCTGAGTCCATCATGGAGTTCTCATTTTTCTATCCTTGCAGATTACTTCACCACCTGCCTCTCTGGCTGAATCAATCAAAGTTTTCTTTAGTGTTTGCCAGTGAATCTCCAAGAACTGGTTCTTGTTTTCAAATTCTTTCAGGTTTTCTTGAATAATGTTTGTGTCTACAATTCACATATGATAGCTGTTCAACTTTGATTCATTTCAAAACTTTCTTCCACACCTTTTTTTTCAATATGAAGTTCAATTTTAACCTGCTCAACATTAACTACATGGTGATCACGTCCTATTTCATATCCTCTGTATACGCTTGTGTCCTGAACCAGTGGGAAAACATTCTGTTGACAATAACATAGTCAATGAGACTTTTCTTATTCCTTGCATCTTTTCTCCATGTGAATTTGTGCAGATTTTTATGTTGGAACATGGTGTTAGTAATAAATAGTCCATGCCCTGAACAGAAACCTAACAGGTACTTATCATTATTATTAACTTTGCTCTTGTCTGCAAATTTTCCCAAAACATTTTTATATGTCTGGTAATCATTTCCTACTCTGCTGTTTAGGTTACCATCAAGGACCAACTTTTCCTTTTTTGTTGTCAGCTGCCTTCCCTAATGCCTCAAAAAATTCCTCCAACTTTATCTTAGTAGAATGTTCTATGGGATCATAAGCAGAAATAAGTCTCATTGTCCAGTTCCCCATTCTGATATTAGCCCACACTGTATTTGATACTGCCTGCCATTCAAGGAGATTATTACATATTTAGTGTTCAATATTAATAGCTATGCCTTCTTTTCTATGATTATTATTTCCAGAATATATAACATCTTGTATTTGTTGCTTAGAAAGATCTCACCTGTCTGTCTTCTTTGTTTCAGTAACACTTATTATGTCGAACTACGTATCCAATTCTTCTGCTAGTTCCATTTCTTTGCCATTGATGTTTCTTATGTTGATAGCGCTAATCTGGATCTCTGCTGACGTTGAGTTCCAGTAGCTGACTTTTTACTGGCCCTGTTAAACAAGGCCCAAAAAACAACATGGGCCTTGTTTAACCAGGCAATGTCCCAGCTGGAATGCAATTCCATCATGTTGTATCATCATTATGAGCTGTGGCTTAAGCCAATAAGAATACAATTTGGTCAGCTAAATCTCAAATTTCAGCCCATCCTCATTCGTTCAGTATCCAGGTAGATACCTAACAGGGTGTATCATGAGAAGGTGAGAACTGGACATCAGGTCAGAAGCCCTGGTCGGTTCTCCACATTCCCCAAAAGGCCATGTGAAGATCTCCCATTTATCTACCCCAGAAGAGCCTCCCATAGCTCAGTCAGCATAGACGAAACCCTTTGGTTAGAAAAACCTGGGTTCAATTCCCTTCCAAGACAGGTCTCTTTCGGCTAAAAGTGAGTTAGCTGGTCTCATATGGAGATGGGGGGTTCCCCACCTGGAAACTCAGGTTTTTCACCCCCCCCCAAAAAAAAAAACAGGCAAACCATCCCCCATGAACACTTGCATCTAAAGACATAGGACACACCACAAGGCTAACCACCTTATCCTCGAGGATGTCACGGTTTCAAATTGCAATAGGCCATACCTAATACGAGTGTAACAGGCCACTAACCCTAATATACGTATAAGAAAGAAAGAAGTGCGTCAGAAAGATAAGGTAGTTAAAAAATTAGTAAGAGATGAGAAAAATGTGAACAGTATTGCAGAAGAAGGCTGCAAAGTTAGGTGTTCTCAGGATGGAAAATAGTACTGAAGTGTCAAAAAAAATATGTAAAAGAAGGAAATGAAAAAATGCAATAAAAGATAAAAGGCTGCTAAAGATGCTTGCTAACTGTAGAAGACAGATAATTAAATGCCAGCAGCAGGATATTTTAAATGTAGGAAACAATAACGCTTATATATTTTCTGAATGATAGAGAAGATAAAATGGGGGGAGGAGTACTTGATGATAGCTGATGAGTTGCAGCCAAAGAAAGTAGTATATCAATATGATAGATATTTGAATGATAGTACATTTGAGGCGGTCTGGTGTGAAATAGTGATCAATGCAACCAAATATATAGTTGTCTACTGCTATAGGCCAGGGGGTATAGGGGGTGATATTGAATTCATGCATCAACAAATTAGTGCAATGAGTGCAGGGTTAATGATTATTATGGGGGATTTTAATTATGGTGATATCAATTGGAAGGAGGGAATATCACGTAGCAAAAAGGAAATGGAATTCATACATCTTCTATGAGATAATTACTTGAAACAGCACATAACTGAGGGGGACACGTGGTGTGAGAGTGTTGGATCTGGTCATTGGTTCAGAGGATGTATACATAAGTAAGATGTCCTCATTACCTCCAATTGGTGAGAGCGATCATGTGGTATTGATTTGGGAAGTTGCAAAATTTGTGGATTTCTCACTTAAGAAGGAGTATATACGTAACTACAGGTTAGGCAATTATAACAAGCTTCAGAGTAAGCTTGCAGCAGTCCCATGGCAGAACATATTGCAGGAGAAAGATGTTAGCAGTGCATGGAATAAAATCAACAGGTATCTGAGGAAGGCAATATCAGATTGTGTCCCCATGGTCAGGAAGACAAACAAGGTAGGCGTTAAATGGATGAGTAATAGTATCAAGCTTAATCTGCAAAAAAAAAAAAAAAAAAAAAAAAAAGATGTTATGGAGAATTTACAAGGAGAAAGGCGATCAGTACACCCATGAGCAGTACAAGGTTCAAACTAGGAAGGTTACCAGCATAGTAAGAAAAGCTAAATCAGATTATGATTAGCCAAGCAGATCAAGGAAAATCCCAAAAAGTTCTTCCGCTATGTGGCAAATAAAAGGAAGAATAATTTTGGAAGGATAACCTTAGTGGGTGCTGATGGTATCGAGGTGACCAATTCAGATGTAATAGTAGAGTTACTGAGTGATCACTTTTCAAAAGTCTATCACCCAAGTGAGAATATCTCTGTACCTGTAGCAATAACTAATGTGAGAATATTGCAAAATTTAAATAACTGGTATATTGCAAAATTTAAATATGAACACTGCTGTAGGTTTAGATGAAATATCAGCCAGGGTGTTGCGTGAATGTGCAAAGGAATTGTTAACGCTTCTTACTTTGTTATTTAACTTAAGTTTGAACTCTGGTATGATCCCTAGGGAGTGGAAGGAAGGAAAAGTAGTTCCTTTGCATAAAGATGGCTCTAAAACTGCAGTAGTTAATTACAGGGCAATCACCATCTCAGGAGTGGTGGTAAAAGTATTGGAAAAGTTGGTTAAAAACAAAATTCAAGAATGGATGGATCAGGATATGATACTCTATAGGAGGCCAACATGGTTTTGTTAACGGTCAACCCTACCTTAGCAATTTATTAACTTTTTATAATAGAATGACATCTGAGTTGGACAAAGGAAATGGCTATGCAGTAGTACTTCTGGATTTTGCTAAGGCTTTTGACAGGATACCCCATGGAATACTGTTGTGCAAACTGGAAAAGACGGGGATGGATACTAAGCTGGTGATATGGATAGAAGAATGGCTCAGGGAGAGATACCAAAAGGTGGTGTATGGAGGAGCAGAGTCCAGGATGAGGCAGGTGACCAGTGGTGTGCCTCAGGGCTCTGTGTTTGGGCCATTGTTGTTTAATTTGTACATAAATGATATAGGAAGTGGCTTAAAAGGAGATATTCGATTGTTTGCTGATGATGCAAAGTTGGGTAGTGCAATAAAAAAATCAAGCTGATGTTGAGAGTTTGCAGGATGATTTAAATAAGCTGGTAAAATGGGCAAAAGGAAATGGATGTCAGTTCAATGTGGAAAAGTTCAAAGTTATGCATTTTGGGATTAAAAGATCACCAGCTGTGTACTACATTGATGGAATGGTACTCCAGGAGATTGATGAAGCTAGGGACTTGGGGGTGTTGGTAGATAGGGAGATGAAGTTCAGAGGACACATTGCTAAGGTGCCCAAGATTGCACATAGGATTACTTGGTTATTAAGGAACACACTAACATCCAGAGATAAAGAGGTTATTATTCCTTTATAAAGCATTGATATTTCCACATTTGGATTACTGTGCTCAGGTCTGGTCACCTGGATTCCTTGGAGATAAGGAGGTTGTGGAAAGGGTTCAGAGGAGAGTGACTAAATTGGTGAGCGATGTAAAAAATGCTCTTTACATTGATAGATTGGGAGCTTGTGGATTGCAGAGGTTGATTGATAAGCAGAAGAGAGGGGATATAATAGAAACATTTAAATTACTAAAAGGTTTTTATAAGGTTAATGCAGGTGAAATGTTTCAGCTGTGTGATAGTGATGGAAGAACAAAAAGTCATCCCTGGAAATTAAGGAAAAGTGTGGTTAACAAGGGTGTGAGAACGAGGTTTTTCACCTGGAGGGTGGTGAATGAGTGGAATGCATTGCCTGACTCAGTTGTGAGTTCTTCGTCTGTAGATGAATTCAAGAACAGATATGATAGATGTTGTTTTGATAGTTTGGGTCTCCCACGATGAGTCTACTGACTCCATGGAGATGCCCGTAATAATAATTAGTACAACAGTGGAAGAATGCCCTCCGCACCCGATAGGTATGAATTTAAATATTATTATTATGGGTGGCTTCTCCACAGAGTCAGAAGACTCATTGTGGGAGGCTTACACTAACCATTATTCATACAATACTTCTCCTTAAATTCATTTACTGTAGAACACTCACAACCACCTCTGGTAATCCATTCCAATCATTCACCACTATCCAAACAAAAAAAAATCTGATCCTCACACTACTCTAACCACACTCTTAACAATTCCAAGGGGTGACTCCTAGTTCTCTCTCTCTCTCTACTGGTGCACTGAAAAATTTCTTTTGTATCAATCCTATAGAATCCCTTTAGTAACTAGTAAGTTTCTATTATGCCTTCTCTTTTCTGAATGTCAATTCAACTTTGCAACCCACACACCTCCAGAAATCCATCCTCATAGGGAGTAGTTAACAGAAAAATCACTTTTAGTCACTCAGATCCTCTCCACTGCTTCCTCATCTTCATGAAACCCAGGTGACCAAACCTATGCATAGCAGTCAAGACAGTGAAAAACGGAAAGGCAAACAACAAATCCAGTATCAGTGCTAGGTTGTATAGAAGATATCTAAACAATGGTAAGAAGAAACGATAACCAAAATTCCACAGTAGATCTCAATAAGAGTGAAAAACTGTAGAGAAATCAGTTTAATATGTCATCTGCAAAGATTTTTTGATAATTTTGATAAACTGAATGAAAAATGAAGTTACAAAAACAAAAAACAGAAAGATAATACAAGCAAGATGGTTTTGGAATGAAAGAGAGAAATCTGGCAGGATAAGAGAGATTGAAGAAGCTAAATTAATATATTCCTAACAGGAAAATCAAAATGTTCCTTTAAAGAACATAACTAAAGAAATAGTTGAATTACTATGAGATCAATTTCCCCTATATACCTTAAGTTTTATAGATTCTGCCAGAACTTTTGAAAGTATCGATAGTGACATTATGAATAATTATTAGAAATTATAAATTACTGATAAATATCTGAAAATAATAATAATAAAAAAAAAAGGAAAGCAAAAGCTGTGCTATTACACAGCAAACAACATCAGAATGGCTTGCAATAGGAAATGAGAAAGAGTTAGCAACATTCAAACTACTTTTCATCCTAGTAGTCACTGACTAGTCATGAGAAAGGTAAAAATATAAAGAACGGAAAGGAATAAGATGGAATTTCACATTTTGAAAGATCTAGACTACAGACAACAGTTTTAATATAACCAAAACAATACGATTTAAAGAGTCACTTTTTTTTGGCTGGAACAAATTATTTGAAGGGGCCAAGTAATGCATGAGGAAGGACATGAGAGTTACTGAAAGTAGCAAAAGTGAAGAGGGAGGGAGTGAGGGAGGGAGGGAGGGAGAGAGAGAGGGAGTGAAGATAGTCTATTGTCATGGTATAAGAGAGTTGAAGTGAGGAGGAGGAGGAGGACCATGATAGTGAATGAATCAATGTGTAGGTTATTCAAGAGGAATGATGTGGAGTTTTTGGATGTGTAGAGTGAGTTTGATAGAAGAAAGGACTTATACAAGGTGGATAGATTTGGTGTCTGGAAAAGTGAGCTTTTTTATTTTTAATTTTTTTTTTTTTGGGGGGGGGTCCACAGATACCAGCAAGGCAGGTGAATGTGAGAATGTACAAAAATGCCTATGTTAGTACCACTGGTAACAAACCAGAATGTGATAGTCAGTACAAAGCATAAGGATAGTTTTGGACCAAAAGGAAAGAGTTTGGGGGCACTGGCTGAAAGATGATATAGTTAGTAAAATACTATAATGGTATAGTATTTTTACAGGGGAAGAGAGCGAATGCGAGGAAGGTGGTTGATGATAGCTGATGAACTGCAACAAAAGAGAGTTCAAATGGAGGTCCGTGAAAATAGTACATCCAATACTATCTGGTGTGAGATAAAAGCTAAAAGGACAAAATTTACAATTGTTGTTGATACAGACCACGGGACATGAAGGATGATGTGCTTTTCAGATATTCAGACTTGGCTGGATCAGTAGAGAAATTTGATATTTGGCCCTTTGAAGAAGCAGAAAAATTCATGTCACATGCATCATAACAAACGTAACGAACCTGGAAAAAGCTTACCCTTATTTTGTGTGACTGCATAACTAAAGCTTGTATTATTAATGTAAATTTCTGTGGATTAGCAGTTTTGTGGGAAGTTTTTGGTATTGAGACCACATTATAATATAAATAAAGAGTTTAATAAAAATAAGCAATTAAAACTCGACAAGTTTCATACATTGTAAGACTTACATCATCAGGGATAGTGGAGCATAAGTTTTATTTACACAACAAAAGCCTTTAACAATTAATTACACATATTAGATGTTTTTGATCAAAACACTACAATGTTTATTTTAGTGTCCTCTGCATTAATTTAGTTCATATTATGAAGCCTTAAAATACTACAAATGAGTACCGTTTTGGCCATGAATAATAAAGTAAGCAATATTTGGAACTTTTATGATTTATGTAAAGATTCAAAATTTGCAAAATGTAAAATATGCAAACAGGAAATATCTCAGGGCAGTAGAAGAAAAAACATACAGGTACACCTTCAATGATTAATTATGTTCAACACAAGCACAGTAATGTATTTAAAAAAAAACAAAATAGTGAAACTGAAATTGAAATATCAAGCCAGAATGCAGGAACAAGTAAACAGAATTGCAAATAAATTCACCAAAACAACAAACATTATTTGATGTTGTAGAAAAAATCTAAAAAATGGGATGTAGATGACAACACACAAAAACATTGCATTATGCAATAGTTGAAATTATTGCTTTAGATAACATGTCGTATGCAGCTGTTCAAAATGAAGGATTTACTAGGCTAATCAGTAAACTTGCTCCACAGTACAGCCTGGAAGAAAATAGTTCACAGAAAAAATAATTCAGATATTTATGCTCGATTAGTTGCAACTATTAAAAACAAGATTGCAGATGCTAAATATGTTCCTCTCACATCAGATATATATAGACCTGCCACCATACAATCAAAAGCTTCATTAGCTTCACAGGGCTTGATACAAACTTTCAATATAACCATACAGTTTTAAACTACCAACATTTTCCTGGAAGTCATACAAGTGATAAGATTAAAGAAAAGTTTTATACTATGTTACAAATGTGGGATATACATATTTCACGGATTCATGTCATGGTTCAAGACAAAGGCACTAATATTGTTAAGGGATGTAATGATGCTGAAATTACAAGTGTTTCATGATTTATTCATGTTGCAATTAGCAATAACGGACTCTATTAATGCACAGACGTTGATTTCAAATTTAATAACAGTGTGCAGGAAAATAGCGGAACATTTTAACTCTGCTGCATGGTCGAAACTAAAAGATACTGGAACCGAACTGAATATCAGCCAGATGTTCCTACTCGGTGGAACTCTACTTTTTATATGCTACAATGAATGCAAGAACAGAAAAGAGCATTAAATATCTATGCAATTGATAACAATTTAAATAGGTTAAGCTCAAATCAGTTCACAGAAAAAAAATTCCGATATTTATGCTCAATTAGTTGCAACATTTGAGTAGTCTTTAATGGAACCACTGCTAAATTTATTGGAGCTTTTTGAGAAAATTATCAAAAACATGAGTTCAAACTCTGATTTAATTTTGTAAGCTCTATCAACTATTGTGACTCTACAAATGTATTTATCTAAAGATGATGATAATAATACTTTCTTTGGCGTAGGAACAATGAAAAAAAAAATCTGTGTAAAAAAGTTAGAAGATTTGATACTTTATTTGAAAACAAGTCTTATGTTATTTCAACAAAATTAGATCCAAAATTTAAACTACCATTTTTCAAGTCAGAAAAAAATTGAGTGTGTTAAAAGCATTCTAATTAAGAAATCTGATTCATAAGTATCAAGTGGTGAAGTTGATAGCATTCCTTTATCAAAAAAAGGTAAGTTTGTTGGAAATTCAAAGCAAAAAGATGAAAAATAGTAAATTATGGCAGTGTTTCGATGATATTACTTTTGCTGCTTAGGTTGAAAGCATAATCAGCAGAATAAAAATATTAATGATGAGATGATTATAACGTTTTAATAAATCACTGTTAACAGAACTGACGATCCATTAGTGTGCTGACAAGAATGGAAAATCACATTACCCATTTGGAGTGTGTATTTATGTATTTATCCAAATGTATTTATCTAAAGATGATGATAATAATACTTTCTTTGGCGTAGGAACAATGAAAAAAAAAAATCTGTGTAAAAAAATTAGAAGATTTGATACTTTATTTGAAAACAAGTCTTATGTTATTTCAACAAAATTAGATCCAAGATTTAAACTACCATTTTTCAAGTCAGAAAAAAATTGAGTGTGTTAAAAGCATTCTAATTAAGAAATCTGATTCATAAGTATCAAGTGGTGAAGTTGATAGCATTCCTTTATCAAAAAAAGGTAAGTTTGTTGGAAATTTAAAGCAAAAAGATGAAAAATAGTAAATTATGGCAGT
Organism: Typopeltis vanoorti; assembly: GCF_054136105.1. Lineage (NCBI taxonomy): Eukaryota > Metazoa > Arthropoda > Arachnida > Uropygi > Thelyphonidae > Typopeltis > Typopeltis vanoorti. The sequence goes on along the minus strand of NC_143557.1, from coordinate 74,102,682 downwards.
GTTTCGATGATATTACTTTTGCTGCTTAGGTTGAAAGCATAATCAGCAGAATAAAAATATTAATGATGAGATGATTATAACGTTTTAATAAATCACTGTTAACAGAACTGACGATCCATTAGTGTGCTGACAAGAATGGAAAATCACATTACCCATTTGGAGTGTGTATTTATGTATTTATCTAAAGATGTATTTATCCAAATGTATTTATCTAAAGATGATGATAATAATACTTTCTTTGGCGTAGGAACAATGAAAAAAAAAATCTGTGTAAAAAAATTAGAAGATTTGATACTTTATTTGAAAACAAGTCTTATGTTATTTCAACAAAATTAGATCCAAGATTTAAACTACCATTTTTCAAGTCAGAAAAAAATTGAGTGTGTTAAAAGCATTCTAATTAAGAAATCTGATTCATAAGTATCAAGTGGTGAAGTTGATAGCATTCCTTTATCAAAAAAAGGTAAGTTTGTTGGAAATTCAAAGCAAAAAGATGAAAAATAGTAAATTATGGCAGTGTTTCGATGATATTACTTTTGCTGCTTAGGTTGAAAGCATAATCAGCAGAATAAAAATATTAATGATGAGATGATTATAACGTTTTAATAAATCACTGTTAACAGAACTGACAATCCATTAGTGTGCTGACAAGAATGGAAAATCACATTACCCATTTGGAGTGAAATAGCATGAAAATTTCTTTCGGCACCAGCTACAAGTGTATATAGTGAAAGAGTCTTTTCAGAAACTGGAAATATTTTTGAAGAAACCAGAAGTAGACGTCTTTCAAAAATACCGAAAAACTGCTTTTCTTATATCACAATTTATCGCACCTTCATTTTGATTATTAAATCCATAATTATTCTGTATTCAACATTTAAAATCAGAGTTCCAGTAATATTTTTATTTCGTTATTTAAGGAAATAAGAGCAATGTTTTTCTCATTTTTGTACTGTATTCTTTCTTTTAATAAATGCTCATTATTATTATACGGACATCTCCATGGATTTAGTAGACTCATTGCAGGAGACCCAAATTATCCACACAATATCTATCATACCTCATCTTGAACTCATTGACAGATGAAGCACTCACAACTAAGTCAAGCAGTGCATTCCATTCATTCACCACTCTCAAAGTGAAAAATCTAGTCTCACACCCTTGTTATAACCACAATCTTACTTAATTTCAGGGATGACCTCTTTTTCTTCCACCACTATCCCACTACTGAAATATTTTCCCTGCATCAATCTTACAAAAACCTTTTAGTAACTGAAATGTTTCTATTATATCCCCTATTCTCCACCTATCAACCAACTTCTGTAACCGACAATCTATCAATGTAGGGCGTATTCCTTACACCACTCTCCAACTTGGTCACTCACTGTGTATCCATTACACCCCTTAATCTTTTCTACCACTGCCTCAACTCCATGGAATCCAGACAACCAGACCTGAGCACAGCAATCCAGATGTGGACGTATCAGTGCCTTATAAAGAGGAATAATAACTTCTTTATCTCTGAATGTTAATGTGTTCTTCAATAGCACAGTAATCCCATGAGTTACCTTGGACACCTTAGCAATATGTCCTCTGCACTTCAACTCTCTATTCACCAATACCCCCCCACGTCCGTAGCCTCATCAATCTCTTGGAGTACAGTTCCATCAATGTGGTAAGCAGCTTGTAATCTTTTAATCCCAAAATGCATAACTTTACACTTTTCCACACTGAACTGAAATCCATTATTTTTTTGCCCATACTATTAGCTTATTTAAATCATCCTGCAAGCTCTCTACATCAGCTTGATTAATTATTGCACTACCCAACTTTGCATCATCATCAAACAACTGAATATCTCCTTTCAAGTCATTTCTTATATCATTTATGTACAAATTAAACAATAATGGTCCAAGCACAGAGCCTTGCAGCACACCACTGGTCACATGCTTCATCCTGGACTCTACTCCTCCATACACTACTTTTTTTGGCATCTGACCACGAGTCATTCTCGTATCCACATCACCAGTTTAATATCGATCTCCATTTGTTCTAATTGACGTAATGGTATTCCTTGGGGTATCCTGTCAAAAGCATTTGCAAAATCCAGCAGTATCACTGTGTATCCATTACACAAATGTCTCCATCTCAGATGTCACTATTATAAAAAGGCAAGACCGCTCTTTAACATACCATGTTGCTCCCCACAGAATATCATATTCTTATCTACCCATTCTTGGATTCTGTCTTTAACCGACTTTTCCAATACTTTTACCACCACTCCTGAGATGGCGAATGGTCTGTAATTTTCTATCACAGTTTTAGAGCCTCCTTTATGCAAAGGAACTATTTTACCTTCCTTCCACTCCTCAGGGACGTTACCAGAGCTCAGACTTAAGTTAAATAGCCAAGTAAGAGGCATTGACAATTCCTTTGCATATTTCACTTAATATCTGAGCTGATATCCCATCCAAACTGACAGCAATATTTGCATTTAAATTCTGCAATATCCTAAGCACCTCTGATTCATTAACTTCAATTCTCATATCAGTTCTCTGATTCATTAACTTCAATTCTCATATTGCTACATAAGACATAGAAATATCCTACACTCAGGTGATAGACTTTTGAAAAGTGGTCACTATTCTACTATTACATCTGACTCAGTCACCTTAACTGCCATCAGCATCCACTAAAGTTATCCTTCAAAGTCATTCTTCCTTTTACATGCCACGTATCGAAAGAATTCTTTTGAATTTCCTTTGACCTGCATGGCTAAAGTCTTCATCATAATCTGATTTAGCCTTCCTTACTATGCTGGTAAAAGAAGAACAAAGCTTAATAACAACTCAACATGCAATAGAAGGAAGAATGTACAATATAAACAAAATAGACCATGTAAGACACACAGAAATCAGGAGGAAGTCTGGACTCATGGATATAATAAAAGCAATCTACAACAGCAAAAGAAGATAGGCAGGACATCTCGCCAGAATGAGAGACAACAAATGGACAGTCACAGTTACAAAGTTACAAACTGGTATCCGAGAGATACCAAAAGGAAACCTGGAAGACCAGCCTTAAGGTGAAACAACCCAATGATTAAGAAAGTTGGAAGAAAATGGAGAAGAAAGGCCCAAGATAGGAATAGCTGGACTCTTTACAACCTGCAGTCATGGAGAAATCCTGACTGAAATCACAGGTCCATCAAGGTAAACTATGCTGGTAATAACCTTTCTAACCTGAGCCTTGTACTGCTTGTGAGTGTGCTGATCACGTTTCTCCTTATAAATCATCCATAATATTTTATTTTTTTGCAGATCATGCTTAATACTACTACTCATCCATCTAATGCCTACTTTATTTATCTTCCTGATCATGTGGAATACATTCCAATTACTTCCTTTAGATACCCATTGATTATATCCCATGCACTCCTAACATCTTTACCCTGCAATTTCTTATGCCAATTTAAAACTAAAAGTTCCTTCTAAAATTAAATAATGTTTTATTTAAATTAAGGAACATAAAACTTTACTTTTGCATGCTTGTGTAATTAAGTTATTCAGTGAGTTTTTATCACGCATAATGTTTAATATTTTCTCAATCTTTTGTATAATCAACTTTTAACACATTCATACTGGACACTAGATAAATTGTATTCTTCAATATTCCTATTGGCGGGAGTATCGACAAATTGCCTTGCACTTTCAGCTTGTTTTCTCTCGAGCTCACAGAGTATTGTTACGTGTGCTTAGAAAGGAAGACTTTTTGCTTTCCGGTTATATATATCATCGATAATTAAGACAAATTCTGTAATTGTGTTTTTAAATTTCTAAATTTAAAAATCAATAATCATGAACTCTTTGCAAATGAGAGACCATCTGAGGGAACAAATAAGCATGAATGTAAATCAATTTGTTAAAAATATCCAATAATTTGCAGTTGTGCTATTATGGGTGGTGCAATAAAAGTTACTCTAGTGGACATCTTATGAAGTTTAGTTATGCATGTGAAAATTTCTGAAGAGCTTCATTTTGCAGGGAGGGATGGGGGGGGTTGAAAAAAAAATGATAATACAGTTTCATGTGCATGCTCGCCCAAAACAGAAATGAAAAGATGTATGACATGTGTGAAACATAGCACAAAACAAGCATGTTAAAAACATCTGAGTGCAGGTTTTTTAACGTGTTAAAAAATACCTGTATATTTTTTTGTTTGTAAAATTTAAATCAAAATTTAATTCAGTATGCGTCAGCGAAATCGTGCATTCAGCACTCTCTAATTGCAACAAGAACAGCTATAAATATATTATTACATATTTTTTTATTTAATGTTTCTTCATTCTGCATTGGCTGAATATGGCAGAAGCATAATTCATAATTAATTAAATTTCAAATGTTCCAAATTAAATTTTATAAACAAATGTTTCAAGAAAAAAAAAATACACATTAAATTTTATATCAATTTTTAATCAGTGTATTTAAAAAAAAATTATAAAATTTAATTCAGTATGCCAAATTTAAAACCAAATATTCGGTTTGAAATTTGGCTATTCGGTGCATCCCTAGTATGCATCAGCAAATAATCTAAATAAGTGGAGGGAGAATAATTATTATGGGCGACTTAAACCATGGGAACATAGACTGGAAGGAGGAAAGGACACATGAGAAGAAGGAAATAGAATTTATGCAGTTACTAAGGAATAATTAACTAAGGCAGCATGTGATGGAATGTACCAGAGTTTTCAGAGTGCTAGATCCAGTAATGCATCAGAGGACTTTTTGTAACCAAGATGACATTGCTTCCAACTGGTGAGAGTGGTCATATGGGCTTGACTTGGGAGGGTGGCTAAATGTGTGGAAGTTTCAGTTAAAGGGGGGGGGGGGGGTATACGTGGATTTACAGGGCTGTTAAGTATTCAGTAACCTAATTAACTTGACAAAGAATGACGCCGAAAGAGAGAAATCTAGCTGGCTAGAAACGGTGGAAAGAGGCAAAATTAATTAATTTCAAAGTTAGCCTTATATGCTATGGAACATAAAGGTGGTAAATAGCCTATCATACCATTCTGACTTCATTCAATGGCAACTGATTCACCACTCTCACTAACCATATTCTCACACAACTTCCAGGGTGACACCTGTCCCATTCTATCATGTACTAAAAAATTTCTGCAACAGAATCTCTTTGGTAACTTATGTTTCTATTATCCTCTCTTTACCATCTAATTAAATCATTTTGCTTCTTTCCAACTCTCCCATCCTTCAGATTTCTCTTTCACTTTGCCAAATTTGTTTATATCCTTTAGGTTCACAGCTCAATATCAACATTATATCCCAGATTGAAGGTTTGTGTTACTGTTGTGTAAAATACAAACAATCACAAAGCAATTCAACTATTTCTTCTGCTTTTGTTCTTCCTACCATCTATTCATTAACATTATCTGTACATAATCATTTTTCCTTTTATATGCAATGCAGCAAAAAATCTGTTTAAGAGAATCTTTAGATTCTCTTAAATGCATTTTTTTCTTCAGCTCCTAGTTCAAAATATTACTAACCCATTTAACTGCAACCTGATCTTCTATCTCAGGGATTGGCAACTATTTTTGAGTGAAGAGTTGAAATATGCAATGAGAGAAGATATGAAAGAGTCTCCAATAGAAACTTTTAGAGTGAGAAAGTAAAGATTGCGAATCTGTCTAAGTATGACAGGAATGAACTATGAAGAATGGCCATGATAACTAATAAGGCAATGAGAAGATTGTACAGGAGGAATGGTGTGTTTATAAATGTATGGGGGGAGGGGTTAATGGACAAAAAGGACGACTTGTATATGCCTGATGGACTACATTTGAATGGTTTTGGAGAGGGTGTTGTTCAATGAGAGGTCTGAAGTGCAAAATCAGGGAAATTAGAAGTGATTATGATTATGCAATGCTGAATGCAGTTTCATAAGTTTCAAATCCAAACAGGTTAGTAATAATGACATTACAAAAGGAAGATGGTTCGAGTGAAGCTATCTTGTGCGAGATAAAGGCCAATAGGACAAAACATGGTTGTTGCTATAGACCAGGATTCAATGGGAAGATGTGGATGCTATGCATCAGTAGATCAGCACAATGAATGCAGGACAAGCTAATGGGGAACATAGATTATGGACAGGAAATGAGATATGGCAAGATGGAATTGGAATATATAAATTTGCTATGGAATAATTAATGAAACAACATGTTATATAGGGGGTCCAGGGGGATTGAGAATGTAGAATGTGGTAATAGCATCAGAAGACATATCCAAAACAAAGGTAGACACTCTTCCTCCAACCAGCAAGGGTGACATTACAGTTGTGTTCTGGCAACATGTGGAATTCTAAGGGTTTATGATGAACTATAAAGCTAGTAATTATGATAGATTTATGAGATATCTGGAAGCAGTGCCATGGCTTGAGAGGCCACAAGAAAAGAACGTCAGCAGTGAATGGGAAGTGATCAGAAATTGTTTGAGAGAAGAGGTATTCACCTACTTACCCATGGTCAGGAGGATAAACCAAGTAGGGAGTTAAGTAGATGAACATATATAAAGCAAGAGCTGCAAAAAAAAAAAAAAAAAAAAAAAAAAAAAAAAAAAAAAAAAAAAAAAAAATGGTGAAGGAAATATAAAGAAAAAGATGATCAATATACTCATGAGCAGAAGAAAGTGCAAGCAAAAGGGTGACTAGTATAGTAAAAACAGGCCAAATCAGATTATGAGACAAAATTTGCTATGCAGGCCAAAGTATATCCAAAAGTTTTTTGTTTTTGTTATCTAGCAAGCAAAGAGAAGAATAACTATGAAAAGATAACTTTAATAAATGCTGATGGCAAAAAGGTTGACAGAAGCAAAAGAAGTAGTTGAGTTGCTGAGCAATCACTTTGCAAAGGTATATCACCTAGGCAGAGATTTTGGAATTGCTAATATGAGAAAATGATATTAGAACTGAAGTAGATGAACATGAAGTGCATAGTAGAATGAAAAATATCAATGTAAATACAGCAATGAAACTGGATGGCATGTCGGCCCGGATGCTACATGTATGTACAAGAAAACTGGCAGTGCTTATGACGAGGTTGTTCAAGTCTCAGCTCTGGCAAGGTTCCAAGGGAGTAACTGTGTTGAGGCTTAAGTGCTGTGAAGAACTCTTCCCCCTCTAAAACCTTCTATCTGGCTAAGATATGTAGATGATGTGTTCTCTATTTGGCCTCATGGCCCAGACACATTAGATTCCTTCCTCAGTCACCTCAATAGTCTACATCCAAAAAATCAGTTTACGATGGAAAAGGAAAATAATAATAGTTTACCCTTCCTAGACACCTTATTAACACACCTTCCTAATGGTAACCTTTCTTTCTCTGTATGTAGAAAACCTATTAATACAGGCAGATACATTCACAAACTCTCCCACCACCACCCCTCCCAGCAATATGACATTATCAAAATTCTGACCAATAGGGCCCACAATCTTTGTTCAAGTAAAACTGTCCTTTCAACCGAACTCAAACACATACACAACACCTTCCTTTCCAATGGCTATAATGACTACAGAATTAAAAAAAATAATCAAGTCCTTCCCCATTCCCCAACCATCTCTTCAGAAGGACTTCAGAAATGCCATCACCATTCCTTACATCTGTGGTGCTTCAGAAAAAATAGCCAGACCATTAAAAAAGTACAACTTCCATACAGCTTATAAACCCCACTCTAAACTTGCTACCCTTATCCGCTCCACTAAAGACCAGCTCCCTCCTCTTTCAGTGCCTGGTGTATATTATAATTATTATTACCACCCCAAGACCTCACGGGAGGACCTTTTATTCAAACTCTTTGCAGACACCACATTCTCAGGCAAGTTATTCCAATCATTCACAACGCTGCACGAAAAAAAACTGCCTCTCACTCACCTACTCACACCCTCTTTATACAGTTTCCAGGGATGACCTCTGGTTCTCTCCTGATCTCCCACTATTCTCTGTAAAACTTCTCCAGCATTGATCCTATAACAACCCCTTACCAACTTGCAGGTTTCTATTATATCTCCCCTCTTCCTCCTGTCCACCAGAATCTGCAAATTACATCTTCTCAATCTTTCCTCATACTCGACATTCCAGAGGTCAGAAACTACCTTAGTCAGTCTCCTTTGGAGCCTTTCCAACATCTCTTCATCCTTTTGAAAACCCGGTGACCAAATCTGGACAAAATAGTCCATGTGTGGCCTAATCAAAGCCTTATACAACAGAACAAGAATCTCCCTACTTCTACACGTCAGTGCTCTCCGCATCATTCCCAGAAGCCTTTGTGTTGTCTTCACAATTTTGGCTATGTGTCCCCTAAATTTTAGATCCTTATCCACTATCACCCACAGATCTCTTATTTCCTCTACCTCCAACAATATATTCTCACCAAGCGTAAATTCTGCATCACATCTTTGTTTTCCAAATTTTAAAACCAACTATTCAAGTCTTCCTGTAAAGCCACAACATCTTCACCACACTTCATTGTTCGTCCCACCTTTGCATCATCTGCAAACAACTGAATATCTCCATCCAAATCTTCACCTATATCATTAATATACAAGTTAAACAGTAATGGACCTAAAACAGACCCCTGAGGAACTCCACTAGTGACTTTCCTTTTCCTGGATATGGCTGATAGGTATCAACTTGTTCATACCTATCAGATAGCCAGTCTCCAATCCAATGCACCAATCTAATATCCAACCCCATCTGCTCTAGTTTGACTATCAACCTATCATGAGGTACTCTATCAAAAGCCTTTGCGAAATCCAAGTATATACTGTGTATCCTTCTCCTCTGTCCAAGGAAGCAGTCACTTTATTGCAATAAGTAAGTAGATTATAAAACATGACCTCCCTTTATCCATGCTGTCCATCAAAGATAATACCATTGTTATCAACCCAACTCTGGATCCAAGTTCTCACAAGCATCTCCAACAACTTAACCACAACACCTGACACACAGATAGGACTATAGTTTGATGCGTGAGTTCGATCACCTCCTTCATGAAGTGGCACAATCTTGCCCTCCTTAGGAACATGACTGAGTGCAAGACTCATATTAAAAAAATATGTCAAGGCAGGTTAACATCTAGTTTACTCAACTCCCCATACACCTCTTGCTCACCAACAGTCAGTCTCTCCTCCCCATCATCAACTGCTCTCAATCCCTCCATGAAGTCACATTCACAAGATTGAAAGATCTTTATGAACTGCTCATTAAGTATCTCCACCACACATTCTGCATCAGCTGTCATTATACCATTTTCTCCAATCAATGTCATCCTTCCATAATTATTCTTTCTTTTGCTGGCTACATATCGAAAGAAATCCTTAGGATTCTTTTTGGCTTCATTAGCCAACTGCTGTTCATACCTCTCTTTAGCTACCCCTCACTAACCAAGTCACCCTGCTTGCTTGGTTTTTGTAGACCTCATGGAATTGGTTATTTCCACTTCTCTTATGCTGCTTCCACAATGCCCTTTTTCCATGTATCGCATGCTTAATCTCTTTATTCATCCATCTCACACCCACCTTATTTAACCTTCTCACCCTTGGAATACATTTAGACATTGCATCTACTAAACAGTTTTTGAAAATCCCCCAAGCTGCATTGATCTCTTTTCCAGCTAACTCCTCATTCCATGCTACACCCGCAAGCTGTCTCCTGAGCTCTTCATAATCACCCTCCTAGTAGTTCCACATATACCCTTTTCTCACAGAGGTCCTCGCACTGCTGGCAACCACCCAGGTAATCACCTCATGGTCACTCTCACCAATTGGTGGATGATTTGACACCTCATTTATAATTACATCCCCTGATGAGATGACCAAATCCAAGACCCTCGATCCTCTTGTGCCCTCCATTACATACTGTCTGAGGTAGTTGTCCCTCAAAAACTCAAGAAACTAATTTTCTTTACTTCCAGTTGCTATTGTTATACCCTGATAAGTTGGAACATAAGATATTTCATCTTATCATTGTATAACAGAGCAAACACCCAATTAAGAAACATTTAAAACATGCTTGATATCTGGGTAAGAGTAATTCTGAATACTTATGTAAGAAAAGTGTGTATATATCATTTATATCTGGGTAAGAATAGTTCTGAAAACTTACGTATGTGTATATATCATATGTATATTCTAAAACTGAGTTAAAACCAACATTACCATGCAAAATAAACTTTAATGTGAAATAACATGCAAAGCCAGGCCAACATAACCTGTGTAAACGTTCGTGGGGGGGGGGGGGGAGCAGACAGCTTCCCCAAGAGGTCTCGTCCTCGTGGAATGTAACTAGGAGTGGCGGGAAACAATTGGACGCCATAACGTCATACACTCGTGACGGCGATTTCTACATGCCGTGTGAACAGAAAAGTTACGGCGATGACCGTTAGGGAGGAGGTATATAAGGATTAGAACCCCCCCCCCCCCCGCTCGCTCTCTTGTTCCTGAGTTTTTCACCTCCTGTTGATCGGAGCCCAGTGGTGCAAGGTCCGTCGCTGGTATGCAATTGGATGGTTCGAAGTGGGAAGTCCAATCCCAAGATGCTGCAGCAGGTTATGCCACAAGGCATGGCTAAGAAAGTATGAGTCCAGAATTCTGTGCAACAAAGGAAATCAGACAGAAGATCACGTTAGCATATCGATGATCGGAAGCCTAAACCATACCATATAGAAGAAAAGGGCAGTGAGAGAGAAATTCTGTGCAACAAAGGAACGGAGCCTCCATGAATAGATAAGTAGAAAATTTGTCATTTATCTTCTGTGTATAATCCATGGAGTTAGTGTTGTGTAAACTTAAAACGAAAGACTCAGAGACATTTCTTAGAAGGAACTTTAAGAAAGAGAGTTATTGTGCAGAATAATAAGAGTGGAATAAGTGTAATACAAGTTTGAATATGAAAATGTCAAAAATAAGTTAAGAGGATTTTACTCAAGGAATGATTATTAATTGAGATTCTAAGAATGTAAGATCATGGTGAGAGAGTGATATTTTGTGTATGGTAGTTAAGGTTAATGAGAATATAAAGTGCCTTTCTTTTTTTGTGGAAGGTGTTGGAGCTTTTAGAATTGATACATTCCTTAACTAAGTCTGAATATTGGATATGTCTGAAAATATGTTTTAAGAGAAATTTTACCCAAGGAATGATTGTTAACTGAGACCAAAAAAAAAGAAAAATTCATATTTAAGATTACAGTGTGAGATTGATACTTTGTGTATGATAGTTAGGGTTGATGAAAATTTATTGTGCCTTTCTATAGAGAGTGTTAGAGTCATCAGAATTGATATATCCTTTAACTAAGATTAAATGAATCCCTTTAATTTTGTGTAATTAGTAATATGTACATTTTAATTAAAACTTGTTTTTCTTTAACCTACTGTGTCTGTCTTTATGGAATTCGATGCAACACTTGTAAAAATTAAGTATGAATATGGACTGGAAAATTTGTAGAAGGCAATATACGGTCACGATTGAATATCACGTATTGTCTTTGTGCATGCCTTACCAATCCCTTGATTAATCCTTTTATTAATCTAATAGTCCTAAGTGGCGCAGTCTATAAAAAATATAAATATCCTTAGAACTAAACGAGAGGTTGGTAATGAAGTGCCTGCCACATAGGTTTTGGCTCGACCCCAGGCCTTTCCTTTGTGTCCCTAAGATATCACGTGCCTCACAAAGGCAAGGCTATAGGAAAATACATAAAATATGTGAAGAAAAAATAATGGGTACAACACTATCTCATCATTCCAGTCTATATTGCCATAATTAAAATCACCCATAATGATCACCCTTTTCTTATTTACTTGGCTAATTTGATTGTACATTTCATTATCACCACCATCCACATTACCTGGTCTATAACAACATCCCACCAAGTATTTGATTCCATTCACCTCTATCTCACACCACACTGTCTCAAAACCACTGGCACTATCTCCCTCTTGCATCTCTACTTTATATGGACATAACTCTTTCTCTATCATCAATAGCACTCCCCCTCCCTTTTTACCCCTTCTGTCCTCACAAAATACATCATACCCTTCCATCTCTATTTCTGTCAGGATGTCATCCTCTTCCAACCATGTCTCACTTATTCCGACAATCTTTGGGTGAACAGACGCAACCTTTTCATCTGCCTTGTTTCTTATACTTCTAGCATTTGTATACAAACACAACAGCTCATTTCTGGATCTACAGCTAGTTCCACTGATACCACTCACTTGATGTGATCTCTCCATGCTCGAGTGGGGCCATTTCCCTTTCTGCTTCTTCATTTTAAAGCCCTTTTCAATTTCAACTGTTTCCTCTTGATCCCTGGTCATCCCATTCCTTTCCTGCCTACACATGCTCACCTCCTCTTGGAGCATTCACCTTTCTCATGCTGTGTACCCCTGTCCACACTGAGCCTCCCTGTTTCCTTGCTCCTCTTGCACACCCATTCTCTCATTTACTATACTCATACCACTCACTACCCCATTCATAACCACCTCTTCAATCTCTTCTGTCTTACTCTCCCGTTCTTCCACGTCACTTCCCACTCAATCTGATTCATTCTCTCTATTCATTTCTCTACCTTCCAGCAGCAGTCTCTCCAAGCGATTCACACCATAACCACTCAAATGCAGTCCATCACTCCCATACAGCTCACGTCGTCCCTCAAACTCATTCCACACATTAACAAACTGTACTCCCGTCTCCTCACACATTTCAGCCAGCATATCATTCATAATCCTTGCTCTCTGCCTCATTTCACCACAGTCATACCTAGGCAACATGCTAACTACCCTTCCTGTCACACCTCTCAAATATAGAGTACCTTGTTCCTGTAAACTTGCCTACTTTGAACAAACAGGCAAGTCAGCATCCATTCGGTTAGAAGAACACAGTTCTTCCGTCTGCAAACACGATTATGGTCAATTTGGCCTTGCAGACCATGTTTTGGATACATCCCACAGGATCTCCTGGAAAAAACTACCATGCTCCACCATAGTAAATTCAAAAAAGAAAGACTATTCTTTGAATCTGCATCTGCACTCAGGAATCAACCAAATTTAAACAAATATGGTTGCATTAAACTTCCCAAAATGTGGGAAACTTTAATTATCAGAGATGCCTCTTTACATCCCAGGCCACCTGCAAATGCCCATACAGGGCACACCACCTAGATAGGACTTTAGTTTTACTTTGTATTGTATTTGTGTGTGTTGTTACAAAAAGTTTTTGTAATCCCCGAAGATGTCTCTGTGACGGAGACAAAATACTGGAAGTATTAAAATTAGTTTTAATCCTTTCTCAGTGCTCTTAATATTCCATTAAACCGCTAACATGAGTTCCAAGGGAGTGGAAAGAGAGTAATGCAGTTCCATTACATAAAGGTGGCTGCAACACAGAGGTAGCAAATTACAGATAAGTTAATATCTAAGGAGTGGTGGTTATATTAGAAAATTTGATTAAGGGTAAAATCCAAGTGTGTGGATATGAATACAGTACTCTTTGGTGGGTAGCATGGCTTTGTAAAAGGTAGGTTCTACCTTAATAATTTACTTACTATTTTATAAATAGAGTGAGCAAAATGAGATAAGGGAAATGGCTACACCATGATGATACTGCTGGATTTTGCAAAGCCATTTGACAGAATACCACATGGAAAACCATTACAAAAGTTGGAGCAAATGAGAATGGATATGAAGATGGTAACATGAATGGGAGGAGGGCTAAGAGACAGACACAAGAAAGCAGTATATGGTGGCATGGAACCTAGGAGAATGAGGATGACTAGTGGAGTGCCTCAGGGTTCTGTACTAGAGCACTACTCTTTAATTTGTATATTAATGATATAGAGAAAGATTTAAGGAAGGGATATTTGGCTATTTGTTAATGATGCAAAACTAGGAAGGGCAATAAGTTTGATAAAGGTGATGTTTATATCCTGCAGGATGATTTAAATAAATTCGCATTGTGGGCGTGATAATGATATCAATCAAATCAATCAGCTTTTGGAGACTGAGTGGGCAGTTCAATCTCCACTGGTAGCCAATCAGAGATAGCTGGCCCAAGGCTATCACTAATTAATAGGCACGCAGTGAAGGCGGCGGCTAGCAAGTGCCGCCATCTGGTGGTCCCTAACACAATATATTTAATGTCTGAAAATAGTGTGGGTTCGACAGCCGATTTTCTTGAGTTTCCGGGACAAAAAACCCGCTAGCCCATGCCAGAGATCGACTAACTCTGGAACCGGTCGAGAAAAGGCTTGGAAAAAGTTCCTCTAGTCGGCAACTAGATTCGAACTCCTTTCATCGTGCGGTCAAGTGCTGTAGAGTGCAAACGCCACTTCTACTGAGCTACACAGATTCTTGATAATGAGTGTCAATTTAATGTTGCAAAATGTAAGGTTACACACTTTGGGTCAAAAAATTACATACTGCACATCACATTAATGGTACTGAATTACAGTACCATTCAAGGAAATTCTTGAGGCTAGGGAATTGGAGTTAATGGTGGATAGAGAGTTAAAGTTCAGAGGCATACACAAAAGTTGGTAAGAAATTCAGAAAGGATTACTTGGATGTTGAAAAACATGCTAACAAGTAAAGACAGGGATGTTATAATTCTGACATCTTGTACAGATTTGGTTACCCAGGTTTCTTGGAGATCAGGAAGTGGTGAAGAGAATTCAGGAGACAAGTGCCCAAGAAGATTACAAGTCTGTGGAATGTCCTCATGAGGGCAGACCGAAAGTGTGCGGGTTGCAAAGTTTAGTTAATAGGTTAATAGCTAACTCAAAGGGAATTTTTCAACACATGATGAATAGGGAGAGAACTAGAGGTCACCCCCTGGAAGATGTGCAAGAGCATGATCAGTAATGGTATTTGTACTAGATTTTTTGTCATCATGTGAGTGGAATGGATTGCCAGAATTAGTTGTGTCTCCTGACAGTTAATAAGTTTAAGAAGAGGTATGATAGGTATTGCACGTATAAACATTAGTGTAGGTCTCCTACAATGAGTCTTCTGACTCCATGGAAATAGCCATATAATACTAAATATCATTTAGAATGCAAAGAACCTTTATCAAGGCTGATGGTAAATCAGCCAGTCTCATACAACAGACAAAATAGTCAGAAGAACACGTGGCCTTGTAAGCATTTGAAGCTTCATCTGTAAATCTGAAATAACCAGCCCATATATCCTTATTAATTTTTCTTTTAAAATAATGAAATATTTTATTAGTTTTTATTATATTATTATTTATTATTATAAATATTCTACATTTCTGAGCGACATAAAGCAAATGAACACAGGCCATAGAAAGATGCTGAGAAATTTATGATTGCTCTCGATATTTCCAAGGCATCTAATAATTGTCTGAAATTAGAGCCTTCTTACACATCTGCCATCACATTGCTTACGGTTTTCCTTCTGTTATTATTATTATAGAAGAAACAATGCCAACCTCCCCTCTGATCATTCACTGCATTATGGCAGATGGTTTCCTACTGTCTGATTTTTCCCATCAATGCCAGAGTACCCCCAAGGCTCCAAGGGAGTGGAAAGAGTACCCCAATGCTTTGTCATTACAAGCATTGATCAGAACATTACTGTTCGTGATCAATGTTCGTTATTACTAGTGAATTATTGAATCAATAACCGAATTTACAGTAGTTTTGGACAACAATGTCTACCGATTTCCTCACCCTCTTTATATTCCTATTTTTCTCCATGACGTAGCATGCTTTTCTCTGCTACATAATAAATATCAGATCAAATTTACTAATAAATAAAAGTAGCTCCAAGAAGTTGTCATGATTGATATTTTCTTTGATTAATATCAATATGATATGATTTGCTGGTATATGTATTTAGTGATTTATATCAAATCCAATAATAAATAATAAGCAATTCTATAGCACAGTTCAAAGAACGATGGGACACTGCACTTTGAGTGGCAACAAATGAGGTGCTATTGTCATCATGATAAGAGGAGTCCTCATGTGGCCTTTTCAACTACAAGTGAGTTAGCTGATCTCATATGGAAGGAGCAGAAATTTTTCACCCAGAATACAAGCAAATTGACCAGAGAACGCATACAATTAACAGAGAAAAATACTACGTCATCAGCAACTGATGGTTACATAGTGATGATAGTTCATGGAGTGGCCTCTCTCGATGAATCCTTGGACTCCAGGAAGTGCTATCTAATAATAATAAATACAGAATTATCCAAATTGTTACAAAATTCTAGACAAAATAAAATTCAGTATAATATGTTAACCAATGGACACACACCATCTTGTCAATTAAAGATGCCAATAAATTATATTCTTGGTTTCATCCTTTATCCAAGTATAAGCAAACAAAGTTTGCACGTGAAGTAACTTCATGACTGAGCTACTTGGATATAGAGGCCAATGACTCCACATCAATTGCCTTAGTATCCTATTATTAGCCTCTACATACAACTAGCCCAGTCATGAAGTTACTTCATGTGCAAACTTTGTTTGCTTACACTTAGAAACCAAGAATATAATATCTTGGCATCTTTAATTCATAGTATAGCCAACTTAGGAGCGAAAATACAGGAGGCAAGGTTGAGATGGTTTGGTCATGTGATGAGGAGGGAGGACGAATATGTGGGAAGAAGGGTCATGCAGATGGATGTGCAAGGAAGGCGGAAGCGTGGGCAGCCAAAGAAGAGATGGATGGAGGGAGCTGGTAGAAGAGGACTTGAAGATGAAGAACTTGGATGTGGTGACAGCCCAAGACAGGAAGGTGTGGAGGAGCTGTAGAAGAAGAAGAATAGCCAAGCGAAAAAACTTTCAAATATTCTCCATTTTATAAAAAATATTTTTTTTTTTTTTTTTTTTTTTTTTTGTAATTTCCCATTATAACTGAGTTCTCTAGATGAAACCTGGGGAAAAAAAAAAAAAAAAAAAAAAAAAAAAAAAAAAAAAAAAAAAAAAAAAAAATTCATTATCTTTTTTTTGGACAAAAAGAAATAGCTGTGGGCTACTACCCCAAGCATATTCGTCATTGTTATTTGTATATTTTGCAGCATTTACAATGCACATTTACAAAGCATTTTTATTTATGATCATATTTTCTAAATAAAAAATGATGTTTGTCAAGTTTAAACAAACAAAAAAAAGGGAGGAAATATCTGCAATTGCAGATATTTCAGCCCATTGACAGCATACCTCACTAGGAAATTCCTAGTATCCCACCAAGCAAGACTTACCCTGCTGATACTTCACTCAATACCCAAGATCAGTTTCTATTTTAGGCTCACTTTCACATAAAGCTTATCCTGGCATAAACACAGAATGAAAAAGAATACCAAGCTATTATTTTTCATTCTAAACATTATTTCTCTTCTACTCACAACTCCTGACACTATAAATCCCAAATCTTCCCAATCATAAAATATTGCTTTCACATCTAGCATAGTGAAATACCTCTTTCAGAATACTGGAATACAACCAAAAGAGAAATTTTCTTAACAAATGTCCCTCCTTTTAAATACTCCCCAATCACTTTCCCATAGACACTGTTTCTATATTATGTCTTTTCTATGGATATTTCTGTGGACACTAATCATTTAATTGGCCATTACCATTCCAACAATCTCTTAAGCATGTACAAACACAGGCAGCTGCTGGTCACCATCCATATACATTTCAACTTCAAACTTATTGAACAAACATAAAATCCTCTTTCATCATTCCATATCCTTCTATCCTTTGGAATTCTTCAGGAAACACATTAACAGACTGACTTTTTCTTCCCTCTAATCACTTGCCCATACATAGCACTGCTGTTATAGATCAGGAGACATAGGATACACACATGTATATAAAACTGGTCTAATTAATGTCTTACATAAATAGTATTTAGTTTTTCTTGAAAATAATTTTGATTTGAAATATTTAAGTAATTCATAGTAACTTCCATACGCTGCCAATATTGCAGTTGGAATTTTCATACTAATTCTATTAGTAACTTAGAGAACTGAAGTATTTAAAAAACTGTTCTCTTTCAAAACAAGTTTAATCTGCATAATAAATTTTAAAAAATGCACCATTTCATGAGTGACACAGTTCTATTATCCAACTAAGAATAAGAGAATTATCGGGGTGGGCAATATCAGTAAGGAAATTAATACCACAAGCCATGCATATTATATCCATTAACGATGAAGGGATTTATTTCCAGGAGAGAAATTTTGCCACTTCCACGTGAGTCTGCTTATGATCTCCATTCTCGATGAAGGAGATCTTTGATCCACTCAAGAAATCATGGCACATATAAATTATATCAGTTAAACCAATGTTTAAGAAAATTAAAAAATGGTTATTAAAGTTCCCAATTGTTCTCTCCCTCCCCCCAAAAAAATCAGATTGTCCACTGGCTACTACAAACAAAAATTTGAAACTCTTCATAAAATTCAAATTAAAACTACATGTACATGAACAAGATTTCTTATTTATTAAGATACAAAAATTCTTAAATGCACAAATATTAATAATGATGAAAAATTTAAACAAGTGCCACTTCATAAGGGAAGTGAAAGAACTCAAGCATCAAACTGTAGGCCTATCTGTGTGTCAGGTGTTGTAGTTAAGTTGTTGGAGAAGCTTGTGAGAACTAGGATCTAGAATTGGGTTGACAACAATGGTATTATCTTTGATGGACAGCATGGATTTGCTAAAGGGAGATCATGTTTTAGTCATCTACTTATTACAATAAGGTGATGGCTTCACTGGACAGAGGAGAGGGATACACAGTAATATACTTAGATTTTTCAAAGGCTTTTAATAGATTACTGCATGATAAGTTGATAGTCAAACTAGAGAAGATGGGGTTGGATATTAGATCAGTGCATTGGATCAGAGACTGGCTATCTGATAGGCATCAGCAAGTTGTATATGGGGGAGCAATATACTAGAAGAGGACATTTGTTTGCAGATGATGCAAAGTTGGGATGAACTATGAAGAGTAGAGAAAAAAGTTGCAGCCTTACAAGAAGACTTGAATAGATTGAGTGGATGGGTATTGGAATGGGGATGCCAGTTCAATGTTGCAAAATGCAAGGTTTTAAAATTTGGGACACAAAGACAGGTTGGGGATATATTGTTGTGTGTGGAGGAAATAAGAGATCTTGGGGTGATTATGGATAAGGAGCTAAAATTCAGAGAATACATTGCCAAAATTGTGAGGACAATACAACGAATTCTGAGAATGATGTGGAGGACACTGACTTGTAAGGAGATTCTTGTTCCATTGTATAAGGATCTGATTAGGCCACATGCGGACTACTGTGCACAGATTTGGTCACCTGGTTTGCAAAAGGTTGAAGAGATGTTGTAAAGGGTCAACAGGTAACTGACAATCTCTGGAATGTTGAATATGAGGAAAGGTTGAGAAGATGCAATTTACAGAGTCTAGTAGATAGGAGGAAGAGGGGTGATATAATAGAGACCTATTATATCAATTATATATTAGTAAGGGCTGTTATAGGATCAATGATGAAGAGGTTTCACAGGAAACAATGGGAGATCAGAGAAGAACCAGTGGTCATCCCTGGAAGCTGTAGTGGGGGGGGGGAGTGAGCAAGGGAGTAAGAAGCAGGTTCTTTGCATGCAGAGTTGTGAATGACTGGAATGTCTTGCCTGAGGGTGGGGGGTTTGCAGAGAATATGAGTGCGTTTAAGGTGCAGTATGGGGTCTAAGGGGGGTGATGATGGCATAATATTATGAAGCCTTGACTCCATGATATATAACACATAGCCTCTCCCATTCAAATATCACCCTCACCTTCTAGTGGTAGAACCTGTTATCACAAACGAGGCTCTGGTGACTGGGTATCGGCAGTATAACCGAAACATCTACACGAAAATAAACGCTTGTGCATAAAATGCACGTCTGGGTGCTTAGGTACCAGTCCTACCATCAGATTAGGAACACTGTGGGCTAACAACACGCAAGTCTCTATAAATTTAAATGCTATTTTCAAGTTGGATAAATGCACAAATCGGACAGACTCTCGGGTATCAACTTAAGGCTTGAAAATTAGAACACAAATTGGCCAATGGAATGTTAAAACACTATCAAACAGAAAAATTAACACAACTAAGGAGATGGAGAAATATAAAATTTAATTATTCGGGGTTAGCAAAGTAAGATAAAATGGTACTGGTAGAATAATTTTTTTTCCCAGTAGGAATGTGTTTTTTATTCAGGGATGCCTAATATAACTGATATACATCAATATGGAGTTGGAATTCTCATGATCAAAAGATTTAGTCAAGCACTGATTGGGTGTTAACCAATTTCAGAAAGAATAATAACAGTTAATCTTACAACTAAATCTGGAAGACCAAAAGTTGTTCAGTGCTATGCCCCAACTGAAAATGCATCATTTGAAGAAAAAGAAAAGTTTTACACTCTGATTGATAAAACCTTGATGGTGAGACATGGTAATGAGAGCATACTCCTCATGGGCGACCTCACGCTAAAGTTGGTACAAATAATGAGGGGCTGGAAAATGTAATGGACAAACATGGTTTGGGAGAGAGAAATGTAAATGGTGAACTGATGGTGGAACTGTGTGGAAAATATAACTTAGTGATAGATAGCAAAATCTTTCAGCATAAGAGAATACATAAAGCAACCTGTGCGTCACCAGATGGCAAAACACAGAATCAAATAGATCACAGTGTCATCAGCCAAAGGTGCAGGAAAATGTTATTAGATGTCCGAAATAAAAGAAGTGCTGATATTGGCTCAGACCTAATAATAGGATCTATGCAGTTATATATTCAAAAAAATCACCAGGGGGAAAAACATAAAATAGACAGATATAAGGAATGGTGATAAAAAGGCTAAATGGGAAAATGGGAATAAAAAAAAAACTCCTAAATGATACAGCAGAACACGTTTTGGGATATGCTAAAAGAAAGAAAGAAAGAAGAATGGTTATCAATGGAAACTTGGAGACTAGTGGATAAAAGAAAAAATAAATAAAGCTGAAATTATGTGCAAGAAGTATTCGCCAAAAGGAAAATGAACTTAAAGACAAATATAAGATTTTAAATAAATAAGTTGAGTGACCATGTGGTGATTACCTCTGTGGTTGCCAGCAGTGTGAGGACCTCTGTAAGAAAAGGGTATATGTGGGACTACAAGGGGGTGATTATGAAGAACTCAGGAGACAGCTTGCAGGTGTAGCTTGGAATGAGAAGTTAGCTGGAAAAGAGATCAATGCAGCTTTGAGGATTTTCAAAAAACTATCTAGTAGAAGCAACGTCTAAATGTATTCCAAGGGTGAGAAGGTTAAATACGGTAGGTGTGAAATGGATGAATAAAGAGATTAAGTATGCAATACAGAGAAAAAGGGCATTATGGAGGCAGCATAAAAGAAGTGGAAATAACCAATTCCATGAGGTTTAGAAAGACCAGGCAAGGACGGTGACTTGGTTAGTGAAGGTAGCTAAAGAGAGGTATGAACAGCAGTTGGCTAATGAAGCCAAAAAGAATCCTAAGGAGTTCTTTCAATATGTAGCCAGCAAAAGAAAGAATGATTATGGAAGGATGACACTGATTAGAGAAAATGGTATAAAGACAGCTGTTGTGGAAGGTGTGGTGAAGATACTTAATGAACAGTTCATAAAGGTCTTTCAATCTTGTAAATCTGATCTGACTTCATGGAGAGATTGAGAGCAGTTGATGATGATGATGGGGAGGAGAGACTGACTGTAAGTGAGCAAGAGGTGTATGGGGAGTTGAGCAAACTAGATGTAAATAAGGCTGTGGGACTTGATAATATATCACCACGTATTCTGAAGGAATGTGCCAGGGAGTTGATGCCGGCCTTGACATATTTTTTTAATACGAGTCTTGCACTGGGTCAAGTTCCTAAGGAGTGGAAGGAGGGCAAGATTGTGCCACTTCATAAAGGAGGTGATAGAACTCCAGCATCAAACTAGGCCTATCTGTGTGTCAGGTGTTGTAGTTAAGTTGTTGGAGAAGATAGTGAGAACTAGAATCCAGAATTGGGTTGACAACAATGGTATTATCTTTGATGAACAGCATGGATTTGCTAAAGTGAGGTCATTTTTTAGTAATCTACTTACTTATTACAATAAGGAGACTGCTTCCTTGGACAGAGGAGAAGGGTACACAGTAATATACTTAGATTTCGCAAAGGCTTTTGATAGAGTACTGCATGATAAGTTGATAGTCAAACTAGAGCAGATGGGGTTGGATATTAGATTGGTGCATTGGATTAGAGACTGGCTATCTGATAGGCATCAACAAGTTGTGTATGGGGGGGGGGTGGCGATATCCAGGAAAAGGAAAGTCACTAATGGAGTGCCTCAGGGGTCTCTTTTAGGGTCATTACTGTTTAACTTGTATATTAATGATACTGGTAAAGATTTGGATGGAGATATTCAGTTGTTTGCAGATGATGCAAAGTTTGGATGAACCATGAAGAGTAGAGAAGATGTTGTGGCCTTACAAGAAGACTTGATTAAATCGAGTGATTGGCACGGGAATGGGGATGTGAGTTCAATGTTGCAAAATGTAAGGTTTTAAAATTTGGAAAACAAAGATGGGATGCAGAATTTATGCTTGGTGAGGATATATTGTTGGAGGTAGAGGAAATAAGAGATCTGGGGGTAATAGTGGATAAAGATCTAAAATTTAGGGGACACATAGCCAAAATTGTGAAGACAACACAAAGGCTTCTGGGAATGGTGCAGAGGACACTGACTTGTAAAAGTAGGGAGATACTTGTTCCATTGTATAAGGCTTTGATTAGGCCACACATGGACTATTGTGCCCAGATTTGGTCGCCTGGTTTTCAGAAGGATGAAGCGATGTTGGAAAGGGTCCAGAAGTGACTGACTAAGGTAGTTTCTAACCTCTGGAATGTCGAGTACCAGGAAAGATTGAGAAGATGCAACTTGCAGAGTCTGGTGGACAGGAGGAAGAGGGGAGATATAATAGAAACCTACAAGTTGGTAAGGGGTTGTTATAGGATCAATGCTGGAGAAGTTTTACATATTTGGAAACTGTATAAAGAGGGTGTGAGTAGGGGAGTGAAAAGCAGGTTTTTATTATACAGAGTTGTGAATGATTGGAATGACTTGCCTGAAAGTGTGGTGTCTGCAGAGAATTTGTGTGTGTTTAAAGCACGGTATGATGAGCTGTGTGTATGATAAAAGGATCTCCCAGATGAGTCTTTGACTCCATGGGATCTTGGGTAATAATAATAATAAGTTTAAGAGAAGTGCTAGAAAAGATATACAGCAATGGTTTGAAGAACTGGCATAGAGGGCACAATAAGCTGCAGACCAGTATAACAGTAGAGAGTTACATAATATTATAAGAAGATTTTCTGGAGAAGCCAATTCAAAAAATGTCCCAGTGAAGGATCTCAATGGAAAAATTCTAGTGTCAACAGAACTATTGGAAATGTGGAGACAGCATTTTAGTCAAACCTTGAACAACAGCAGTGATAGAATAAAAACAGAAATAAAAAAAGAAGTAGATGAATTAAAAATTGATACCAGCTCACCATCTAAATTGGAGATTAAAAAAAAAAAAAAAAAATGCTATTAAGGAAATGAAAAATGGGAAAGCGGCAGGACATGATGGCATCCCAGCAGAGGTTCTAAAATCTGACATGACAACAATCACAGTATGCTCTATCCACTATTCCAAGATATCTGGGAAAAAGAGACATTTCTTAAGAACTGGAATACAGAAATAATAATAAAAATACCAAAGAAAGGAGATTTAGGAAACTGTAATAATTGGAGGGGCATAAACCTGCTATGTGTCATTAGCAAAATTTTCTGCAAAATCATTCTTACAAGAATCTTTAATATTTTAGATGAGGGCATGAGAAGAGAGCAGTCTGGTTTTAGGCCAAATTGATCATATATAGACCACATTAACACCTTAAGAATAATAATTGAACAATCGGTTTAATTTAAATCTCCTTTATATTTGCTGTTTGTGGATTATGAAAAAGCCTTCGATTCCATTGCCAGAGATTATGTGTGGAATGCACTTCAAAAAAAAGGAATGCCACAGAAGATAATAAACCTCATACAGGATATAACAAATTCCAATGCCAGGTGCTGCATGATGGATATCTGTCACAACCCTTTCAAACTGTATCTGGAGTGCAACAAGGATGTCTGCTAGCTCCCTTATTATTTACATTGGTGCTAGATCAAGTTCTAGAACAGACAGATGAAACATGCCAAAGGAATATCATGGAAAATAAATAAATCTTTGGGTGATCTCTAGCCTATGCAGATGATGTATGTCTAATTGCTCACAGACATGCAGATATCCAAAACAAACTAACCACATTACAGGAAGAAACAGTGAAAGTCGGTTTGAAAATAAATACAAACAAAACAAAAGAAATGAGAATCCATGGGAACAACAAGGTGCCAAGTACAACTGAAAATGAAAAAATTAAAACTGTTTCACATTTACATATCTTGGCAGTGTTTTATCTGCAGATGGAGGAGTAACTAGAAATGTTGACACAAGGATTCAAAAGGCAAGAAGTGCATATGCTAAACTTAGTAGAGTATGGAAAATGAAAAATATTCACACGGATACAAAATTTAAAATATTTAATGCATGTATTAAATAAGTTCTTTTATATGGATGCAAAACGTGGCTGGTTTCAAAGAAAACACAAAGAAAACTACCAACATTCATAAACCGATATCTGCAGGGCATACTTTGAATTTGGTGGCCACAAACTATTACTATCAAAGACCTTTGAAAAGAACAAATCAGCAAAACGTCAATTGTGAAATCAGAAAATGAAAATTTGGATAGATTGGATTTACGAAAGCTTAGACTTAGGAAAGCTCATGAAGAAATCTGTCATGCAGTCCTGGAATGGAATCCACAAGGAAAGGGAAAGTGTGGCCATCCTAAAAATACATGGAGAAGATTGACTTCAACAGAATGTGAGAAGAAGAGTTTCGCTGAACTAAGACCAACAGCAAGGATAAGGAACCAATGGAAAGCATTTATGGACTCCTGATGGAATCTGGAAAAGGAGAAGGCAGTGATGAGCTGTGTGTATAAGACAAAAGGACCTCATAGATGAGTCTTTGACTCCATGGGGGGTCTTAGGGTAATAATAATAATAATAGATGTGAATGCAACTTTTTATTATACTGTAAACAATTTATTATACTGGAAATAAGTACAGCATTTTAGTTTTGTGATACTTTTATAAGACACCTCTTCATTAGCAGATGCAACATATCTGCTTGGATTTGGCCAATGCCCTACTGTCATTCCAAAAACATGTACTAGCAAATATATACATGTACATAGTAATAGCAAAATGGTGTGTTACATTGTAAATGAGGATTATCTAATGACACCCAATGCATCACGACTTATAATTAAATAGAAAACAGTTCACAAAATCACTACAGTACTTCAGTTGCAGAAAACCAACAATATCTCCATGTTTCACCAAATTTTAAAACGAAACGCAAATCGTTCAAGAGATGAGTACAGACATATTGAACCACGGGATTCTGACACTTGTGCCAACCGAAATATTTCGCAAGAAAGAACAAGCAAGTGCACCACACGTTCTAAACCCGGTAGTAGTAACTAAGAGTTCAACATTTATCCACGCTATAATTTCATTAGGTTCTACTGCCGAATGGTAGTAGAACCTAATGAAATTATTAGGTGGCCGATAATATTAATGAAAATGGCATGTTTTTCTGGTGGGATCAGATTACCCTAAAAAAAAAAAAGCAGTCCTGGATGCTTTGAATAAATGGCGTGAATAATCGAACTATACTTCTGCATTGTAGTCGAAATGTATATAGCCATAGGTAAACTAATAATGAATAATATTACACCATTATTGGTTATATTTTAAACAAGAGATATATAAAATACGAAATATTTAGATGAACAATCATGTGAATTACACGAAGAGTTTAGAATGATGACAATTTACACATATCACTGTCTTATACTTGGGACTGGATATGAACAATAAGTAAATCATTTGAAAGTTTTTAATATGTACCTTGTAAATCTTTTCTTTCTTTCCGGTGAGCTTGAAAAAGCCTAGCACCGGCACTCAGTTCCTGAACTTCATCATCTTCCGCCATTTTCAAACTACAGACATTAATATCTGACATCTACGTTAGTGGCTCCATCTACTAGGATTCCAGTGCATGTGTTCATGCTGACGGCAGAAGAGATGATAACTAGAATATCGATGGCATGAGAAATCGTGCATTTGCAAAGGAAGCAAGGCCAAATGCAGGCAGATATATGCTGGCCAGTCCCACAAAAGAAAAGGATAGCTGCTTTTGAGATGTGCTATTAGAGGAGACCGTTGAGAATCACTGCTGGCCTGGTTGGCCGAGTGGTTCTGCTCTCCAGAAAGAAGTTCTAAAATAAAAAATAAAAAAAAAAAATCATCTAACGCCTTTTTATTCCCGTATACTGGGAGTAGGCGAGGACATTTAGCCCTATCTAACTTTTGGAGACTGAGTGGGCAGTTCAATCTCCACTGGTACCAATCAGAGATAGATGGCCCAAGGCTATCACTAATTAAGCGGTACACAGTGAAGAGAGACGGCTCAAATGTGCCGCCATCTCGTGGTCCCTAACCCTAACACAATATATTTAATGTCTGAAATAATGTGGGTTCTACGGTCGATTTTCTTGAGTTTACGGGACGAAAAACCCGAGTTTCCGGGAGGAAAAACCCGCTTGCCCGTGCCAGAGATCGACTAACTCGGGAAACAGTCGAAAAAAGGCTTAGAAAAATTTCCTCTAGTCGCCGACTAGACTCGAAACCAAGTCTTCCTTCGTGCGGCCAAGCGCGGTGGTGTGTAAACGCCACATCCACTGAGCTACACAGGCTCTCAGAAAGAAGTTGTGGGTTCGAATCCCGCCGTGGGCACGGATGTTTGTGACTGTCTGTGGAAATACCAGTGGTGGTGGTGGGCGAAAGGTGGCGTTGGTGTAGTTGCAGTTGTTGAAGACAGAGAGCTATAGAGCAGATGCCCTCTCCCGATGAGTCCTTGGACTCCCTGCAGGTGTCACGTAATAATAATAATTTCATATATCGAAAGGCGGACAAATGGATGATGGATGCTAGAAAGGATTGGTACAACTTTAAGTCTTCTTAAGAGTATTGGCAGAAGAAAGCTGGAATACTTTGAACACATTGAAAGAAGAGAAGAAAGACCTCTTAAAAGAGCAATAAAAGGTAAAGTTTCTAAATAAAGAGAAAATGGTAGACCCGAAATGAGATGAATAGTGTCTGGAATGATGATCCTTAGAGAGTTAAAGAACTCCAGAAAAGCATACAACACAACCACCTGTCGAGGACGTATGGCATATCACTCGGAAGTAAAGTGGCCATACACCTTCTGATGATGGCCAGTGAATCCGCTGGATGGATGAGTTTCCTCAAAAAAATAAAAATAAATAAATAAAAAATAGGCCAGTACTAATATATCTACTTAATTTGGATACTCATATCAAAAAATATCGCAAGGCTGCATATCCTTCCTCCCAATGCCTTCTTTTGGAATACGATTGTGAAAATGTTTATTATTTACTGACTTGATCCAATGAAATATTAAATATGGAAATAAACAGTAGAATAAGCAGAGCCAGTATAGTGGGATGCCAATTCAATAAATTTATTTTAATAATTTAAATTAATAAGTGATAAATAATAAGTAACAATACGAGATAGCTGAAACTATTCTTAGCTTATGAATCTGATTCTAAGAGTCGAAATAAAACAGCTGATCAAAAAGTGGAGACTATTAATACGAGTTTAAGAAAAATCAGCAGAGCGAGCCGATAGCATGAACGGCAAAATCATATTAAAAGTGAAGATATTAGGGAAAAAAACAAAAAACAGACATAATATTGTTTGTAATGTGTAATCAGAGGTGGAATGGTTACTTAACAAAATAGGAGAGGAAAGGTTAGTAAAACAAGTGTCTGATTACAAGGTAGATTACTATAGCCTCTGTAGCTCGGTCAGTATAGAAGAAGCCCTCTAGTCGGAGAGACCGGGATTCGATTCCCTTCCACGAGGTGAAAAACCTGGTCTCTTTCGACTAAAGATGAGTTCGCCGGTCTCATACGGGGGGAGCGGGTTAGAGGGTCTCTTCAACCCGAAAATCGGGCAAGAACAGACAGACCGGCCTCGTCAACTCCCTATATACGGGAATAAAAAGGCGTTAGCTGATTTTTTTATTTTTTTTATTTGCTATCATAATATCCTGCACACTTCCCCTGAGGATACATGTTAGGAATTACATGATGATGATGGAAATGCTTTACACAAAGGCAGTGAATATAAGATTGCTGTAGAATTTGTACAAAAATTATCGACAAGAAGTTAGTAATGATGTAACTTTTCATGTAGTACTATCATAAAATCCCATACCCTTCACCTGAGGATTTTTCATGTCAAGAATATCATGGCATGTCATTTCATGTTTCCAAGAATTTCATGATAATGATAAACCATCAGTGTTTCGCATATGTTTCAAATGGTTCACATTTAAAATTTAATAATGATATTTGCTTAGATTTACATGAGTTTAATATTAATTAATGGCATTTGTTTAAAATTTCTCCTTGGTTATAGTTCCAATCAAGCGATTTTACACAGCAAGCTCAATCGACAATTTATCACATTCAGTTATACTCCGATTACTTATCAAACAAACTCTGTAACTGATACCCGCAGTTGCGCTGTGCCACACCATGTCGAATTCGAAGGCTATACAATAGTAAATTGTTTTTAATGTGAATTAAAAAAAATCAGCTAACGTTTTTTATTACCTTATAGGGATTAGGCAAGGCTGTTTTACCCTTACATACTTTGAAGACGGAGGCCAGTTCAATATCCAATGGCAGTCAATCAGAAATAGCTGGCCTGATATTATTAGCAATTACACATGGCATCTGGTGAAGAGACATGGCTGATAAGTGCCGCCATCTTATGGCACTAAATCCTAACACTATATGCTTCTGTCTGAAATAGTGTAGGTTCTATGGTCGATTTTCTTCAGTTTATGGGATGAAAAAAAAAAAAAAAGGTTACCCGTGCCAGAGATCGATTACCTCGGGACGATAACATAAACCAAAATGATTATCTATTAATAATGGGGGGATTCCATTTCAGAGGAGAAGGGAACTTCCACATGGTTCAAATATAGAAACAAATGCTGAAACTAAATGCCATAGAAATGGATACAGACTTATGAATTTTTCACATATCACAATTAAAAATTACTAATAATTTTTCATGCATAAAGATCGCCATGAATTCACTTGGAAACACAATAAACCCAAAAATATATAACAACTACATAATAGCTAATGGAAAAACAGCCAACATGATGCAAGATTACTGTGTATTTAAAAATGGAGAAGTAGGAAAATTAAGATTATCCCCAACACTGTTTAAAATTAACAAAATTAATTTTCAAAGAGCAATTTCATGGCATATTTAGAGTTCAAGTACTGGAAGACAAAATTCTCCCAAAACCCATGGTAAGATAGTAATGAAACTAAAACTGATATAATATTATCTCCACCGTGGAAAAAATAACATTACAGGAAATCCAACCATCAATACATAAGTGAATCAAGAAAATACCCTACACAAGATGAAATAAACATAGCACTTGTTAAATACGAGAGTGGTCTGAAAAGTTCTCGGACTAACAATGAAAAAACAAATTTATAATTTCAAAATTATTTTCATTTTTCAATATAATCTCCCTTAAGACTAATACATTTATTCCAGCGATGCTCCAGGGCGATTATCCCATCCCTGTGGTGGTTCTCAGTAAGATCTCAAAAATACCCCTCTACAGCTACAATCGTTTCGAAGAAAAACGCTGACCAGCGAGGAAGAGTTTTAGGGAAGAGATGAGATAGAGGTTACAGATAGGAGACGAAACCACTATCGTTACACTATTACACATACCGCTGCATTAACAACAAAAATATCTGCCATTGTCTCGAAATCAAACCCTTACGTCACTTCACATGCAAAATACCTTGGCCATTACATAGATTGCCACCTTAAATAGACAAAATATATATATTATACGGTGTATAATAATGCAAGATGATACTGATATGAAAAAAAGTATTATAATTATTTAAAATAAAGAGCCAATAGGCTTCATTTCGGCGATGTAAACATTACTTAAATTAAGGGGATATTAGATCCCACATTGTTTCAAAACCGAATAACAAACTCAAAGATCGGAATTATAATTATTATTTGTGACACCTCCAAGGAGCCCGGAGCCTCATCGCGGGAGGACACTTACTATACATTTCTCCTTTCCCGAACTTCTACATCAACGCCATCTAATGCCCGCCATCATCCGCTGCCCT
The DNA here is from genome assembly GCF_054136105.1 of Typopeltis vanoorti. Classification (NCBI taxonomy): domain Eukaryota; kingdom Metazoa; phylum Arthropoda; class Arachnida; order Uropygi; family Thelyphonidae; genus Typopeltis; species Typopeltis vanoorti. The sequence continues at coordinate 74,072,155 of NC_143557.1, read as the reverse complement.
TTACTAGCATGATTTTTCTGTAAATTCTGAAGGGTTTTTCTGCATGCGAGATGAAAAACCCGAGTTTGCGGAAGAAAACACCGGTGTGAGATCGGCTAACTCACCTCCAATTGAAAAAGTCCATATAAAGATTCCTCCCGTCACGACGAGAATCGAATTTAGGCCTTTTCTAATAGAAGAGCGCAACGTACCATCGTTCTTCCAATTGCTCTATGGAGGCGTTAAAATGATGTGTATTTATATTCATAGAAAAATATTAAAAAGAAATAAGGTACTCTAAATTAAAAAAATTATAATTTTAATATTATAATATTCTTATATTTATGTGTAAATATTATTTGAATATCTACATACTAAACCCTGCATCATCGCTGCAAAATTCTTCCAAGTAAAAGATATGATTCCAGCTAGCATAAATAATAATAATAACTCCTATATCGCGGTATTTGAGAATCTCTAGTCAGGTACTGTACACGGTCTATTCAAACACATCAAACAGCCACCTAACAAAATTAGAAACATTACATAGGAAAATTGTGTCAACAGTGATTTGGAAACCTGATATACATATATATATATATATATATATATGTGGCGATTAGTTTTTACTCGGTTGTTATACATTTCAAAAAATAGATTTAATGACTCCAAGACCGAGATAACATATAAAGATTTTAATGATAAATACTACTAGTTTCGGCATATAGCAGCCTTCTTCAGGTATTTATAAAGGAAAGGAATACTAATAAACATTGAATTATTTAAATAAACAAACTGGAAATTACAGGTACAAATTGTCTCACATAATCGATACATAAAAACGTTGTATTTTTCAAGTTGTTCCAACTGGCGTGCCATTGTTTGTTGCAATTGTGCGTGCAAGTTCACGTGAACGCCAATATTGAATAACTGCAGCATGGCTATCTGGGATGTTATAACTTAAATTATTATTTAAGTGGACCGGGTTCAGTAGGATTTCCCGTGATTCTACGATTTTTCTTTCAAACTCATCTTCACAGCGAAAAATATTTTCTGATCTATTCCAGCATACAGAGTGGCTTTGTTGGTCATCATTAGGATTATTTGAAAAAAGAACATGACTGGATAAAGCAGTTGCATGAATAATAATAATAATAATTTAAGTTGCACTTAAATAATAATTTAAGTTATAACATCCCAGATAGCCATGCTGCAGTTATTCAATATTGGCGTTCACGTGAACTTGCACGCACAATTGCAACAAACAATGGCACGCCAGTTGGAACAACTTGAAAAATACAACGTTTTTATGTATCGATTATGTGAGGCAATTTGTACCTGTAATTTCCAGTTTGTTTATTTAAATAATTCAATGTTTATTAGTATTCCTTTCCTTTATAAATACCTGAAGAAGGCTGCTATATGCCGAAACTAGTAGTATTTATCATTAAAATCTTTATATGTTATCTCGGTCTTGGAGTCATTAAATCTATTTTTTGAAATATATATATATATATATATATATTATATATTTTATATTATATATTATATATTATATATATTATATATATATATAATATAAGGATTATAAAAATATATAATATAAAATAAATATAATATATAATAAGGAGACAAAATGGAAATGATAGAAGACCTGAATGAATTGTTTGAAGTAGCAAAAGAAAAGAGTGAGAGAGTTAGAATGATTAGTCTTTTGCCACGGTATGACAGTGAAATGTTTAAAAGGATGGCCATAATTGCGAATGACTTTATTCGTGGGTTATATATGACAAGTGGTGTGGAATATGTGGGCGTGTGGAGTGAGTTCGATGGGCGAAAGGATCTATATAAGATGGATGGCTTGCATTTGAATGGTTACGGTGTAAGAAGACTTGAGAAAGTGTTGCGGAATGTGGTGGATGTGCAAATTCAGGGAAACTAGATTTATTAAGGGGGGGTAGATATACAGTCCTTAGGGAGGCAGTTGAATGTATGAATGAATATAATATGGCCGAGCGAATAAGGACAACAAATCAGAGTGGGATAATTAATATAAGGCATCAAGGTAGGGTTGGGGCTAATGGGGGTTTAAATTCATGTACACTAATGCTAGGAGTATTAGGAACAAGAAGGAAGAGTTTTTGGCCATGATTGGCACTTCCAGACCACAGGTTATTGGTATTAGTGAAACATGGCTGACTGTAGATGATATAGCTAGTGGGACTGATTGTGATGGGTATAGTGTGTTCAGGAATGACAGGGAGAATAAAATGGGGAGAGGGAGTATTGTTGATGATAGCTGATGAGCTGCAGCCAAGGAAAATAGAAGATGAATTGCAGGATAGAGAAAAGAGCACATTTAAGGCCATTTGGTGTGAGATTGTGGCTAGCAGAACTAAATATACAATTGGGTGCTGCTATAGACCAGGTGATGGAAAAGATGGTGGTGACAGTATGCTCAAGCAAATAGAAGAAATGGGTGGAAGGAGGGTGATTATTATGGGAGATTTCAACTATGGTCGCCTTGATTGGAGTGAGGAGAGGACACACGGCAGGAAGGAATTGGATTTTATGCGGTTTTTAAGGGATAACTATCTGCGACAGCATGTAATGGAAATTACTAGGGATCAGAGAGTGCTTGACCTAGTAATTACATCTGAGGATTTGGCTGTAATAAATATGACCACATTGCCACCAATCGGTGAGAGTGATCATAGGGTCTTGACTTGGGAGGTGGCTAAAGGAGTAGAATTTTCAATTAAGACAGGGTACATGTGGAATTATCGGGATGGAAAGTATGACAAGCTTAGGAGTTTGATTGGTTCAGTGCCATGGCATGTAAAACTGCAAGGACTAGAAGTCGATAGTGCATGGGAGGTAGTTAAGAAGTGTTTGCATGTATACCTAGAGTCTGAATAATAAATCAAGTAGGGGTTAAATGGATGAATAACACCATTAAGCTTGAGTTGCAAAAAAAGAAACAACTATGGAGTGAATTTAAGGAGAAGGGTGACTGGCAGGCACATGAACGGTATAAAGCGCAGGCCAGAAGGGTGACGAGTGTGGTAAGAAAAGCAAAAAAGGATTACGAAAGACCATTGGCCATGCAGGCAAAAGAGAATCCTAAACAGTTTTTTAGATATGCAGCAAGTAAAAGGAAAAATGTACATGGCAGAATGATTTTAAAGAATGCCGATGGCAGGGAGGTAACTAAATCAGTTTATATAGTTGAGTTACTGAGTGAGCACTTTGCAAGAATATGTCATCCAGGTGGTGACATTGCAGAAACGAATGTACCAGTAGATTATACGGGAATTGTGGTGAATGAAGTGCAGGTGAGTAGTTTATTGTATAACCTCAATATCAATACATCTGTGGGATTGGATGGTATACCAGCTCGTGTTGTACGAGAAGCAGCTAAAGAATTGTCAGTACCCTTGTCTATTTTGTTTAATTTGAGTCTCGGGTCTGGGTTAGTCCCGAGGGGGGTGGAAAGAGGGTAAAATAGTTCCACTGCATAAAGGTGGTTCCTAGACTGCTGTTGTAAATTACCGACCGATTAGCATATCAGGAATCATTGTCAAGGTCTTAGAGAAATTAGTCAAGAAAAGAATACAGGATTGGATAGATGAAAATGGGATATTGTATGGGGGACAACATGGTTTTGTGAAGGGTAGATCATGCCTCAGTAACTTGCTCACGTTTTTTAACACAGTGACGGCTGAACTGGATAGATGTAATGGGTTTACAGTAATACTACTGGTCCTTGGCAAGGCTTTTGATAGGATATCACATATAACCCTAATCAGTAAACTGGAGCAGATGGGGATAGATATATGGTTGGTGAGAGGGATAGGAGGGTGGTTGAAGGAGAGATACCAGAGAGTGGTTTATTCAGGAGTGGAGTCTAAAAGACGGCTTGTGACTAGTGGAGTGCCACGGGGCTCTGTTCTTGGACCACTGCTTTTCAATTTGTTCATCAATGATATAGGAAAGGATTTGAGAGGAAGTGTTCACTTGTTTGCTGATGATGCAAAGTTGGGTAGAGCAATTATGAGTGCACAGGATGTCAAAATTTTACAGGATGATTTGGATAGTTTGGAGGACTGGGCTAGGAAAAACGGATGTCAATTTAATGTGCCAAAGTGGAAGGTTATGCACTTTGGGGTGAAATGAATAGCAGCAGTATATCACATTGATGGAACCGTACTCCAGGAGATTGATGCGGCCAGGGATTTGGGAGTGTTGGTTGATAGGGAATTGAAGTTTAGGGGGCACATTCCAAAAGTGACTAAAACAGCTCACCAAATCACTTGGCTTCTGAAAAATACTTTAACATGCAGAGACAAACAAGTTGTTCCTCTGTATCGAGCCTTGATAAGACCCCATCTGGACTACTGTGCCCAGTTATGGGCACCAGGGTTTCTTCGTGATGGGGAGGAAGTGGAGAGGATCCAGAGACGAGTGACCAAGATGATAGCAGGTCTGTGGAATGAAACTTGTGAGAATAGGTTGAAGATTTATGGGTTGCAGAAATTGGTCGATAGGCAAAGGAGGGGTGATATGATTGAGACATTCAAATTACTGATGGGTTTCTATAAGATTGATCCAGAAGATATTTTTGAAAATATGACTGGTGGTGGGAGGACTAGGGGCCATGAATGGAAGCTGGACAACAGCGTGGTTGCCAAGGGTGTTAGAGCTAGGTTTTTTACTTGGAGAGTAGTGAATGTGTGGAATAAGCTTCCAGTGTCTGTTGTGGGTGCTACGACCGTGAATGAGTTCAAGGCAATGTATGATAGATACTGTGTGAATGTCGAATAGTTGTTCTTGACATGATGTTAGGGCCTCCCTCGATGAGTCTGTCGACTCCTTGGAGTTGCCCGGAACAATAATAATAATAATAATAATTATATATATATAATATAAGTATATATATATATATATATATATATGTAGAAGTATTTTTACCTTGGGTATAAATATGTTAAAGATACCAAGTAATTTTAAACCTGGTTTTTACTCCATTTCCCAAGTAAGCAAACAGACTAAAAGTCAAGTTTGCGCCTGCAATTGATGCAAGTCTAACTGATCCCACAGATAGTGCAGGACCAGGGCAACTCGTGGCAAAGGTGGAACAAGCTCCGATCACTAATCTTAATATTTACCCTTAATGCCAAAACACATCTCCAAGAAGGGGATGTATAATGTTTTGTATTAAAGGCAAGGGGCCACTACCCAGACCGGTTTCGACCTTTATTGAGGTCTCGTCAGTGGGAGCTAGGCTTAGAAATACCAAGATTTAGTAATACCGAGCTTGTAAGTATTTCGCCAAAACAAGTTACCATAAGGTGTTTTAACCTTATTAAATAAAAATCTCTGGAGGAGATATAAATGTAGAAGTATTTTTACCTTGGGTATAAATATGTTAAAGATACCAAGTAATTTTAAACCTGGTTTTTACTCCATTTCCCAAGTAAGCATTTCTAAGCCTAGCTCCCACTGACGAGACCTCAATAAAGGTCGAAACCGGTCTGGGTAGTGGCCCCTTGCCTTTAATACAAAACATTATACATCCCCTTCTTGGAGATGTGTTTTGGCATTAAGGGTAAATATTAAGATTAGTGATCGGAGCTTGTTCCACCTTTGCCACGAGTTGCCCTGGTCCTGCACTACCTGTGGGATCAGTTAGACTTGCATCAATTGCAGGCGCAAACTTGACTTTTAGTCTGTTTGCTTACTTGGGAAATGGAGTAAAAACCAGGTTTAAAATTACTTGGTATCTTTAACATATATATATATATATATATATATATATATATATATATATATATATATATATATATATATATATATATATATATATATATATATATATATATATATATATATATATATATATATATATAATATATATATAATATATAAGTATATATATACTAGCGGCTCCGCCCTCCCCCTTACGCTTACCCCCCCCGAGTTGCGGACTGGTAGGCCAGTTCTCCTTGAATTCTGATGACTCGAATTTTGAAGACTCGACACTCAGGGTAGCCCCTGAGTTTCAAATAACTTGACAAAAAACGTAACACAAAAACGTTACAAAAAAAAGGCTTATCGTTTTATATTATAGAGTAGATATCAGTGGCGTCGCGTGCCAGTTTCGGTCTGGTGTGCTGTCATGTGGGGTGCTACAAAATTCATGTGAATTGGACTGTGTTATTGCTTTTTTATTGATGTACGAAAGTTTTAAGAGTGCATAGCGCATCAGCGCTTATCCTAATTGGTTCAATGCAATTAATTGCAGGGTAACTTTAAATACTTTAATTTATCAATTAATTGTAACCAAATCTGCGTAGAGTGGAGGAACAATCTGTTTGTTTTAGGATTTATTAGAAAACAACAATGAAGGAGAAAGCTCTATTTGATTGTTATATTTGAATTACTCAATGGCGAAAATATGTGAACCATCATTTATAAGACATGTGAGAATTGGAAATGAAAGAAAAGAATAAGTGTGAATAGAAATACTTTCATTAATGGCAAACGAATTATTAACAATTAATTTGTGATATGTGTGTCCTATAACTGCGTTTCCCAAACTGTGGGGGCCTTTAATTTTGTTGAGAGGGCCGGGAAATGATGAAAACAAATTTAAAATGTTTTAACACTAAGTAGATTTTTTTATCTTAAAAGAAGCGTATTTAATTTTTATTATTTATTATTTCATTTTGATTATTTTTTTTTATAATTTAACGGAAAATATCACACATTGGTGTTGGTTTACGAATTTTACTTCCTGCGTATTTCGGCGCTTAATGAATACTGTATTACTAAATGTATGCTTATATAAGTTTCATTTCAAAAGTATTGATAAGAAGCACAAAAAAACCTTACAAGAGCAAAATCTTGCGCTCGTTTAAAACGGCGAAGTTTTTCGCGGTTTAAATTAATGTTTCATTGCTAGTGTACACAGGCGCGAACGATGCCTGGGCAATGGGAGCTGTGAAATATTTTAATTTTTTTTTTAAAGGGATCTTTACATTCATAAGTTTGGGAATCATTGTCCTATAATTTGCTGAGTAGAGTGAATAGCATGTGATCCTATAAAGTCTAAACATGAATAAGTGAAAAATGAATTAAAATAATTAAAAAAATTAAATAATTTTAAAAAAAGTTACGAGGAGAGGGAAAGAGATTTGTTTGCAAAGTATAAATAACTAACCAACAATAAACACCCGCTAATACATTTAGTAGTTCGGTTAAAAACTGTAGAGAGAGGTTAATCCAATGAACTAATAATGTTAATCGGGTGATTCATTTAGGCTTGGCTGGAATACATGTGGTTTGATGGGGCAGCAAATCATCTCGTACAATTTGTTGTGCATGTTATATGTGTATTTCTCCCATGTATTATTATTCCTGATACCTCCAAGGAGTCCGAAGACTCATCGCGGGAGGACACCTACAACTATCTCAACCACTACACCGAACCTCTACTACGAATCATCTCCATCAACGCCATCTACCGCCCACCTCCACCACCACCACCGCAACTAGTATGTGGTGTATGTTATTTCGCTACGTTTTCTAAGAATTTTCTTTTGTTTACTGAGACTCGGTATAAATTTTATGCAATAATAGGATACATAATATCCAATCATTATACACACTTTCGGGAATCCTACATTCATTAGTTTTTTTTATTTTTTTTTATTTAGTGTCAGCGGTTCTGCCTTATGAAACTCACATATGCTGGTATTTTGTTATAGATCAACAACTCCTATAATACACAGAAATGTTTCTTTTTTTTTTTTTCATTTTTATTCAGGAACAGATAAATTTTTACTGTCTGCTTCCAAAGACTAGAAGAAAAATATCCCTATACCATTAAAAAACTTTACAACCTCAACAAGTGCTGTACTGCACAAGCAAGAAAAACATTAGCTGAGTTCATTACTAAATGCAGTAAAACAGATATTTAACATCTGTGTATTATATTTAGGAACAATTAGTGTAAGACAACTCCAAGGACCCCTTAATGGAAAACCACTCAGCTCCAGCATGCTTGCAAACAGTACAGATTTATTGTAGTCCTAAACATAACACCTAACTTGTCCTAACATGTGCTTTCAAATTTTTAGTACCAGAAATATGTGTAGCAGCTGTTTGTAATACAGCCATTGAATACAGAAAGCACTCGATTTATGAAAAGCAAAATAAATATATATATATATATAATATTCATCAAAGCTTGATTTGCTTCCTCAGTCTTAAGAAAAGGCTGGTTATATTCCGCTAATTCGAGCCCTACCCAAGAGTCTATGAGTTGTGGAAATACTTTCTGAAAATGAAAGCTGTGCCGAACAAAGCAGCCTTTTGCAGCTCCCCAATTTTTAATCCATCTGACTCGAGTGCTTCCAGATGTTTTTTCAATGTTTTAGGGATGGCGTCTAAAGCACCTATTATTATGGGAACAACTTTCATTTTCTTTTGCCAGATTCGTGCAATTTCGATTTGCAAATCGCGTTATTTTGTAATTTTTTCATTTTCTTTGATGTCAATCCGATTATCTCCTGGCACTGATATTTCGATAAATTTAATACCCTTGTTTTCACTTTTTTCAATCACTGTGATATCGGGTGTGTTACATTCCAAGCTTTTGTCAGTCTGGATTTTGAAATCCCACAGTATTTTATCTTTTTCATTCTCAACGACTTTCTGGTGAACTTTATGCTTCCAATAGTCTTCAGATACTTCAAACCCATAGTTTTTACATAAATGCCAGCGAATTATCTTAGCTATGTTATCATGCCTCTTGCGGTACTCAATTTGTGCGATTCTGCTGCATCCACTTATAATGTGGTCTACCGTTTCTTCCTTTTCTTTGCACAATCTACATTTACTGTCTTCTTCAATTTTTTGTATTTTTGCCTTCATAACGTTGGTTTTAATGGCCTGTTCTTGTGCTGCAAAAATTACCGATTCTGTTTCTTTCTTTAGTGCTCCAGTTCTCAACTATTGCCAGGTCAAGTTGCTGTCAGCGCTGTCCTCTATGCTGTGAAGGTATTTTCCATGCAATGCCTTATTTTTCCATCTTTCAGTTCTCACTTTTACTTGGTTGGTTTTGTATTCCAATTTTGTCTCAATGGGTTTAAATAAACCCTCTTTCCTTGCCTCAATTAGAAAATTTTCCATTGTTTGAAATAATCATTTAAATTTCATTTTTCTTCTTCAATAACTTGCTTCACTTATAATAATCCTCTATCTCTTTTTTTGCGTGATAGATATAGCCTATCAATGTCACTGCGAGGATTGAGGGCATGGTGAATTGTCATTAATTTTCGAGTTTATATATATATACAGTATATATAAACTATATATATAATATATATAATATATATATATATATATATATATATATATATATATATATATATATATATATATATATATATATATATATATATATATATATATATATATATATATAACTTGAAATCAGCATGAATTGCATTTCAGATATTCGATATCATCCAGACACTTAACAAATGTTAATTTTAGAAATAAAACCACGGAAGTTGGACTAATTTGTTATATAAACTTTGTGAAAGTGCGACAGCTCGACCTGGAAACAGCATACATACGCTGAAAGCTAGTACCTCCCTGGGAATAAAGGAACGACAGACACCCAGGTGCGAACGTGACAACCTGTTATTTTAATTTTAAATATGGAAAGCATAAAGTTCAAATGAACAATATGCTTCACGCGCGCCGTTTTATTTGACAAAAATTCATTGGCAAATATTAGAGTGAGACACGGATAATTTGAATTTTGATACTATTTTTAAATACAGCCATATATAATGCACATAGAAATCGGAAAAAGTAATCACTTGGGAAATTATTATTTTTCCGGACTAAATCAAAGAAAGGCTGAACTAACTCTTTTACTTTGTTTATACACCAGTTCCAATCTCTGTTTTTCTTTAGGAATTGCGTTAGCACATCATCATAAAATGAAGGTTTTTCCTTCAATTCCATTATCAATGTCTTTTCAATAGCGATTAAGCTTAGACCGCACATCCTTTCCTGTGTTTGTGTTCCTCTATAACACGTATGTATTCTCTTCATAGCCGAAAAAGAACGCTCGACCTGTAGCAGTAGAGCTCGGAATTGCCATGATAAGTTCAGCTAACTTATAAATTTCCTTGAATGCAACCTGAAGTTGATTTTCTTGCATGAATTTTAGTAGGTGATGTACTTGTTTCCTTGTAAATTCTTCAGAAGAAAATAATACTCTCAGTTCATTTTTCAAGCGAATATAGTCAAAACCTGGGTCATAGAAATCCTTTACGTTTTTTAAAATACTATTAGGAAACGTCTTTGCATACTGACCATATCTTAACAACATAGGAGTTGAAAAAATTCAAGTTTCGAAAGAGAAGAGTATCTTTTTGCCATCTACAGGCACATGCAGTCTATTATTTCCTGGTATAATCGAAGCACATGCTCATCTCCGTCACTTCCGGTCATTTTCGTCTCTTAGGTCTCGATTTGTCAGCTGCACGCTCCTCCTTTGATACAGATACCCAAATATCATCAAATCCATGTTCCCTGTCATTCCTAAGCTGCTTCATAATGTCATGCACTTTTATACAACAGTACAATATATCATATATCATAGGATGAAGTTTGCAGTATATTATTCAAGACATCAGTATAGCCAAATAAATCAGAAAAAAAATTCTAGCAACAAAATTGTTTGAAAATCTTGCAAGAAATGCAAAAAAAAACACCACGAGCTTTGATTACAGTATCCACGTCCCATTCCCAGAATTCTCCACTATGTGTTCAAAAAATCTAATAAGTTGATTTCTCTGACGTTTTACTGTGCTCGTTAAGCGGGAAGTAAAGTTCCATCTGGATGGTGCGATGGAGAGTAATTTTCTAGCAACAAAATCTTGCAAAACATTTATTCTTTTGGATGATTTAGAAAAATATGCCGCCAATGTACTGATAGTATAGAAAAACAATCTACATTCCTTGATATTCGAGAGGCTTTGCTTCAGAACTAAATTTAAAACGTCGGCATAGCAATGTGTAAATATTGCAAAAGGATATGCCTCAATAAGTTTGTAACCCATTAATATGCTTACTCATTACACAGGCACCATCATAAGTTTTCCCAACTAACTTGCCCTCGATACTAAATTCCTCAAATATGTATATAACATGTTTAAAAATCCCACTAGACGTTCTTTTCATCACTTACGTCTGTAAATCCGATGAACCATTCGTGTATTTGCCCATTACGGACAAAACGGAAACACAGTTGATAGTTGCGATTTTGACATGACATCAGATGTTTCATCAAAAATAATGGCCACAGATGTAGCGGTAGCAATTTCTTATTTTATAGCATCTTTAATCACATCAGACATAGCGCTAATAATATCATTTTGTACTGTGGAAGAAATTCCTTGAAATATAGTCGAATCCTTTAAATGACTGTCTAAAAGAGGATCATATTCACGGAGCACATTTAAAAATTCTATATAATTTCCTCGATTAGCTGAATCTTCAGATTCGTCATGACCTCTGAAAGGAAGCCCTTGCTTAGCCAAATAGCATACAGTATAAATTAATCTTTTTAAAATGTCTCTATTTTTCTTTACCTGTTCATTATGACAGGTAACTTCAATCTTTATTTGTTTGTTGATGAGAAAGTCAGTTCTTTGTTTTCCAAACATCTTGAGATTTAGAAATGATTGAACATGTGATTGGAAGCGCTCATGTTTTAGTACTGCTGCTGTTAAGGGGTTAAAGTCAGAATATCCATGCTTATTCCAAACGGCTCTCTCTCTCTCTCTCTCTCTCTCTCTCTCTGGAAAATAATAAACATGGCCAACCAAAAATTCTTGAACACACTTGACATCCATTCTACTGTTAACCAGTTAACCATTCTACTATACTATATTGTGAAACAAAGAAGTGCCTCATATACTCAGTTTTTGCATCTTTCTGCATGCTCTGTAAATTTGGAAGAGGAGGACGAAGTTTGCTTCCATCAACTACAGTCATTCAATCCGCAAACGTTCTGGCAGAAAATAGGACATTTAATAGATGGTCAACTCTGTTTTCCATCGCAAATATGGGGGGAAAATTATAAATCCATGGAAAATTATATATTAAAATCTTGTCTATATTATTATATGTAAAAACTTGCCTGCCGCGTCAGTTCACAATTCACACACGCCAAAAAAAAAAAAAAAAAAAAAAAAAATTAAACTCAGTAAACAAAAACGGAAACTCGTGACAAATGACAACATTGAATTGGATTGGTTGACACCATAACCAATCACAGCCGGTGCTAAGTGAGATTAAAATTTTAGCTCACCCAGTCCCCACCCCCTTCTCAGCGGTTTTAAAATACTAGAACTCTAAGAATTTGAACTGTTGCGCCATCTTTATGTCTTTTCAAAGGACTCAAAGGTGTATGCATTTTGAAAGCACAACCGGGCTATTAACGCGAATGTGACGCAGTGTTTTCGTGTCGAAAAGTGCCCTTTTTATGAAGCAGTAATGCTTTATTTCCCTCCTGAATAGAGCAATAAAGCATTAGTATATTGTATTTCATTTTAGGATTCACGGAAAGTCTGCAAATAGGGGAGTCTTTAAACAGGAATAAATGCAAAAATATAATATCAGTCATACTGATATTACATGGATGAGCACTGCACACTTAGCACACCCGGAATATTTGCCCTGATATATATATATATAACACGACCCACAACAACTGTTTATATCCCTCCATCCGTGACACCTCCAGGGAGTCCAAAGACTCATCTACTCTACAACTGTCTCCGCCAAATACAACAAACCGCAACTACAACGTCATCCCAAGCGTTGCGCCATAGTTAAATACTAAAACTTGGCTAAAACACAAACATCCATGCCCACGCCAGGATTTGAGCCCACAGCCAAAAGGCTGTGGCCTCGAATCCCGCCGAGAGTGTATGAACTAACCACTCAGCCAACCAGCCCAGCAATTGTTATTATTATTATTATTTGACACCTCCAGGGAGTCCAAAGACTCATCGAGGGAGAGTGTGCCAACAGCATCGAACGATTTGACCCCTTCCAACTACTAACCGCGCTCAAACTTACTTAACTGAGCCATTAGTAGCAGAGGCTCTACCAATCGACTTTTGCCGGCTATAAATATTATATATAAATAGTAATCAAGTTTTGATTATTATTAATAAATATTATTATTATTAGTTTGGTATTTAATCGTTTTTTTCTTGTCATCATCATCATCATCACCATTATTATTATTATTATTATTATTGGTGTAGATACACGGATGCATGCATGCTTTTATCGCTGCTCACGTTCTTAAAGGTTTAAAGTGGTTTTAACTCATGTTGTTAATTTTAAAGTGCTGCTATTTAATTCTTCTAGTCACGCTGAAGACAGCGACGTTTAAATCATCAAAATCGGCTAAGTAATGTCCAAATTTTCAGTGCTGAAAGTCATAGAGTGAACTGCTGTCACTGACGAACAAAGGACGTCGCCATCTTAAACGCTGCACTACAGTCGCTAACGGGAAGAAAGTCTAAAGTTCACCGAGATAGCGTAGTTCAAGAACAATGACTGTAACAAGTGCAATAAGCCATTAAGCGACGAGTGGGAGGTGCTGCATTGTTCTGAATGTGGCAAAAGGCAACACTACCAATGCTCTGGGATCTCAGAAAGCAAGTGGTAAGCAAGAGTAGCAACGAAACGGACCGAATGGCGCTGTCTACAATGCCTAAAAAAATGAAGAACAAAGAAGAGACACTAAAGTACAGCAACGACGCACATCAAGGTAAGTCGCTTCCTGATCCTAAAATTACAGACAACTTTGATTCATTCAAACTCATAGTTAAAGACTTGCTAAATAGAAAAGACATAGGATTTGAACAACATAATGCAACTGATCGGCAGCAAAATTGGCATTCAAGTCGCAACCACAGACAAGCAAGAAAACAAGACCGACAACGTCGATCCTAACTGAACGAAACTCCCGACACTAATCTATATAAGTGAACACTAGACTCCATACTTTAAAAATCTTTTATACCAATCAAGGAAAACAAAAACAAAGAAAAACTGCAAGTTCCTGTGGACTAAGGATTTGCAGATATCTAATGAAAACATTCGAGTTCATATAATTGCAAGAGAATCCGATCTAACAACTTAAGAACAAGATTAGAAATCACGTAAAAAATATGTAATTGAGATCTCAAATATAGGCGAACATATCCATTCAGACAATAGAAATTTCAAGGTGTTTGATTCTTTGAATAAATGGTCAGACATTTCCACCAATACCGACTTCATTATCGTACAGACAAACATAAGAAGTATAAAAAGCATACTGGCTTATATTGACGTTAACTACACCCACCCACCCACACACACCACAAAAGTCGACAAAACTCGATCATGTTAAACAGCATTGTCGATAACCATTAAAAATGCAGACCTAGAATTGCTTACTTAAAATAAATGATTCTGTAACATTATATGAGAATTTTTAACTAAAGTTCACAGAAATATACAAAAAAGCAACAAAGCCTACACAAACGAGGCAACAAACAGACAACAATCCGTGGATAAATGGCGATATGCTAAATAGTATTACTGTAAAGGAAAATCTATGGAAAAAACTAAAAAAGTCACCCAGTAACACACATTTACAAACATTATTATTATTATATGTCAAAATTATGTGTAAACAATTTTAGAAATTAATAAATAAATATTATTATTTAAAAAAATATTATTTATTGGTACTCCACGGAGTCAAAAGACTCATCCCAGGAGAACTAGTCCATCCATCAACACAACACCTATCGTACATCTTCTTACTCCTATTCACTATTGGGGCACTCCCAACCATCACTAGCAATCCATTCTACTCATTTAGAATTCTCCAAATAAAAAATCTAGTCTGCACTCCCTTACTAAACATACTCGTCGAAAACTTGCAAGTGTAATCCCTTGTTTCCCCCGATTCCCCATGTATATTTTGATAGATATTAGAGATATTGTTATATTCAATTGGTCGTAGTTTGTTTATTTTTGATGGTGTTGTTAGGTGGTGTATAGTCAGCTATTATTACGCGAAATGCTTTCAGAAACGTTTTTCGTTATGGTTTCCATGTGTCCTGGAAAAATCGTGACCAAGACAGCGATGTTGACTGATATCAACGTGCGGGATTTAGTGAGATGTAAAGTACGTTTAATATAATCGTTGCCGAGAGTGAATGGTTTGGAGTATGAGAGAGGAGAAAGGAGAAAATATTTGTCGGAAATTTTTAGTAAGCGACTATAAGAAATGCGAGTGGTGTCGGGAGCGAGAGAATGAAGTGACTGATATTATAGACATAAGGCAGGATTGTCTAAGTGTTGTGGAGAATGTAGGGGAAACAGTGAATGATAGTGCACCAAATACAATGAGAGTTTGATGGAAGTTATTGAAAGTAATAATGTGAATGATGAGATGCTATCGTGGAAAGAAATTACACGCTTCTGTCGACTCCATCACAGGGTTAAAAAACATGAGTTCGAGAAACTCGATAAACGATTTGCGTGTGGTACAGAAAGATGCAGAATGAAAGAAAGAGTGAATGAAGGAAGCGTAAACGTGCAAGAAACTGGGAGAAATGAGATAGTTTTGTGTGGGGGATTCGATGACAAGAAGTAAACATAATGAGAAAGTGAACAAAGCATGTCACTTTCTTCTGTAAATCTGCAGAAGAAAGACACGAACGAGCTAATTGTTTTGGCGGGTACAAATGATTTCAAACGTCAGAAATGTGCAATAAAAGAATATATGAAAGAGCAGTTAGAAGAAGCAAAAATGAAGAGTAAGAAAGTAAGGATTTTATGTGTTCTGCCTCGGTATGATATTACAGAATTTTGAAGAAGAAACTTGATTGTCAATGAAAAGAGAATGGTGGGCTGCTAATTGATGCCTGGAGAGAATTTAATGGACGTAAGGACCTATGTATGCCTGGTGGACTGAACGTAAAAGGTTTCGGAGTTATTTGCTTACAGAAAGTGTTGTTCAGTGAGAGTTTGGAAGTGGAAATCCTGGGACCCCAGAGATATTAGGAGTGAAGCAACCAAGATTTATGCCTAACCAATCCTGGGATAGATGAATGCAGGAATACTTATGAAGAGTTGAGTTGAGTGCAGTTTCCCAGATTTCGAATCTGAATGGGCAGATAATAACATTATTTAAAGGTAAATGTGGATCAAAGGGGATGTTGATATGTATTTACATGAATGATTGGAATATCAGAAATAAAGGAGAGGAGTCTTTAGTGCACTGGTCAGCTCAACTTGGCTAAAAATTATTGGCAACAGTAAGACCTGCTTGTCAGAGAATGATGTAATTACAAGGATGGAATGTAATGGATATTGTATTTTCAACGAAAATAGAACTAGGGCAGCAGTGGGTGGGGGTTGGAGTATTATTAATGATAACTGAAAAAATTTAACCAACACAAATAGAAGTTAATGCAGATTGCATATCTGATGAAAATGGTTCATTTGAGAGGCCAATAGGACAATCACTAAAGGCCAATAGGACAAAATATATTGTGGTGACTGCTATAAACCTGGTGGTCAAGAAGAAAATGCAGCGACATGCATCAACAGATTATCACAACGTGTGCAGGCCAAGTAATTATCGTGGACCACTTAAACTATGGTGATATACAGGGTGATTATGAAATAATGTCAAGTGTTCAGAGCCCTCTAGCGAGTAATGTATTGGACGAAACACACCGATATTCGGTAGACGTACACAGTTGAACATGGGGATTCGATTTAATGAAAAAATAGTACTAAAAGTCTCCAACGGGGGAAAGTTTGGCGCTTCCAAATTAATTTTAGTAGGTGTGACTAATGAATGACTAAATGGCAAATGAGAGACAACACACATCAATTTCATGACGTTTATTGTTAATTACAAATGAGGTTCAATATGACCACCATTATGATGTTCCATGAACTGCATACGGTGCACAACATTTTTCACAGTGACTCGCAACATATCGGAATTGATTTGTCTCACGTGTAACGTAATTCGATCTTTCAAAGTTGGAATATTGGGTACATGTCCTTGATACACAATGCTTATAAGAAATCCCCACAACCAAAAGTCACAAGAATTGAGATCAGCCGATTTCGGTGACCATGGTGTGGGAAATGCACGACTAATGATTCTTCTGTCAGAGAAATGTTGTCGCAAAACACGCCGTATCTGAGGTCCGATGTGGGGTAGTGCACCATCTTGCATGAAGATGGTCGAATTGAGACATCCTCTTTGCTGCAGTTTTGGAACCACAAAGTTCTGTAGCATATTGGCATACCTGTTAGCATTGACGGAACAGGTCACTGGTCCATTTTGGCTATTTTCCTCGTGAAAGTATGGACCAATGATAAAAGCTGCCGTAAATCCGCACCACACAGTGACTTTGGACGAGTGGATAGGCATCTGCAGACACACGTGCGGATTAGTTGCAGCCCAAATGTGACAGTTGCATGTGTTAATATCGGCGTTCAAATTAAAGTGCACTTTGTCACTCCATAAAATCTGCCATGGCCATGCATCATCCACTTCCATGCGCGCTAAGAATCTCAAAGATAAGTCGATTCGTGTGGTCGCATCACCAGGGTGCAATTCTTGAACATGACTGATTTTATAGGGGTAAAACTTCAACATCTGATGTAGGATTTTCAACACCGTTATGTATGCGATATCCGTTAGCCGGGATATTGCTCGTGCACTACTGGTACCTTGCACATTCGTCATCTCCTGTTCCACAATAGCAGTTGCAACTTGTTGGTGATTGATTGGTCTGCGTCCCCTACCTACATGCACTGTTAGAGTTCCAATAGTTTCAAATCGCCGAATCAATTTTCGTAAGTTTGTTAAGCTCTTCGTAAATTTGTCATACGCCGAAAATCACGAAGACAATCACTGGCATTATTGTTCCACTGATAATAGAGTTTGACTGACAAGGCAAGCTCACGTAAGGTAAGAGGCATCGAAAAGCAGTTCGTCTACAAATGATAAGAAGTCTAACAGGTTTTCCTTTTATTGCATGATAGCTCACAAGAAACGCGATAATGCAAATTAATGCATTTTACTCTGTAAACAGCACCAAAATTTCCCCTTTTGGCGACTTTTAGTACTAATTATTATTATTATTTTTTTTGTGAAATCGAATCCCCATGTTCCACTGTGTACGTCTACCGAATATTAGTGTGTTTCGTCCAATACATATTACTCGCTAGAGGGCTCTGAATACTTGCCGTTATTTTATAATCACCCTGTAGATTGAAAGGAGACAAGGACACATGGGAAAATTGAAACAGAATTTGTACAGTTACCAGGGGATAATTATGTGAAACAGAACGTGATGATAGGGACAAAGGATTTGATAGTCTTGGGTGTGGTGGTAGTAGTAGTAGTAGTAGTAGTAGTATCTGAAGATTTATAACACAGTAGCAACTATGCCTCTGATCGGGGAAAGTGACCATGAAGGCTTGTTCTTTGAGGTTGCTTAACATGCGGAATTTTTATTGAAGAAAAGGTTTATGTGGAATTATAATGCTGACGTTTATAACAAATAGAGGTGGAAACTACGGGCAGTGTCTTGGTATGAGAAGCTACATGGAATGATTGTCATTACTCCATCGAATGTTGTCGGGATTGTATGAGCGAGGCCGGATCAGCGTGCATACCCGGGATCAGGATGTTAAACCCAATAGAGAATAAGTAGATGACTCTAAATATAAAGCAGGAGCTGCAAAAAATGGAAACGTTGTGGAAAGAATATAAACATCAAGGTGATCAGCATGCGTATAAGCAATGTAAAGCACATATAAGAAGGGTAGCAATTATGGTAAGTAGGGCAAATCAGATTTCGAATTAAATCAACTAAGCAGGCCAATACATTAAAAAGATTTTCATCAGTACGCAGAAAGTGAGAGAAAAATGATTAGGGAAACATAACTTTACTCGGTCCTGATGGTAGAAAGTGACAGAAGCAGAAGAAATTGTTCAGTTAATAATAATCACGTTTCTAGGGTATATCATTCAGGTTGAGGGCTTGAAGTTAATGCATGTGACAGAGACTCATATGTTAGCATTAAGGTAGATGAACTGGTGTTACTGAGTATATTGAAAAATATCAACGAAACACAGCAGCGGATCTGGACAGTATGTCAGCTCATGTCTACGTCAATGTGCATGTGAACTGGCAGTGCCTCTGATAGAGTTGTTTAATCTAAGTCTCAGCTTTGACAGTGTTCCAAGGGAGTGATGGAGGGTAAGATAATAAGATAAGTAAGATTCTTGGAGCTACCATTACATTAAGGTGGCTCCAAGAAAGAAGAAGCAAATCACAGATCAAGTAGCATCTCTGGAGGTGGTAGTTAAAATACTGGAAAAGTTGGTTAGAAGGATAGGAATATTACACTTCATTTTTAGCATGGCTGTATAATAAGTACGACCTTCATCAGTAATTTATTCACATTTTATAATAAGGTGACAGCAGAATAGGATAACGAAAATGGGTATGCCATGATATTGCTGGAATTTTCAAAATAATTTCTCAGAGATCTTCATGGAAAATTATTACATATTGTCGGAGTAAGTGGGAATGGATATGATGCTGGTGGCATGGAGAGGTGGCTTGTTGAAGGGCAGACATCAGAGGGTGGTGAATGGTGGAGTAGAATCAAGGCAAATGAGGGTGACTGGTGGAATGTCTCAGGGCTCTATACTATGACCACTACTCTTTAATTTGTATATCAGTGATATAGCAGAGTTGGAGGGTGACATTCATTTGATACAAAATGATGCAAAACTAGGAACGGGAATAGCTGATAAATGTGATATAGATATCTCAGGAGAGGTCTTAATAAATTGTCAGTGTGTGAAAAGGATAATGGTGGTCAATTCAATGCTGTAAAATGTACGGTGATACACTTCAAGGTGACAGGATTACAGATGTCATATCATATTAAAGGTACTAATTTACAGGAAATCTATGAGGCAAGGGATCTGGGAGTGATGGTGGATAGAGATTTGAAGTTCAGAGGATATATTGCAAGAGTTCGTAAAATAGCTCAGAGAATTACCTGGATGCTGAAGAGAACATTGTCAAGTCAAAATAGGAAGGGTATTATTCCTCTTTAAAAGCCTATGATTTGGCTATATATGTAGACTACTGTTCACAGATTTGTTCAACTCAATTTTCTTGGGGATCGGGAAGTTTTGAAGAGGATTCAGAGATAAGTGAGCAAACTTGCGACAGGACTACGGAATGATCCCTCTTAGGACAAACTGAGTAAGTGTGTGTTACAGAGATTAGCTGACAGGTAAATGAGAGAGGATGTGATAGAAACTTATAAGTTACTAAAAGGATTTTATACGATAGACACAAAAGAAAATTTTCATTACACGGGGATTCGGGGGAAAAAAGAGGTTACACTTGGATGCTGTCAAAGTGTGTAGATAATAAGCGTGTGAGGACTAGTTTCTTTTTCTTGGAGACTGATGAATGAGTGGAATGGGTTGGGCTGTTCAGAACCACATCTGTAGTTCTGAATAGACTAACAGTGAATTGGTTTAAGGAAATGTATGATAGGTATTATGTTAAAGAGTAGAGTATTCCTCTCCTGCTGAGTCTTTTGACTCTACAGAGTGCCGACATAAAGAATAATAAAAAATATAAAAAAATAGATAACGCCTTTTATTCCCTTATAAGGAGTAGGCGAGGCCTTTATACCTATCTAGCTTCTGCAGACTGAGTGGGCAGTTCAATCTCCACCGGTAGCCAAGCAGAGATAGCTGGCCCATTTCGATCACTAATTGCAGCAGCCTCCATTGAAGAGGCTGGCAAACAAGTGTTGCCATCTCTTGGTGTCTAAACCTAACGAGATATGTTGCTGTCTGAAATAATGTGGGTACTACGGTCGATTTTCTTGAGTTTCCTAGAGGAATAACCCTCTTTCCCGTACCAGAGATCGACTAACTCGGGAACCGGTCGAAGAAAGGCTTAGAAGAAGTTCCTCAATAATAATAATTTTGCTTGTTTTTTTTAGTGTATTTATGTGCTGTAACACACACACCCACACACACACAAATGTATATACAGTATATATATATATATATATATATATATATATATATATATATATATCAAAAAAAAAAAATCAGCTAACGCCTTTTTATTCCCGTATATACGGGAGTAGGCGAGGCCATTTAGCCCTATCTAACTTTTGGAGACTGAGTGGGCAGTTCAATCTCCACTGATACCCAATCAGAGACAGATGGCCCAAGGCTATCACTAATTAAGCGGTACGCAGTGAAGAGAGACGGCTCAAATGTGCCGCCATCTCGTGGTCCCTAACCCTAACACAAATATATTTAATGTCTGAAATAATGTGGGTTCTACGGTCGATTTTCTTGAGTTTACAGGACGAAAAACCCGAGTTTCCGGGAGGAAAAACCTGCTTGCCCGTGCCAGAGATCGACTAACTCGGGAACCGGTCGAAAAAAGGCTTAGAAAAATTTCCTCTAGTCGCCGACTAGACTCGAAACCAAGACTTCCTTCGTGCGGCCTAGCGCGGTGGTGTGCAAACGCCACATCCACTGAGCTACACAGGCTCTTTATATATATATATATATATATATATAAAGATATTTTGAAAGTTTATATTTAGGTGAATCAATTCCTTCCACAATTGGGCGAAGAGGGATGTTTTCTTTCAAAATATTTAGCAAAGTACCTCAAGTGTTTCTCCAATAAATCTTCATCTTTCATCAAAAACACCACAGATTTTGTTTCTCATATTAAAGATATTCCCATCGATGATAATGATATTCTAGCTAGTTTGGACATTATATCTTTATTTACTAACGTTCCTACGGACGAGGTACTTACATTACTACAGGATAAATTATCCAAAAAAATGTTCACTTTATTAAAGCAATGCATTCATTCTGGTTACTTCAGATATAAGGACTCCATTTACCAACAAAAACAAGGCCTGGCAATGGGCAACCCTTTGTCCCCAGTGCTAGCTAACATTTTCCTTGAAGACTTTGAAAAGTAAGCCATATCTTCCTTCTCATTTAAACCAAAAGTTTGGAAAAGATATGTTGATGATATATTCATTATTTGGAATCACGGGCACACAGCTCTCACAGATTTTCTTCGTCATCTAAACATCCAACATCCTAATATAAAATTTACTGCTGATCTAGAAAATAATAACTCTTTACCTTTTTTGGATGTTATGCTTACACGATACTCTGAAAGATTAAAAATCTCTATGTACAGAAAACCTACGCATACCAATAGATATCTGCATAATCTTTCTCATCATTTTCCACCACAAAAACTTGGAATTATATCTACCTTAGGAC
This sequence comes from Typopeltis vanoorti, assembly GCF_054136105.1. Classification (NCBI taxonomy): domain Eukaryota; kingdom Metazoa; phylum Arthropoda; class Arachnida; order Uropygi; family Thelyphonidae; genus Typopeltis; species Typopeltis vanoorti. The sequence continues at coordinate 74,049,672 of NC_143557.1, read as the reverse complement.
ACAGAGCACGTTCTCTCTTAAATGATCAAGATGAACTACAAAAAGAAATGAATCATCTCACTCTTATTTTTAAACAAAATGGATACTCTGAAAAAACAATTAAGAAACTTCTTCTGAACCCTCCTAAGCAGTGCACAACAGAGACTATTAATTTTAAAGGTAGCATCTCTATTCCATACATTAGCACAGTCTCTAAGAAAATAGCTAAAGTCCTTAAAAAATATAATATCAGGACCTTCTTCACCACACTTCCAAAAATCCGCTCTCTAATCAGCCATCCAAAACCTACTCATCACAACCTTAAGTACCCTGGAGTATATAAATTGTGGTGTGATTGCAATATCCCATACTTTGGTCAAACTAACAAATCTATTGAACAACGCATAGAAGAGCATAAGAGAGACATCTCATACAAAAGATCTCATGCAACTGCGTTATCCAGTCATGTTCTGTTTTCAAATAATCCTAATGATGACCAACAAAGCCACTCTGTATGCTGGAATAGATCAGAAAATATTTTTCGCTGTGAAGATGAGTTTGAAAGAAAAATCGTAGAATCAAGGGAAATCCTACTGAACCCGGTCCACTTAAATAATAATTTAAGTTATAACATCCCAGATAGCCATGCTGCAGTTATTCAATATTGGCGTTCACGTGAACTTGCACGCACAATTGCAACAAACAATGGCACGCCAGTTGGAACAACTTGAAAAATACAACGTTTTTATGTATCGATTATGTGAAGCAATTTGTACCTGTAATTTCCAGTTTGTTTAAATAATTCAATGTTTATTAGTATTCCTTTCCTTTATAAATACCTGAAGAAGGCTGCTATATGCCGAAACTAGTAGTATTTATCATTAAAATCTTTATATGTTATCTCGGTCTTGGAGTCATTAAATCTATTTTTTGAAATATATATATATATATATATATATATATATATATATATATATATATATATATATATATATATATATATATATATATATATATATATATATATATATGATACTGAGCTATCCCTGTTTAGCTGAGCTATCCCTCTGGTGAATGAATTTATTATTATTATTATTATTTTTTTTTTTTTTTTTGTAATTACTTACATTAAGTTACATTGACTCAAGAAAATCTTGTACCTTCGTACTCAGTTACCAACTTCAGCAGCTTTTTCTAATGACAGAATCCAAAGTTAACTGAGGTTTTCTTTGGATAAATAGTCAGGCTTTCTTTCCAGAAAGAAGTTTCTAACAATTCGAATTCCACCAAAATTCGATCGCAGACATATAGTTATATTCCTTACAATTTAGTCTAGAAGATGGAGACTGATGCTAACCGATTTCCAAATTTAGGGCTTGATGGTTGCTACTTATTTCCCTATTGAATGTCATGTTGTTTATTATTAATTTTTTAAAATTTATTAAATGAAACCTTTTTTTTAATTTAAATTAAATTTCAATTAGAATTTAAATGTATTAAATTAAAAATACTGGCATTAAGGATTTATTTTATTTTATATATTTTTTCGTTTTTGAAATTACGGTAAACCTTTTGTGCAGGTCACTGCAAATGAGAGTTCATCTATAGTGGCCTTTCGTGGAAAGACAATGATAGGTTCGATTCTTGTTGCCAACTAGAGTAACTTTTTCTATGCCTTTTTTCAGCCGATTCACACGTTAGCCGATGTTTAGAATGGGAAAGTACGGTTTTCTCCTACTTTCTCTATTTTACGGACAATAATACAAGTGTTAAAGTTTATGAACACAAAATAATGGCAATCGCCTTACGTTTTTTCCCTCCCGAAAGCCCTGGTTCATTGATGCCTTGTACTCACCATCACTGAAGGTTAGTAAATGAAGTCCGGCTGCCGATCTGTCTTCAAAAGTTTGTTAAGGCTAACGCAGATCCGTGTTTTCCATTTGAGGAAGAAAATGCATTTATTTTAGGAGTGGGAGATTACGACAGGTTTGAAACAAAGTCATGACTCGTAATTGCAATAACACCACACTATTAATCATTGCTAATAATAACACATGGATTTCATATGAATTTGTAAACATTATGTAAATAATTGCAGGATTGAAATATCCAAGGTTAAACGACGTCAAATACTAAATTTCATTAAAATTGGTTGTGAATGGCTGCAGAAAAAAATAGATAGTGATAAAAATAAATGCATTTATATCATATGAAATATAACAAAACTTGAACTGTATGTATTTGTATGTCCTTAGGTATTTAGGTTATTATCGTTTAAAAAGAAAAAAAAAAAAAACGTTGATGTCTGAAACTAGAGGGCAAAATTGATACCACTGCCACTGTATCATTCCTTTAGTAACTGTGTTCGTGTTTCTGATGCAATTGAGTTTGAAATTGCTTTTTTAGGACGTTAAACAGTGACGTGTGTTCAATTAAATTTTACCTTTATATGTATTTATATTTATATATACAGACATATATATCATAAAGTTGAGGATTTGAATTTTGAGTGGATCATAATTGTTATATTTTTTCGAGCTCTAATTATTGCAATGGCTGAAGACGAAGCTGTAAGTGAACGTTTAATTGTTTCCTACACATATGGGTTAGCCAGATTTGTTCTTATAGTTTCAAACTGATATTTTAAACCTTTATTTTGCCTCTGCACGTTTTTATACTTGTTGATATGAACTGTTTTATTCGAACACTGACAGTTTTAAATTGAAGAAACAAAATCTAAGCTTCTTAGCATGAGACCTCGGACAGTAACGTAATGTAACTTTAAACACAACAGCTATCAGTCAGTATTAATTAGCTGGTCCTTCACTGTACCTTGAATGCCAAGTAGAATAACGATTATTTTTGTCATCAGATGTCTACGTAGTCAAAAGACATAACGGGATAGCATCAGATATGCTCATCTTATACTGTGCCTTTAACTAGTTTATTCTTTTCTTGCTCACCATACATTCAGACAATGAATTCCATTCACCTACCACTTAAGACAAAATATCCTTCCCCTTGCTCACATACTAGCTTGGCATTTCCATAGATGGACCGTTGTATCCTTGTCTTCCAGTATCTCATTTCTATTAATCAGTAGAAAGTGGGAGACTTAATTAATGCATGCTTAATTATTTAATCATATCTTTCCATTTCCTATCCACAAGCATATGCTGATGGCATTCTCTCACTCGCGCTCTCCCTCTGTCTGATATGTTTGTATTCCAAACACCTGGGATTACCTTAGCCACTTTTCCCTGCATCATTTATAAAATCTCGTCATCTCCTTCGAAACCAGGTGACCAAATATGTGGCCAAATCAGTGCCTTGTACAACGAAACTATAACTTCTATATTTTTTTTTTGATAGTGCCCTTCCTATTATCATCATCTGTTGTGTTGCCCTCACAATGTAGTCCTTAAAGTTTAATCCTTTGGACGGATGGGGGGTAGGGAGGAAATAAATTCAAAGTGAAAATGACCATTTTCAGCATTCATAATTTCAACATTTCCATAATCCCAATATCATCTTTTTGTAATTCTTCTCTCCACTCTTACCACAGCTTCTTTAGCTCCTCCGAAATCATTAGACCAAATTTGCATGCAATAGTTTAGATGCATTTGTATCAAGGCTTTGTAAAGAGGCAAAATGACTTCTACATCCTTACATGCAATGTTAAATGACTTTGAACTTTAACTTTCTATCCACCATGAATAACTCCTCAGCACAACTGGAAGAACAGTGGAACATTGCACCCTTCAGTTGGAAAAGACCCGAGTTTGATTCTTCTCATGATGAGAGGAATCTTTATATGGGCTTTTTTTAATTGAAAGTGAGTTGGCTGACCTCATAAGAAGCTAGCAAGTTTTTTCTCTCCCTCCCTGGAAATTTGGGTTTTTCATTCTGCGCACAGGCAAATCGGCTATAAGAACACATACAATTTACAGACAAAAAAATACTGGTGTTGGTAGTGGTGGACAGTAGATGGCATTGATGGTAGTATTAGTGTGATTGTGTGTGTGTATTTGGAAAATTAAGTAGTAAGGCAGACAGTGAGATCTGTGTAACGAACTAGAGTTCCCTCCTGCAGTGAGTCTTTGGACTTCTTGGAGGTATCCCATAATAATAACTCCAACATTTTAGTCTTGTCAGTTACTCCGAGCATAATCTCATAAATATAATATCCTTTTTAGATATTGAAAAGTATGGCTTTTTTTGTCCACCTATTTCTGCATGCTAGTTCTTACCAACTTCTTCAAGATGATCTTTACAATTGTTGCAGAGATAATGATAGAACACTAGTTAAATACATCAATCTTTGTGCAATAGAATTATCATGTATTATTTCCATTCCTGTGGGATTTTTCCTTGGTTAAGACTCAAATTATGTAAACATGTCAAGGTCCTAGTCAAATTATTATTATTATTATTCGTGACACCTCCAAGGAGTCCGAAGACTCATCGTGGGAGGACACCTACTATACAACTGTTTCCACCACTACACCAAACCTCTACCAATCATCTCCATCAACGCCATCTACCGCCCAACACCACCACCACCACAACTAGTATTTTTTTTTTGTCTGTAAATTGTGCGTGTTCTGAAGGGCCGATTTGTCTGTATGTGGGATGAAAAACCTGAGTTTCCAGGAAAAAAAACCTGCTGCCTCTGTATGAGATTGACTAACTCACCTTCCATTGAAAAAGTCCACATAAAGATTCCTCCCGTTATGATGAGAATCGAACTTGGGCCTTTTCCAATCGAAGAGCGCAATGTACCGTCGTTCTTCCAATTGCGCTAATACTGCTGAACATTCCTTTAGCACATGTACTGTGCTGATATCCAATCTGTTCCAATTGCTGAATTCTTATTCAGGTTATGCAACAGCTCTAGAACCTCCTCCTCATTCACATCTCTTTCTTTATCCAAAGTAGTGGTAGCATTGCACTATCTTACATACACCAGGTTGATAGATCTTGAAGTAAGCACTCATTATTTGTAGTACATCATTTGCATATTATACTAGAGTTAATTGTTTTAGCACAGTTAAGTTTTATATTACATTTACTAGAAATGATATCCAAATATTTCTTTCATGACTCAGTAACTAGTTTTTTAATATTTATACCCAACACAAGAGCTGCAGCACATAATCGCCATATGTGCATGGTCAGGTTAAGATTGAGGAAGAAGAAATTATTAACGTTTTTCTTTAAAACCGGTTGCTTGATGTTTTTAGGAAACATTATGAGGAAAGCTGTTACAGAGGACAGAGATCTATGGAATGAATGAGGATGATAAGGAAGCAGGTTGAGGGTGTTTTCAGTTGTACTGAAAAGGGATGTTGGGTAGCTGCTGCTCTTGTTTTAACAGGCCTAAACGGTAAGCAGAGGAATGATGTTTGCTGATTCACTGAAGCAGTGACCATGGAAGTATCTGTAGAAGAGACATAGAGCTAAAACATTGTATAAGGGAAAGGTCATCTACATGCCTTGTAAAATTCGATGCAGTAGAAATGTTCCTTTTTCTTGCATCGACTTTTACAAAGTTCAAGCCTAACAAATTTTGTATTAACAATGTAAATAATCTTAAAAGCCCATGTATGTAACCCCAAGGAATTAACATGCAAGATTGTACAAAACAGAAAATGTCTAAAATGTAAGGTTCAAGGACAATGCCTAAGAAATCGATATTTGATTAATGTTGGAATTTGCATATAATGTAAGTAAATTTTAATGTGCTTATAGTCAACCTGATACCTCCCTTCAAGGTCAGTGGTAAAAGGACGGCATACTTCTGAAGTAGTTCCGCCTTTTTGAAAATAGGATTAAGTGTGCATGTTCGGTGAGAACTAAAAGTGAGCTTTAACGTGAAGGTCAAGACAGTTTGTGCAGCAATGTTCGGGGGGGGCCTTGACCCTTTGTCCAAAGACCTGAGAAATTTGTATCAAGGTCATCTAGGAATGAAAAAAAAAATGAAGAGAGAACTTTAGAAGAAGTCGATTCGCCGCGTTCGTGGGTTCGGATGAAGTCGCGAGGGACAGCCACGGGAGCCGTGAAACTACCGAGGGAAAAGAGAAGCAGGACCAGCATGCATTGCCAATAGGACAGTCTGCTAAGTGCCTCAATCTTCGGACCTCCTTTGGCTGATTCATAGACACCAGGAAAATGTGTTCCAGACCCCTCGAGTCATTGCAAGTGAGACAACGGTGCTGATGGAATCTCTGAATGGAAGCCAAAGCCTGAAACGGATGAGAAGTTTCTGTATTATCCACCAGTTCTTTTCCAAAGAACTGGTGGATAATACAGTTAAAGAAGATATGTGAGTTAATTTCATTTTGTTTACTTATGATATGTGAAACTGTTTAATGTTAAGAAGGGCCTTAGGATAATTTCAGAGTGAACTCTACTGGAAGTATTATTATATCTTTTTATACAATGAAACCTGTGGTGAATTCATCACTGAAAAACACGTGTACTAACCACAGTGATAAGTTTTAATACATAAATATTTCATCCCAAGTATCTTGAAACATCCTACACAGTAATTCAAACTATTAGGAATAACATACAGTTAGGGTGCATGATTACAATGGAATCTCAATATGCGTGCAGTAACATGTTATAGAAGTAAATTAAAATATAACTGAAAAAAAAAAAAAACATATAAAAAGATTATTTTACACAATTTTGTATGACAATTTCCCATACTTTAGGAATGGTAAGAACATTGTTGCAGTTTAAATTTGGTCTGTGTAGTAGGGCTTCAGCACTTTCTTTATATAAACGTTCATGTTTATATAAAGATCTATGTAAAAGTTTCGACTTTTCCCAATGGATCCTATGGTTCGGGTTTTTCAACTCCATGTTGAGAGAGACCAGATTTCTGTGGTTTGAAAAGACGAATGTGTTCTTGATGTTCTGAGATGCGTTTCTGAACAGATCTACCTGTCTGTCCAAAGTAAGACAACTTGCATGAGCATGGAATCTCATACATGCCAGGTAACATCAGAGGTGAGAGTTTCTCCTTAGGAGAAGGTAACAAGTTAAAGATCTGTTTGTTGGGTTTGTAAGTAGTGGCAAAATTGTAATTCTTCATAATTTTTGAAAGATGCCTTTGACATAAGGTATGGTAATCCTATGGGCTTCTTCTTGTCTAGTTGATGTGTGGGGAAGTGATTGATGATTTTTTGAGTTATTTTAAAATTATATCCATTTAGTATGGCTGTATTTTTGATTATTTCAAAAATACAGCCATACTAAATTATGCCCCTCTGAAGAATCTTTAGAGATTTTTCAGAGGAGCATAATTTGTGTGCTCTGGGAACTAGTGATTTAATGATGCCAAATTTCTGAGATGGATGCTCAGCAGAAGAATTGTGAATGTAGCGACCTGAAAATGTAGGCTTGCGATAGACAGACATGGCGATGGAACCTTTTCTTTGAATGTGTAAATCCAGAAAGGAGATACCCTGTGGCGATTCTTTTTCTAGCGTAAAGTTGATGCGAGGGTTAAGAAGGTTTATTTTATATAGAAACAGGTGTAATTCATGTTCGGGATGATCTCAGACTGCAAAGACGTCATCAACATATTGTAGCCAAATTTTTTGGTTTGGGTTCAAAAGTGAAAATTTTTTCTTCCAGGTGTTCTAGAAACAGGTTTACTAAGTTTGGTGATAAAGGAGAACCCCATTGTTGTTCCTTCTTGCTTGTAAATTTTACATTTCCAAGTGAAGTAACCGGATGTAATAACAAATTTGAATAATTCAACTATATCAGGCGGAAATTTTTGAGTTAATAATTCTACTGTTTCTTTATGGGGAATGTTAGTGAAGAGGGAGACAATGTTGAAGCTAATTAAGAAGTCAGTTTTTAACAGTTGTATGTCTTTTATTTTTGTGTAAAACTCTGTGGAATTTTTGATTGAAGAGGCTGAGTGGCCTATGGAACCTTGGAACGTGAGGACGGAGAAGGTTAGATAAGAATCTTGATAATTTGTAAGTTGGGCTGCTGATAGAATCTACGACAGGTCTGAGTGGAACATTAACCTTGTGAAGCTTAGATAAGCCATAAATTCTAGGAGGTCTAGCATGGTATGTCTTGAGTTTTTTAATCGTTTCTTCATCTAAGGAGGAGGTTTTATCAAATAACTTATTTAATTTCCTGAGTTTTTTTTTTTTTTTTTTCTTTTTTTTTTTTTTGAAAGACGTTTGAAGATGCCTTTGACATAAGGTATGGGAATCCTGTGGGCTTCTTCTTGTCTAGGTTGATGTAGAAATGAACTAGAAATAATCATACAGCCATAGTAATGGATATAATCTTAAAACAACTCAAAAAATCATCAGTTACTTCTCCAAACACCAACCTAGACGAGACGAAACCCATAGGATTCCCATACCTTATGTCAAAGGCATCTACGAACGTCTTTCAAAAATTATGAAGAAATACAATTTTGCCACTACTTACAAATCCATCAACCAGATCTTTAACTTGTTACCTTCTCCTAAGGACAAACTCTCACCTCTGATGTTACCTGGCGTGTGTGAGATTCCATGCTCCTGCAAGTTGTCTTACTTTGAACAGACAGGTAGATCTGTTCAGAAACGCATCTCAGAACATCAAGAACACATTCGTCTTTTCAAACCACAGAAATCTGGTCTCTCTCAACACGGAGTTTAAAAACCCAAACCATAGGATCCATTGGGAAAAGTCGAAACTTTTACATAGATCTTTATATAAACATGAACGTTTATATAAAGAAAGTGCTGAAGCCCTACTACATAGACCAAATTTAAACTGCAACGACGTTCTTACTATTCCTAAAGTATGGGAAATTGTCATACAAAATTGTGTAAAATAATCTCTTTATATATGTTATTTTTTAAAATTAAAATTTTTTTTTTTCTTCAGTTATATTGTAATTTACTTCTGTAACACGTTACTGCACGCATATTGATTCCATTGTAATCATGCACCCTAACTGTAGGTTATTCCATGTATTGTTTGAATCACTGTACTGAGGATGTCCCAAGATACTTGTGATGAAATATTTATATATTAAAACTTATCACTGTGGTTAGTACGTGTGTTTTTTTTAGTGATTATTATATCTTATACCACAAGGAGAGCACTGGTGGTGCAGTCGATTAATCAAAATAAATTTCCAGAGTTCTTCCGGTGACATAGCCAGAAAGGCAGTAGAGATAAGCTAATAAGAGTAAGAATATAGTTAGAGAAAAGACTAATAGTAGAAAATAAAGCATATAGAGAAATATTACAAAGGTGCAGTAATTAATGAAATACGTATACACACATAAAGTTTACACCTAATTTCTCTCCTCTGGACAGCATCAAAACAAATTTACAATGGCCGTTGAAGCAGAGCTGAAGAAACAAAAAGGCACACCTCAGGAACAAAGCATTGAATCACATTGGACATACCTAAAACAGACCATTGCAAAATCTGCAGCCAAAAACATCTCCCAATAAAAAAGAATGGCAGTCCATGGATTACAAAAGAAACCCTAGAACTAATTGGAAAAAGGAAAAAATTAAAACAACAGATTGGCAAAACCAAATTACCCGAACCTGAATAATGCTATTAAGAAATCTTGTCAAAAAGATAAAAATAGCTATATCCAAAACATCTGTAAAGAAATAGAAAGACACTCCAACTCTAATGAAACAACAGATTTATTCAAGATTTAGGATATAACCAAAAAAAATTTAAACAAAAACTTAATATAATTGCAGAGGAAAATGGCAAGATCTTAAATGACACTAATGACATAGCCAGAATATGGAAAGAGTTGCACTGAGCTTTACAAAGACCCAGCTATTCAACAAGAAGATGAAGGAGCTATGGAAAACATAGAAACAGAACCTGAGATCCTCAAAAGTGAAGTAAAATAAGCAATCAAAAAATTAAGGAATAACCAAGCCTCAGGTCCTGATTCAATACCGGCTGAAATGCTGAAAAACCTTGGAGAGAATGCAGTCAACTGGATACATGAATTATGCAACAAAATCTGGAAGAGCGGAAGATGGCCGAATGACTGGACTAGTTCCGCCATTATCCCAATCTACAAAAAAGGGAATTATACAACAAATGTGAAAACTGCCGGCAAGATTTTACTACACATTATTAAAGAAAGATTACAAAGTCTTGCCATCAGATCTCAGAAGAACAAGCAGGAATCAGAAAAGGGTCGAGGAACTAGAGATCGTATATCTAACATCAGACGAATAATCGAAAAAGCAAGAGAATTCAACTTGAGCCTTTATCTATGCCTTATAGATTACTCCAAGGCCTTTGACTATGTGAGATGGGATAATTTGTGGGATATGCAAGAATCACATAATATCAATATAATACCAAACCATCTAGTAATCCTCATAAAGAACTTATATCAAGGAAATCAAACGACAGTAAGAATTGAAAACTCAGTGTCCCCTGCATTCCAATTTCAAAAAGGATCAAGACAAGGATGGATACTCTCACCATTACTATTCAACCTTTACAGCGAAACTATAATGAAAAGATCTCTAGAAAAGTGGAATGGAGGCATTAAATTAGGTGGCCGAACAATCATTAATCTATGATACGCATATGACACAGTGATAATAGCAACAAACGAACTGGAATTAAAATCCATCCTAAATCAATTAGAATGGGAAAGCTTAATCCATGGTTTACAAATAAATCAAGATAAATCCAAAATAATGATTTTTAACAATACAGAAGAGATAGATATAGAAGGAATTGAAATTATTGACAATTTCAACTACCTTGGAGTGATAATAACAAAAAAAAAAAGATGAATGTAAAAAAGAGATAAGAAGAATAGCACTAGCTAAGAAAGCGATGACGGATTTAACTAAGACAGGCACATCTTCAAAAAGGAAACCAAAATTAAGCTTGTAGAAACCTTAGTTTTTTAGATCTTTCTCTGTGCTTCTGAGTCTTGGACAATGACAGAAGAAGAATTGAGGCATTTGAGCTCTGGTGCTGGAGGAGATTGTTAAGAGTGTCTTGGACAGAAAAATGAACAAATAAAAGTATTATAGAACTGAATATCCGCACAAAACTGACGAACATAATTGATAAGAGAATAGTGCAATATTTTGGACACATGTAGAAGGGAAAGCAACTGCCTGGAAAAAATAATCATCCAGGGTAAACAGTGTGGGAAAGAAAGAAAGGACCCCCCCCCCCCCAACAGGTGGATTGACCAAATATTAAGAATCACTGAACTTAAACTAGAAAAAGCAATAAGAGAAACACAGGGGAGAAAGAAATGGTGAAGCATCATTAGGAAGGTCTCGAGTTCTCAGATATAAGGAGATCCAAGAGAGAGGACAGCATCAAGAATTTTTAGGTGGGGGGGTAGGTGCACCACCCCAAACATGTGAACAGTATTTTAAGTACGGGTGGATTAGTAGTTGGGTGGATCTAAAATAGTTTCTTAAGCAGAAAAGAATGTCTAGTTTCTTGGATGATGAGGAAGCAGTCAGTGTAATGTGTTTATCCCAGAAGAGGCTGGAGGTTAATGTCAGTTCCAAAGAAACAAATTTGATTTTGTCTGGTGAGTTGTGTATTACTGAGAATGCAAAAAGGTGAAGTGAGATCCTTTTGTGAGAGAAAAGATAAGACTGCATTGTATGTGACCAGGTTATCTTTGTCCCACTTAAAGATGGTATTGAGATCAGTGTTTAAGGCACTGGTGGTAGATTATCTTGATGCTTGCAGTGCCTTAGACAAACATGGTTTGTTGAAAAAGAAGGATGAAATGTGCTGTGGATAGGGGATAGGATTGGTGAAGATTGAGTGTAGGTCATTTATATATAAGAGAAAGAGGGTACGTGGTGGACCTGTGCCCTGAGATGTGGATGATGATGCCACTCCCGTATTGGTTGAACTAGGTCTTGCAGTGAATGACCAGAAAGAAAGCTGGCTATCCAATTACAGAAGGCAGCAGACTGAAGGAAAGCAATTTGTTAAGCAAACCTCAATGTCAAACACTACAGAAAGCCCTGGATATGTCAAGGGGGGGGGGGCGGATAGCACATGTTACTCCGAACTTTTCCATGGCATGTGTCCAGTGGTGGGTGATGTAGGCTAAGAGATCAGTCCTGGATCTCGATTGGCAGAATCCATACTGGTGGTCTCTGATTAACAGATATTCTCCTAGGTAGTGAAGAAGTTGACTATCGATAACTTTCTCTGTTATTTACTAAAATAAAGAGCCAAAAGGCTTCACTTCATTGATGCAAAATTATATAAATTAAGTGAATATTAAATCCAACATCATTTCAAAGCCGAATACAGAAACTATAAAAGTTTCATGCAAAAATTGACCAGAGAGCTTGCAGGAATACACTTGCTGCCATACTATGAGTTGCCCTAGCTGAACCTTATAGGAAGTGCGACCGCTCAAAGTGCCTGTACATTTGCCTCTTATTGGTCCATTTTGATAAAGTTTCACTGGTCTGACAGCTGTTTCAAACTCATTGGTTTTTGTCAGAGACCAGGCAGAAACCTAAGAAAGCAAAAACTCTCGCTACTAAGGAACTCAAAGCGTCGGAGAGGTGTATTTTCTGTAAGCGAACTCTCGGTCGGTGTGTAAGGTATTTATTAAAATAAAGAGCCAAAAGGCTTCACTTCAGCAATGCAAAATTATATAAATTAAGTTTTATAAGTTACGAATGGATGGGTGTTTTGAGCGTTCGTGCTTCCTATAAGGTTCTGCCAGGGCAACTCGTAGTATGGTGGCGAGTGTATTCCCACAAGCTCTCTGGTCAATTTTTGCACGAAACTTATAGTTTCTGTATTCGGCTTTGAAATGATGTTGGATTTAATATCCACTTAATTTATATAACATTCTCTGTTGTTTTGGAGAGGACTGAAGTGATGGCATTTGGTCAGTAGTCAGATGGTAGGCTTTTGTCTCCCTTCTTTGTTTGCTTCCATGAGATGGGATAGGTGCTAGCTGAGTATAGAAGACTGAAGAGAAGATAGTGGATAGGTGTTAGCTCTGGAGCACAATGGGAGAAATGCCATCGGGAACCAGAAGACTTTTTAATGTCCAGGTTATTTAGTATTCTTATGGCTTTTTGTCAAATGACTGCAAGAGGCATACATTGCCTAGCTACTGGTAAGGAAGGAGACAATTTGCCTTTGTCATTTGTGCAGGAGTTGGAGGAAAACAGTGGTGCCATCTGGATGAGAGGTGAGCACAAGTGAGCAGCAGAAGTTGTGTCTCAATTTGGACAAGAGGTGAGTTTTCTATTGTTCATTTTTGAAGTTGTTTTATATTTATTGCTTTAGCATAGACTGAGTATGGAGCTGGGATTCTTGCATGCTCTTTGCAGTAACCTGAATTTTTTCCCTTGACTTCTTTTATACATCAACTGTTGAATCGGGTCTTGAAAGTGGATGAGAATTTTTGGTAGCTTGTTGGGGGGGGGGGAGTTGAGGGTAGTTCCAGTGGTCATCCCACTAGGTTACCTTTAAAGTGTGAAAGGATGGGGGGGGGTTGTGTATGGTGAGAGATGGGTGGATGTTCTGTGAGAGTGGAAACTTGGACACAATTGTAATCTGAGTTGCCGAGAGAAGATGTAACTTCTGCAGTGTATCTGGGAGGAGAACTAGTTAAAAAGGAAATCAAGAGTATATGAACGTGGAGGGGTTATATATATATATATATATATATATATATATAAAAGATAAGCCAAAATTTGAAATGTTGCTGTCACTTTTTTTGTCTCTTCATTGTTTTGAGCCGGGTTAAACTGATAAGCTGAAATTTGAAACATTTCACATCCAACAATCTGTTTGCCTTCATGAGACAACAATTTGTTGGATGTTTCAAAACAATGGAGAACTGGCTTACCAGCCCGGAACTCGGGGGTTGGGCGCCGTAGCCACCAGAGCCCCCTCCCCAGTATATATATACATATATATATACATGTTTGTGTCTGTGTAATAAGTTTTTATGCATATGCTTGTATCTAGTCAACATTGTATTACATTAGCTCTGTTTAATGATCAGTGGGGGGGGGTAATTTAAATTGTGCTTTGCATTCCTACTCTTATGCTGCTGGTCTCATAGCTGTAGAAAGACTGTGCATGTTTTCACTCTGATAATGTGAAAAGATACTTATCACCAAGTGTATTTTTATATTATATTTATATGTATATATTTTTTACCAGGATTTAGTCAGTATACTCTGCTAGTGTATGGTTTGCATGCATAATTGAATGTTATTTTAGTGTGTATATATATAATGAGGGTGGTCTGAAAAGTTCTCGGCCTCGACCATAGATGGCAACACTATCAGCATGATTTTTTTTTCTTTTCCTAAGTTGGTACATCTGTTATAAGCATTATTATTATTATTTTCGTGACACCTCCAAGGAGTCCGAAGACTCATCGCGGGAGGACACCTGTTGTACAACTCTTTGTCTCCACCTCTACACCGAATCTCATCTACATCAGCGCCATCTACTGCCCATCATCATCATCACCACCACCACAGCTAGTATTTTTTGTCTGTAAATTGCGTATGTTCTAAAGGGCCAATTTGTCTGTATGCGGGATGAAAAACCTGAGTTTCCGGGAGAAAAATCCCTGCTACCTCCGTATGAGATCGGCTAACTCACCTTCGATTGAAAAAGTCTATATAAAGATTCCTCCCATCATGACGAGACTCAAACTTAGGCCTTTTCCAATTGAAGGGCGCAACATACCATCATTCTTTCAATTGCGCTACGGAGGTGCTATTGGCACCCATGTGAAATTGCAAGTCATTCTATCAAGTAGTTTATTTTATACAGCTGTCTGAAGCAAAAGTATTGTCTGTATCCCTTGAAATGAATAAAATTGAGTATCATGCAGTTATAAAATTCTTTGTAAAAGAAGGTTTAACTCCAAAAGAAATTCATTCGAAGTTCATAAAAGTTTATGGGCACTCTTCTCTTTCATTTTCGACAATTAAGAAATGGGCTGCCGAGCTTAAACGTGGCCGTAGCAGCCTTGAAGATGATCCACATGAAGGACGTCCAAAAAGTATAACACCAGAAATCATTGATCAAGTGTATGGTATTGGATGACCGGCGAGTCGAAGTGCGTGAAATTGCTGAGACTATAGGCATTTCAAAAGAACGTGTAGGATATATTTTGCATGAAGAATTTCAAATGAAAAAGCTTTGCACAAGATGGGTGCCACACTTGCTCACAGCAGATCAAAAACGCACTCGCATGAAAATCTCTGAACAGTGCTCAGATCGTTTTAACAAGAATAAAACTGATTTTTTGTGTTGATTTATTACTATGGATGAGACTTGGATTGACTGTTACACACCAGAATCTAAACAGAAGCCGATTGTTCAGTGCCAAAGACAACAAAGTCTGTTCCATCAGCAGGAAAGATCATGGCATCGGTGTTTTGGGATGATAAAGGCATTTTTTTTATTATCTTGAAAAGGGTAAAATAATAACCGGGGAATATTATTCTGATCTTTTAACCAGACTAGACAAAAAAAATTCGTGAGAAAAGATCTGGTTTGCAGAAGAAAAAGTCATCTTTCATCAGGACAATGCACCTACCCACAAAGGTGTTTTGGCAATGGGAAAATTAAGGGATCTGCACTATGAATTGTTGGAACATCCCCTGTTCCCCCAGACCAGTGAGGGAAAACCCTCGTTGGTCAGCGTTTTTCTGTTAATCAAGAGGTGATTGCAGCTGTAGAGGGGTATTTTGCAGATCTTACTTTGAGCCACTACAGGGATGGGATAATGGTTCTAGAGCATCGCTGGAATAAATGTATTAGTCTTAAGGGAGATTATGTTGAAAAATAAAAATAATTTTGAAATTATAAATTAGTTTTTTCATTGTTAGGCCGAGAACTTTTCAGACCATGCGCGTGTCTTGGTCTTCATCTGTATTCCTTCTGCCATTGTTGCTTCAACATGTACTCAGATTTTTCATACACTTTTTAAACACATTTTTTATGTTCTCATTCTTTCCCCCACAAGATATTGCAAAGCGCTTAGGGCTGTTTTAACCCACTAGGCAAGTAAGGCACATTGCCTATGGGTAGAAAGTTTCAAGGTCAGCACAAATTGAATCCCTTAAAAATTAATAATTGTGTGTGTGTGTGTGTATTTTTTTTTTTTTTTTTTTTTTTTTTTTTTTAACATCCAGATTAGTTTAATAAAGCAATCACAATGTGCTCTGTGGTTACTTTCCATCCAAAATATAGTAGTGCTTGGATAATTATTTTTCTGCTTAGAGCACTTTATCAGATAACAAGATGATAATCCATTCCCTATAAACATAAGTATCTTGGAAGAGATCTGTGAGGTTTTTTTTTTTTAAAAAAAAAATTAGAACACCACATTTAGAACTCATGAACATTTGGATAGCCATTTATTTGTTTGCTTATGTATAATGTTATCTTCTCTGATCACAACTTAAAGTCTCAATAGAAAAAGAATAATAAATTCAATAACATTAAAAATATGGACGAAATAGTTTGTATCTAAGGTATTCGTTAAGTGAGTAGCACTTATGAGGTTCACCTGTGCATTTGATTATTAATACAAATGTAAATCATAGATATGAACTTATTACATATGAATTATGTAAAGAAAAATAAAGCAAAAACACTTGTATTTTGTGATAGTAATTTCATCACATCATCAAAGTGAACACACAAAACAGTCAGTTACATAAAACATGATGAAAAAGACACAGAAATTGCTTGTTTTCAGTTGGTCACTATGCAAACGATGCTATTATTTAAGCTACTGTTCACACAAGTGAACAGTAGCTTAGATAGATTTTTGGCATGCTTTGCTGATTTGAAAATACATGTGCCTTTTCTTGCATTGTGACAATTTTCATAATTGGTAAAATATTCTGTCACTAATGCTTTTGGAATTTTGCCAGGAGCTTTGGAGGAAGGAGATTACCCAATATTAAAAGAAGTCATTGCAGCAGTTAGCTCCTCAACAATAGGAAAATCACTGGGAATTGATGGTGTTACAATGAAACTGATATGTGAAGGAGGTGACATCATCATAGACACCTTGTTAAATTTATTCCAGGATGTATGGAACACAGAGACTTAGCCTTCTGATTGGCAGACTTCTGTCCTTGTACCTATTCCTAAAAAGGGAAACAGCAATAAATGTAGCAACTACAGAACAATAAGCCTTACTAGTCGTCCAAGCAAAATCCTGTCAAAAATACCATTGTCAAGAATTGAAAAGAAAATAGAAAACAGGCTATCAGATGAACAAGTGGGTTTCCAGAAGTACAATTGACCATATTTTTACAATACACATACTAGGCAAAAAATACACAGAACGTAACAAAATAATATGTCACAACTTTTTAGACCTTCAAGAAGCTTTTGACTCAATATGGCATGAGGCATTATGGGAAATTTTAGAAGATTATGATATTGACAACAAAATCATTAGGATTATTAAATCTCTTTATTCCTCATCTGATATGAGAATCGAAATTAAAAATTAGAGCAGTGAACCGTTCTGGGCAGAACGGGGGGGGGGTAAGACAGGGCTGCATCTTGTCCCCTCTTCTTTTTAATTGTTTTCTGGAATATGTCATAGATGAAGCTCTTCATGAATATGACACTGGAATAGTAGTTGGTGGACTAAGAATAAATAATGTACGTTTTGCAGACGATATCGATCTTCTGGCAGAAAGTGAAGAAGAATTATAAGAGATAACTAGCCGCGTTTTTGGAACATTAGAAAAATATGGATTATACATAAACCTACAAAAAACAAAAACAATGACAACCTCAAAATCAGACATTGAATTCTTAAAGATACAAATTGGCAATGTAAACAAGTTCACTTATCTAGGAAGCACGTTGAGTCAAGATGGTCGTTCAAAAACCGACATTAAATACTGAATTGCTAAGGCAACTGTGGCCCTACAGAAGTTAAAACCATTGTGGGGTAATAACAGAATAGTAATCACAACCTGACTAAGACTAATTGACACCTTGGTGAATTCTATCCTCTTGCCTGGACTTTATTGAGGGAAGAAATGAAAACTTACAGAAGACTTTTGGGAATTCCCTATACCGCTCACGAAACTAATGAAAATGTCCGAAAACTGATTGATTCAATAGACGGGAGAAGGGAAATATTCTGACAGTCATCATCTGTCATCAGAAGAAGACAGGTGAAATGGTTCGGACATGTGGAGAGGGCTAATGGCATTCCAAAGCAAACACTAGAAGGAAATCTAGTGTTTATCAAGGGTTAGGGGTGACCTCGATTAAAATGGACTCATAACATCAAAAAATGGACAAATCCTACCTTTCTCATCTGACATCAAGAACAAGAGACCGAGATGATTGGAGGAGGCTAACAAAGAATATCACCTACCAACCATGACCCAACGGTCCATTTAGGACTACGGGAGAGAAGAAGAATGTCTTTGGAAGCTACTCTTAGTGCCATAGCATACAGTTTCCTACATCACTACATGGGAAACTAAACAGAGAGAGAGAGAAATTGGAAGCTGTAAGAGTCAGGTATGCCAGTGAGAGAAGGATGACTGAATCTGTTTATAGCATCATATATGGAGATTCGATGATTCATGGTGTGCAGAGAGTGCCAGAGGAGTGCTTTCCTGGTGGAACAGGAGTGTGCCATTTGTGGTTGAAGGGGGGGGGGGAGGTGAAAATGTGGAGGAGTTGATAGTAATGTTTGGGATGAATGACTTGAGAGGTGGTGTGAATTGTGTAGCACAAGATTTGAGGTTAATGTTAGAGATAGTGCAGCAGAAACATTTCCAAAGAAAGATAGTCAGCGTGTTGCCCAAGTATGATAATGCAGAGTGGAGGAGAAGAGTGGTAATGTTGAATGAAAGAATAGCAAGAAATGTAAAGGAAAAGAGGTCTGGAATATATGGATGTGTGGAGTACATTTGGGGTTAGAAGAGAATTATATGCAAGAGATGGAATACATTGGAATGCAGAAGGGCACAGCCCTTCTGCATTTGGAGAGACTTGTTTTCTGGGTAAGTAAGGATATCAGGACAGGAAAATAAAATTGCACAGATGGAATGTAGCAGGGATAGTCTACATACTAGAGAATAGTGTCTTGAGAAATGAGGGGGTTTATATTATATTACAGAGCTAGGTGAAATATAGTGTGAGGGAGTAATAATGGCTATAAAAATACTGTCATTGTACTTGTTTTTCTGTATACAAATGCTAGAAGCATTAGAAATCAAGGGAATGAGTTTGTGACATTTATTGACTCAGCCTCTTCAAAGATTGTTGTATCAGTGAAACTTGGTTAACTGAGGAGAATGTTCTAACAGGGGGAAAAAATCGAAGGGTATAGCGATATTTTGCCAGGATACAGAGGATTAATTTGGTGTTACTCATGATGATAGATGAATTGTGCCCTCTCAGAGTGGAGATAACACTAATGGCTTTGAGAGTATATGGTGAGAGATAGATGTTTACAAGATAAGATATTTAGTAGGATGTTGCTGCAGACCAGGGAATATAACTGCTGACAAGCATGAAACTGTTCAGGCAAATCAGTTTGGCAAGTGATCATTATAGGGACTTCAACTATAATGAATATAAACTGGGCAAAGGAGACAGCATGTATCATTAAGGGAACTCAATGTTTGGATTTCTTGAGGAACAACTGTCTTAGGCAGCATGTGGTGAAGGGAATACAAGATCAGGAGTTTGGGATTTGGTTATAGCATCAGAGGATCTGATTGTGCCTGAAAAGTCATACTTGTTTCCCCCCCCCCCACTTTTGAGAGTGACCATCATGTAGTCCTTCCTGACTTGTAGGATTAATAGGCATGTGGAGATAACAAAAGAAAGAATTTATGTGGAATTATAAGGCGGCCAGCTATCATAGACTCAGAAACCAGCTTGCAGCAGTACAGAGATATATTAGATATATCAGCAGTACAGAAATATATCAGATCAGAAATTCAAAATTAGTATTACTTCCACTCCTCCATGGATTTCAGAGACTCATTGTGGGATTTCAAATACTTACAGCACACAATAACTATCATACCTTCTTCGAAAACATTCACTGTTGGAGCACTTACCACCCATTCTGGCAATGCATTCCACTTGTTCACCACCTGCTAAGCAAAAAAATCTAATTTTTCCCTGTTTACTCACATGACTCTTGTACAGCCTTCAAAGATAACCTCTAGTTCTTACATCACCCATTCTCCTATGCAATAATTCCCCTGTAGAGGAGCCTACCAAATGGTAGGCTCCTTCTCTCATCAACTTATCTGCCTCAGTCATATCACCCCTCCACTTCCTACCTGCTTGCCAAACAGGAGGAGGAGAGGTTGGCAAAATTAATTCATCCTGCCAAACAGAATGAATTAATAATATTAATATTGCAAATATTCTTTATTAATTTTCATATTTTTGCAATATGTTATTAATATATTGCAAATAGTAAATAAATTGAAAGAAGCGATATATTATTCAGTAATATCTGACTGTAAACCTGAATGTAGCCACGTGGAACAAATGTCCATGATTGTCATTGTTTTTGAAATTTTGAGAGTATGATATGATATATATGATAATTTATTGGGTTTTATTGAAATATTTCATAAATCTAGACTAAGTTTAAGTAACAGAACAGTTACAGAATTGTACCATCTCAGTATAAATGTAGATATGTGAGGCTAGTGCTGTGACAATTCTGCCAGTATGCATGGTAAAAATAATGGAACTCAAAGACATGTATTAAACTTAAATCCATGGTTATTTTATGTTCATTGCATTCTTTGAATTTAGTTATAAATGACACAGCTCAGAGTAATTTAGAACTTTTTAGTATAATCTAGCAGTTATATAATTTTTTCGTGTATCAACAGATAGTGGCACATTGTAAAAAAAATATTTATAAATTTTAACAATAAGAAAAATCTCAAATGGATGTTGGGAATCATGGATTGAAACAATAAGATGAATAAGATATCATTTGGGTGACTTGTATGAGGCATTAGTTTACATTAAAGACAATAAAGATTTAAAAGGAGTAAGTGGTTTACAAACCAGGAGGAATAGTCACAGGAAGGCAAGGAAATAGAGTTTTACAGCAGCATATAAAGGGGACACAAGGTTTGGGAGTGCTGGATCTGGTCATAGCATCAGAGAACTTAACAGTAACCATATAGCTATTCTGCCTTCACTTGGAGAAGGTGATCATGTGGTCTTGACCTGGGAGATTGCCAGACATGCAGGATTTTTTTTTTTTTTTTTTTGTTAAGAAGGGATATATGTGAAATTACAGATCAGGTGATTATGACAAGCGGAGGAGTCAGCTGTTAACAGTGTCATGGCATAAGAATTTGGAGGAAAAAGATGGTAGTGCATGAGAGATTGTCAAGGTAACATGTGGAGGAGATGCATGCTCCCTAGTTAATTATGTAATGAGCATGATCAGCAAAGCCATTACCTCCATAAACATTTGCTTGAAGAAGGCAAAGGACAGAAACTGGAGACCTACTCTGGAGAAATGAAACATGGCAGTAGCTGCTTCACACTTTTAATAAACAGGTTGGTGGTATTTCACCAGGTGATGAGAATCATGTTCAAGTTCTAGAAGATGAAATTCCTGATAAGTGATCATTATCATATGTAACCCTTTCTTTTAAGCTTACATGGTGATCCGAATGCATTTTTGAAAATTATGGAGACAACTACCGTGTTTGAATAAAAACTTTAGTTTAATATAACTAAAATCTACATTCGACGTTTCGACCTTTATGTCAAGGTCATCTTCTGGAGCATACAACTATACACAGAGAACAAGCTACACTACAATCGAACGGGTTTGTTAAAGATGCTGACCAGCTACTGCAACAATTGTTGGCCTGACCTCTGGTGGGAAAAAAAATTATACATCAACGCTAGAGTCCTATATTAGTGTTATATGCTGGCTGTAGAACTACATTGGGCATAACAACAAGTATCTATCTATATACATGTATTAACATCATGATTATACTTGTACATTCTAGCCAGTTGGTATGGAATGGTTTCTAATACTAGCTGAAGATTGGCTAGAGTCCTGACTTATGCTGGATCTTATATATTAGATAGGCTGAATGTATGCCATCCAGATCCTTGGAATTTTCATGCCATCTTTGTTGTTGATATTTGGGTGGTTTATCAGAATTTTGCAGGCTTCCTTAAATTTCCTTTCATACCAGGTTTTTGTGTGGTGTAAAGAGCGGGTGCTTTTCCAGTTGATTAGGTGTAAGGTGTTGAGCGCGTGGTCTGAGAGGCCTGCTTCACCATAATGGTTATATTTAATGTGTCTAATGTGTTCTTTCTTGTATATAGGGGTTGTTCGTCCTGTTTCACCAATGTACGGTAAGTTACAGGTGCAGCGGATGCAATAGACTCCAGGATGTGCTAATGGGAGAAGAGGATCCTTAGAGGAGTTGAATATGGTTTTAAGTTTAGTGGGTGGTTTAAAGGTGGCATTGAGGTTATAATGTTGTAAGATTCTGTTGATTTTTTCTGATAACCCTTTAATGTATGGGATGGCTATGGTTTTACTGTAATCTAGATTTGTTTTTGTTGTTGTTTTATGGAGTATTTTATTAATAGTATTTTTGTTATAGCCATTATTTATGAATGTGTTGCTGATGATTTTTAGTTCTTGTTTCAGGGCTTGCTGGTTAGAGCAAATTGTTGTAGCTCTGATTTTAAGGGTGTTAATGACTCCATATTTTTGTGATGGGTGGTGGTATGAATTAGCATGTATGTATTGGCCAGTGTGTGTCAGTTTTCGGTAGACCATGAAGGATAGACTGCCTGCAGGAAGACGTGTGACTAGTGTGTCTAGGAACGGGAGCGAATTTTGATTTTCGATTTCGATGGTGAATTGTATGCGTTCGTGTTGTTTGTTCACGTGGGTAAGGAATGTGTTTAGCGTTTGTCGCCTGTGTGGCCAGATCGCGAACACGTCGTCAATGAATCTAAGCCAGACGGTCGGTCTTAGCGTGGCGGAAACGTAGGATTTAGAATCCTACAATTCTAAATGTAGGATTCTATGTTGTAGGATTCTGTTGATTTTTTAGGATTTAGAATTCTAAAAAATCTAAATCCTGTTGTAGGATTTAGAATCCTACAACATTATAACCTCAATGCCACCTTTAAACCACCCACTAAACTTAAAGTCATGTTCAACTCCTCTAAGGATCCTCTCCTCCCATTAGCACATCATGGAGTCTATTGCATCTGCTGCACCTGTAACTTACCATACATTGGTGAAACAGGACAGACAATCCCTATACGCAAGAAAGAACACATTAGATACATTAAATATAACCATTATGATGAAGCAGGCCTCTCAGACCACGCACTCAACACCTTACCCCAAATCAACTGGAAAAGCACCCACTCTTTACGCCACATAAAAACCTGCTATGAAAGGAAATTTAAGGAAGCCTGCAAAATCCTGATAAACCACCCAAATATCAACAACAAAGGTGGCATGAAAATTCCAAGGATCTGGATGGCACACATTCAGCCTACCTAATATATAAGATCCAGCATAAGTCAGGACTCTAGCCAATCTTCAGCTAGTATTAGAAACCATTCCATACCAACTGGCTGGAATGTACAAGTATAATTATGATGTTAATATATGTATATAGATAGATACTTGTTGTTACGCCCAGTGTAGTTCTACAACCAACAGATAACACTAATATAGGACTCTAGCATTGATGTATAATTTTTTTTTTTTTTTTTTTTTTTCACCAGAGGTCAGGTTAACAATTGTTGCAGCAGTTGGTCATTATCTTTAACAAACCAGTTTGATTGCAGTGTAGCTTGTTCTGTGTATAGTTGTATGCTCCAGGAGATGACTTTGACATAAAGGTCGAAACATCGAATTTAGATTTTAGTTATATTAAACTAAAGTTTTTATTCAAACATGGTAGTTGCCTCCATAATTTTCAAAAATGCATTATCATATGAACTCTTATCTTTAAAAAAAGGGTAATAAGAATGATTTTTCAAATTATGGATGCATTAATGTGATGGCTTCCATGAGTTTGCTATAATAACTGCATAGTTTAGAAAAGAGTATTGCCTTTGTGTGTCAGATGAACATGCTGGCTTTACTGCTGGAAAACCCTGTATTGATAATATTTTCATCATAAGACAGATCGCAGGAAAGAGAATTATGAAAGGGCAAAGAAGATCAATGTGAGGGAGTCAATCATCAGTTTAAGAGAATATGTGTATATATATATATATATATATATATATATATATACACCTAAACCTCTTTTTACGCGATAGATACGTTCCTAAAAATTACACGTAAATAGAATTTGCATAAAAAGAACTACTGACTCCATAGAAAAAGTGATGATTGGTTCCAAACCTGAAATATAAAAACATTAAATTCGTTAGGATCATAAGATTTTTATTTACATTTCACGGAGAACACACATACATATAATGAATTTTAATAACTTAAAAAAAACATATTCATTTCAGTTGTTTGCTAAGGATTCTATAAAAAAATTATGTTATTCGCTATCAGTTTCTGACAATAAACGTGAAAGCATTTGTTTTCGTGAGACTAATATCACTAGAACTACTAGATATGGTATTATCGTCATCGACTTCCTCCTCAACTTGTGGAATTCTTCTTGTCATGTCTTGAACAAAAGTACCACTGGTTGTTTCAATAGTTTTAGGTATGAACTCAGTTATTAATCACTGTGTTGATGCTTTAGATAAGCCGTGATATAATTCTCTGTATGAAGATATTAACAACTTAAGCTCACGTGAAAATTTCCCAGCACATTCTTCATTTGGATCATGTCGGGCAAAATAATTGCCTAAATTACTGGCCAGTTTAAGACCTCCTTTAATTATATCAGCAGTAAAAGTAGGATTATCTTGATCATTATCATTAACTTCTTCGCTTTCAGGAGTCTCAGAAACAATCTCTACTATTTCGTCTTTGCTAAGAGGTTTATCAATTAACAATTCTTCGATATCTGCCGACGTAAGATCATCGAATCCTTCTCTGCCAATTTTACAAGCCAAACTTATTATATTGGGGAATTCTGCAGTATGATTGAAGGGAACAGGAGCATTCCCTTTAACACATGCTGGCCAAATAGCTTTCCAGCATGCATTCATAGTTTCTGGTCTCAATTCAGATAACAATAATCGAACCTGATCAATACAATCCATAATTGAAATTATTTTCCACACATCCATAACTGACAGTGTTTCATCATCATTTAGCTTGTTCAAAACGTACTGAAATGTTCGTCTGACATAATACGTTTTAAAAGTCACAATTATACCCTGATCTAGAGGTTGCAGCAATGATGTGGTATTGGGCGGCAGAAAAAAAATTGCACATTTGGGTGTTCTATTGCAGGATGATCGGGTGCATTATCAAGAATCAAAAGCACTTTAAATTTGAGACCCTTGTCATTCAAATAGCGTCTAACTTCTGGCACAAAATGTTTGTGGAACCACTCAGTGAATATATCAATGGTCACCCAAGCTTTTTTGTTGGCCATCCAATGAACTGGCAATTTTTGAAAATCTACGCCTTTCATTGGCCGTGGTCTTAATGATCGATTTATGAGCAGTGGTTTTAACATCCGATCTCCTAAAGCGTTCGAACAAAATAGGAGTGTTATGCAATCCTTTGCTGCTTGGGGAATTGTTCACGAGTATAACCTCCATCTTCATTGATTTTAGCAAGTTTTTGTGGAAATACTTGAGCAGCTGTTTCATCAGCAAATGCCATTTCACCTTTAATTTTTTATATTATAAAGAGCATGTCTTTTAATAAACTTAGCCAGCCAACCATTGCTTGCATGAAATTCATATTTTTTCCTCGATTGAGATGAAGTATCTGGCTGCAGTTTTTTAATCTGTTCATAAAATCTCAATGCTGGTTGCTTGATGGAAATTCCATCAAGCAATTCTTTTTGTACATTATCTTCTATCCACATCACTAAAGCTTTTTTCGGCCTTTTCTAGAACAACATCTCTTGTGTATGATAATTTCGCACTCGATTTCGTACCAGGACATACTGCTTTTCTAATAGCCTCTTCATTTTTCTTTATAGATCTGACAGTTGATTCACGGACTTCAAAATGCTTACCCACAGCCGTTGCACCTTCCCCAGTTTGAAGATGATCTAAAATTTGAATTTTTATATCCAAGGAAAAGGCTTTCTTTTGTTTTTTGGTTATTCGGCAACATCATGTGAGGGCTTGATTAAAATCTTCAGTTAATGAAATGAAAGTTTGAAAATTACATATAGCTTACCATTTATTATTTCTTGGCAAAATTATTAATTTTATAACGCAATTTTTATTTTGATTTCACTTAAAAAATGCAAATGCAAAAAAATGCGGTAACTGTGTTGTCTACTCAAACACCAAATTTAAACTGCTAAGAACCGCTTTTTTATGCACAGTCAGTTATGTAATTCGGGGAATTCCCAATAAATGAAATTCATAAGAATTTAGAAGTTTCATAATTGAAACGAGAATGCAATTCTACAAAATTCTCAGAATTTTCTTGAATTATGGATTTTTTCCTAACTTAGGCTTTAGGTTGGTCGTGTAAAAGTGAATAAAAATCAC
Source organism: Typopeltis vanoorti (assembly GCF_054136105.1). Classification (NCBI taxonomy): domain Eukaryota; kingdom Metazoa; phylum Arthropoda; class Arachnida; order Uropygi; family Thelyphonidae; genus Typopeltis; species Typopeltis vanoorti. The sequence goes on along the minus strand of NC_143557.1, from coordinate 74,022,986 downwards.
ATAAAAAAAATTATTTTTTATATCCCAATTCACGTTAAAAAAATTTGCATAAAAAGAGGTTTAGGTGAGATATCATCTGCAAAACGTAAGTTATTTATTCTTAGTCCACAACCATTCCAGTGTCACATTCATGAATAGCTTCATCTATGACATATTCCAGAAAACAATTAAAAAGAAGAGGGGACAAGATGCATCCCTGTCTTACCCCCTGTTCTGCCCGGAACGGTTCACTGCTGTAATGTTTAATTTCGATTCTCATATCAGATGAGGAATAAAGAGATTTAATAATCCTAATTGTTGTCAATACCATAATGTTCTAAAATTTCCCATAATGCCTCATGCGATATTGAGTCAAAAGCTTTTTGAAGGTCTGAAAAGTTGTGACAGATTATTTTGTTATGTTCTGTGTATTTTTCGCCTAGTATGTGTATTGTAAAAATATGGTCAATTGCACTAAACAAAAAAGAGGTTTTTATATATATTATGTGGTTCCTATCTGTGAAAGGTTATTAGCAAACCTATAGTACAAAAAATAGCAAACCTATTTTTTTTTCTTTCCATTTTTATCTAATTTTATATATAAATTTTTTTGTAATATTTAAAAAAAAAATTATTACATAGTTAGTAACCCTCCAAGGTTACTTGAACATATACTAAAAAGTTCTAAATTACTATGTGCTGTGTCATTTATAACTAAATTGAAAGAATGCAATGAACATAAAATAAACATGGATTTAAGTTTAATACATGTCTTTGAATTCCATATGGGCAATAAGGAAGAAATTAAAAACTACAGACCTATAAGCCTACTCCCCACCATATATAAAGTTTTCACAAAAATTATAAATAATATAATAAAATCTAAACTAGAGGGAATGCAATCCTGTGAACAAGCTGGATTTAGAAAGAATTACAATACTTTGGACCATATTCACACATTAAGACAGCTCATTGAAAAATCAATTGAATACAATAAACCCTTATGTCTGGCCTATATAGACTATGAAAAAGCATTTGATTCAGTTAAAACATCTGCAACACTAAAAGCACTTGAAACCCAGGGAACTGAGAAACCATATATTGAAACACTAAAACATATTTACAATAATACAACTTCTGTAATTAAATTATATAAAAATAGTGAAAAGTTCCCAATACAAAAAAAGGCATCCGACAAGGTGACACCATATCTCCCAAATTATTTACAGCTACGTTAGAGTAAGTCTTTAGAAGTCTTGATTGAGAAACAAAAGGAATAAACATAAATGGAGAAATGCTGCATCATCAGAAATTTGCAGATGACATTGTCCTAATAGCAGATAATCTTGAAGATCTAGAAGAAAGGTTAAATCAGCTAAATGAAACCTCCAGAGTAATTGGATTAAAAATAAATAGAGAAAAAACAAAAATAATGATGAATAAATATATTAACCATAGAACTGTCAAAGTTGAAAACCATGATATAGAACAAGTTAATTCATATGTATATTTGGGCTAATTGTTATCCTTTGAGGAGTGCCAATGAAAAGAGATTGAACAAAGAATTCACCTTGGATGGATGGCTTATGGGAAAATGAGATACATATTGAGAAGTAACATCCCTATGAGTCTAAAAAGGAAAGCTTTCGACCAGTGCATACTTCCTGTCGTAACATATGGCGGAGAAACATGGACTTTAACAGAAGTCCTAAACAAAAAACTGAGAACAACACAACATTGCATGGAAAGAAGTTTGCTAAAAATAACATTAAGAGATAGGAAGACAAATACCTGGATAAGATCTCAAATAGGTGTCATGGATATTGTAAAATACATTAAACAGGCTAAGTGGAGATGGGCTGGCCATATTGCCAGATGCAGTGATGGGAGATGGACTAGAAAATCAGAGTGGAGACCAATGGATGGAGCAAGACAAAGAGGAAGACCGAGAAGAAGGTGGAGGGATGAACTGGAACAAATTGCAGGAGTGAGATGGTGGGAGAGGCAGAAAACCGAGTGATCTGGAAAATCATCGGGATACCTTCGTCTAGCAGTGGACAGAACCAAAAGGTTGAAGAAGAAAAAGAAGAAGAACCCTTCGGGGTGGTTGGTTCACACCGGGTAATGAAATTCATCCAATGAAAGACATCCATGCCCACTGTGGGATTCGAACCCTATTAATTGGAGAGTGGGTACACTAACCACTTGGCCAACCAGGCCGACAGAGATATACATATATAGAAGATACAGATCAACTGTTAAGGACTGGCATCAGTTGAGTTTGTAGCATCTAAAAGTCTGAGACAAGGATGCAGAATGTCACTAACCCTGTTTAAGATTTATCTTGATGCAGTGCTGGCACATTGGAATATTTCATGTAGTATAAGAGCTATAGAGATGGATAGCTATGATGACATATGTGTATATCTCGCCTTCAAAGAGTGCAGAATGAGACCATTGTGGAGAGATTGAATTTGCAAGAAGAGATGCACCACCTGGCACATTGATCTTTACAGTGTATGGACATGTTTAATGGATGCCACAGGCAATATGGTCCAAGCGAGTGATGAATTGGTCACCACCAGGATGAATAAAGAGAGAGAGAGAGGATGGCCTCGACTTACATGAAGAGGAGGAGTTGTAGAGGCAGTGCAGGTTAGAGGGGGTGGAAGAAGTTTTCTGGAATGGCCATTCACAGTGCAGAAAGGAATTACAGGGCACCTGAGGTTTAGTTAGCAGCTCTACCAACTAGAGAAGATGCTTACAAGGCAGTGAGACTTGCCTCACCATACCACAGGAAAGTAGAATTGATTTGGCTGGGAATGGCTGTATTGTGCTCCACAAGCCCATCAGTGGTCCATTTTGTCTGGAAAGAAACAAGCTTTTTGTTGTTGGTCCTTTCTGACAAAAAAAAAAAAACTACAGGAGGCATGCAATGAGCACTTCTTTTCCTTAGGTCATTAAATAACCGTAGTGTACCACTGTCTTCCAAGGCGATAGACTTGAAAGATAGTGTACCACCCACTCTAGCAATTCTGCCTATTTGCTAAATCCAAAAAACGGACTTTTAATTTGCTTATCCACATGACTCTTGCTCTTCCATTATTTATTATCCTGCGCAGTGTTTCTCTCTGTATGAGATTCCTCTCACCAAGTGGCCTGGTTGGCCGAATGGTTAGCATATCTGCTCTCCAGCCAACATGCTTGGGTTTAAATCCTGCCAATGGCATGAATGTTTGTGATTGTCTTACTAACCAATTAACATATGTACTGCTATGACCTATGTCCTGGCACAATATGACCCTTGATGTCTTTGCACCATAAAAAAAATTAAATCAAATCAACCTCTCACCATATTATGTGTTTCATTCAACCAGACTATCTTCTCGATCTCCTGGTTACTGCACACGTGAACTCAAACACACGAATTACCTCTCTTAGGCAAGATGACTAGAAATATTGGACCTGTTCGAATTTGCCAAATTAACATCGAGGGTATATGTAGAGCAAAATGTGAATACCTCTCACAGATTTTATACGACAACAATGTCGACATTGTTTCTGTCCAAGAGACTCACTGTAAGGATGAGGACCAAATCTGCCACAGGGGTCGAATTCCTGGTTATATTATCATTAGAGCCACTTACTGTGCGACCACAGATGCAAGACCCCTTGACACTTCTGCACATGGCAGAAGAAGGCGAATCCATTCCAATAATAGGATAATCAGTATGTTTCATGGGATGAGTGTTTATTATTATACGTCTGAAAATTAGCTTTTCTTTTATGAAAATTCTAGTTTTTAAAGTGGTAACTATTTTGCTTGCACAACAGTTTGAAAATTTTATGTATAAAGCATGTGTTTTGCGTGTTGGTAACCAATTTGTACATCGCCTTATTCCTTTCTTCCCTTCAACATAAATTGACTCTTCTTGGCATATTGCCAGCCGAGGGTCTCGCATCTGTGGTCGGACAATACCATCATGCACACAGCCTTGCCACCTATGTATGTAGTACCCAAGAAGATTCCCAACTCATTACAACCAACATTGTTAATGGCTTGCATCTGATAACAACCAAGATAGGGAACATAACCATTACCAACATGTATAAACCCCCTAGTCCTCTTGTGCACTGGTAGAACTTCTGCAAGTTCTATCAGCACAACCACCCTGCGATATAGGTGGCTTCAACAGCCATGACATGCTATGGAAATATACTTCCAACAATGAAAGCAGAGAGACTTTGACTGAATGGGCAGAAATTCACAACATGCACAAAAGGCAGATCTTCCTTCAGGTCACCAGCTTGGAACAGGGAGTACAACCCCATCCTCTGCTTTGTCACTCAAGACAACAATGGGCGACCGTTACCTACATCGAGAAGAGGTCTGTTCAACTTTCTGTGAAGCCAGCACAGACCAATTTTATATTAGCGGTAGGCCTGCAGGTATCCCTTGTCATATCCATCCAACATTCCCTCTGGAACTTCCAGAAAGCCGACTGGGACACATTTGTTGCCTATCTTAACAAATATGTCCGTTGGATTCCTCCAACAAGCAATAATTAAAAGAAATTCGTGGGAGCTGTTTTAGCTGTAGGTAAGAAGACCATACCAAGAGGCTTCCACAAGAAGTATATCCCTGGATGGGACAATGATAGTAAAAAAACCTTTATCAAGAATACCTAGTGTGGTGACCCTGACATTGCAGATGAACTCATTCACAGCCTTGACACCAGCCAACAGAAGAAATGGACTGAGACTGTAGAAAGACTTTGATTTTCAGCACTGCAGTAGAAAAGCATGGAGCCTTCTAAGAAAACTAGGTAGTGACACTCTGAGTGTCCAGGAACAATCAGCTATTTCTCATAACCAATATGCTTCACATATTGTCAACACATCAAGATATACTGCCAAGAACAAGCAGCACACTCTTCAAATAAAAAGAGAACTTACATATTTGAAGAATAGCAGACCATCAGACCCTTTATATTCTTGATCTTTCACTCTTGAAGATATTAATACTGCTTCATTGGATATGAAACCAGGCAAGGCTCCAGGTTTTGATGGATTTCATCCTGATTTCCTGTTGAAGTCAGGCCAAAAAAGCTCGACAGTGGTTGGCTTGCTTCTCTGACATCCTCCAGACTGGTAGATTTCTGAAAGAGTTTAAGAGGTCAAAAATTATCTCCATCTTAAAACTAGGGAAAACTAACAACAAACCAGAAAATTACCAACCATTCGCCATGCTTAGCACCTTTTATAAGCTCCTAGAAAGGGTCATCCTCAATATAGAATTGCCCCTAAGATAATAGAACAGGTCCCAGTGGAACAGGCCAGATTCTGACATAAACGAAGCTGCTGTGATCAGGTATTGTCACTCACCGCACATACAGAGGCAAGCTACCAACAATCCCTGAAAACAGCTGTGGCTTTTGTAAACCTTACCACAGCTTATGATACAGTCTGGAGACAAGGCATAATCTGCAAGTTACTTTGTGCGGTCCCATGCAGAACAATAGCTAAACTAATTGAAAACATGCTAAGCAACTGCCTGTTCCAAGTGTTTATGGATGAGAGCTAAATAAACAAAGAACACTGGATAATGGATTACCACAAGGGTCAGTTCTGGCTCCCTCTCCTTTTTAACTTATACATCGCAGATTATAACTACTACAGCTTCCAAGAAGTTTTGTTACTCTGATGACATTGCTTTAGCCATCAGACACACACCAACTTTACTACAATGGAAAATATACTAACAAATGACCTTGCAGTCCTAGATGTATATTTCTGCAAATAGAGATTACGCCCAAATCCTAGCAAAACAGAAGTTTCATGCTTTCTCCTAACAATAACCAGGCCAACGGATGGTCTATTGTCAGGCAAACTGCTACGCCACAGCAGATTCCCAAAATACCTGGGCATCACTTTGGATAGAAAGCTATCTTTTAAACCACATCTCATTAACACAGCATTCAAGCTAAAAACACAAAACAATATACTGCAAAAACTCTGCAGAACTTGGGGGTCTCTCAATGCTTTGTAGCACTGGTCTTGCTCTTGTTTGCTCTGCAGCTGAATACTGTTCACCCATATGGCTGAATAGCACCCATGTAAACTTGGTCGATGCTCAGCTTAACACCACTGTGTGCCTTATTTCTGGAACTGTGAAATCAACCCCATCCTATTGGCTCCCAGTGCTAAGCAACATCCCACCTCTGCAGATCCAACTTTCTTCTACATGAATACAGCAAAATCATGGAAACCCAAGATCTCCCAATCCACAAAGACATCCTGCCCCTAGAAATAAGTAGACCGAAGTCAAGGCAGCCTCCAATTCTCACAGCGAAAAATCTGGTGGAGACAAGTTTTAACATGAAGGAGAAGTAGAAAGAGCCCTGGCGTAACACTTCAATAGGGGACTTCTATGAATCAGTGGATCCAACATAAATTCCTTCAGGTTTTGACCTCATCATCATGTGTATCAAGGATTTAGGCCTAGCATGGCCTCTTCCTGCCTTAGAAGTCATCGTTGAATCGTTTAAGAGGACGTCCTGGTTTTCTTTTTCCTAATGGCTTGTACTTTGAGGCTTCTTTTGGTAATCTTTCTGTTTTCATTCTTTGAATGTGTTCCATCCATTTATGTTTATATTTTTTAATTTTTTCTATTACTGGTTCTTGGTTTAATTCTTTCATAATATCTTCGTTTCTTTTGTGATCAAATAAGGTATACTTTGCACTTTTGACCTACCTTGGAAAATTTGATCTACCCTTAACAGAATCCACACCAATCATGTGCAGACCACCTTTACAAATGGGGCATGATTGCCTCACCCAGTTGCGACTGTATTATCCCACCAGACAAATATCACAGTAGAATGTTCCCAATGTGCAAAAAATTGAAACCTGTCTAACTTCATCCATGCTACACCAAGTGCAGTTGATTGGATAATCAACCTAGACATACAATTGTAGTCTATTCTTGAGTGTCTTATGACTTGTATATCATGTTTAAGTATTTTGTATATTTTACACTTTAATGTTTATATACCGGGTGATTATAAAATAACGTCAAGTGTTCAGAGCCCTCTAGAGAGAAATGTATTGGACGAAACACACTAATATTCGGTAGACGTATACAGTGGAACATGGGGATTCGATTTAACTAAAAAATAAGTTCCAAAAGTCACCAACAGGGGATTGGCGCTGCCAAATTAATTTTAGTAGGTGTGACTAATGAATGACTAAATGGCAAATGAAAGATAGCACACATCAATTTCATGACATTTATTGTTAATTACAAATGAAGTTCAATATGACCACCATTTTGATGTTCCAGGAACTGCATACAGTGCACGACATTTTCCACAGTGGCTCGCAACATATCGGAATTGATTTGTCTCACGTGTAACATTATTTGGCCTTTCAAAGTTGGAATATCGGGTACATGCCCTTGATACACAATGATTTTAAGAAATCCCCACAGCCAAAAAGTCACAAGAATTGAGATCAGGTGATCTCGGTGGCCATGGCGTGGGAAACGTACGACTAATGATTCTTCTGTCAGAGAAATGTTGTCGCAAAACACGCTGTACCTGAGGTCCGATGTGGGGTAGTGCACCATCCTGCATGAAGATGGTCGAATTGAGACATACTCTTTGCTGCAGTTGTGGAACCACAAAGTTCTGTAGCATATTGGCATACCCGTTAGCATTGACGGAACAGGTCACCGGTCCATTTTGGCGATTTTCCTCGTAAAAGCATGGACCGATGATAAAATATGCCGTAAATCCGCACCACACTGTGACTTTGGGTGAGTGGATAGCCATCTGCAGACACACGTGCAGATTAGTTGCAGCCCAAATGCGATAGTTGCGTGTGTTAATATCACCATTCAAATAAAAGTGCGCTTTGTCACTCCATAAAATCTGCCACGGCCATGCATCATCCACTTCCATGCGCACTAAGAATCTCAAAGATAAGTCGTTTCGTGTGGTCACATCACCAGGACACAATTCTTGAACACGACTGATTTTATACGAGTAAAACTTCAACATCTGATGTTGGATTTTCCACACCGTTGTGTATGCAATATCCGTTTGCTTGGATATTGCTCGTGCACTGCTGGTACCCTGCACATTCGTCATCTCCTGTTCCACAATAGCAGTTGCAACTTGTTCAACTTGTTGGTGATTGATTAGTTTGCATCCCCTGCCTACCTGCACTGCTAGAGTTCCAGTAGATTGAAATCACCGAATCAGTTTTCATAAGTTTGTTACATCAATCGGTCCTTTTCGTAAATTTTTCATACGCCGAAAATCAAGAAGACAAGCACTGGCATTATTGTTCCGCTGATAATAGTTTGACTAACAAAGCATGCTCACGTAATGTAAGAGGCATCGAAAAATAGTTCGTCTACGAATGATAAGAATTTATGTCATCACAAAATGCTTCTCATTTCTTAAATCATATGACTCGTTACCTACTGCTCTCTCTCTCATCTTCATTATTTCTTTTGCTAACTTTAGCATTCATGTTGTCCATAAGAATAACTGTGTCATTTTGGTACTTATTCTATACGTTTTTATAACTTATCATAAAAATTGTCCTTTTTTTCAAGATTTTTTTCATTTGTTGGTGCATAAACTGTTATTATGTTAATTATACGCTCGCTTATGGGCTTCCAATTTATCAAGTTTTTACTTGTCTCTGCAATAAATATAAGTGTTCCATGACTCATCTGATCCTGAATACAATTGATATCCATTGACACTTCTCCCTCTTTCAAAGCCTGTCCATCTCAACTCGTGTATCTCTAAAATATCTATTTTGTACTTTCCTATTTCCTTTATAACTTCTCATGTCTTTTCAATTTGAAACATAGTTCTAACATTCCATGTTGCAATTATCATTTTCTATTTGGGTGAAAGTGGTGACCTTGTCTGTTTCTAAGGTTCCTGTAGGCTTTGCCCTTGAAACTTCATCTATGCATCATCCTCTTGCCAACTTAAATAGTAGTCATCAGGAATCCTGCAGGCCGACACACCTGACACCTGTTATGCTGCCTTTTTTTTTTTTTTTTTTTGGGCTCTCAGTTTCCGTAATCAGGGAATTATTATGGGGAAGGGTGATTAGCCCTTTTCCCCCACTCCTTTATTATCTGAGCTTGGGACTGGCATGGAGAAAATTCCCCCCCCCCCCCCCAAGGCGGAGTTGTTATTATTACTGTATCAATCCACATAGATCTCAGTCTTTTGGATCTTTTCCTGCCATCCTGAAAAAAAAAAAAAAAACTTTTGCTAACTTTTCCTCTCATTTTCTGTTTAAGTAACCATAACATCTGAGATCAGTTCCGTTAACAAATTCTTGAATGCTAACAGTGTCAAGCTCTCTTCTGATATCTTTGTTTTTTAATATGATAGTGCTATTAATGCCACTTGCTCAACTCTAATCTTTCTCAGAACTATCATATCTGTGGTCTCCAGTTATTAAAAAAAAGTTTTTTTTTTTTCTTTTTTTCCTTAATATATGGATCTGAGAGTGGGTTCACTCTCAGATCCATATATTAAGATTGGTTTGAACTTGTATACTGCTGGTTTAATTTTTGGCTAATTCTTTTCTTTCATATAAATTTATTCATTTGATTTCCTACCACACTGGTTTTGCTAATTCTGTCATCTATTTCCATATTTAACTTCATTAAAAATTGTCTTTGTGGATTCATAGTCTCTGCACTACCACACTCTCAAGTAATGCATTCCACTCAATGCAAAAAACTTGCTCCTCACTCTCTTGCTCATGCCCTCCTCATATAGGTTTCAGGGTTATCTCTTTTTGTTCTACTCTTCTCTCTCTTTCTCTCTCTGCTTTCTGAAAAAAATCTCATTAACTGGTAACAATACCTTACCAATCATATCTCTCCACCCCCCTTCTATTCACAAGGCTCTGCAATTTGAATTCTCTCACTCTGTCTTCATATTTAATTGCATGATATATAGTTGTGCTCTATAGATAAGAGCAAGTCCATACAGATTTGAAATCCAGACGTGTTAGAGGACATAATAATAAATAGATACAGATGTCACTTACATAAATATATTATTTATTTTTGTAGAAAATGGCTATGAAGCCACCGAATATTCTACAAAAATAATATATTTATGTAAGTGACATCTGTATTTATTTATTATTATAATTACAAGTCCATATGTCATAGTTATTAATCTAGTAACTTTTAAAAACTTAATTGTATGTTTGTTGCTGTTTTAATTTGTGAGTTGTGTATTTTTTTGCATGTTTTTATGCTTACTTAATATCTTCCACTTTCCTATATCCCTTCTTGAAAAGGTGGTTGGATTTCCCTACTAATTATAGAAAAATACTGTAAAAAATTTTCTGTAGGTATAATGTTGGAATCCTTATTTTTATAATCATTTTATATATTTAATAAAAGGAAATGTTTGTATGCACAATAGTTTGTTGACTGCGAGGATTGATATCAAACCTTCAGTTATTTATGGCACTCCCACTTCCGTGGTGTCATTTTACAACATGGCTCTCACTATAGCATGTATTGTTAAAGTCAACTTATTGTCCTATGCATATTTTAATTTGCCTCTGCAGAGGACATTTGTAATTTTAATTATTCCTTTTAAATGTATATTATCTTTCTATTTTTATTTTTGCTTGCTTTACAAAGTACTTGTAAAAGTTTACATGAAACATTTATTCTTTAATCAAAGAAGATTAATTACCTTATATTTTGCTAATGTTTTAACTGCTAATTCATAGCAAGACTAACACTTACAGATACCATTAGAAAGCAGTGAAGAATTGTTCAGCCATATTGTGCAACTTAATGGCTCTAGCTTGAAAATGTCTAGATTTGTAGAGGAAGCTATCTCAGTAGAGGTATAATGAACGTTGCTTCTTTATATATAGTAGAATGAATGCTGCTTCTTTATCCAGTAAAGCATTCACCATCACCATTTATGCACAAAGAATTAAGAAATCCAAATGCTGTTTGATTATATTGCTTCTTTAGAATTTTGAGTTAGATCAAAAGTTTTTGGATTCTTTTGATAGATCTTTCAAATTTACTTTCTTATGCATAAGTTAACAGTCTCATTTTTTTTTTAAAGATTTTTGATCCATCTTTGAAGAAGAAGAAGAAGAAGAAGAAAACACCTTTTGATATCAGTGCTCTGGAAGATGGTAGTGCTCATATTGAGGTATCAGAGTCTCAAGTAGATCATGAAGCTGACCATATTAGAGAAGAAAATGAAATAAATGAAGAAAAAGAGGGCAAGGAAAAGGATGAAGGTATAATTCATAAATCTGTGTACAAATATTTTGCTAGCTTTTTAATTAAAAATTAATTTTTAATGTCATTAAAAAATTCTACAAACCAGCGAATGTTATATAGTTACTTACAGTAGTAATTAAACAATTTCATATACAATAAAACCCCATTTTTACGTTCCCGCAATTTACCTTTTCCTGCCATTTACGTCATTTTCTGCTGGTCCCATCTTAAGGCCTGTTCTTATGATATATTGTTTTCTCGCCATTAACAACGTGATGTGGACGTTATTTCTCGGGTGGCAATACTGATTTTTTGAACGATTTCTGCAGAAATCTGCATTTCTGTTCCCAGATGGCATTGCTTTTGGCTGTAGTTTCATTTCTGCCATCATTGTGACCTGCAGCAGTAATGTAGTGATGAATGATACCGTGATTTTTCAATCACAGTACGAATTGATATTGCAGAATTTCTGCTACGTAATTTAGTGTGTGAAAGTTGCTTTCAAGTTGCGGTGGTAGATTATCCATGTTAGTAACATGGAGAAAAAAGACAGAAAATGTATTTCGGTAGAAGAAAAGATGGCAATTCTGCGATGTGTAGATTGGCATGCTGGAACACGTGCATTTAGCAAAAGATCTTGGACTCTCTGTGTCCACTTTGAACACAATAGTAAAAAAAGGTCAAGCACTGAACTCATTGCAAAGCAATCTGGCGCTATGTCAAAAAAAAAAAAAAAAACGAAAAGCAAAAACAATCGACAATTAAAGATTTTTTTAAATAGATAAATGTAAGTAATTATGAATTCATTTATTTTCAGTTATTAAATTTTGTAATCGAGTATGTAGACTCGCATACCAGCAGTAAGTTATCTTTTAGCCTTTTTTTAAAATGTTTTTTTACATTTCCTGCTATTTATACTTTTTTCCATCAGTCCCCTGAAAAGTGTAAAAAAGGGGTTTTACTGTATATAATATTTTGGTAAACTTAAATTTTAAGTCATGGAAGTTTTAAAAAATTTCTAATCTGTCAGCAGAAATATATATTCGAACTAGAAGGAGGTATCTTTCATTTCATAATAATTACTAAAACTTTAGTTTACTAAATCATTTTTCAGGCTGGCTTTTTGCATCATACCTAACAGTTTTTGTATCAAACACACATGTAGAAAATTGCAGAACCTGTATTATTTTTCAGTGTGCCATTTGGTAAGAGAAAGGTGTGTTTCATGAACAGCTTGAAGTTAGTCTTTAAGGAAGATAGATAATGGAGGCTGTTCCAAGGAACAGAGGTAGATGGAATGAAAGAGGAGGAAGAGAAGTTGGTTGAGTGGATTTGAAGCTGCAGTAAATGGATGTTGGCCAGTATCTGCTTGGGTTCTTAAAAATCTTGGAAGAAATTAGAAGAATAATGGCAGCTAGTTCAGTAAAACCTAAATAGAACATTCATGAAGTCGCTTTATATATATAGTATTTGGTATTCTGAAAAAAAAAAAAAAGTTAGGAAATGCATTAAGTTATAAATCTTTGGCAGCTTGATATCCAGATTTTCCAGAATACAGATCTTACTGATATGAATATTAAGTTAATATTTGGTCACTGTATATACTGATCTCACAACTAGGTGTTCTTTCTTTCTTTCTAAAAATGTATAAAAATTGTGAAGTATGTGTGATAACTGTTTAAGCTTTTAATAAACAGGTTGGTTGTTGCATTAAGCTTGTTTGAAAAGACATACAAATTAATATCAAAAATTTGCAATTAAAATTCATTTATGCATTTCATATTAAACACATTGAGTATATTAATTATTACAGTTTAAGAAATCGCTGACTTATATTTGTGGGTGTAATCATCATCACTATCAATTTCCTGATGTCCTATCCTCAAGGGGTGTTCAGGGCTACTCTGAGAAAACTACATGATTAAGTGTAATCTATTGCTAATCTCCTATCAGCAAATTTTCTCCAAATTAGTCTATTACTTGTCAGCGCTACAATAATGTTGCATCTAACATTTTGGTCTTCTAAGGCAGTTTTAACTGAATCAATCCACCTATAGATTGTGGTCTTTTTCCTGCCATCTTGGCATCCAACAACTGTTTTGCGAATCTTGCCTCTCCCATTCTGTTTAAGTGTTATATTCAGGCAATAACAATTAACAAAAATAAGTAGCAATAGCATTCAACACCAAACATTAAAATAAACTTCAAGATAAAGTGGCATTAAACCTGATATTAGAATTGGAGATATTAAACTTAGCTCTTTGCTTTATGCAAATGATGTTATATGTTGCATTCGCCCAGCGCAAGTCTCTGGGATTCTCCAACTAAACTGAATAACAGCTATAAAATTTTGGCATGAAAATCAGCAATAAAAAGATCAGAGCTATGAAAATAGGCAGAAACAGAAAACTTCAGTTGAATTCTCGATAGAGAACCTATAGAAGCAAAATATCTATACTATTTAGCAGTTTTTAGTGAAGGTGGCAAATTAAACTTGGAAATAGACAACAGAATAAGCAAAGCTGAATGGTGAGGAGCCAGCTAAACAAATTTATATGGAATAAGAGAGAAATTAGCCCAAACATTAATTAGCAGTATGCAAAACAGTGTCCAAACCAGTTTTAAGTTATGGATCTGAGAGTTTGATTAGAAATAAGGCACTTGATCAAAGATTAGAGACCACACACATGAGAATTCTGAGAAAAATTAGGGACCAGAACAGATGGCATCAGTGGCAGAGTGATATTAAAAATTAAGATATTAAGAAGGAACTTGACATTGTTAGCATTCAAGAATGTGTGAGTAGGACTAATCTAAGGGGACTTATTAGCCGACTTTTTACTGTTCACCTTGGTTCAATGGCAATAACAGCGGGGAGCTTCATGACATTATACTGTCATGTGTATTTCTAGTTTATGCCAGAACCAGAGTATGGTTTACTTGTTTAAGTTCCAAATTGTCAGCCCATCCTTGCTTATTTCATACCCAGTGGATACCTACTAACAGAATAAGCTTGCAACAGTCTGCCAGTAAGTTCTCTGCATTTCCTTCAAGTGATGTGAAGGTCTCCTCCTAGTTATCTAGCTTTTACCCTCAAGCAACCTGTGGATATAATCAGAAAGGAAAATCAAATCTATCTTTGGAATAATGATGTTTATTGAAATAAACTTATTTAATTTGCTTATAAATTCTTTCTACATTAAAAAAAAAAAAAAATAGGGGATTTACAATTTCTTATAACACTGCTATTGATTTCACTTCTGGAACATCATTTAAAAAGGACTGGGAAAATAGTGATTAACCAACAATTACAATCTGATCCTGAATTACAGAAAATGTTTTTGGACACTTTTCGTCCAAAATGTACAAAGCTGTTTAATAGAACATGTCCCGTTATAGAAAGGTACATATATTTATCAAGTTATTTAAAAAAGATATATGAATTGAAAAATTCACTTAAGAAATTTTATGAATTGTAATTGCATGTTTCCTTTGAAAATGTGTAGTTAAAGTGATGTGTAGAATTTACACATCATTTTAAAACTTTCAAGATGCCTGTGATACATAACCCTTGAGGTAGTGCTCAAGGGTTATGTACCTATGTCAGTTTTCTAAGCCATTGAAAGTAAATCTTGTAGAAACCTACAAAATACTTATGGATGATTTTAATTATTTAATCTGGAACATTTCAAGTCATCAAACAAAAATAACTTGGCCTTTTGGGGGAATTTGGAGAACCGACCAGTACTTCTGACCTGATGTCCAATCCTCACCTTCTTGTGGTGCACCCTGTTGGGTATCTGGTTACTGAACAAACAAAGATGGGCTGGCAATTTGGATTTAGCAACCAAATTGTATTCTTATTTGCTTATGGTACAACACGATGGAATTGCATGCCAACTGGGACATTGCCTGGTTAAACAAGGCACCTGTTGTTTTCATCAGTGAACGGCAAAAAAGTCAGCTACTGGAACAAACCCCAACTCAACATCTGCAGAGATCAAGATTGTCATCATCAGCATAAGAAGCATCAATGGAAAAGAAATGGAATTAGCAGAAGAATTGGTTAAGTACCAGATCAACATAATAGATGTTACTGAAACAAATCAGGTGAGGTTTTCTAAACAAATACAAGATGTTATATTCATGAAATAACAATCAGGGGAAAAGAAGTAGCTATAATATTAAACATTAAATTTGAGGATAATCTTGAATGGTAGGCAGCATCAAGTAGTGTGATATGGACTAATGGGGAACTGGATGAAATTTATTGTGCTTATGGTCCCACAGAAAGTTTTACTAAGGAAGAAGTGGATGAATTTTTCAAGGCATTACGGAAGGCAGCTGACACAACAATAAAGGAAAAGTTGGTCCTTGTTGGAAATATAAACAGCAGAGTAGGAAATGATTACCAGACATATAACAATGTTTTGAGAAAATTTGGAGAAAAGAGCAAAGCTGTTGAGAAGGATAAAACTGAATTTCATATTGCAATGAAGGGTTTGTAAGAAACGAATCAGATGTGAACTGTAGACCACACAAACATTATTCAAGAAAACCTTGAAAGAGAACAAGAAACAACCCTTGGAGATTTAGTGGCAAACATGAAAGAAAACTTTCATTCAGCCAGAGAGGCAGGTGGTGAAGTAATCTGCAAGGATAGAAAAATGAGAACTGTATGGTGGACTCAGGAAGTTCAAGAGGCACTCAAGGAAATGAAGAAAGTGTCGAAAGTTCTTGGAAATTAAGTCAGCTTGCGCGCTTAGGGAATACAGAGAAAAATGTAAGAAAGCAGAACATTGTGTAAAATTAGCTAAACAAAAGTCATGGGAATACTGTGGTAAGAACATAGAAAATAAATATCAGGAAGGTAGTAAAATATTCTGGAGGCTATTGGGAAAAAAAAAAAAAACAGTACAGAAATGGAGGAAAAAGTAATGTAAAAGGAATTAGAGATGATAAAGGGAATCTGAAAACTGAGAATAAAGATATTCTTGATGTATGGTATAATTACCTTGAAAGATTGCTAAATGAAACAAGCAGTGACAGTATGGGTGGTAGAAAACACTCAACAAAAATGCCATCTGGAATATCTATATCCATACTTGAAGTAGAAAAAAAGCTACCACAAACCTGAAATGTGGAAAGGCAGGTGGAGTAAATGATATTTGACCAGAAATGATAAAATATGGAATTATAAAAAGTTTTACAGTGGCTACACTGTATAATTCCAGAAGGCCTTGTCAGAGGATTGAATTCCAGATAATTGGAGTAGTGCTCATGGTACCCATCTATAAAAAAAAAAAAAGATTAACGCTGAATGTTAGAATTAGAGGAATTTCTCTGCTGACGTTCCTTGTAAGATTTATGCAAGTATTCTTAAGAAACAGCTAAGTATAAAGATCTTGATGTATGGAGTAATTACTTTGAAAGATTGCTAAGAAAAATTGTGAAGGAGAAACTTGGAGAAGAAAAAGCTGGGTACAGCCAAATAGAGATTGTCAGGATCAAATTTTCACTTTAAGACAATTAATAGAGAAATCATGGGAATATAACAAGGATTTGTATTTAATTAAGTTTTGTAGATCTGGAAAAGGTATCTTTGGGTGGTGGGGGGGAATTTTCATGATTATAGCCAAATGTGGACATAAATTTATTGTCATCATATTAATTATATTACACAAAAAATGTGTTATTGGGGTGATTAAGGGTCAAAGCTGTATAACTGAGAGGAGACCTCCACACATAGCCTTTAAAGGAATGCAGAGAACCGACCAGGGCTTGTGACCTAATGTCCAATCCTCACCTTCTCATGGTGCACCCTGTTAGGTATCTACTTGGATACAGAACAAAACGAGGATGGGCTGGCAATTTGGGATTTAGCCAACCATGTATTCTTATTGGCTTAAACCAAAATATAAAATGATGGTACAACATGGCAGGATTTCATGCTGGATAGGGGCACCGCCCGGTTAACAAGGCCCATGTTGTTTCTGCTAGGGAACCAGGATGAACAGGAAGGTGGTACGGCAAAAAGTCAGCTACTGGAAAAAATCCTAAAATATAACCCAACTCAACATCACCAGATTGGTGATGTTGAGTTGGGGTATGTAATAAACTGTTGGCTTCCAAGCCACATTGGGATTAAGGGAAACAAGGCTGCTGATACTGCAGCCAGGTCGACTTGTTTCTCAGGCTTCCACCACCTACCTGTCTTGTACACCGATTACAGGCAGATTGTAAGATAGACTTTTTATTTCAGTGGCAGTTAGCATGGAATAGAGAGACCAATAATAAGCTCTGTTGATTGAAGCCTGAAATTAAATTGTAGCAGTATAGTCTATGCAAGGACCATAAAGAGGAAGTTGTTCTTGCTTGGCTCTGCATATCATAGTCATTTATAACATGTGGAGTACTGAACCCTATATATATATATATACACACACTGTTTTTTTTCTATACATACATACCTATGATAAAGTTTAATTTATAAATTAGGCACAGTAAGAGATTAACAACAGTAACTAATAATAAAATAGAATAATTATAACAACGTACTGTAAAAGTTATCTGAATGTGAATGGAATCTTAGCAATCTCGGCATACATTTTTTAATTATTATTTATTTTTTATTTTATTAAGTTGAGAACTTTCACCTTTTTCACTTAAAAGGAAGTACTTCAGCTTCTCTTTGACATATCCGAATTGCCAGTCAACTTCACTATTTTGGTGCTTTGGAGCCATTAAATAAAATAAGGGTTACTTAAACATAAGCATTGTGATACCACGACAGTCAGTCTGATAACCAAGAACTACTCAGAACGGCGTGCAATTTAAAACTTATGAATTGTCTCTTACTAAAAGAAAGAGCCATATAGCTTCATTTCAGCTATGTAAAATTACATAGGCAAAGTGGATATTAGATCCAACATTATTTCAAAGCCGAATGTTTATAGAAACTACGAAAGTTTCGTAAGTTGACCTGAGAACTTAAGAGAATACAATCCTCACCATCCCCAAGTTTCCTTAGATACTTAAGTAGTGCAGCTAAGGCAGCTCCTAAATTGTTTATTTCTGGAATTTTCCGTTTAATATTTACAGATCAGGGTTAACCGTGGATAGCAAACCCACAGATAAGGGGTGGGGACTACGGTATATGCTTTATATAACCTAGTTATAAAAAGATGTGATTCATTTGTTTTTATATACAGAATTTTTAGACCTGTGTATATGTTGCTTTTTTATTGCATCGTGTATTTTCACAGCATGATCATAGCTGTCTTTGCATCATTTAACCAGATAAAAACAAAAGCTACCCCCAGAAGTATCAGCAGTCATTGTATTAGCTCTGTAGATACTAGTGCTGCACTAGGGAGATATCTTCATTAAAGTTCTGTTCTATTTTTGATTCTATACTGAATCTAAGTTTAAATCTGTAAGTCTTATTATGACAACTTTCACATTTTTGCTTCAAACCTTGTGTTGCGAATGATCTTCATATTTTAAATGGCTTTATCTCTAATTAATGAACAGCAAAGCTGGCCTTTTAAATGCAGTTTTTTCTTTTCTTTTCCTTTTTTTTTTTTGTATTTAATTTAAAATGCTTATCTCCTATCATTGCCCTGAAGTTTCTTTTCTTCCTCCACGATTATGCACCTTATTTTTATATTAATCTCACACACAAGATATCACAAAACCCATAACAGAACAGTGCTACATGTAAGCAAGGGCTTAAAGAAAAAGAAGGAATCTGTTAATAAGTTTCTTGACAAGGTGGGGATAATACTCATTGAGAAAAAATTTTGAAAACAAAGAACAGAAGTAGATGGAAGATGAGAAGTTGGTTTCATATGTTTAGAGTTGAACAACAATTGATGCTGACCTGTAGTTGCTTGTATTCTTACATGATTAGAGGAAATTGGAAGAAATGGCAGTGGCCAGTTTGGTGGAGCAATACCAATGAAAGTGCCTATAAAAGGCATAATGTAGAAGTATAATGCTTATGAGAAAGACACTGGAAGAAATTTCTGAAAGATGGGTCACCTGTTAGGCAGATTAAACTCAAGATTATACAATCCAGAATTCTTGGGGTGGACTCCAAATGTGAGAATAGTAAGTAATCTAAGGTCAGATTTGGGATTTATAAAATGTTTCAAATTAAGCAGGAGAGAAGTAGCGTTTGAACTAAAAATAATAGCTTTTTGAGATTGAGGAGGCTATAAATATGATATGTTTATTCCAGGATAAGCTAGATATAAACATCCACCCAAGAAAAGAAAATAGTTCTTGAATGGAAATTGAAACCAGTGGCGCACTCAGAATTTAATTGGAGATGGACCGAGTTGAGTAGATGATTTGAGAATGCACACTACGCATTGCATACGACCTATGACTGAGCATCTGCAGTGATCGCCAATACATAATACCCGTGATCTCTGGCCTGCTCGGGCAAACAAAGTATCACCCGAACACTACTTCGTTCACCTTGTGTTCATAACTGCCGTGATTCCCGAGAGCCAGAGGTATTCCCACCTTATGTGACCGCTAATTCATAAGTAGTATAGAAATAGAAGACACGACACAATATAAATTTAAAAAAAAAAAAAAAGAATTTTAATTAGGAAAAGATTTTTGGAAAATTTTCTAGTCTTTTTTCCTCTTTCTTTTGGGGGAAGCCAGGGCCCTCTCCTTAGGTGTGCCAGTGATTGAAACATTAACAAAAGTAAGAGAAAGTGAAGTGGGATCTTTCTTCTGAGCAATAAGACAGGACTGTGTTTTGATACCATTGAAATTCTCTAGATTATTACTTCACTTAAGAATAAGAGAGGAAGCTGGCAGTACAATCACAAAAATGAGGCAGAAAGAAGAAAGACCTTGATGACAAATATGATCAGATGTCTTGGAAATATCAAGAGAAACCAGAAGAGTTTCTCTAAATCTTTCCATGGTCTGTGCCTGAAGATGTAAAGTTAGCTAGTTGTAGAATGAGAATGGCAGCATCTATATTGGTAATCACTAATTAACTTGTGCATCTCCATTGGTTGGAAAAGATTTGTTGATTGCCTTCTCCATCACTTTCAAGAACATTCAGCTGAGGATAATGGATCTTAGTTTGATAGCACTCATCCCATAAGGAGCTGACTTATCACCCTCCCTTTTAAGGAAGATAAATCAGCCTTATCACTCCTAAAATTGAGAGAAGGCTGACCTATCTTCATTTAAGGGATGGCCCAGGTAGCCAGCATCCATGTAGTCTGATAATCACCAGAGTGCATGACAGATTATACAGGTGACACAGGATGAATGTTAATTCTGGAGCACAAGTTTTTAGTACAACAAGAGGGATACCATCTGAACTAGAAGACTTATTATTATCAAGAAGACTAATGAGGATTTTTCTGATGTCTTTCTAGGAAAAGATCAAAGCAAGCATATGGTGAGCAATTCATGTTATTTATATGTAGTGATTTGCCTTAGTTATCTAATTTTCGAGAAACTTTAGCTTGGGTGGTGTTATCCTGGTACCAGATGAGTGATGGAAACAAGGAAGAGCTAAAGTTATGTCCAACAATTTTAGCAAGAGGACCACAAAGCCTCAACTGCCATTTCAGCAGGAAAGCTCAGTGCATTTGGTCTTTATATTTAGACTTCATGCTTTTTTGTTTGTTTTTTAAATACTGTTATTGCATACTATAGTGTAAGTGAGAAGCTGGAGTTTTTAATCATGTTGAAGTTTCTAAAATAGAAAACTAAATAGACACTGGAATGCAAATAAATAATTTACTAGCTAAAATTAATTATTTACAAGCCAGCGTTTTGCCAACTCACGCTAGCATTATCGGAGGCAAATTAACACTACGCATTTAATTAAGATGTAAACTGAAATGACCTAGTTAACAGGGTCAGTCACATAAATTAAATTTCCATAGCAATAGCTGTGGAAATTTAAACATGGAAATGTCTTTTTTGGAGTTTTTAACTTAAGCCATTGAGTGTATCTGTATTATTAGCTTGTACTGCTTTGGCATATTTGCTGGAAAACCAGGGTTTGGATTTGTGTGGAGTTGAGAATAGAGGCCCTCATTTGAGCAAGAATAATTTCAGTTATTCAATCAGAGCAGAAAGAGTAATCAGATCATGAAAAAGAGGTATAGAAATCCTGAAAGCCATCCCAATTGGCACCATTGTCATATCATAAGATATGAGGCTGAGATTGGTTGTGAGAAGGATGAGCCGTAGAAAGCAAAATGTGGACAACTCATTTGCCAAATGGCAAGCTAACATCATTAGCAGTATACATGTATTCGGATGAGCTGATTAACATAAGGTTCACTGTTAGGAGAATGATTCATATTATCTCATTCTGGTAGCTTGGTGGACAATTTCTGTTGGATAATTACTGACGATAGATAATTCTGCTTCTCTTCTAGCTTGTCTGTTAAATCAGAGAAGGGAGAAACCTGTGTGAATTATTAAAATCTTCAAGGGAGATTATTTCATTGTTTGGGTAATTTGACTATATATGTGTGATCAAATTTCAGGTAATTAAAAAAAAAGGTGGAGGGGGGGTTGGTATGGTCATCAGGAGTAGAATGGTGGAGGCAGCAAATGAATGCAACAAAATGAGGGAATCTTTAGCCAAAGTATATCATATAAAGGGATTTCATATCATATATAGGTCTGATTGCATGGAATATCAGCTCTGACAAAAAATACATGTTCAGTCCTTATGGAAGGCAGAATACTTGCTTGATGTAATGTGGAAAGCTTAGATGAGCTATAGTTGTAGAGCAGTGCCTCCCAAACTTATGGATGTCAAGACCCCCCCCCCCCCTTGGAAAAATTAAAATATTTCACGACCCCCATCGGAAAAAAAATCGTAATACAGACATATATTATTATAATATTTATTGTATTTATATTCGATACAAAACATACACAGCGAGTATTGCAAAAATCAAATGCAAACATTACACTTCTAGCATCTTACATACACAATTGACATGGCACTCTTAGTCTTAAAACATTTTAAATTTGTTTTCATTATTTAAATTAAGGGGATATTTAATCCCACATTATTTCAAAGCCGAATAAGAAAACTCTAAGAAGAAATCAAAGAGTTTCATGCCAAATATAACCAACTATAAAAGTTCGAGTCGAAGCTTACGCTTCGACTCATCGAATCTGGTATTGTACCTGGGTGGTACAATACTGGGCAACTCGTTGCAAAGGTAGATAAAGCTAGGATCGCTATTCTTAGTATTTGCCCTAATGTAAAACTCATCCCCTAGGAGATGTATGTTGTTTTACAATAAGGGAGATAGGTCACTACCCAGACTCTTTGATTTCTATCTAAGAGTTTTCTTATTCGGCTTTGAAATAATGTGGGATTAAATATTCCCTTAATTTAAATAATTTTGATATCACCGAGTCAAGCCTTTTGGCTCTTTATTTCATTAATTTGTTTTCATTATTTCACGGCCCCCTCAACAAAACTGACGGGCCCCCAAGGGGGCCGAGACCCGCAGTTTGGTAAGCGCTGTTGTAGAGGATGCCAATCGAGATTCAGTGATGAATAACAGATTGGGTTTAATTAAGCCTGTAATTGATGATGCAAATTATTGATATTAATACTGAGACCCCAGTATGACTTTTTTTTTTTTTTTTTTACTTGGAATTTTGTTGAATTTTTTGGGTACATTTTTGCTTTTTTTGTTATATTTTTGATATTGTTGTTGGTTTATGCAGTAGATTTTATTTTAACTGCAGCGAGTATAATTTGTTATGCTAACTTTTATGGAATATTGGGAAAGTCAATAGAGTATGGGTGTGCAGCTGGCAGGGGTGAGGGACTTGTGGACAACTCCCTCATAGGGAGTGCCCTTCTGGATGCTGCTAAATTGAGACACTCTTCTACGGAAAGCAGTGGCTGCTTGATTCATCATCTGATCAGGAAGCTTCCTAGAGCATTACTAACTGGTTTGGTCCGGTGTGCCTTCTGTTGGCCTGCCTGTGGAAAGCATTTCACTGCTGTATCTTGACATGCTTCGAAAAGAGGACTTCCAGGACACATTTCAGAAGTGGCAAGAACGCTGGGAGCACTGTATTGATATGCAAGGGGGACTATTTTGAAGGTGATAGTGTGTAAACGTAGATAAATAAAGTAATTTCTCGTAAACAGAGCTAATCTCGAAACTTTTTTGATACCACCTCGTGTATATATGTGTATATATATATATATATTTTTTTTTGTATTTTTTCCTTTATGTTTTAAATAGTCCAGATTTCCTGCTCTAGAGACCAAACATGGAACTTTTTCAAGCCACATCAGCCTTCCAACAAGTAGGGTGGTGATCTCACACCAGGCAGTGAAATTCATCTTCCACCTAAAGACCATTACAAACATCTATGCCTATAGTGGGATTCGAACCTGCAGCCTGTTGACTGGAAAGTAGATACACTAGCCACTCGGCAAACCAACCCAGCAGTTACTCTTGTAATGTATATTTTGCCACTTTTTTTTGTCTGGAATTATTAGAATGGGAAGTTCATTTTAGGAAGTCTTCGTTAACCATTATCATGTAATACATATCCTATCTCTCCGTAAGCTCAATCACAGATAAAGCATTCATGGCTAAACAAAAAATCTAGTCATCATGCCTCCAGGGATAAATTGTTCTCCCATTATGTCTTATCATTTATTGAAACATTTCTTGAGCATCCCTCTTTTCCACCTATCATCTAAACTTTGTAACCCACAAACTTTCAGTCTGTCATCATAGGGAGAAATCCACAAACCTGTCATCAATTTGGTAACTTGTGACTGAATTCTCTTCACCACTTTCACATCTCCAATCATCCATATGATCAAATCTGGGCACAGCAATCAAAATGGGCGCTTATCAAAGCTTTATAGAAGACAGATGTGGTTGTATTTTTTAACATCCAAGTTAGTAGAGAAAAACAGAAAATGCAGTTGAATGTGGTGTAGTGATCTTGTAAGAATGTAATATTACGGCAATATAAATTGAATGGACAAGCTTAAGAAACATTTAATGAATACAAGCATTTGTACATTTTGTTGAGAAGGAATTTAAGTTTGGGAATCATATTGGTAAAACAACTAAAACTGTTTATAATCAAAGCATTATAAAGAGGGATAGTAACGTCCATATCCTCTACTTGTCATTGTTTTCTTCAACATCCAAGTGATTCTTTAAGCTATTTTGTCCATTTGGACAATATGTCTTCTGAACTTCAACTCTCTGTTCACCATCACCCCCAAATTTCTGGCCTTGTTACTCTTTCCACCAGCATCATATTGGTAAAACAACTAAAACTGTTTATAATCAAAGCATTATAAAGAGGGATAGTAACGTCCATATCCTCTACTTGTCATTGTTTTCTTCAACATCCAAGTGATTCTTTAAGCTATTTTGTCCATTTGGACAATATGTCTTCTGAACTTCAACTCTCTGTTCACCATCACCCCCAAATTTCTGGCCTTGTTACTCTTTCCACCAGCATAATATACCTAGCTTATAATCTTTTCATTGCACTTATTTAGATTTAATTTTTTAAAAAATTTATATTCATATTTTTGTGTTACTTTTAGAAGCATTCTTCTTCTTCTGCAGCTTCTCCCACTTAAGTAGGTCACTGTTGATGATGATGAGTCTCCTCCACATCCTTCTGTCTTGGGCTGTCACCACATCCAAGTTCTTCATCCTCAAGTCCTCTTCTACCAGCTCCCTCCATCTCTCCTTTGGCCGCCCACGCTTCCTCCTTCCTTGCACATCCATCTGCATGACCCTTCTTCCCACATATTCGTCCTCCCTCCTCATCACATGACCAAACCATCTCAACCTTGCCTTCTGTATCTTCACTCCTAAGTTCGTAACTTTCACTGTTCCCCTCACACAGTCATTTCTCAGACGATCCTTTCTGGTCACATTGCACATCCGCCTAAGCATTCTCATCTCTGCTACTTCCATCCTGCTGATGTTATTTTTCCTCAGGGCCACAGTTTCTATAGCATACATCATAGCTGGCCTCACTACTGTCCTATAGATTTTGCCTTTCGGATTGATCGGCACCCTCTTATCGCATAACACTCCAGCCATCTCCCTCCAGTTCCTCCAACCCGCTTGTATCCTGCATCCCACTTCCTTCTCAGCTCCTCCATCTTCTTCCACTGTTGAACCTAAATGTCTAAAGTCCATCACCTTCCTGATGACATTTCCTTCCAGCTCCAGATCTGTCTCCTGGCTGCTGCCCACTGTGCAACACATACTCTGTTCTTACTTCTGCTCAGTCTCATACCTCTCTCCTCCGTTACTTTTCTCCATCTTTCCAGTTTAGTTCCCGCTTCTTCTCTTGAATCTGCACACAGCAAGTTGTCATCTGCATACAACATTGTCCAAGGTGCATCTTCTCTCACCTCCTCCATCACAATGTTAAACAGAAATGGACTTAATGCTGACCCTTGATGCAAGCCAACTGTTACTTGAAAACTTTCTGTCTGTCCCAGACAGGTCCGAACACTTGTCTTCACATTTCTGTACATCTCCCGCACCAACCCGACATATTTCTCTGGAACCTTCTTCTCCCTCAGACACCTCCAGACTTCTTGCCTTGGCACTCAATCGTATGCTTTCTCCAAATCAATAAATGCCAGATCAATAAGCGCCCATTGTTTCTCTCGAAACTTTTCCATCATCTGCCGTAACCCAAAGATCACATCTATTGTTGATCTACCAGGCATGAAGCCAAATTGTTCCTTTGCAATCTTCACCTCCTTCCTCAATCTTCCATCATGAACCCTTTCTAGGATTTTCATTGTGTGGGACATCAACTTTATTCCCCTGTAATTTTTACAGTCTTGTGCATTCCCTTTACCCTTGTAGATGGGGACAAGAGTACTCTCCCTCCATTCCTCGGGTATATTTTCTTGTTGGCAAACTTTCACGAACAGGTCCCACAGCAGGTCAATTCCCTCTTCCCCCAGTGCCTTCCATGCCTCCACTGGAATCCTGTCGGGGCCCACCGACCACCAACCCTCCTGCTCTCTAATCTTTCCAGATGTCTCACCAAGCACCTCGATTGCACAGCTCAGGATTACTTTTGAATTATGTTTCCACCAATCTTGTACACTTTCCAGTCCATCCAAAATCCTCTCTAACACCCTCTCCCTAAAACGATTCCTTACACTCTCTTTTTTTAAGCGAAACCACTTAATTGTCTTCATCCCATGGCTTCCAGAGGTTCTTACCTTCGATCTTATTTTAAAGTCTGCGCACAGCAGTTGGTGTTGCTGTGCCACTTGATCTGTTGGAATTACTTTACAATTTGTCAGAACCTACCTGTTTAAATTAAAGATTATGTTGTTATTATATTGTCATTGACTGTTATTGTGCTACTCTTAGTTTTCCTGAATTCATTTGATAAATTCATTGGTAGTATTTAGAGGATCTCTTGTGAAAGTTGTGATGCTTCTGCTCTAGTTATGGAATCACACTAATCCTACTTGATGATTGTTGTTTTGGTTCGACTAGTATAATGTTTATTTGTTTTAAGTGTTTCATGACTTTTAAACTGTGCTCTTAAAGTATGTGTTATACTTTTGGATGAAGCACAGTTTTCCCTATGTTATGATTCTCCCATTCAGTTTGACATCCTCGGTACTTTGTGTGCTCAAGATGTGAAGCATAATTCCTGAGGAAACCAGAAATAGGATCAAAGTTAGATATGAAATATCATATGATTTTTATACATCAGGCTTTCCTGAGAGTTGTATAATCAGCTAACTTTCAAAATATGAAATCTAGACTTTAAAAAAATCATTCTTTATCTACAAACAAAACAAATTACAAATTATGAACTTTTTGAGCATCTCCCAAATCTTGGCAATGGATAGTCAGTCATTCTGATTTAAGTTTGGGAGGAATAGGAGCACTTCTTTGAGCAACCACTCCAACTTAAACTGATATCAAAGTAATAGGTGTGTATCAGACCAGAAGATATTATGGTGAGTTTCCATTCCATACTATGCAGGCCAGATTTTTCAGGTTTCTTTCAGTTTTTTTTAATGATTTTTTTTGTCATGTCATTTCAATTTAATTAATTTATGTAATTTTATTGTACTTATTGCATTTCTAAATTAATTTATTTTAATTTTAGTTTTATTTATAATTTTGTTGTATTTTATAACCACCTGTATGGTGGCACTCCAGCATGTGGCTCATATTTGCAAAACAGAATTAACATTTTTTTGTTCAAGTTTCACCTTGTGTTTGTGCATTGAGGATGGCCTATCAGTTGAAATCACATGTTATAAATTACACATTTAAGAATATTTTCAAGTATGGACTGAACAGACAATCATGTTATATCTATATGTGAAATAGCAGATTGAAAACATATTGTGAAGTATTATTATTGATTTCTGAATAACTGTTTGTGTTTTGTATCCTTTTAATTTTTTTGACCAATAACCAAAAATATCTTAAATAGATCCAGCCCTTGATTTGGATGATTTTTCGGGTTTGAAAAAAAAGAAGAAGAAGAAAAAACTTCTGAGTTTGGATGATTTAGAAACAGCTTTACCGGTAAGTGGGGAAAAAAAAAAAAAAAAAAAAATAAATATGTAAAAACAGAAATAAAAACATTCTTAGGATTGTTTTCAGGCAAAGCTCATAGTAATTTCACAGGATTTTTTTTTCTCTCTTAAACATCATCAGATTCCTGCCATGTACCCACAAGCGGTGTACAGGATATGATAGTACTACATGAAAAAATTATATCATTACTAACTTCCTGTCTACAATTTTCCTCCAAATCAGTCTGTTACTTGTCAAGACTCCAACATTATCAGATCTTATATTTCTATCGTCTAAGGCACTTTGTACCGTATCAATCCACCTATATCTTGGTCTTCCTCTGGGTCGTTTTGCTACCAACCTGGCAGAGAACACTTGTTTTGCTAATCTTTCCTCGCCCATTCTGTTTAGGTGACCATACCACCTGAGATTAGCTCTGCTAACGCATTCCTGGATGCTGACAATGTCAAGTTCTTTCCTAATATTCTCGTTTTTAATATGATATTGCCATTGATGCCATCTGTTCACGCCTATAATCTTTCTCAGAACTCTCATATCTGCGGTCTCTAGTCTTTGGTCAAGTGTTTTACTTCTGACCCAGCTCTCAGATCCATAAGTTAAAACTGGTTTGAACACTGTCTTGTATACAGCTAATTTAGTGTTCCGACTAATTTCTCTCTTATTCCATATGAATTTATTCAATTGACTTCCCACTATACCAGCTTTGCTGATTCTGTTGTCTATTTCTATATTTGATTTACCATCTTCAGTAAAAATCATGCCTAAGTAGCTGAAATGTTTTACTTGTTCCACAGGTTCTCCATTCACAACACAGTTGACATTTTCAATGATTCTGCCTATTTTCATTGTCTTTGTCTTTTTATTGCTGACCTTCATACCATATCTATTACAACAGCTATTCAATTTAGTCAGAGAATCTTGCAGACTTGTAGCGGATTTATTTAGAAGTATAACATCATCCGCATAAAGCAAAGAGCTGACATTAACATCTCCAATTTTGATATCATGTTTAATACCACTTTCCTTCATAATGTGATCCATATAGATAATGAATAACAGAGGGGATAATGTACATCCTTGTCTCACACCAGATTTAACATTAAACCATCTTCCTGTACTTCCTTCAATTCTAACTGCTGACTTACAACTCAAATAAAGACTAAGTATTGCTTGATATAATGTCCCATTGACACCATATAACTGCAGCGTATTGAATAGCTTCTCTCTTGGCACCTTATCATATGCGCTTTCCAAATCGACAAAACTTAAATACAGATCTTTGTTATATTCCCATGCTTTCTGGACTATTTGTCGTAAAGTGATGATCTGATCCTGACAGCCTCTGTTTGGCCTGAATCCAGCTTGTTCTTCACCAAGCTTTTCTTCCACAATTCTTCTCAACCGTTTCTCAAGTATACTTGCATAGATCTTGCCAGGAACACTCAGTAGGGAAATACCTCTGTAATTCTCACATTCAGTTTTATTTCCCTTTTTATATATGGGTACTATGAGAGCTCTACTCCAATCATCGGGAATTCGTCCTTCTGTCCAGGCTTTCTGTAAGACTCTTATACCACCATACTTCAGCATTTCTGGTCGAATATCATCTACTCCTGCTGCCTTTCCACATTTCAAGCCTTTGTTGGCTTTTTCTACTTCTAGTATGGATATGTATTCCTGCCTGTATGATTGGTCAGTGTTTTTTACCACTGTGCTGTCATCACTGCTTGTTTCATTTAGCAGTTTTTCAAAGTAATTACTCCATACTTCAAGGATATCTTTTTCTCCTGTTTTCATGTCACCTTTATCATCTCTAACTCCTTTTACAGCACTCTTTCCTCCATTCCTAAGCTTTTTCAACAACCTCCAGAATATTTTGCCACCTTCTTGATATTTATTTTCTATATTCTTGCCAAAGTCGTCCCATGACTTTTGTTTAGCTAGTTTTACACAGTGTTTAGCATTCTTGCATTTGTCTGTATATTCTCTAAGAGCACAAGCTGACTTATTTGCCAGGAACTTTTGATATGCTTTCTTCTTTTCCTTCACTGCCTCTTTAACTTCCTGTGTCCACCAGGGGGTTCTGATTTTTTATCCTTGCAGACAACCTCACCACATGCCTCTCTGGCAGAATCAATCAATGTTTTCTTCAGAGTTTGCCACTGAATCTCCAAGGTTTGATTCCTGTTCTCAAACTCTTTCATTTTTTTTTCAATATCTTTGTGTATTTTAGTCTACAGTTCACATCTGAGAGCTGCTCAACTTTTATTCGCTTTAAAACTTTCTTACATGTTATTCTTTTCAATATAAAATTCAATTTTATCCTGCTCAAGACTAAATAGTGATCACTTCCAATTTCAAATCCTCTGTACACTCTGGTGTCCTGCACCAGGGAGAAAACATCACCATCAACAATAACATAGTCAATGAGACTTTTCTTATTCTTTGCCTCTTCTCGCCATGTGAATTTGTGCACATTTTTATGTTGGAACATGGTGTTAGTAATAACCAGTCCATGTCCTGAGCAGAAATCCAACAGATATTTGCCATTATTATTAGTTTTGCTCTTTTCTCCAAATTTTCCCAAAATATTTTTGTATGTCTCACAATCATTTCCTATTCTGCTATTTAGATCCCCAACAAGGACCAATTTTTCATTGTGTCAGTTGCTTTTTCTAAAGCCTCAAAAAATTCCTCCACTTCTACCTTAGTAGAACCTTCTGTGGGACCATAGGCACAAATAAGTCTCATTGTCCAGTTCCCCATTCTCATATTTGCCCACATTACTCTACTTGAGACTGACTGCCATTCAAGAAGATTAGCCTCGTATTTTGTGTTGAATACTATGGCTACTCCTTCTTTTCCTTGAGTGTCATTGCCTGAATATAACATTTTGTATTTATTGCTCAGAAAGATCTCACCAGTTTTAGTCTTTTTTTGTTTCAGTCACCCCTATTATGTCGATCTGGTACTTATCTAATTCCTCAGCTAGCTCCATTTCTTTGCCATTCAGGCTTCTTACGTTGATAGTACCGATCTTTAACTCAGGTGATGTTGAGTTGGGGTTTGTTTTCAGATTTGTTCCGGTAGCTGACTTTTCCCTGCTCGCCCTGGTTCCCTGGTGAAAACAACGGGGGCCTTGTTTAACCGGGCGACGCCCCAGCCGGCATGAAATTTTGTCCTGTTGTACCATCATTTTTTTTATTTTGGTTTAACCAATAAGAATACAATTTGGTCGGCTAAATCCCAAATTGCCAGCCCATCCTCGTTCGTTCAGTATCCAAGTAGATACCCAACAGGGTGCACCACGAGAAGGTGAGGATTGGACATTAAGTCAGAAGCCCTGGTCGGTTCTCCGCATTCCTTTAAAGGCTATGTGGCGGTCTCCTCTCAGTTATACAGCTTTGACCCTTTTCACTCTTAAACTTCTCTCACAAATCATTTGAAACATTTGATTTTTAATGCATTTTGGGATAAGGATAGGAAATTCGTCCTTTAGTATAGGTTTGATATTTTAATATCACTCTAGGATACAGTTCTTGATTCTGGATTAGACAGTTTGATGTACTATTCCAACTTTCTGAAAGAGACTTGGAGCAACAACTCAAAACAAACTAAGTTTTTGTTGTTGTAGTATATATATCCAATGATACTGTAAAATTATGTTATTTTTATTATTTTATATTGTACTTTAAATTGTTTGTTCTTCAATATTCAATATTTTAATTTCTTCTCTTTACTTTTTACTTATCTTAACTTTATTTTAGTCGTAATCCAGAGTGTATAATCTCGTTGCTTTAAATAGACTATCCCTTCAGTCTATCAATTTACCCCCCCCTCCCTTCTCAAGGTCGTGACTATGCTATTTCACATGTTCGTATTTTAGAATTTAGGAATTGCCTCTGGCTGGAGCCAATTCCTTTGTCTAAACTGCTGGCTTTTTCTCACCTTAATCTCTGAAAATTTATTTTTTATTTATGACTGCATCATCAGAGATCGTGTAGAGGACTTGTATATCTTTTCAAAACTCACAAGAAAAACTGTCCATCACAACACGAAATAGCTCTAATTCAAGCAATGTTTAAATCTACTATTCATCAGTTGTGTAATAGTAATTACACGACTGACTTAAGAGTAATAGTAATTTATACTATTACTCTTAAGGTCACACAGGTTCTGTCTTTTTATGAGAAGTGCATTGGTCAGGCAGAATCAGGCAAGTTATTTGACAAACAAAACAATTTATTCATGCTAAATCAAAGTACATAAAAAAAAAGTTCACACTCAAATTCACTAATCAAAATTGAAAAAACATAAAATTCATGTGTCTGGTTCTCCACTAGATTACTTAACATTTCTCGCTTAAGCTCAATGACTAATGCAGTTTGTTACGCTCACAGATAATTCAGACACGGCAGCAGACTTGCACATATTTTATATTAATTTAACTCAGACTACATATGAATATTAGGCTTAACAAAACTTTCACATGCTATTCCCTCTTCAATATGTAACATTATCTATTTCCTTATAACTCTGCAAACTACTTCACAATTATTTATACAAATCGGCTTTCCGTCTTTACCACTGTTCTTTATGCTAACAAACAAAAAAAATTGAGCAATCTTTGCCATTAATTTCACATCTAGGAAAGTCCTATACAAAAGTCTTACTTGTTACTTAGTAATCCAGTTCATTAAACAAGATCCTTGAGATCATTGACACCTTCTGCCTTCCTGTAATATTCACACACGGGCACTTTTTACGACATCGATGATACTTCACATACGGTGATCGTGTGAAGTATCACACAATCATCGCATGTTCATGTGATACTAATTCCTCTCAAGGTCATGACACTGGAGTCCCAATTCCAGTGAGTAACACTGGAGTTGGGACTGGAGTAGATCTCCACTGCTATTACAAGCCTTCCATCATTGTCAGGCATCAGCTGGTGGGACGTGGCTCCTCATCCTTGGAACTGCAGGATACACTGGAAATTCCTCACAGCGAGAGCAGGAAAGGAAAACCGGAACTGGAAAGCCTAGCCTCCGAAAGGCTCGCACTGACAAAATCCTAGCACTCAAATCCTCGTACCGAATAGTCTCTGCCGAATATATACTTTAAAAAATGTTTATACTTCATCATCATCAAATTCCTGCCATGTTCCCTCAAGGGGGTGTACAGGATATGATAGTACTACATGAAAAAAAATTACATCATTATTAATTTCTTAACTACAATTTTCCTCCAAATCAGTCTGTTACTTGTCAAGACTCCAACATTATCAGATCTTATATTTCTATCGTGTAAGGCGCTTTGTACCGTATCAATTCACCTATATCTTGGTCTTAGTCTGGGTTGTTTTGCTGCCGACCTGGCAGAGAACACTTGTTTTGCTAATCTTTCTTCGCCCATTCTGTTTAAGTGACCATACCACCTGAGATTAGCTCTGCTAACGCATTCCTGGATGCTGACAATGTCAAGTTCTTTCCTAATATCCTTGTTTTTAATATGATATTGCCATTGATGCCATCTGTTCATGCCTATAATCTTTCTCAGGACTCTCATATCTGTGGTCTCTAGTCTTTGGTCAAGTGTTTTACTTCTGACCCAGCTCTCAGATCCATAAGTTAAAACTGGTTTGAACACTGTCTTGTATACATCTAATTTAGTGTTCCGACTAATTTCTCTCTTATTCCATATGAATTTATTCAATTGACTTCCCACCATACCAGCTTTGCTGATTCTGTTGTCTAATTTCTACATTTAATTTACCATCTTCAGTAAAAATCGTGCCTAAATAGCTGAAATGTTTTACTTGTTCCACAGGTTCTCCGTTCACAACACAGTTGACATTTTCAATGATTCTGCCTATTTTCATTGTCTTTGTCTTTTTATTGCTGACCTTCATACCATATCTATTACAACAGCTATTCAATTTAGTCAGCGAATCTTGCAGACTTGTAGCAGATTTATTTAGAAGTATAACATCATCCACATAAAGCAAAGAGCTGACATTAACATCTCTAATTTTGATATCATGTTTAATACCACTTCATAATGTGATCCATATAGATAATGAATAACAGAGGGGAAAATGTACATCCTTGTCTCACACCAGATTTAACATTAAACCATCTTCTGTACTTCCTTCAATTCTAACTGCTGACTTACAACTCAAATAAAGACTAAGTATTGCTTGATATAATGCCCCATTGACACCATATAACTGCAGCGTATTGAATAGCTTCTCTCTTGGCACCTTGTCATATGCCTTTTCCAAATCAACAAAACTTAAATACAGATCTTTGTTATATTCCCATACTTTCTCGACTATTTGTCGTAAAGTGAAGATCTGATCCTGACAGCCTCTATTTGGCCTGAATCCAGCTTGTTCTTCACCAAGCTTTTCTTCCACAATTCTTCTCAACCCGTTTCTCAAGTATGCTTGCATAGATCTTGCCAGGAACACTCAGTAGGGAAATACCTCTGTAATTCTCACATTCAGTTTTATTTCCCTTTTTATATATGGATACTATGAGAGCTCTGATTCGTCCCTCTGTCCAGGCTTTCTGAACTATGCAGTGCAGCCACTGTAAGACTCTTATACCACGATACTTCAACATTTCTGGTTGAATATCATCTACTCCTGCTGCCTTTCCACATTTCAAGCCTTTGAAATGTTTATACTTCAATATTTCTTCTCTTTGCTTATTTACTTTACAGTCGTATTTCCGAGTAGTTGTTGTAATTTCGTTACTTGAAATAGACTATTACCTTTAAGCCCTTGAGAAGGGGAGGATTCACTCTATCAATTTAATTCCCCTCCCTCTCAAGGTCATGACTATGCTACTTCATGTGTTCGTATTTCAGAATTTAGGAATTGCCTCTGGCTGGAGCCAATTCCTTTGTCTTAAATGGCTGGCCTTTTCTCGCATTGATCTCTGAAAATTTATTTGCATTTACGACTGTGCCATCAGAGATCACGTAGGGGAATTGTATATGTTTCCTGAACATGCAAGAAAAAAACGCCCCGCACAACATGGAATTATCTCTAAGTCAAGCAATGTTAAAATCTACTATTCGTCAGTCGTGTCAATCCCGCACACAGGTTCTGTCTTTTTATGAGAAGTGCATTGGTCAGGCAGAATCAGGCAAGTTATTTGACAAACAAAATATTTTATTCTTTCTTTTAAGCTTACACGGTGATCTGAATGCATTTTTGGAAATTATGGAGACAACTACTGTGTTTGAATAAAAACTTTAGTTTAATATAACTAAAATCTACATTTGATCTTTCGACCTTTATGTCAAGGTCATCTTCTGGAGCATACAACTATACACAGAAAACAAGCTACACTACAATCAAACTGGTTTGTTAAAGACACTCACCAGCTGCTACAACAATTGTTGGCCTGACCTCTGGTGGGGAAAAATAAATGTTATGTCCATGTTAGAGTCCTATTATTAGTGTTATCTGTTGGTTGTTACCAACAGATAACAGATAACTCTGCAAATTACTTCACAATTATTTTTAACAAACTGGCTTTCCGTCTTTACTACTGTCTTTATGCTAACAAACAAAATTTTCAGCAATCTTTGCCATTAATTTCACACCTAGGAAAGTCCTATACAAAAGTCTTACTTGTTTCTTTGTCATCCAGTTCAATACACAAGATCCTAGAGATTGTTGACACCTTCTTCTGCTTTCCTGTAAAATTCACACATGGGCACTTTTTACGACATCGATGATACCTCACACGTGGAGATCACCAAGGAATTTAGCAGTGGGAACTCTGGAGTATTCCGTCACTGCTATTACGAAACTTCTATCATCATTGGGCATCGGCTGGTGGGATGTGGGTCCTCGTTCTTGGAACGGCAGGACACACTGGAAACTCCTTGTGGCTAGACAGGAAAGGAAAATCGGAACTGGAAAGGCTTGCACTGATAGTCCCCGCCTAAAAGCCCCGTTTCCTTCGATTCTTCCCTCTTTTATTCTCTTCTCCCGACCTTGGAACTCTTACAGATTTAATCGCCTGGATTTTCTTGAAGGGGTCTTTTCAGCCACCTGGCAGTCGCTGAGTCAAGTCGGGAAACCCCATACTTCGCTGACCTTCACAAGTTGTGATCGCCTCAGGTCTTACATACGAATCCCATCAGAGTTAATTCTTTGTTTGTACAATTATTTATTACAATTTATTCTAACATTTTTTTTTTTTTCAGATTTATTACAGAAAAGTTGAGTTAAGTATTAATCAAAATACAAGTATATTAGATTAATTTTATTTCCCAAGTAAAATCGGTATAGAAGAAATTTTATTCTAAAATCTTTCTATACAAGATTTTACATACCATGCATTTTCCTTTGGTAGTGTTAAGTTGTGAATGAAGATATTTGGGAATTATAACTCTTCATTCACATTTAACATGATCTGCCATAACTTAAGTAAGACTTGTAAATATTATTTGATGTTAATCTCTTGCTTGTAAATTAATATTCATATAATTACTTTGAGTTTATTTATTAGTTTAATTATATAATTTTGAGATATGTATTAATAATGAAAAGACTATATAAACATGTCATTCATTTTATTTTATTTATTCCTGTGTTAATATTATAAGAAGCCATGCAAATATATTATAAGAATTAGTATTTATTCATATTTAAATGTATATTATATGAATTGTAAAATATCCTTTTATTTTGTTTCTGTATGTAAGAGTGATTTTATGTAATTCTTCTGATTAAATTTGATTGGCTGCTGAAGGAGAAACGGAGTTTGTTTTTAGTCAGCGCGTGTTTAGAACATGAACGGCTGTGATATGGAGTGAAGCCAGTAGATGTAAGCTGAACTGGCTAGAACCGGATTTTGGCGGGAAGAATGAACGATTTTAATTGGAAAACGAAAGTAAAGAAGAGGAGAAGCGTTCAGGACAGCAAGGAGTGAAAGTAACGGGTGGCAGAAAGGGGAAATGCCATAAATAGATTAAGAAAGGACCAGGAAATTAATAGGCAATTAAGAATATTTCTACGGAATTCTAAAATTAAAATTGCAAAGCTGAATTTAATGCATAGAAGAAATTAAGGAATAAAAGAAAGATTTGGAAATGCCATAAATAGATTAAGAAAGGACCGGGAAATTAATAGGCAATTAGGAATATTTCTACGGAATTCCAAAATTCCAAATTTTAAAATTAAAATTGCAAAGCTGAATTTAATGAATAGAAGAAATTAAGGAATAAGTAGATTACCTAAAACTAGTGCGTCAAGACTTGTGAAACTATGTTTAATATTTCAGTTATTATAGTGAAGATTTCTTTTGAATAGTGTTACTTCAAAGTAATAGTTAACTAGTTTTAAGTGTGCCTATAGTACTTCCAGTGTGTAAAAGGTGTAACCCGGTAAGAGCAGTCCTTTTTGTATTTCAGTGTGAAGAAATAAGAGTTAGCTCTGCCTGATATATCTTAACATTGACTGTGGCGTTCTACTAAAAATAGCCGAAGTAAGGAATTTTAAGGTGTTTCCCCCCTTGAAATGATAACTGCCTCATAATTAAATTAAGTGTTTGTTGACTAAGAGAGAATTAGAGAATTCTACCTTAAGAATAATTACTGTAAAATTCTGGAACATTGAACTGTGTGAACCATTTTCAATTATTCGAAAGAATATAGAATTGACAGCTGAATGTTTAATGCCTAATGTATTATGTTTGTTATGAGTATTTGAATTAAGTTGATGTATAAAAGAATTGGATTATCTCATTCAATAGAGACAAGTTGTGATAATAGTATTTAAGCGTTGAAGAATAAGATCTGTAAATTTAACTTTAATCTTTAAACCAAACTGAGTGGCTACTAGTGTCTCAGAGATATTTTGAATATTGTTCATAGATCTTGCTTAGAAAATTATGCTTAAATGTACATGTTCTATAACCCTGTATTAAATGTTTATTTTATTGAATCAATTTGTTGTTTGTTGATTTTTCTTCATCTGCACCGCTCATAAAAATTTATTGGACCTTGCGGAAGCCTTAAATGATATTAACCTCAGCCTGTATAAAGTGAGATTGCAAAAGTTAGTTGGTGATTGATTCCTCTGTATTATATAGACTAATCTAATTATAGGATGGCGCAGTATAATATAAATTTCCTTATATTCGGATCAGTATCAATCAGCATCTAACAAAAATAAAAACTGAATTTAAAGAAATAAGAATAGCTCCTTAACTTAAATGGATCAATTAGCAAGATGGATGACACAACAGTAGTCAATTAGGTAAGGCCTCTGCTTGTTACTAATTGAATATAAGTTTAAATCCTGCTATAGCATTGGATATTTGTGAGTTTTTAACAATAGATTTTCATTCATTCCTCAGTGGTACACTATTACCCTCCTAATTAGATGCATTGGAGCACCATTAAAAATGGTCTGAACAGAATTCTGATTATATAATCCCTGTTGTATTGCAGTACAAATGAGCTATAGAATCCATAATCCTGCTTCATGACTGTGATTTCCATATGAAAATCACTGGGTTGTTCTGGTAATACAGAAAAATAAAATAAAAAAGTGATCCTTGTTCAAGGTCTAAATGGCAGAACAGGAAACGAAGCCCACCAGGCATGTAGAAACAATTTGGGAAAAGTCTTAGAAAAGGATCCAAATGCTGTGAAACTTTGCAGGAATACATTTCATGCTGAATTGATATCTACGTAAACTTTAGTCCTGGCAAAAAAAGTTCCAAAATTCACCATTCTCATGTGATGCTGCATGATGTAGATGTGAGTTTTCTGTGTGTATAAGAAGGAGAAAAGTGATACAAGCATAAATAACACATGCATTTATGGGCTATACTGTTCGGTGTGCTGCCCTTCCCAGTATGTCACAAACTGCATCTGTTGCATCGTGTGTTCAACAGCAGAATGCAGCTGGTTGGGACTGTTGTTGTGCACATACTGCATTGTGCTGGCAAGTTATCAGGATGATCTGAATAAACTCTGTCTTTGAGAAATCCCCCAGAGCCAGTAGTCACAGGGAGTCAGATTAGATTGACAACTATCCAGTGGGAAATGCACAGCTGATCAATCTGGCTTCCTTGAAATGTTCTCTAAGAATCTCCTGTACGGATCGACCGATTGAAATGAAAAATGACTGAATCCATGCACAAGTGCTGTGGCACAAGAGAATTATTTATCATATCTCTCGGCAGTAACTGAGCAGGTTAGAAGACCCAACTGGCAAATGTCCACAAAGAAGAAGAAGAATGGTCCAATGATAAATGAAGCTGTAAACCTGCACCAGACAGTAACTTTAGGTGAATGCAAAGGAATTTGTTGGGTGGGTTGCATGCAGGTTTTGCATAGCCCATACCAAGCAGTTATGGGTATTCACAGCTCCATTCAGGTGAAAGTGAGCCTCATCTCCCCACAAAATCATTCAGATTATGCAGCATCCAACTCCACTCAAGCAAGGAATGTTAAAGCGAATGGCAGTCGACTCTCAAAGTCCTGTTGGGTGCATCTCCTGTGTCAGGATTATCTTGAATGGGTAGAAATGCATAATCTTCTGTAGAATTTTCCAGACAGTTGTGTAAAAGCACATCCATTTGTGTTGATACAACACGTGCACTGCAGGAACAATGCTGTTATTCATGGCCTGCTCTACAATGGTAGTAGCATTTTAGAGCAGGCCATGATTGGTTTGCGAATTCTGCCAAAGTCTAACTCCCAACAATCTCGTTTCTTCAAAATGACTAATCATTTGTTGTAGAGCACATGGAGATCGTGGATGTCATTGATATTTGCTTAGGTGACAAAATTTATAAGACAAGGTATAAGAAAGAAAGTCATTAAACTTGAAATCAGAATCGGTGATATCAAACTTAGCTTGGTTTACTTTATGCAGGTGAGGTACTCATAAGCACATCCACTGAAGTTTCCATGATTCTCTAATCGAATAACATCTCTGAAAATGGGTAGGAACATAGAAAACTTTAGCTGCATTCTCAGTGGAGAACTTACAGAACAAATAAAATATTTCGGCTATTTAGGCACATTTTTTAGTGAGGATGGCAGTTGAAATCTGGAAATGTACAACAGGATAAGCGACAAGAGAGAAATTGTCCAAAACACTAAACTAGCAGCATGCAAGACAATGTTCAAACCAGTTTTAAGTTTTGGATCTGAGACTTGGGTTAGAACTAAAGTACTTGATCAAAGATCAGAGACCACAGATACAAGAGTTCTGAGAAAAAAATTAGGATCCTGAAAATGCTGAGAAGGCAGGAAAAAGATCCAGAGGAAGACCAAGATATAGGTTTATTGATTAAGTCAGAAGAATGGAATGGTAATCATGTCAGTGCTGACAAGCAATAGACTAATTTGGAGGGAAAGTGTTGACAGAAGATTAATAATAATGTTAACTTTATTTCTAAATGAAATCTCACATGGAGCATAATTTCCAAACACAAGATACCATTTGAACCAGAAGGTTTCTATATCATTCAAGATTCTTCTGATATTTTTCTGGCTGAAGATTCAGTTTTTGGTATAATATGATGGCTCTTAGTTGT
This sequence comes from Typopeltis vanoorti, assembly GCF_054136105.1. Taxonomy (NCBI): domain Eukaryota; kingdom Metazoa; phylum Arthropoda; class Arachnida; order Uropygi; family Thelyphonidae; genus Typopeltis; species Typopeltis vanoorti. Next base: position 73,982,499 of record NC_143557.1, on the reverse strand, counting down.
AGAGAAGATAGCAACCTCAGTTTTCTGATGGTTTCATTTGCATTGCTTATTCTGTTTAGGAATTTGTGGAGAAGAATGATGTTGAGGACATCTGTAGCTTTAGGTGATGTTTTGTTAGTGCCATCTAGAATGGAAATATAGATGGGTAGAAGTCACTGACTGGCACCCAAATCCTAATTTCAAAGAATGGTTTAATTTCCTCACTAGCTTTGATGTGTTTACTTATCAGTAATTACATGGATGCGAAGTGCCCACTGAAATTGAAACAGTGCTTGGATACTATTCATAGAATATGAATAGAGCATAAATTAATGGATATATTGTATCCTGGCCATTTAGTGGGTAAGAGGCTTTATTTTTCTTTAATCTATTAAATAGTTATCGATTTTTAGGAAGTGTAAGTAGCACGCTTTGATTATATAACAAGTAATTTATCTTGGCCTGTAGTTTTAATTCCATTTAAAACCTTTCAAGGCACGCTGTTTATGATTTCACCCACCAACTGAAATCCCACATACACATGGAGCATAATTTCCAGACACAAGCCTGTCTAGAGTAGAATCAGAAAATTAAAATGCTGCCATTAGTGAACTGGAATGATGTCCTATTTTATCATCATCATTCTAAAATTCCTGATGTGTACCCTTAAAGAGTACAGAGAATATTATGACAGTAATAAGTGATCTATACACTCCTTGGTGGGGGGGGGGTACATGTCAGGAATTTGATGTTTACATTATTGCTAATCTGCTGTCAACAGTTTTCCTACAAATTAGGCTGTTACTTGTCCACACCCCAATATATTGTCAGATCTCATTTCTGTGTTATGGGATGTTTCTGATTGCACCAGTTAACCTAGATCTTGGTCTTACTCTTGGTTTTTTCCCCTGCCATTTTGTTTAAGTTTAAATTTTTGACAATTATGATGGTGCAAAAGAGGATGCATGTAAATTCCAGCTTTGTTTTTTTTTTTTCCTGAATACTGAGCAGTAAAGGCTGTCGCCTGGTTCACAAAGAAATATGAGATCTAAAAGGGCAATCTGATTGTTCTCTTCTAACTCAAGAGTGAACTGGATACATTGGTTAAGGTTGTTGATCTTATTGACAAATCTTGATGATCTGTATAGGATGCATACCAAACCAAAAACATCATCAACAGCACCATCATAATTGTCAAAAATCTGTCATCATTCGAGCACACTCTGTATGCTCCACTGAATTGCTACTCTCCCAAGAAATAAATCACATTGTCTGCCTTCCTTACTAATGGTTTTATGGAATCATATGTAGACAAGATAATTAATGTACTGAATCATATGTTGACAAAGTAATCAATAATTATAGTTTCTTTGTCATCTGCCTCTCATCAAAATAGTGATACAGGTGGTCTCTCATATTACCATTCCCTGTATTAAAGGCATCTCAGAAGGTACAATCAAACTACTTAGATCTCTTGGCTTACAAACATCCTTCCATCCTATTAAGAATTAGAAATATATACACGTTTACACAAGAATAACGTTTAATTTGCCAAATATTTCGGTCTGAATATTACAGACCATCTTCAGTGGCTACATAGGAATAGTTTTAAAAAAACAAGGGAATACGAACAATTCATCATTCACACATAGAACGAGCCGCGTGATGTCATATCGCTAAATATTAGAAGAGAAACATTTTTAAAGTCATAATTAAAGATATTAATTCAGAAATTCATATAATAATCTTAAATAACATTAGACTAATATAGGAAATTTACATAAAAAAAAAATTAATGTGTTATCCTGATTAAACTTTCCCAAATTTTTTATATAGATATACAGTCATTATGATTCAAGTTAGGACGTTGAAGTAAGGCCTCCACACTTTCTTTAAATAAACGTTTTTTCCAAAACTAACTGTTCAACTTTTCATTTATTACAGAAAGAACTTTCGACTATCAAACATCACATGAAACTAAATGGCTTCTCCGAAAAGAGCATACAATATCTTTTCGATTCTTACAATCCAACACAGAACAGCAAAGATTCAATACGTCGAGTTCCAATTCCTTACATTTCCGGGATTTCAGAACCAATTTCAAGAATTCTGAAGAAATATGATTTAACAGCCACTTATACACCTATTAACAAATTATCCATCCATTTTCCTTCATCTAAAGATAAATGCTCAACTTTGTCTCTACCTGGTGTGTATCAAGTTCCTTGCAACTGTAATCTTTCCTACTTTGGACAAACTGGATGTTCTATAGAAAAAAGAATTCAAGAGCATCAATTCAACACAACAAACCCGAGAAATCTGGATTAGCTCAGCATGGATTAGAAACAAGCCACAACATCCTTTGGTCCAAGACTCTCCTCCTACACAGATGTTGCTACAAATTTGAGCATTTATTTAAAGAAAGTGTGGAGGCCTTACTTCAACGTCCTAACTTGAATCGTAATGACCATATATCTATATCAAAAATTTGGGAAAGTTTAATCAAGATAACACATAAATTTTTTTTTTTTATGTAAATTTCCTATATTAGTCTGTTATTTAAGATTATTATATATTTAAAGTTATAATTAATATCTTTAATTATGACTTTAAAAATGTTTACTCTTCTAATACTTAGCGATATGACATCATGCGGCTCGTTCTATGTGTGAATGATCAATTGTTCGTATTCCACCTTGTTTTTTAAAACTATTCCTGTGTAGCCACTGAAGATGGTCTGTAATATTCAGACCGAAATATTTGACAAATTAAACATTATTGTTGTGTAAACGTGTATATATTTCTAATCATTATGTCACAAGTATCATTAAAGAATCATCCTATTATGAAGATATCTACTTTTCTAGGCTCAGCTAACATCTGCCTTTAGACCACCCTGGAGTATATCAAATTCCATGCCAGTGTGGATTAATCTATATTGGCCAAGCAGATAGATCTACAGCCATGCATCATTATGAACACTTAGACTATATTAAGTTCCATGAACTGGAGCAATCAAGACTTGCAGAATATGCTATCACCATCAGACAAAGTTCTTTGGAAGAAAATTAAGGTTCTTCATAAAAGTAATAATCTCTTGGAATGTTTATACAAATAGTTGAGACCTTCCTACAGCAACAGAAACTAAATAGAAACAACGGACTTAAATTATCCTGCTTCGGGAAATAATTCTTCACAAATTCCTGAATTCACTTAAATTTAATTATGTATATATATATATAGGGGTGCTTAAGGGTCAAAGCTGTATAACTGAGAGGAGACCTCCACATAGCCTTTAAAGGAATGCGGAGAACCGACCAGGGCTTCTGACCTAATGTCCAATCCTCACCTTCTCGTGGTGCACCCTGTTGGGTATCTACTTTGATACTGAACGAACGAGGATGGGCTGGCAATTTGGGATTTAGCCGACCAAATTGTATTCTTATTGGTTAAACCAAAATAAAAAATGATGGTACAACATGACAAAATTTCATGCCGGCTGGGGCGTCGCCCGGTTAAACAAGGCCCCCGTTGTTTTCGCCAGGGAACCAGGGCGAACAGCGAAAAGTCAGCTACTGGAACAAATCTGAAAACAAACCCCAACTCAACATCACCAGAGTTAAAGATCGGTACTATCAACGTAAGAAGCCTGAATGGCAAAGAAATGGAGCTAGCTGAGGAATTAGATAAGTACCAGATCGACATAATAGGGGTGACTGAAACAAAAAAGACCAAAACTGGTGAGATCTTTCTGAGCAATAAATACAAAATGTTATATTCAGGCAATAACAATCAAGGAAAAGAAGGAGTAGCCATAGTATTCAACACAAAATACGAGGCTAATCTTCTTGAATGGCAGTCAGTCTCAAGTAGAGTAATGTGGGCAAATATGAGAATGGGGAACTGGACAATGAGACTTATTTGTGCCTATGGTCCCACAGAAGGTTCTACTAAGGTAGAAGTGGAGGAATTTTTTGAGGCTTTAGAAAAAGCAACTGACACAATGAAAAAGGAAAAGTTGGTCCTTGTTGGGGATCTAAATAGTAGAGTAGGAAATGATTGTGAGACATACAAAAATATTTTGGGAAAATTTGGAGAAAAGAGCAAAGCTAATAATAATGGCAAATATCTGTTGGATTTCTGCTCAGGACATGGACTGGTTATTACTAACACCATGTTCCAACATAAAAATGTGCACAAATTCACATGGAGAGAAGAGGCTAGGAATAAGAAAAGTCTCATTGACTATGTTATTGTTGATAGTGATGTTTTCTCCCTGGTGCAGGACACCAGAGTGTACAGAGGATTTGAAATTGGAAGTGATCACTATTTAGTCTTGAGCAGGATAAAATTGAATTTCATATTGAAAAGAATAACATGTAAGAAAGTTTTAAAGCGAATAAAAGTTGAGCAGCTCTCAGATGTGAACTGTAGACTAAAATACAGAAATATTATTGAAAAGAAAATGAAAGAGTTTGAGAACAGGAATCAAACCTTGGAGATTCAGTGGCAAACTCTGAAGGAAACATTGATTGATTCTGCCAGAGAGGCATGTGGTGAAGTTGTGTGCAAGGATAAAAAAATCAGAACTCCCTGGTGGACACAGGAAGTTAAAGAGGCAGTGAAGGAAAAGAAGACAGCATATCAAAAGTTCCTGGCAAATAAGTCAGCTTTTACTCTTACAGAATACAGAGACAAATGTAAGAAAGCTAAACAGTGTGTAAAACTAGCTAAACAAAAGTCATGGGAGGACTTTGGCAAGAATATAGAAAATAAATATCAAGAAGGTGGCAAAATATTCTGGAGGTTGTTGAAGAAGCTTAGGAATGGAGGAAAGAGTGCTGTAAAAGGAATTAGAGATGATAAAGGTGAAATGAAAACAGGAGAAAAAGATATCCTTGAAGTATGGAGTAATTACTTTGAAAAACTGCTAAATGAAACAAGCAGTGATGACAACACAGTGATAAAAAACACTGACCAGGCATGTAGTCAGCAATACATATCCATACTTGAAGTAGAAAAAGCCATCAAAGGCTTGAAATGTGGAAAGGCAGCAGGAGTAGATGATATTCGACCAGAAATGCTGAAGTATGGTGGTATAAGAGTCTTACAGTGGCTGCACTGCATAGTTCAGAAAGCCTGGACAGAGGGACGAATTCCCGATGATTGGAGTAGAGCTCTCATAGTACCCATATATAAAAAGGGAAATAAAACTGAATGTGAGAATTACAGAGGTATTTCCCTACTGAGTGTTCCTGGCAAGATGTATGCAAGTATACTTGAGAAACGGTTGAGAAGAATTGTGGAAGAAAAGCTTGGTGAAGAACAAGCTGGATTCAGGCCAAATAGAGGCTGTCAGGATCAGATCTTCACTTTACGACAAATAGTCGAGAAAGCATGGGAATATAACAAAGATCTGTATTTAAGTTTTGTCGATTTGGAAAAGGCATATGACAAGGTGCCAAGAGAGAAGCTATTCAATACGCTGCAGTTATATGGTGTCAATGGGGCATTATATCAAGCAATACTTAGTCTTTATTTGAGTTGTGAGTCAGCAGTTAGAATTGAAGGAAGTACAGGAAGATGGTTTAATGTTAAATCTGGTGTGAGACAAGGATGTACATTATCCCCTCTGTTATTCATTATCTATATGGATCACATTATGAAGGAATGTGGTATTAAACCTGATATCAAAATTGGAGATGTTAATGTCAGCTCTTTGCTTTATGCGGATGATGTTATACTTCTAAATAAATCCGCTACAAGTCTGCAAGATTCTCTGACTAAATTGAATAGCTGTTGTAATAGATATGGTATGAAGGTCAGCAATAAAAAGACAAAGACAATGAAAATAGGCAGAATCATTGAAAATGTCAACTGTGTTGTGAATGGAGAACCTGTGGAACAAGTAAAACATTTCAGCTACTTAGGCACAATTTTTACTGAAGATGGTAAACTAAATATAGAAATAGACAACAGAATCAGCAAAGCTGGTATGGTGGGAAGTCAATTGAATAAATTCATATGGAATAAGAAAGAAATTAGTCGGAACACTAAATTAGCTGTATACAAGACTGTGTTCAAACCAATTTTAACTTATGGATCTGAGAGCTGGGTCAGAAGTAAAACACTTGACCAAAGACTAGAGACCGCAGATATGAGAGTCCTGAGAAAGATTAGAGGCGTGAACAGATGGCATCAATGGCAATATCATATTAAAAATGAGGATATTAGGAAAGAACTTGACATTGTCAGCATCCAGGAATGCGTTAGCAGAGCTAATCTCAGATGGTATGGTCACTTAAATAGAATGGGAGAGGAAAGATTAGCAAAACAAGTATTCTCTGCCAGGTTGGCAGGAAAACGACCCAGAGGAAGACCAAGATATAGGTGGATTGATACGGTACAAAGTGCCTTAGACGATAGAAATATAAGATCTGATAATGTTGGAGTCTTGACAAGTAACAGACTGATTTGGAGGAAAATTGTAGATTGGAAGTTAGTAATGATGTAATTTTTTCATGTAGTACTGTCATATCCTGTACACCCCTTGAGGGTACATGGCAGGAATTTGATGATGATGATGATGATGATATATATATATATTCATTTATTTTATTTTTATTTATTAGTATTTTTAAATTTTGTTAAAATTAATTTTACTAAAACCTTAATATAATTAGACCATGATGCTCTACATCATTCTCTTGAATATATCAATTTCTATTCTTGTTATTTAATTTGAAAGTCATAATGAAGATGCCCTTGATACTATGGCAAAAATTTTATACAGTAGCCCTCACTTTTTGGTCTTCCACTCTTCTTTTTCCCCTTTTAAATATGTTTCACCAATCTTCACATTCTTCTTCTCTTAGTCAACTCACAAGAGTCAAAATATTTAAAGCTAAGCTTTTCTTCATTTTACTGTACTGTTCTATATTGTAGTGTGTTATTAAGCTTTTGCATGCATTTGCAAGTGATATATAGTGTTATGTTTTTTGGCAGCCAAAATGAATTTGCAAATTAAATAAAGGTTACTTTCCACTTTTTGTCGATTTCTGGTTTGTGCCAGTGCTCTGATCCCTAACCTGGCAAATAAGTGGAGGAGGTGCACCTGTAATAATTAAATATATACATAAGGTAAATCCGTTTTATGTTATTTATTAATTATCATATCTTACATTCCTATAGTCACATTATATCAGAGCTATCTAATATCCTCATTTAGAATATGGTTCTACCACAGATCTGTTAACTACCCTAATCATATTTGTGATCTCTAGTCTTTGAATACTGTTTTATTTCTAACCCAGTTCTCAGATCCATAAGTTCAAATTTGTTTGAATACTGTCTTGTACACAGCTAATTTCGTGTTTTGACTAATTCTTATCGTATTCCATATAAATTTATTCATTTGACTTCCTACCAAACCAGCTTTGCTAATTCTGTTGCCTGTTTCCATTTGAAGATGGCAAATATTTATTTGCCATCTTCACTAAAAATTGTGCTTAAATAGCTAAAATGTTTTATTTCTATAGATCCTCAGTTCAGAATGCAAATGATGTTTTCTGTTTATTTTCATTGTCTTTTTCTTTTTATTGCTGATTTTCATGCCAAATATATTACAATAGTAATTCAATTTAGGCAGGAAATCATGCAGACTTGTACTGGATTTATTTAGAAGTATAACATCATCTGCATAAAGAATTGCTGAAATTAGTATCTCCAATTTTGATATCAGGTTTAATGCCACTTTTTTTTCAGTGGAGATGATATACACCCTTGTCTCGCACCTGATTTAAAATCAAACAATCTTCCTGTACATCATTCAATATTCCAAACATACTCAGACATTCAGAATTAGGGATGGGATGAATATTCAGTTTTGCTTTGATATTTGGCATGTTTTTCAGATATTCAGCTATGGCTGAATAAGTAGAAAGATTTGGTATTTGGCCGGAAGAAGCAAAAAAATTCCTGTTACATGTGTCATAACAAACCCGATCAATTGGTTAAAGCTTCCTTTTATCCTGTGCGATCAAATAAAAGAGTTTCCACGGTTTATGAGTAAACTTATTCCATAGTACAATTTCTCAGAAAAAATTTTTCTCCGCTAGCTACAGCGTATTCCTTGAAACAATTTTTTTTCTTTTTTATCAAAAGTTGGAAATATTTATGAAGAAACCAGACATGTGCTACTCCAAAAATGCTGAAGAATTCATTTTCCTACATCATAATTTGTTGCAAATTCATTTTGATTATTATATCCATATTTTATCTCGATATTTTACAATTTAAAATAAGGTCCATTAATATTTTTGTTATTTAAAGAAATAAATGCACTTTTTTTTCTGATTCTTATGCTATGTTGATTTTAAATACAATGTTCTCTATGAAATTAAATGATACTTTTATTGTATTGAAATGGAGGATATTATGGATCCATCTATACTTTATAGTCAAATGTGGAAAGAATGTGAAGTTTCAAAAATTTACTGGTGAGCTTATGAGAATAAGACTGCAATCCGAGTTGCTTTAGTTTGTACTATTTAAACAACTCTAACTCTGTTCACAACCTGTGTATTCATTTTGTTAATGCATTGAATAAATTTCACTAGTCTGAAACACCAGACTTCAAATTGACTAAGTTCAAAAAATATGAGCTCTGAGTGACCTACAAGATCACTACTAAACTCATCAAACAACTCATTGGCTCGACTAAGTACAAAAAAAAAAAAAAAAAAAAAAACCTCATTCAGCTCTGTTCCTAATCTATATCAAAAAGTTAAATTCATAAGTGATTTCTCAGTGGGTGCATAATACAATATTAAACTGTAGAGCCAAGAAGCTTATATTTGTCTTTATAAAATAGTACCATAGACAATATTATAGATACATCTGTATTTCATAACAAAATATAGAAACAAATGAAAGTAGAAAAACTGAAAAAGTAGAAATATAAAAATTTATTTCTTTTGAAAATTTACTAAAAAGAAAGCTTAGGAGAAGGTTATGTTCTTGCAAACTCTGTAGTAAATTTTTGATACTTTAAGATTCTTTCTCTATTTAACTATAAAATATCGATGGATCCATAATATTCTCCATTTAAAGCATTTCATCTCTATACTTAAAAATTTGACAGTTATTATATGTAGAGAAAGAAAAATTTTATTTTCTATTGTCAAAGAAGATCAAAAAAAAAAAAAATCCTTTTTTTTTGGTAATACAAAAAAAAAAGGAGATAAATAGGAGATATTAAAGATACATTCTTATTTCTTGGTGAAATAGTCATGGAAAAGAAGGACGCATACCAAAAGTTCCAGGCAAATAAGTTTACAGATGCCCTAAAAGAATGCAGAGAAAAATGTAAAAGGCTAGCTAAACAAAAGTCATGGGAAGACTTTGGTAAGAGTATGGAAAATAAATATCAGGAAGATGGCAAAATGTTCTAGAAGATCTTGAGGAGGAAATGAAGAAAAGGAATTAGAGATGATAAAGGTGACATGAAAACTGAAGATAAGGATATCTTAGATGTCTGGAGTAATTATTTTGAAAGACTGTTAAATGAACCAAATAGTGACAGAACTGCACTAGAAAATTTTCAAGAAGAATGCAAAGAGGAGTGTGTATATTAATACTTGAGGTAGAAAAAGCCATCAAAAACTTGAAATGTGGAAAGGCTGGTGTAGATATTCAACCAGAAATGCTGAAGTATGGAGGTATAAAAGTTTTGTAGTGGCTACACTGCATAATTCAGAGGACCTAGTCAGAAGGTCAAATTCCCGATGATTGGAATAGAGCTCTCATAATACCCATTTATAAAAAAAAAAAAAAAAGGGAATAAAGCTGAATAAATAAATAAAAAAAAATAAAGCTGAATGTGAGAATTATAGAGAAATTTCTCTACTGAGTGTTTCAAGTAAGATTTATGCAAGCATACTTAAAGAAAAGTTGAGGAAAAATGTGGAAGAGAAACTAGGAGAAGAACAGTCTGGGTTCAGGCCAAATGGAGGTTGACAAGATCAAATTTTCATTTTAAGACCGATAGTTGAGAAATCATGAAAGTATGTTGAGGATCTGTACTTTAGTTTCGTAGATCTAGAAAAGGGCATATGAAAGTGCCCAGATGGGGATTAATGAACCATTATACAGAGCAATAAACAGTCTATATTTAATTTGTAAGTCAGCATTTAGAATTGAAGGAAATATAAAAAGATGGTTTGATGTAAAATCAGGGGTAAGACAAGGATGTGCATTATCTCCACTCTTATTCATTCACTTTATGGATCACATTATGAAAGAAAGTGGCATTAGGTCTGATATTAGAATTGAAGATGTCAAACTTAGCTCTTTGCTTTATGCAGATGATGTTGTACTTCTAAACACATTTAGTACAAGTCTCCAGGATTTTCTAACTAAATTGAATAACAGCTGTGATAAATATGGCATGAAAATCAGCAATAAAAAGACTAAAACTATGAAAATAGGCACCAGCATAGAAAATTTCAGCTGCATTCTGAATGGAGATACTGTAGAACAAGTAAAATATTTCAGCTATTTTTAGTCACAGTTTTTTAGTGAAGATGGCAGGTTAAATCTGGAAATAGACAATGGAATAAGCAAAGCTGGTATAGTGCCAGCTGAATAAATTTATATGGAATAAGATAGAAATTAGCTAAAACACCAAACTAGCAGTATACAAGACAGTGTTCAAACCAATTTTAATGTATCTGAGAGTTGGGTAATAAGAAATAAAGCACTTCATCAAAGACTAGAGACCACAGATATGAGTTTTCTGAGAAAAAATAAAAGGAACTTGACATTGTTAGCTGATACATTCTTGCTGACACAAGAATGTGTCTGCAGAGCTGATCTAAGTTGGCCACTTAAATAGAATGAATGAGAAAATGTTAACAAAACAGGTAATTTGATTCCAAGATGGCAGGAAAGAGATCCAGAGGAAAACCAAGGTCTAGTTAGATTGATTCAGTCAGAAATGCCTTAGAAGCACAAAATGTTGGATATGACAGTAGTGGATTAAAATTATAATAACAGAATTAACTCATGTAAAATATTATTTATTAGTAGACTTTTTGCCTAAGTATCACAGGCATCTTCAGTACATGTAGAAAGCTAATTAAACAATAACTGACAATTCCAAAAGGCACCACCTAAGTAGCTAATGTAAGATGTAAAATCTTACATTAGCTACTAATAGAAAACTCTCGGCACTACAAGGTAAAAGAGGGAAAAAGGAAGAAGAAGAAAGATATCTTGTAATTAACTATCTCTCCCCATCACCTTCTGGTTATTTGAAAATTCAAGAAAAGTGGCCCCTGATATGATTATACATAAGTTGGCTATTGATAATGTAATTATGTGTTAGAGTCACCGCACAATGACTCTAGTATTTAATGACTGTTTTTATATAAATGAGTAGCATGAGACCAATAAAGCAAAGATATGCATATCTTAAACTTATTTTTGCCTTAAAGGAAATTGTTAGTACTAAGAGAGAGAGAAATGTTTGAATAGTAGTTGAATAAGTAATAATTCTCAACTCTAATGGTTGATTGATGAGGCCTGTGGGTCAACTTGTAACTTAACATTCAATAGTTGTTTTGCAGCTATTCATTATATTTCACACTGTCTTCAGAATCTTGTCACTGTACATGAGGCACTAACAGTGAAGTAGTTTTGGGAAGAAATTCAAAGTTATAGTGAACAAAGAACTAACATCCTATCCTCGTAGCCTCTGATGTTGAATAAAAAGAAGCTTGCGGCTGCTATGTTGGAGTTGGTTATTTAAATGACTGGCCCAAATTTTTGATAAATTAATGCATCCATATTTGTTGAGGTGGAGTGCTTCATTACTGCTGTAGACTTGTAATGATGTCTACGTCATTACAAGTCATCACTATGATTGAATTGAATGTAATGAATCATTACTATGATTGAAAGGAAACTTTTTATAGTAATTTGCAAACTTTTTTTTGTTTTGTATGTTGTTGGGATTATAGTCCATAATCCATGTAGACAGTATCACTGGACACACCTTCAAATAGAATCAATCAGTAGACGTAAACATTGGTGATTTGTGGATATGCCCTTATAAATTTGAGAGATTACTGTAGTCTACATTAGCGATGAAACACACTCTAACTTCAACCAGTGTGTGGCTGCATTACTTAATGAAAATTTTGGCTGGCTTTCAGATCACCTTTACCATGATGTCAGGCTATAGATTAAGTTAAACCCAGCCATAGAAGTTGCAATGATAGGATGTTTTGAGTTGTTTCTTGATTAATTGTTAGTGCTTCATATTCTGTGACAAAGTCATTTTTGTATATTGAAATCAAACTTTAAGGAGAATAGATTACAGAAATTACAGTTGTAGGATATTTCTGCATGTTTCACTTTTTACTAACAGTAGTTGTTTTGAAACATGTTTCATTAATGTTCTAATGTTAATAATAATGTGAATTAGTTATATTATTTGACATGTAAAGCGTGAAATGTTCTTTGCTGTGCAAGATATTTAGTTGATTATTGACATAACGAGATCCAATAAGTTACATATATGCATGTGGGATTTCCAGATGATTGCATGGTACTACATTAAAATGAAACCAGGGCTTTAATCTTCATGACATTTGGAAGTCTTATATGTTTATGTAATCTGTCAGATCTCTCTTACACAAGTAGCCACTTGGAAACCTTGCACAACAGTGAACATTTCATGCTTCATATGCCAAATGATTATTTATTATTAATATTACCAGTTTTGAAATAACAAAAAATCAGTATATTTCTAGCAGTATATTCTGTAATGCATTTATCTTCTTGATTAAGTTGTTAGTAAACGGCTAAGCAGGCAGAAGTTTTGTTTATTATATTTTAAATAAATCTACAAGTAAATCTTGCAAATGTAATTTCTGTGTTTATGTGTTCTGAGGTTTGAAATCCAGCAAAATATTAATAAGTTATCACATTTATTTTGTTCTTGTGTTGAATTAGTGTGCTGTTAAATTAATAGGAATGATTCTCAACACTTATTCCTTTCTAAACTGAGACACTGTGTTCGGCTCAGGTTTTTTGAAATTCAAACTAACTGGTGATATTTCATGAAGACACTTGACTAATTTGTAATACGCATTAAAAAAGTTCTCGATGAAAGGGTACTTTTTCTTAAGACAGTGCATTTTTTGCATTTACCCACTAAAATTTGAGAAAAAATGGTATCTATTATCATGATATTTCATCTGCTTATTTTTTATGAATTTTTATATGTATTTCATTTGTTAAATAAAACTGTCAATAAGTTGATAGGAGTAGTTATAGTAATCATGATTAATATTTACTTTAAGCTGTTTATTGAATCTAGTTTCATTTTTATTGATTATTTTAACTAATCAGGAGCCAGAGGTCAAAGAAGAGATTCCTGTTTCATTTGGAGAAGAGCATGAAGGTGAAGATGGAGCAGCCATGGGTGATGACTTGGATTTCAATCTTCCAAAGAAGAAAAAAAAGAAGAAAAAGTTTAATATCGATGAATTAGAATCTGAGCCTGCTTTATTAGATGAAGAAGATGAAAATGAGCCAAAATTTGGTAGTACTTTCTTCCCTCTATTTCATTCAGATTGTACATTTAAGTACTCTTTTCATTATAATAAAATTACAGAGACTACTACTGTGTTAAGAAGAATTTCCCAGTGCCTTTGACCTTCATATTGAGGTCATCATCAAAACTGAACACACACACACATATATATACACACACAGACAAGCTATATTACAGTTAAAATATGTCAAGTGACACTAATTTGATCAACTATTATTCTACTGGCCAGAATTTTTTTATCTAGTGAATAAAAAAAAACACATCGAATCTATATCCTATTTTTACATGGCCACAGAACAAATCCATATTATCTTTTAATACAGCAATTGTGGTGGCCTAGTCAGTAATTTACACTGAGTTAGCTTTGAATTAGGAACAAATCCTTAATTTGCATATTGAGCATATAATGAAGTACCACACAATATCGACATCACATGTGGCTACTATAAATGGGCACACCTATCCTCTGTATGTAATCGGTAAATGTTTGCCAGTAATGGGTAAATGTAGCGAAGTAAGCCAATTCTACTGTGGGGTAGATAGTTTAGGGCCTGGAGGGCAGGTGCCATTATTTTGGAAACAGCCACACCTGTCCTGTTGGTTGCTCCCGTCCTACTGTATCATGGGTGTACCGGGACTGGATTAACTATGCACATATGTCCAGCAGAAGGGCTCACATTGGTCAGTCACACATGGTTGATCTAGAGGTGATCATGGGGTTGTGACTGGTATTTCAGCAGTGACATACAACAGCCACACAACTCACCCATGCGTACAACAGCGGAAGCAGTTAGACTTATTTTCACATGCACCAAGCACCATACCTTTCTTTGCATGGGGTTCTACAGCCTGAGACTAACAAGGGCACCCATGATGATGACCAGGCATCGCAAACAACATCTCGCATGGATCAAGGAACATTGCCAATGTTCCTTGATCCATGCGAGGTGTTATTCCCTCAACAGATGGAAGAAAGTCGTCTGGAGTGATGAGTCTAGTGGCTTGCTGCATACTGCTGATGGCTGGGTTTGCATTTGACTTAAACATGAAGCCCTAGACCCTGGTTGCACAGTTGGAGTTCAACAGGACAGCGGAGGTGGTGTTATGGTTTTTTATATTCCTTTTTTTCCCTGGCATGCCCTAGGTACGTTGGTCATCATCCTACAAACACTGAATGGTGAATGCTACAGGGACCTGTTTAGTCGACCATCACCATCTATATCTGCAAGAGATCTACCCTAACCATAATGCCATCTTTCAACAGGACAATGCACCTTGTCATCAGGCTTGTACAACTACTGAGAGGTAGGAGGAACATTGACAATGAATTTGCACATTGCCTTTGTCCCCATACCCCCTCGACCATAATCCAATTGAACATGTGTGGAATATGCCGAATGGGGTGTGAGAACTGCTGATCCTCCTCCACGGAATGAGTGTGAACTGATGGAGTTGCTGCAGCAGACATGAGTAGAGTTATGCATGGAGGATGTTTGACACTCTGTGCAATCACAGGCTGCGAGCTGTGATTGCACAGAGAGGTAGATCTATGTGTTATTAGGTGGGTGTTCCTAATGCAAAGCTAATTCAGTGTGTTTTTTATATTAGGGCTAAGATTCATGAGTACTACAGTCCTAATTATAATTTATAATGAAGTCTTAGAACAAAAGGTTATATGGGTAGAATATGTACCTTCCATATTCTTGAGATTTTTAGACTATCATTATTGTTGAGATTAGGGTGATTGATTAGAATTTCACAGGCCTCCTTAAATTTGTGCTCATACTAAGTATTGATGTGATGTAACAAACAGTTGCTTTTCTAGTCAGTTCTTGGTAGAGTATCCAGGGCATGATCAGAAAGGCCAAATTTACTATAGTTTTTGAATTTAATGTGTTATTTATGTTCTCTTTTCTAGATAGGAATTGTATGTCCAGTTTCACATATATATAAGGCAGGTGCATTGAATGCTCCAGGGTGGACTGGAGGAAGGAGGAGTTGTGTTGCGCAGTGGGCGGTGGCCAGGAGACAGACCTGGAGCTGGAAGGAAATGTCATCAGGAAGGTGAGAGACTTTAGATACTTAGGTTCGACAGTGGAAGAAGATGGAGGAGGTGAGAAGGAAGTGGGATGCAGGATACAAGCAGGTTGGAGGAACTGGAGGGAGATGGCTGGAGTGTTATGTGATAAGAGGGTGCCGATCAATCTGAAAGGCAAAATTTATAGGACAGTAGTGAGGCCAGCTATGACATATGCTATAGAAACTGTGGCCCTGAGGAAAAATAACATCAGCAGGATGGAAGTAGCAGAGATGAGAATGCTTAGGTGGATGTGCGGTGTGACCAGAAAGGATCATCTGAGAAATGACTATGTCAGGGGAACAGTGAAAGTTACGAACTTAGGAGCGAAAATACAGGAGGCAAGGTTGAGATGGTTTGGTCATGTCATGAGGAGGGAGGACGAATATGTGGGAAGAAGGGTCATGCAGATGGATGTGCAAGGAAGGCGGAAGCGTGGGCGGCCAAAGAAGAGATGGAGGGAGCTGGTAGAAGAGGACTTGAAGATGAAGAACTTGGATGTGGTGACAGCCCAAGACAGGAAGGTGTGGAGGAGACTCATAACAAACAGTGACCCCACTTAAGTGGGAGAAGCTGCAGAAGAAGAAGAAGAAGAAGTTCAACTCCAGTTTCATTTGCAGGATCTGTAGTAGATTTATTACAAAAGAAATAATCAATTGTGCTTGTCTATTAGCTAACAGCTCCTTTAGGAAGATAACCATACTAGATAATATACAAAAAATTCTGAACACTTTGCACAGAATTTTAAGTAATGTAATTTAAAATAATGTAAATTAGTCGCACATGCATCATTGACTTATTAAGCCTGAACGCATTCACTGTTGTGCAAGGTCTTTAGATTGGTTATTGACTTGCGGTTTGATAGGTTTCATGAACATATAGGAGACTTTCAAATAACTTGAAGTATGAGGCCCTGGCTCTTGTTTATCATGTCCCCCTCCAAGGATTTCTTATATCCTTGAAAGAAATGAGAAGTCTTCCAAATATGGCATCAAGGTAGAGAACCAATCCATTCTATTATAATTTGAGAAAATGCAAGTGAGGGCACTTATCTCTCCTTTTATACTCATCGTTGCTCACGATGAGTCTTGACTCCATGGAGTTTTAATAATAATAATAATAATTCTTTTTTTTTATGGATTTCAAAATTTTTCCAGTCTATTTGATGTAATCTTTGCCACAAGTACATAGAATCTTGTATAACTCCAGATATGTTTCAAAACAGAATGTCGTCTTTTTCCAAACACACAGAAAATTCTGGATAGTGGAAAACACATTTAAAAGTAGTTCTAGTTTTGATTTGCTTTAGAAATTACACTATATTTTGAAACTTTGCCAATGTAGTGCTAAGGAAATGGTATCTTTATAATCTATATTTTGAGTAGCCACTTTGACACTGCTTACATTTGGCAGAGTTTCAAGATAATTTTTAATGTGACTCCCATCCATGATAGGTTGTAAACCTATAGTGCATTAGTACTGTGGGTGGACTAATGATTTTTTTGGTCTATTTTTGTCATCAATTTCCTGATATGTGCTCTCAAGGAGTGTTCAGGTTACTATGACAGCACTACATGATTAAGTTTACATTATTATTAATCACTTATCAACAATTTTCCTATTTTTGATATTAATATCTTATACTCTAATATCTGTTCTGTCTGTTTTTAATAATTTTTTTTTGTATTGTTATTTATTTTTTGCATAATCTGGGAAACTGCTCTAGAAACCAAACTTGGAAATTTTTCAACCCACTTCAGTCCTCTAAGTGGGACAGTATCACACTAGGTGACAAAATTCATCTTCCACCTAAAGACAGTCACAAACATCCATGCTCACAGTGGGATTTCCCATTGGTTGGAGAGTGGATATACTAATCACTCAGCCAACCAGACTGGCAATAGAGTTTGGTTTCTAAAATAAGTCAATACAGAATTTTCTACATTTACCTTAACTTTTGCAAAACATTCTGAGGTACGTTTTGCTGTACCTCTGGCAAAGCTTACAACAAGCAGACTGGAAGAGGTGACCTCACTGTATGTTTTCTCAGAACATCATGAAATGGATTGTTCTTGTCCTCCACCTTGATTCCTTATCTGGAAGTAATCACTTCTCAAGGACATATAAGGAATCTTTGGACACAATCATATGACACCTTATGACACTTCATGATATTTGGAATTCACTTATGCTCATATATAACCTATCAACTTCCATTATGCCAATAACTCTATCTAAAGACCTTACACAACATTTCATCTTTATGTCAAATGATTTTTGGCCAATTTATATTAATATTATAAATTTCTAAATAACTACTGTTAGATGTGTTCAGAATTTTTTGTACAGTCTCTACTGTGGTTACCTTCCTGCCAAAACAATAACACAGGAAATTTATTATTATTTTAATGATAAATCTATAAGTAAATCCTTCCAGTATGGACCTATAATAAAGGTCCATACTGGCAATATGTAATTTAATGAAATTTGGTATATAATCTTCCTGCATATTCAGCGTTTGTAGATTTTGAAAAAACCTTTGATTCTCTATATCAGTCACAAATAATAAATAGTTTAAAACATCCCAGCAAAGTAAGAGAGAGCTGTGTATCAAAACTCAACAGCAAGCATAGAGCTAGAAAATCAGGGAAAAGAATTTGATATTGGAAGAGGAGTAAGGCAAAGAAATGGAAAAAATCTCACTCACTTGTGTTTTGCAGATGACATTGTTTTTTTTAGCAAAAAATAAAGAAGCTCAGGAAATGCTAAATTACCTTGATAGTTAAAAAAAAAAAAAAAAGTTTAAAGATTAACAAGATATAGAAATAAACAGAAGAATTAAACAAGGAAACAAAGCAATTTTGCTGTATGAAGATTATCTGTTAGGCGATTTACCTGTATGCCTAAAAAAGAAAGCTCATTCATATATGCTTTATTCCAGTGTTTTACTTATGGAAGTAAGATATGGGTGACAACTGAAAAACAGGAAGACAGTTTGTGTGTGTGGCCCAAAGATCCTTAGAGAGAAGAATGCTCCACATAACAAAAAAGGGGTAGAATTAGAGAGATGACTCGAGTAGAAGTCATTGTGAAGTGTTGTAAAGCATGTAAATGGAGATGGGCTTCCATATTAGTAGATTGCCAGACAAATGGTGGACAAAATTAAGTGCTGAGTGGATACCAAGAAAAGGATAGATTGCCAGAGAACAAGATAGATAATCTACAAAGGTTTGACACGAGATGGTAGAAGGTGGCTAAAGACAGCAGAACTGAACATTAATGGGGAGATGTATATTTAGCAGTGGAGATGGAAAGAGGCTAAAGAAGAAGAAGCATGTCTTTCAAAACTTATTGAATTTTATCAGTTTCACATTGCAGATTATATGTACTGGTAAAAGTAGATAAAATTTGTCAGAAGTATAAATGCCATAAAACAGGATGACATTTCAAAACACTAACTTTTAATATATGCTTTATTTTTATGAAAGTATTATCACTGTTTCATGGATCTCTTTGAGTAACACGTTTGGCACAGACATGATAGTTCTCATAATCCATTGAAATGTTGATTGTACTGATTGAGAAGTGCATTTTTATTATTATTATTATTATTATTTGAGCCCTCCAGGGAGTCAAGGACTCATCGAGGGAGGCTATAAATCACCCAAACCAGCTATCATAACTTCCCTTAAATTCATTTACACTAAATGCACTCACTACCCCTAAGGGCAAATTATTCCACTCACTCACTGCTCTCTGTGAGAAAAATCTAGCTCTTACCCCCTTTCTTGACTGTGAACAAACTTAACTTCCATGGATGCCCCCGTGTTTTCTCCCGACCTTCCATATAATTGGAAAATTTCATCAGTTGAAATGCTATAACAGCCATTCAAAAGTTTGTAGACCTCTATCATATCACCCCTCTTTCTCCTGTTAACCAGAGTCTGCAATCCACATATTCGCAACCTGTCCTCATATTCTAAATCCCATAATCCGGATATAATCTTTGTAACCCTTCTTTGCATCCTTTCCACAGCTTCTTTATCCCCTTGGAACCTGGGAGACCCAATCTGCGCACAATAATCCAGGTGTGGTCTTATCAAAGCCTTATAAAAAAGCAAAACGACTTCCTTATCCTTACATGTCAAGGTTCGCTTCAACATAGCAATTATCCTCTGAGTTGTATTTGCAACTTTTAATATGTGACCTTTGAACTTTAAATTCTTATCCACCAATACATCAAGATTCCATGCCTCTTCATTTCTTGTAACATAACCCTGCTAATATAATATACCACTGGAACTCTAATCACACCAAAGTGCATAACTTTGCACTTACTAACATTTAACTGATAGCCATTTTCGTTTGCCCAGATTTCCAGTCTATTTTGTAATTGCTGAATATCAGTAGCGTCCATTATTGCCCTTCCTATTTTTGCATCATCGGCAAACAATTGCACATCTGATGATAGACCCTGCTTGATGTCATTAATGTATAGATTGAAGAATAATGGCCTAAGGACTGAACCCTGAGGTACACCACTGGTTACCTTAAATCTGGTAGATTCACAACCACTATATACCACTTTTTGATATCTGTCTGTCAACCATCTCCTGATCCAAGTCAAGAGATTATATTCCAATCCCACATTCTCCAGTTTATGCAACAGCCTTTCGGGTGGTATCCTATCAAATGCCTTAGAAAAATCCAACATTATCATAGTGTATTCATTCCCTTTATCCAACTCGGCCGTAACATTGTTATAAAATATGAACAAATTGCTAAAACAGGCATTTTGTGTAAAAAAATTATATACTCCTTCTAATCCAGTCTATATTGGTTGCAAGCATTTGTTACATCAAGACTTTGATGAAAGTCCATCTTACGCTATAGTATATAACATACCAAAAGAATGATGATTCTTCTCTAGCTCGATGGAATTCAGTGAACTTTGGTATTTAATGTCTTCATTAAACTTTGTCTGCTCATTTCATTAGGACCATTTTAACAGCAAAATTAGACAAAATTATCCAATGAGCTTTCACTTTGGTAGACACTTATAACAATCTTATTTGCTGTAGTGTATAAAGTCCCAGATAGGCTTTTCCTAGATCTAAAAGAAATTCACTTCAGCAAACTGTTCACTATAACAGACTATTCCTGAAATTCCATCTGAGTGTGCTGTGGTTAGATAGACTGTGTGTGTGTGTGTGTGTGTGTGTGTGTGTGTAGTAAATGACCTGGAGGGAAAACCAAGATCCATCTGTTGTAGTTAGTAATGCCTTTGAGGTCTGAAAAGTAAGATCTGACAGATAGCATATTTATTTGGAAGAAAATTGTTAATAGAAAGCTACTAATTGTATAAATAAATAATGTAGTATTATTATAGTATTCTACACACTCCTTAAGGATACATATCATCCCTTTCTTATTATACAAGATTGATCTTATAAAATCTAACTTTCTTCCTTGTTTATTTTTAATAGTGATGATCAGTACTATCATTTGTGAAGGGTCCACATTTCTTGTTCTTCTTGAATTATTTTCCAGCTTAAGCTGTATAACTGAGAGGAGACTTCCAAATAGCCTTTAAAGGAATGCAGAGAACCGACCAGGGTTTCTGACCTAATGTCCAATCCTCACCTTCTCCTCGTGGTGCACCCTGTTGGGTATCTACCTGGATGCTGAATGAACGAGGATGGGCTGGCAATTTGAGATTTAGCTGACCAAATTGTATTCTTATTGGTTAAACCAAAATACAAAATGATAGTACAACATGACAACATTTCATGCTGGCTGCGACGTCGTCAGGTTAAACAAGACCCCCCATTGTTATCGTCAGGGAACCAGGGCGAACAGCGAAATATCAGCTACTGGAACAAATCTAAAAATACATCCCAACTCAACATCACCAGAGTTGGAGATTGGTACTATCAACATAAGAAGCCTGAATGGCAAAGAAATGGAACTAGGCTGAGGAATTAGATAAGCACCAGATCGACATAATAGTAGTGACTGAAACAAAAAAAGACAAAAACTGGTGAGATCTTTCTTAGCAATAACTACAAAATGTTATATTCAGGTAATGATAATCAAGGAAAAGAAGGAGTAGCCATAGTATTCAACACTAAATACGAGGCTAATCTTGAATGGCAGGCAGTCTCAAGTAGAGTGATGTGGACAAATATGAGAATGGGGAACTGGACAATGAGACTAAATTGTGCCTATGGTCCCATAGAAGGTTCTACTAAGGTAGACGTGGAGGAATTTTTTGATGCTTTAGAAAAAGCAACTGACACAATGAAAAAGGAAAAGTTGGTCCTTGTTGGGGATCTAAATGGCCGATTAGGAAATGATTGTGAGACATACAAAAATATTTTGTGAAAATTTGGAGAAAAGAGCAAAGCTAATAATAATGGCAAATATCTGTTGGATTTCTGCTCAGGGCATGGATTGGTTATTACTAACAGCATGTACCAACATAAAAATGTGCACAAATTCACATGGAGAGAAGAGGCAAGGAATAAGAAAACTCTCATTGACTATGTTATTGTTGATAGTGATGTTTTCTCCCTGGTGCAGGACACCAGAGTGTACAGAGGATTTGAAATTGGAAGTGATCACTATTTAGTCTTGAGCAGGATAAAATTGAATTTCATATTGAAAATAATGACATGTAAGAAAGTTTTAAAGCGAATAAAAGTTGAGCAGCTCTCAGATGTGAACTGTAGACTAAAATACACAAACATTATTGAAGAAAAAATGAAAGAGCTTGAGAACAGGAACCAAACCTTGGAGATTCAGTGGCAAACCTTGAAGAAAATCCTGATTGATTCAGCTAGAGAGGCATGTGGTGAAGTTCTGCAAGGATAGAAAAATTAGAACTCCATGGTAGACACAGGAAGTTAAAGAGGCAGTGAAGGAAAAGAAGAAAGCATATCAAAAGTTCCTGGCAAATAAGTCAGCTTGTGCTCTTAGAGAATATACAGACAAATGCAAGAATGCTAAACACAGTGTAAAACTAGCTAAACAAAAGTCATGGGACGACTTTGGCAAGAATATAGAAAATAAATATCAAGAAGGTGGCAAAATATTCTGGAGGTTGTTGAAAAAGCTTAGGAATGGAGGAAAGAGTGCTGTAAAAGGAGTTAGAGATGATAAAGGTGACATGAAAACGGGAGAAAAAGATATCCTTGAAGTATGGAGTAATTACTTTGAAAAACTGCTAAATGAAACAAGCAGAGATGACAGCACAGTGGTAAAAAACACTGACCAGGCATGCAGTCAGGAATACATATCCATACTAGAAGTAGAAAAAGCCATCAAAGGCTTGAAATGTGGAAAAGCAGCAGGAGTAGATGATATTCGACCAGAAATGCTGAAATATGGTGGTAAAAAAGCTTACAGTGACTGCACTGCATAGTTCAGAATGCCTGGACAGAGGGAAGAATTCCCGATGATTGGAGTAGTGCTCTCATAGTACCCATATATCAAAAGGGAAATAAAACTGAATGTGAGAATTACAGAGGTATATCTCTAATGAGTGTCCTGGTAAGATATATGCAAGTATACTTGAGAAACGGTTGAGAAGAATTGTGGAAGAAAAGCTTGGTGAAGAACAAACTGTATTCAGGTCAAATAGAGGCTGTCAGGATCAGATCTTCACTTTACAACAAATAGTGGAGAAATCATGGGAATATAACAAAGATCTGTATTTAAGTTTTGTTGATTTGGAAAAGGCATATGACAAGGTGCCAAGAGAGAAGCTATTCAATACCCTACAGTTATATGGTATCAATGGGACATTATATCAAGCAATACTTAGTCTTTATTTGAGTTGTAAGTCAGCAGTTAGAATTGAAGGAAGTACAGGAAGATGGTTTAATGTTAAATCTGGTGTGAGACAAGGATGTATATTATCCCCTCTGTTATTCATTATCTATATGGATCACATTATAAAGGAAAGTGGTGTTAAACATGATATCAAAATTGGAGATGTTAATGTCAGCTCTTTGCTTTATGCGGACGATGTTATACTTCTAAATAAATCCTCTACAGGTCTGCAAGATTCGCTGACTAAATTGAATAACTGTTGTAATAGATATGGTATGAAGTTCAGCAATAAAAAGACAAAGACAATGAAAATAAGCAGAATCATTGAAAATGTCAACTTTGTTGGTAACAGAAAACCTGTGGAACAAGTAAAACATTTCAGCTGCTTAAGCAGTTGGTAAATTGAATATAGAAATAGTCAACAGAATCAATAAAGCCGGTGGGGTAGGAAGTCAACTGAATAAATTCATATGGAATATGAGAGAAATTAGTCAGAACGCTAAATTAGCTGTATACAAGACAGTGTTCAAACCAATTTTAACTTATGGATCTGAGAGCTGTGTCAGAAGTAAAACACTTACCAAAGACTAGAGACAGCAGATATGAGAGTCCTGAGAAAGATTATAGGCGTGAACAGATGGCATCAATGGCAAT
Organism: Typopeltis vanoorti; assembly: GCF_054136105.1. NCBI lineage: Eukaryota > Metazoa > Arthropoda > Arachnida > Uropygi > Thelyphonidae > Typopeltis > Typopeltis vanoorti. Next base: position 73,958,335 of record NC_143557.1, on the reverse strand, counting down.
ATCATATTAAAAATGAGGATATTGGGAAAGAACTTGACATTGTCAGCATCCAGGAATACATTAGCAGAGCTAATCTCAGGTGGTATGGTCACTTAAACAGAATGGGCGAGGAAAGATTAGCAAAACAAGTGTTCTCTGCCAGGTTGGCAGGAAAACGACCCAGAGGAAGACCATGATATAGGTGGATTGATATGGTACAAAGTGCCTTAGACAATAGAAATATAAGATCTGATAATTTTGGAGTCTTGACAAGTAACAGACTGATTTGGAGGAAAATTGTAGATAGGAAGTTAGTAATGATGTAAATTTCTCATGTAGTAATATCATATCCTGTACACCCCTTGAGGGTATACATGGAAGGAATTTGATGATGATGATAGTTCAGATTTCGTTGTCTCCAATAATTCAGCTTGTCTTGTTTTAAAATAAAAAAATAAGCTCTTTTTATGCATTTCTTGTTTGAACCTCCTCTTCCTCCCATTTCTTGTAACATGCACCTATTCTTTATCTTGATAAGGAATAAGTGGATTTGGGAAGAAGTAAATCTAGACTAATAATTGAAAAGTATTACTTTTCAGTCATTTTATAACTAAGCAATTCTCTTTTTTACTCTTTATATTTTGATTCTTTAATTTCAGGTAGAGTGATGTAAGCAAACATCAAAATATGGAATTCAGCAGCTATTAATTTGTGCATGTTTGTCCCACAGAAAGCTGTATTAAGGAAGAAACATGAAAAAGAAGAATTTTTCTTATTACTAGACAGCAGTCATCATGAGGACATTGGAAAAACTGATTCTTGTTAGTGAACTAAACATTTTCCAGACATTTAGAAATGTCTGGGGAAATGTGGAGAATAGAGCTAAACTAAGCTAATGGTAATGCTAGTACTTGCTAGATTGCTGTTCATGTGGAGAGAGCACATGAAATAAAAGTCATATTGATTGTTACTTGCTGATTGGTGTCATCAAGTGTGTTCAGGATACAAGAGTATACAGGGGATTTGATGTAGAAACTGAATCTCCTTTAGTTTTGAGTAGAATAAAAATAAGTATCATATTGAAAAGAAAAATACATATGAAAGTTTTAAAAAAGATTAAGTTAAGCCACTTTCAAAGATGAACAATGGACTCAAACATACAAATATTATTGGAGAAAAAGCAAATTTGAAAACAAGAACTAAACATTACAAATCCATCTGCAACATCTAAATCAGGCAGGAAAGATTATGATTAACTTCTGTATGGATAGAAAAATCAGAACTACTTAATAGATGCAAGAAGCTAAAGAACTAGTCCTAGATATGAGGGACATATTGAAGATTTCTTTCCAAAGCCTTTCATGGAAAGGCTTTGGAAAGAATATAAAGATAAATACGATAAATACACTGGATGTCCCAGAGATCAATGAAATTTAGAAATAGAGGAAACAGTACCTGAAAAAGGAATCAGATGATAAAATGACAAAAAAATGTTTTTAGTGTCTGGAATAATTATTATTATTATTTGTCACCTCCAGGGAGTCCAAAGACTCATCGAGGGAAGGCATCTACTCTACAACTCTGCTTCCACCACTCGCAATCCACCAACTGACCGCAACTACACCAAAGCTACCACTGGTGTTTCCACAGACAATCACAAACATCCATTCCCACGGCGGGATTTGAACCTGCAGCCTCTTGAATGGAGAGCAGACACATTAACCCCTGGAATGAAATAAGCAGATGACAAAACACTGATAGAAAATATCAAGAAGAATACAGTCATTATGAGTACATTTCGGTGTTCATGATTGTGGGGATACAGATTATTGAAATGTACTATAATTACATTTTAGTAATCTCAGTAACTACTACCTCTTCCAAATCACCAACACTGAAATATGCTTGTAATGACTGTATTCCTCCTGATATTTACTAAATCACGAACCTGAATGTGGAAGTAGAAAAGAAGTAGATATTTTACAGAAATGTGGAGGTATAAAAGTTTTACAGTAACTGCATTGCATGATTCAGCCTTGCTAATCAGATTCCTGGAATAGTTTTCATAGTACCCATATCTAAAAAGGAAATAAAACTACACACAGGCATTTCCTTACTGAGTTACAATTAAGATTTATATAAACATACTCAAGAAAAGGCTAAGAAAAATTATGGAAGAGAGAAAAACTTCAGGAAGAACTGCATTTAAGCCGAATAGAGTTGTCACGACTCTAGATATTTAATTTAATACAAATAATTCTGAAATAATGGATATTTTAAACTAGGGATCTATACAGCAAATGTTTGCTATAGTGAACACGAGGGACCCAGGGAAACAGTTTTAGTGCAGGGTTCCCCATAGTTAGTTAAAGGAAAAACGATCAATCCCCAATCTCCATTTTCACAAAATAATGGAAATAGCAAGAAAGAAACAGAATAGAAGTAGTGGGAAAGAGACAAAAGGAAATTACAAGAAGCAGAACAAAGGAAAATGTGGGAAATCATACATTGATGCAGAACACAAACAATTGCCAGGAACAAACACAAAGAACACATCAACAACATGAAAAAGTACAAATGCAAACAATAATCAGATAATTTTGAAATGTTATGTTAGCTTTATTCTTGTTGACAGGCTTATACGCTGGTTAAACATGATAACTAATATTTAAGGAACTGACAGCGTATACTAGAAATATAGATTAAATAAACTTTAATATATACTTTCCGATATTTCGGCGAACGTCATGTTGCCATCTTCTTGGGAACTTACTACAAAGACACGTGCACACAAGTACTAATAACAGCAAATGAGACTGAAGCTAGGAAGCTAGCGTTTTCCTAAAGTCCTGATGGTGCCCCCTGGCGGGCTATATTGATAGTTCTTGGCCTTTGGGCTGAAGTTCTTCTGATAAAAGTTTCCCAAATTTGGGGCAGTCTCATGCATCCAAATTTGTTGAGGTTTGGCATGTTCCTAAGGGCCGAGGCTGATTCCATGAATAGTCTTTCATACTTGAACTTGCTGCGGTGTATTACTGTGGCTTTCTTCCATCTTATTCTGTGGCGAGTATCCAGAGCGTGGTCTGCAAGCCCAGAGTGGCTGTACTGGTGAAATCGGATGTAATCCTTGTGTTCTGAGATTCTAATATTTGCTGTCCTGCCTGTTTGGCCAAAGTAGGACAGTTTACAGCTGTAAGGGACCTGGTATACACCAGGTAGGTCTAGGGGAGGTGGTTGGTCTTTGGTGGAGCGGATAAGGGATCCCTTATCCGCTTGATGAAATTGGCAGGACATGTGCTGAGAGGCTCAGCAGGACAGAGGATACTAACAGTTTTAGAAGGAAAAATTATGGGAAAAGGATCAAGTGTTAAAAATGAAGGATATAGTTTGAAGATATGAGATCATGGACAGGATCACATGGCTATGCAGAAACAAAAAGGAAAGCCACCAACAGAGAGAGAACTGGAAGGACATGGTGCTGCACCCTCTTACTGAGGAAGCTACATGATGATGATTCAATAGAGAGAGGTTTCAATTTTTTTTTAACCTTCATGTTGATAAACCAGTTAATTCAGTTTCAAGCAACACTAGGAGAATAAAAAAATTAATATATTATTTAGAAGAGCTGTTTCAAAAATTTTATATTCCTAATAAGCAGATGTCACTGGGTGAAAGCACTGTAGGGATGCGTTTCATTTAAAGCATATAACAAGGACAAACCGACTAAGTGGGGAATGAAAGTGTTTGTTCACTCAAGAAATGGGTACTTATGCATTGAAACCATACTTCAGTGCACAAACTAACCAACCTGGTAAGACTCGATTTTCCTTTCACAAGAAGGATTGTTGTGCACCTAGTGACCAAATATTTTAATTTTCCCAGAGGAGGAACAGTAGCGCTCATTTTTACAGACAGGTGCTAAACCATGCTGCAGTTGGTATTCTAACTATGTAACCTCGGTATTCATTTAACTGGAACTGTCATGACAGGGCTTCCAGAACAGATGAAACCAAAATATGTGAAGAAAATGAAGAAAGTTGAAATAATTTCCATAAACACTAGTAAAATGTCAGCAATAGCTTGGAAAGATAAAACATTAGTTTGCACACTTAGCACTTACTATGTGTAAGTGCTAAGTGTGCAAACTAATGTTTTATCTTTCCACAGACAGTTACTCAAAGAAACAAATTTGATGGGAAATGGATTGACTGTGAAGTTGAAAAACCAGTTGCTGTTTGTAAATATAACACATACGGGAGGAGTGGATATCACTAACCACTATGTAACCTCTTATGGTTTTGAGCAGAAAACATCAAAGTGGTTCAGAAAATTATTTTTTTGGTTGCTGGATGTGTCAGTCACCAAAGCCTATCATTTGTACAGACTGACTTTTCCAGACAAAAATATTTGATCAAGAATATTAAAAAAAAAAAAAAAAAAAAAAAAAAAAAAAACCATTTATTTGGATAGCATATTAGAGAAAAGTAGAATGGATGGACAGTTTCATGCACTTTATTCAAAGCTGGAAATCATGACTGTAGAGTGTGTGGTGATTGAAATTAGACAGAAAAACCACCTACTGCAAATCTTGTCCTGGAAATCCAGTCATGTATTGTGGGAAATATTTTGAGACGTTCCACATTAAAAAAAATTGAAACAAAATTAGATTGCTGTATTTATCTTTGAGCTGAAAAATAAAAGTTTATTTTTATTTTTTACAAAAAAAAAAACAAAAAACGTTTAGTTATGCATTTTGTGTTTCTGCACCCTAAAATATACAGACACAAAAGACAACAAAAAGAAATATGCATATTTAGAATATAAATTCTAGAATTAACAAAGGGTTAGGCAATTTTTAAATGAAATATTTCTATTTCTGGTTTATTGGTGAACTATTCAAGAGGGAATGCTTTATTCATCTGATACAAAGGAAAACATTAAAAAAAGACTTTTTCCTTCTCTGATGGTGAAACAGTGGCTGAACTGATGGGAATGCATAGTGCAGTAGCAACCTGAGCTAAGCTGCCATTCTCCATTGTCATCCTAGAGATTGCCATCCATCTATAGGGCATGCCATTGGTCATAGACATGCAATCTTAGAGGATGCTTCAGGATGCCATCCCTATGGTGCCGAATGAGCACAAATGGTTAAGATTTGTTCTGTAGGTTTTGCCTGCAGGTATGAACAAAAATATCCTTTTTTCTTCTGTATTTATGTCATCTTTATATTTGAATTTCTTTTGCTATTTCTTCCATTTCTAATTCTAAGTAACTTCCGATGCATTTTGCAGCCTGCATATTCTTTACATGCTGCGTTCTCCCCAAGTGTAACCATGTCATTTGATTAGTTACTTTTATACATAAGTTTCCTAAGTTTTGTTTTATTTTCTCTGATTAAGGCATGTTGGCCTATTACCCAAGAACTTTCCAGTTTACATTGTATCATACATCTTAGATATCAAAAAGTTAATGACTATGTTCTCATTTTTCAGAAGATGAAAATGAAATCAAGCCAATGATTGTGACATCTGGAACTTGGGCTGGTACTGATAGAGATTACACCTATGATGAGGTAAATAAGGTTCACCTATATATTTTAATAATAAATGATATAAGTTATTTGTATTGCTGTGTTTTTTTTAAGAATTTAACAAATAATGGGTAGGATTTTATCATTGAACACATCCCTCATGATATTTTATTTACTTATTACTTATTATTCAAAAGGTATGAAAAATTTAAACATGTGAGCACAGTTTGCTTAAAAGTTTTATTTCCTTGTAAGAATTAACATCTTCCTTTACTGTATGCACTTTTACCAGAAGCATTGAATATCCAAAGAAATGCAGTTCATGATTAATTTTTAATATATAAAAAAAAAACAATCAGCTAACGCCTTTTTATTCCTGTATACGGGAGTAGGCAAGGCCATTTAGCCCTATCTAACTTTTGGAGACTGAGTAGGCAGTTCAGTCTCCACTGGTACCAATCAGAGATAGATGGCCCAAGGCTATCACTAATTAAGCGGTACACAGTGAAGAGAGATGGCTCAAATGTGCCGCCATCTCATGGTCCCTAACCCTAACACAATATATTTAATGTCTGAAAATAATGTGGGTTCTACGGTCGATTTTCTTGAGTTTACGGGATGAAAAATCTGAGTTTCCGGGAGGAAAAACCCGCTTGCCTGTGCCAGAGATCGACTAACTCGGGAACCAGTCGAAAAAAGGCTTAGAAAAATTTCCTCTAGTCGCCAACTAGACTCGAAACCAAGTCTTCCTTCGTGTGGCCAAGTGCCGTGGTGTGCAAACGCATGCATATTAAAATTTTTAATATACAGTGTTAAAAAACATCCCTTTTTTTTTAATATACAAGTTTCAGAAACTTAAACTCCATTCTTCACACTTCCCTTTTGAGTTGTGCCAGTGATGTTTTGCCTCCAGAGATGATTGCTCACATTTTGTTTACAAGTATTTGGTGATCTGAGCTGACTAATTCATTAGAGATGTGTTTTTATCCCCAAGCATAGTAGACTTTTGCTTAACAAGACAGATATAACTCTTTATCATGAAATTCCATAAGTGCAATATTATCTAGAAAATAAATGATTCACTTCTTGATTGTTATGTTGTTCCCACTCACAAAAGATTATTAGCAAACCTATAGTGCATTTTGTACTGTGAGTGGGCTAAGGATTTTTTTTTTTTTTATCAATTTTGTATATTTTTTGTATTTTTAATTTATTTTTACATAGTCTGGAAACTCTGCTGTAGAGACCAAACATGGAACTTTTTCAAACGGAACGGTGGTCTCACACCAGGCAATTAATGATAGGATCAAAACCAGTAACCAATTCCACACACTACAAAATAACTTTACGCCATCATACTTCCACTACTACTACCATGTTTTGCAGCTGGGGCCATGCAGGTCCTACTCAGTATTCATCTGGTTGCTATCAGATTCACATTCTGTTATCTGATTAAAACAGATTGCAGTAAGATTCCTTTTTCCAGATTACTACTTTCAATCATTCAGACTGCAATTTTTGAATTTAAGTAAGGTCTGCAATGATTGCTGGGAATAAATTTTTCAGCATATTTGTAGTTGTTAAGCTGTAATTCTCATGCTATTTTAATTGAATTTGAACATGATGCTTATATACACCTATCTTTCAAAAATGTCGTCTACATCATTAGCATGTTTTTCGCATCATATATCCTTCTACTAGAAGGATGTGATGCTAAAAAAAATATTAATTTTTAAATATGTCAGTATAGAGAAGCAGTTAATTATTTTTTAACACACACACACACACACTACCTTGATGGACCTGTATTTCACTCAGGATGTCTCCATGAGTGCAGGTCACAAAGATGCCTCCAACGATCTCGATCTTGAGTCCCTCTCTTCCATGTTATACCCATAGATTTCATTAGTGTATCTTCCCATCTTGTAGGTGGTCTTCCTGGTTTTCTCTTTATTCTTGGTTGCCAATTGAGTATTCTATATGTCCATCTGTTATCCCTGAGTCTGGCTATGTGACCTGCCCATCTCATCTTGTTTTCATATACTGCAGTTTTATGCCTGATCTCTTTCTTAGTTCCGTGTTTCTAACATGTTCCATTTTGCTGATGTTACAAATCCTGCATTGTATCATCCCTGGAGACAAAACATCACTGGCACAATTCAAGAGGGAAGTGTGAAGAATGGAGTTTAAGTTTCTGAAACTTGTATATTAAAAAAAAAAAAAAAAAAAAAAAAAAGGATGTTTTTTAACACTGTATATTAAAAATTTTAATATGCATATTAAAAGTTAATCATGAACTGCATTTCTTTGGATATTCAGTGCTTCTGGTAAAAGTGCATGCAGTAAAGGAAGATATTAATTATTACTAGGAAATAAAACTTTTAATCAAACTGTGTTTACACGTTTCAATTTTTCATTTTGAATAACAAGCAAATAAAAATACACACACACACGTATATAATAAGAGAGACGTTGTTTGTGTTTAAAAAATATAATAATTAACTGCTTCTCTATACTGACATATCTCAAATTAATGAAAAATAATGCACATTAAAATTTTGGTAACTTGCTAAGAATTTGCTACACTATTTGTTTCATTTTATTTCAGAAATATCTGAAATAAAAAGTGAAAGTTTTATTTCAGATATTTTATATCTGAAATAAAACTTTCACTTTTTATTATATAATAAAAAGTGAAAGTTTCACTTTTTATTATAAAACTTTCACTTTTTAAAATAAAACTTTCACTTTTTAAAATAAAACTTTCACTTTTTAAAATATAATATGTAATAAAAAGTGAAAGTTTTATTTCAGATATTTTATATCTGAAATAAAACTTTCACTTTTTATTACACAGTTTGCCTATATGTCCAATTTCTTTATTTTTTAAATACAATAGATTTTATTGTATGCAGTATGCTAGAGTAAGTACAATATATCCCACTTAATTCAATACATTATAATTTGGCAAACCTTTTTAACTCAAAGTAGATTTCATTATCTCCTGTCAACTGAATAGAATTATGTGGTTTTCAGTTTATTTTGGAGTATGTTCTATTTTAAATGGTTACTTCAACCCTATTCATATTAAGTTTCACTAATTTTTGAAGTATACAGAGTGGCATTTGTACTTGGAAAAAAAAAATTGTTTTTCTTTTAGTTTCTGAAATATTTTAAATGTTTCATCACTGATCTCAGACATCATTTTCAACATCAAATTATAACTCACCACACCAGCATGAGCTTAAATAGCTGTTAACTTGAATATGGTTATCTTGTGTAATGGCAGCATTCCTGTGGCTCTACAAGTTCTTAACAATGTAAGTTAATAATTGATGCACAGGATGCAACACATGCCTGACTAGGTAGAAAATTAACTCCTAAATTGAAATTTAAGAGTTAATGGAAATGCATTTTATGTTGATACTTCTAATGAGAGCTAAAAAAATTGAAGCATTTCAACTGATATTGTAGTACTGCCCACAGATACTATGTTGATATGTAAAGGAGTTGTTAGAAGAGGCAAAACTGAAGAGCGAGAAGGTGAAGATTGTAAGTCTTACCACGTTATGATAGAGGTGAACTGAGGAGGAGGATATTGATAGCCAATGAGTCTATACGTAGATTGTGTAAAAGGAATGATATAGAATTTGTTGATTTGTGTTCTCTGTTTGATGGAAAGAAGGATTTGTACAATGTGGATGGGCTGCACCTGAATGGTTTTGGTGTATGGAGAATGGTTTCACCGAGCATGCTGACATGAAAATTCAGGGATACTTAAGCAAATAGAGTGGAAGCAAGCGAGTTTGTGTGAAGACACCCATGAAGCGAGTGAGTGTGAGAATGACCAAGTGAGGAATCTATTCTCTCTCTCTCTCAAGCAAAAATATTGAATAGGGTAGTCAATTCAAAAAGAAAAGGTGGGTGGGGGAATAAAGGGATGTTGCCATCAGGAACAAGAGGGAGGAGTTTTTGGCATTGGTTAGTGCAACCTTGCCAGAAAGTTATAGATGTAGTGAGACTTTGCTAACAGCAGTTGATGTAGTTACAGGGATAGAATGTGAAGGGTTTAGTATTTTCAGAGAAAATAGGATGGGGAAGGGCTACTGCTGATAGCGGATGAATTGCAGCCAAAAAAAAGAGCAGGAGGGTGACTGTTCATTTGAAACAGTCTGATGTGAGATTAAGGCCAGTAAAACAAAATATACAGTTGGTTGTTACCATAGGCCAAGGAGTTCCACAGATGATCTGGAAGACATGCATTGCCAAATTAGTACAGTGAGTACGGGTCGAGTGATTATTATGGGGGGACTTCAAGTGGAGATATAGACTGGAAGGAAGAAAGATCTAATGGCAGAAAGGAAATAGAATTTATACACCTACTGAGAGATAATTACTTAAGGCAGCATGTGATGGGGGTAACTAGGGGTGGGAGAGTATTGGACCTGGTCATTGGATCATAAGTGTTATCCATAACCAAGGTGAGAACATTGCCTGCAATTGGTAAAAGTGACCATGCGGTCTTGACTTGGGAGATTGTAAAACATGAGGAATATTCTACCAAGAAGGGGCATTTGTGTAACTACAAGGCAGGTAATTATGACATGCTTAGGAAAAAGCTTAAATCTATACCATGGCATAAAACACTTGTAGGGTAAGGATGTTAGTAGTGCATGGGATATAGTTAAGGGTCATCTAGAGGAAACAGCATTAAATTGTATACCTAGGATAAGGAGAGTTAATTGGGTGGGAGTTAGATGGATGAGTAATTTCATTAAGCACGAGCTGCAAAAGAAGAAAATGCTGTGGAGGGTATATAAAGAGAAAGGTGACCAGAATGGCAAGGAAGGTAAAAGCAGATTTATGAGAAAAGAATTTAGCCGAGCAGGCCAAAGGAAATCCCAAAGAGTTCTTTCGTTATGTGGCAAGTAAGAGGAAGAATGACTATGGAAGATTAACGTTAATGAGTGATGATGGGCATGAGAAGACAGAATCAGTTAAAATAGTTGAGTTACTGAGTGACCACTTTGCAACATATATTCCTAGTGAAGTTACTTTAACCTGTGTGACAGACACTAATGTGGGAACAGAGGTGGAAAAATTGGAGGTTCTTAGGATATTGCAGAATCTTAGTGTAAATACAGCTGTGAGATTAGATGGAATATCAGCTAGGGTTTTGCAAGAAGAATGTGCAAGGAAACTAGCAATGCCTTTGACTAAGCTGTTCAAGTCTCAGCTCCGGTAAAGTTCCAAGGGAATGAAAGGAGGGCAATATCGTTCCTTTGCATAAGGTAGGTTCTAAGACTACAGTAGCAAATTATGAACCAATCAGTATTTGTTCATAATTAGGTTCATAATCATAATCAAGAATGGGTAGATAAAAATATGATACTGTATCAGGGTCAACATGGCTTTGCGAAAGGTTAGTCATGCCTTAGTAATTTACTAACTTTTTATAATAGAGTGGATCCCATTTTCTGAAAGGAGAATGCTGTTACAACTTAAGGGAAACCCTGCTAATATAAATATTGGGTTGTTGCAAACGAAATGGCAGATTTTAAGGACGATTGAAAAAGAAGAAGAATATCTATTTAATCAAAATAATCTCCAGCAGCATCAGTGCATTGTTGCCAACGTGTGGCAAGGTCATTTATACCACATAAAAATCAGTGTGTCTGGAAGTGATGAAGTCCTCCACTGCCCAATGAATTGATGCGTCGTTGGCAAAGTATTTCTTGGACAAAAAATGGCTCAAGTGCCAGAAAAATTTGTAATCTGTTGGGGAAATGTCAGGAGAGTATGGAGGATGAGGCACAATTTCGTATCCCAAATTGTTGATTTGCTGTATGGTTGACACTGGCGTATGTGGTCGGGTGTTATCCTGAAGCAGTAGGACTCCATGTCTATTCACAAGTGCTGGTTGCTTAAGGCACAATTTGTCGTGCATTTGCCGCATATCTGTACAATATCGAACTGCATTTATCCTTTCACCTCGTGGAAGGAATGAGTAGTGAATAACACAAGCGGAAGACCACCATACAGTAAACATCTTCATTGGATGCAGAGGTGCCTTTGGAGTCCTTCCTGGAGCGCCTTTCACTCCCAACTACTGCAACGAACGTGTACGATTGTCGTAGAATATCCACCTCATCCACAGTCACAATTCGTTGCAGGAACCTTTCTTCTTTACTTCTTAAGAGAGAAGAGCACACTTCCAAATGCCGTGCTTTGTTTTCATCAGTGAGTTCGTGAGGCACCCACTTGTCGAGCTTCCTTACTTTTCCTATTATTGCCAAATGCCGTGAAACAGTTGACAAGTGTACATTTAGTGTCTGGGCGATCTCTCGTACAGTTTGTCGTGGATCTGATTCGATTAAATCCTTTAATTCATTCGAATCAATGGAGGAAGGACGATAGCCACGGGGTTCGTTTTGTAGCCTCAAATCTCCCAAGCAAAATTTTGCGAACCAACGCCGAGTCGATCTCTCATTAGTTGTTCCTCCACCGAATGCTTTATTGATGTTTTTTACTGCAGCCGCTGCAGTAACCTTAATTGACTGGGTTCCATGATTGGCTTGATGTTGGTAGTATTCAATGTTTAATGCTCGTTGAACGAAGCAAATACTACAATTGCATCACCCATGTGACGCTGTCACATGACATAAAAAATTTGCATATACCTCAGCGCTTGCTTTCTTCAGCAACCAGTAGAAACCTGTCATTCAACGGCCATTCCATTTGCAACAACCCAGTATCATCCAAGCTTATGCACTCACAACTGACAAAAGTGAAGAAGTAGTTGAAGAGTTTTATGAACACTTAAAAGAGATTAAAAACCTAACAAAGAAACACGAGATAAACCTAATGATGGGTGACTTCAGTGCAAAAGTGGGCAGAGGGGATGATGGAGAAATTGTTGGAGAACATGGCTTAGGTACCAGAAATGAATGAGGAGATCGCCTTGACCAGTTCTGCCAGGAAGAAGATGTAACTATAGCAAACACCTGTTTTAAACTTCCACCCGGAAGACACTTGGAACACTTGGAAATAGCCTCAAGAAAACTGACATAATTTATTTTTGAAAATTATGGAGACAACTACCGTGCTTGAATAAAAACTTTAGTTTAATATAACTAAAATCTACATTCGACGTTTCGACCTTTATGTCAAGGTCATCTTCTGGAGCATAAAACTATACACAGGAAACAAGCTACACTACAGACAAACTGGTTTGTTAAAGATACTGACCAACCGCTACAACAATTGTTGGCCTGACCTCTGATAAAAAAAAAAAAAGGACTAGCGTTGATGTATTATTTTTATTTTTTTTCCACCAGAGGTCAGGCCAACAATTGTTGTAGCGGTTGGTCAGTGTCTTTAACAAATCAGTTTGATTTTAGTGTAGCTTGTTTCCTGTGTATAGTTTTATGCTCCAGAAGATGACCTTGACATAAAGGTCGAAATGTAGATTTTAGTTATATTAAACTAAAGTTTTTATTCAGACACCAGTAGTTGTCTCCATAATTTTCAAAAATGCATTCAGATCACCGTGTAAGCTTAAAAGAAAGGATAACTGACATAACATTGTCAGAAATCAAAATTGACTACATACTGATAAATAAAAATTCTACAGTAGTATAAGTAGTGCAAAGACTTATCCTGAAGCAGATATCTCATCAAACCACAATCTCATAGTTGCAGAAATACGTCTTAGATTAAAATCAGCAAAAAATCACATAAGAAGAAAAAGAAAATTGATGTTGAAAAACTAAAAGACCCAAAGATAAATAAAAGAGCCAAGACAGCTTAACCTGCAATTACAACAGATTATCATAGAATTAAATGAAAGAGTGGAATAGCTTAAAGAATGCTATCGTAATCTTCTTCTTCAATACAACAAGTATTGAAGAAGTGGGTTATGTGATTAATGTAAAACAAAAGGAATGGATGACAAATGAGATTCTTTCTCTTATTGATACTTGCAGAATGTACAAAAACAAACACCTAGTCAAACATACAGAAACACATAACATCATCAAGAAAAAGATAAAAGAAGCAAAGGAAAATTGGATGAAAAAAATTTATTTACCGAGATTGAACTGCTTCAGAAGAAACATGACTGTTTCAATCTTTATAAGAAAATCAATGAAATTTCCAGAAAACTCAGAAAACAAAAAAGCAAACAGTGTAAAAATAGTTCTAGAAGAAGAGAATAAAACACAGATTTGGATAAAATATGTAACAGAACTATTCAATGATACTAGACAGAAGCCTATAAATATAAAAGATAACATTCAAGGACCAGCAATTCTGAAGCGTGAAATAGAGAATGCTATAAGATCAGGTAAAACAGGAAAAGCCAATGGACCAGATGGTGTGCAAACAGAATTTTTAAAATTAATAGAACCAGATAACATCAAACTTCTTGAAAAACTATCGAATAAAATATATGAAAGTGGCGAACTTCCACCAGATCGGCTCAAATCCACATTTATCACTATCCCAAAAAAAAACCAAAGTGAATTCCTGTGGTGACTTCTGACTTATTAGTCTAATGAGCCAAACATTAAAAATATTTTTTGAAAGTAATTCAGAATCGTATCTATAGAAAAAGTGAAGAAACTCTGAATGAAACGCAGTTTGGCTTTCAGAATGGTTTTGGTACTAGAGGACATTTTCTGTCCCCAAATATTGATACAAAAATGCATAGAAAAACAGAAATCTGTCTTTATGTGTTTCATAGATTTCAAAAAAGTGTTCGACAAAGTCAGACACACTAACCTTATTTGTTGAAGGACTTAATAGAAGTCCTTCAACAAATAAGGCTAGGTGAAAAAAAGACATAAGACTAATAAGAAATCTGTATTGAAATCAATCAGCTACCATTCAATTAGACAACATTACCATCAGTGATATTAACATCAAAAGAGGAGTGAGACAGGGATGTGTGCTCTCACCTCTCTTGTTCAACATATACTCGGAGGAATCTTTAAAAAGGCATTGGAGGAATGTCCAATGTCTTTTTAAAGAAGGAATCACAATAAATGGAAAGATTGTTATAATAACCTACGATATGCAGATGACACCATGCTAATTACAGATAACATCACAGATCTCCAAAAACTCATTGACAGAGTATACATAGAAAGCCAAAGAATGGGAATAAATATAAACATCAACAAGACGAAATACATGGTCATCAGCAAACATCCAACTTCATCAATGAAATTGACACTCAATAGGAAAAATATCAAGTGTTAAGGTATAAATATCTTGGTTGCCTGCTTAATGAAAGGTGCGATCCTGAAATAGATATAAAGGCAAGGATTAAGGTTGCGTGGCAGTCCTTTATGAAAACGAGAACATGATTCTGCAATAAAGTTCTAAACATAGATGTCAGGTATGGAATACTGAAGTGCTACATCTGGTCCATTCTGCTCTATAGAGTTGAAACATGGACACTGAACATGACACCCATTAAGAAAATTGAAGCCTTTGAGATGTGGCTATATAGAAGAATGCTAAAAGATCATGGACAGAAAAAATTACCAATGAAGATGTCTTAAAATCCATTGGCAAAGCCAAAGATCTCATACAAATAATCAAGAAACGAAAAACATATCTTGGCCACATCATGAGAAATGGCAAATACCAACTTCTACAAACTATTTTGGTAGGAAGAATCGATCACAAAGGAGCTAGAGGAAGAAAAAGAATATCTTGGTTTGAATATCTATTTTTTTTTTGTCTTTACTTCAGCATCATGATGACAGACTCAAATAGACATAGTGCTACTGTAGTTAAAATAGAAAACAAACCCCCCCCCTCAAAAAAAAAAAAAACTGAGAATACATCATAGAAGGAACAAAATCTCTTCCATTCACCAATATTCATGACAAATTACCGCAACCCTTACTGCCTTAGAAGATTGAAATGAAAGATCTGATAATGTTTGAGTCTTGACGGTAACAGATTGATTTGGAGGAAAATTGTAGATAGGAAGTTAGTGATGATGTAAGTTTTTCATGTAGTACTATCATATCCTGTACACCCCTTGAGGATACATATCAGGAATTTGATGATGATTTCCCGACATTTTGATGTTCATTATCTAGAGTATATTCACTGCTTGGAAAGAAGTCAACAGACACCATACTCACAGTGTGAGGAACAAACAGGTGCCACCTTAATAAGATGTAGGACCTAATTTAGCTGCAAAGACTGAAGCAGTCCTGTGGGACATGGATTCGACAAGCATATGACAGCAATCAATGGGAATTTTAGACCATTAGGCATGTAATGAGGTCCTGGACTGTTGTGGGATGCATGCCCTTGACCTCACCCCGACCCTCCAGTTCAGTTCCGTAGAAGGGCTACAAAGGAAGCATTGCATTGGAGTTCTGAGTTCTCTACCTTACAAATAGAGAACTGACTTCCTTTTCCATTGGCTGTCATGACTTCTGGTCCCTAGCAAAAGCTGTTGAGTAATTTCCGTTCATCTGTGCTCTCACCTCTCTCTCTCTCTCACCAAAATGGTAGCATTGCAACATCACCTGGGGATAGGGCTAGCCTACTGGCATCATCTTCTTATCTGGCTCCTGCATAGATGACTGAGTAAATCATCTTCACCTTTACCTGGAACATAGTCACTCGCCTCTGGTAGCTTTCTGCTATAACTTATCAGAAGAATCTTGAATGATCTGGATACTAAAAAGGCTTCTGGTCTTGATATTATCCCACCAATTGTGTTAAATATAATATAGTGTAGAGATGATGAAGCACAGGAATTAGTTCAGTTGAAATCCATCCCACAGTACAGAAGCAAGCCCATGTACAGCTGATTCGAGAGAGAGAGAGAATTAAAGTATCTACTATTAAACTATGAACCTATTGCTCTCACATCAGTGCTGTTTAAAGTAATTTATTTATTCTTATGGCAAAAGGATTACAGAACAGCTACAGGTAATGTCCAGTCTGGAAAGCCAATCCAAGGCCTCATCTGTCACCTTGTGGATGTCCTGTAGACCACCACCGTGAAATTTGCACCTTGGGCAGTCGTTCACAATATGAGTAATCGTCTGAGCCACGGGAGAACAATCACAATAAGGGTGGTCTAACAGCCCCCATTTATGTAGTAGGTAGCCACATCTGCCCTGGTTAGTTTTGATCCTGTTGATTGATGACCAAATCTTCCTGGGAAGAGCAAAACCAGGCTGCAGAGCATAGGGATCTTCTACTAGGAAGCCGTTTATTGGGAGATTGTTGAACCAGTATCCTCTCCACATGTGAGGTGTTGATGACAGGGCAGCTGAAGAGAGTTCGTCTATGGACCAGAAAGACTTTGTAGATTTTGGGCGAAGACTAGGTGGATTTATGAGTCTGGTGCAGGGGCAGGAGTGGGTTGCTCATTGCTTTACTAAATTCTTTAATCGAGGCTTGTCTTCTCCATATGTTTGGTGGAGCAATGTTAGATAGGACAGGCAGCCAGGAGAGAGGGGTGCTTCTCACTGTCCCACTAATTGTGCACATGGTAGAGTTTAGCTGGGTGTCTATAATGTTAGTGTGTGCACTTCTTTCCCAGACAGGGGCACAATATTCTGCTGCAGAGAATGCGAGGGCTAGTGCAGACGACCTTAAGACTTCTGCACCACAACCCCAGGTTGTTCCAGCAAGCCTTGAAATGATATTGTTTCTCGTTTTAATTTTGTTGGACAGGCTGGTGATGTGCCTTTTATAGGTTAGGCTTCTGTCCAGGCTCACTCCAAGGTATTTCGGGTGAGGCTTGTGTTCTACCGTTTTTCCACAGAAAGGAAGGTTGAGGTGTCGATTTGCCTCTGCATTGTTCAGGTGAAATACTGTGGACACAGTTTTTGTTGGATTTGGCATCAAGTACCACTGCTCGAAGTCCTCTTCCGGGATGTTTCAGGTCTGTGTTTAAGGTGGATTCCAGGTTGGCAAAGGAGGTAGATTGATGTAGGATAGCTAGGTCATCAGCATACATATACTTGCTTGAACCGGTATATGGTAAGTCGTATGCATAGATGTTAAAAAGTAAAGGGGGTAACACAGAGCCCTGAGGGAGGCCGTTGTGAAGGAATCTGGGCCTGTTCTTTTTTCTGCCAATATGGACCCAGATCTTTCTTTTGGAGAGAATGGATTCAAAAAGCCGGAAAGATTTTTTGCACCTTATAATATTTCCTATCTTCATGAGGAGCCCCTGAACCAGACTTTTTTGGTTCAGGGGCTCCTCATAAAGGACAACACCTGACCTAACATCATAAGCTGATGTTAGGTCAATGAAAGTGGCTCCAGATTTAAGTTTCTTTTGGAAGCCTGCTTCAATCTGTGTTGTCAGGGCCAGGACCTGTTCACAGCAACTTCTTCCTGGCCTGAAGCCAGCTTGTTCAATCGGGAGTGCTCTTTCGATGAGTGGTGAAATTCTTTTAAGGAGAATTCTTTCAAAGAGCTTAAAGGTGGAGCAAAGCAAGTAGATAGGTCATAGATTTTTCACATCATTTGGATCTTTCCCTGGTTTGGGCATGGCAATTATTTTGGCTTCCTGCCACAAATTTGGTAGTTTACCAGTCATTATAATTTTTGAGAAATTATAATGACTGGTGGCCAACCATGTTTGGCCTTGTTGACCGAGATGTTTTAGAAACTGAGGGAGGATACCATCCACTCCTGCAGCCTTGCTATTCTTGAGTTTTAAGGCTACCTGTATCTTCCAGAGATACTGGGTGTACAAGTTCAGGAAGCTCGGGGCCCGTCTTCAGGATTTGTCTGATGGAAGATTGCACAGTAATTTTCCTGATAGAGCTGGGATGTAACTTGGAGGTTTTCAATAAATAATTAGCCATTTGATCAGGAGTTATCTCTGTTGTTTTGTGTGTTGTTGGTTCTGCTCCACCTAATTTTCTCAGAAGTGACCAGCTTTTCCGGCTAGATGTGGTGAAATCGAGTTCATGGATGGTTGAGATCCATCTTTCCTGTCTGTTTTTATCCAGCATTGCTACGAGCTCTCAGCATCATTTGGGTCTTCAGTTTTTTCATATTTGGCTAAAAGTTCCTCAGTTTCTCTATTTCAGCATGAGATCTATTGTTTTCTGTAGCCTCTAGGAATAGAGGCTTTGGCTGCAGTTTTGATTAGTTTAACGAATCTTGGATAGCAGTTAGGAGTGGGTGGAATTGCTCTAATGATTTGCTCGATTTGTTTCTGAAATGCATTCCAGTTAGACCTGCAAAGGTTCCATCTAGTGATTGGTGTTCAGCTGATGACTGGGATTGATGTGCCTGTCTCTATTAGTGTAGGACTATGCTGACTATTAGGGAATCTGTTGAGGATGGTTCTGGTTGTTGGCAGAGGGTGGTCTTCAGAGCCTTTAGAGACTATGCACAGATCTGGGGTGTAGGTTTTGTTCCACCTGGCTGAGTGGAGAGTGCCTTCCTGCTTGGCATCGTAAATCAAATACAGGTTATATGTATCCATCCAGTTAACTAGATTATTACTGTCCTGGTTGTTAGAGGAATAGCCCCACATGGTGTGATGAGAGTTGAAGTCACCAACATAGATAGTAGGGTGAAGTGGTGGCCGGTACATCTGATCAGGTCAGGATTGCAATGGTGGTTTGTAGACATTGTAGATGGTGGTATTTTCAACTTTAATACCGATGGAGTATTCTGCATCAGGTACACATAGGGTTATGTCCTTGAGGTCAGGCCGGATGTAGGTTGCCAGGCCATGCTTGGGATGGCAGTTATAAGACACGAGAATTAGGCCTGGGATCTTTAGTCTATTGAGGGCTGTGTCAGGCACGTGGGTTTCCTGGAGAGCTAAGACGTCAACTGCTTTGTCTTTGGCTATTTTGCCGATAGCTTTGGATTTAGATAGTCCTTCTATGTTTAGGGAACATACCTTGAGAGAATGTTGTTTAGGGGACTGTAACTTATTTTTCGAAGCTTGCCCTTCACCCAAACAAGCAACACAATCCTTGTTTTTCTGGGCGACGATTGAGCTGGCATGGAGCTTTTTAAGTTTTGTATTCATTATACTTAAATATAAAGAGCCAGTAGGCTTCATTTCGGCGATATAAACATTATCTAAATTAAGGGGATATTAAATCCCACATGGTTCTAAAACCGAATAAGAAACTCAAAGATTGGAATCAGAGAGTTTCATGCCGAATATAGTAAACTATAAAAGTATTGGCGATTACTAGCGTGAGCTAATGCAAGTAGTCCTAGTATGTAGTACAATCTCGGGCAACTTGCAGCAAAGGTGCTAAAGTTCTGATCACTATTCTTGGTATTTTCCATAATATAAAAACACATTTCCTAGGAATTTCCTAAGAAGCCTGAATGGCAAAGAAATGGAGCTAGCTGAGGAATTAGATAAGTACCAGATCGACATAATAGGGGTGACTGAAACAAAAAAGACCAAAACTGGTGAGATCTTTCTGAGCAATAAATACAAAATGTTATATTCAGGCAATGACAATCAAGGAAAAGAAGGAGTAGCCATAGTATTCAACACAAAATACGAGGCTAATCTTCTTGAATGGCAGTCAGTCTCAAGTAGAGTAATGTGGGCAAATATGAGAATGGGGAACTGGACAATGAGACTTATTTGTGCCTATGGTCCCACAGAAGGTTCTACTAAGGTAGAAGTGGAGGAATTTTTTGAGGCTTTAGAAAAAGCAACTGACACAATGAAAAAGGAAAAGTTGGTCCTTGTTGGGGATCTAAATAGTAGAGTAGGAAATGATTGTGAGACATACAAAAATATTTTGGGAAAATTTGGAGAAAAGAGCAAAGCTAATAATAATGGCAAATATCTGTTGGATTTCTGCTCTGGACATGGACTGGTTATTACTAACACCATGTTCCAACATAAAAATGTGCACAAATTCACATGGAGAGAAGAGGCTAGGAATAAGAAAAGTCTCATTGACTATGTTATTGTTGATAGTGATGTTTTCTCCCTGGTGCAGGACACCAGAGTGTACAGAGGATTTGAAATTGGAAGTGATCACTATTTAGTCTTGAGCAGGATAAAATTGAATTTCATATTGAAAAGAATAACATGTAAGAAAGTTTTAAAGCGAATAAAAGTTGAGCAGCTCTCAGATGTGAACTGTAGACTAAAATACAGAAATATTATTGAAAAGAAAATGAAAGAGTTTGAGAACAGGAATCAAACCTTGGAGATTCAGTGGCAAACTCTGAAGGAAACATTGATTGATTCTGCCAGAGAGGCATGTGGTGAGGTTGTGTGCAAGGATAAAAAAATTAGAACTCCCTGGTGGACACAGGAAGTCAAAGAGGCAGTGAAGGAAAAGAAGAAAGCATATCAAAAGTTCCTGGCAAATAAGTCAGCTTTTACTCTTACAGAATACAGAGACAAATGTAAGAAAGCTAAACAGTGTGTAAAACTAGCTAAACAAAAGTCATGGGAGGACTTTGGCAAGAATATAGAAAATAAATATCAAGAAGGTGGCAAAATATTCTGGAGGTTGTTGAAGAAGCTTAGGAATGGAGGAAAGAGTGCTGTAAAAGGAATTAGAGATGATAAAGGTGAAATGAAAACAGGAGAAAAAGATATCCTTGAAGTATGGAGTAATTACTTTGAAAAACTGCTAAATGAAACAAGCAGTGATGACAGCACAGTGGTAAAAAACACTGACCAGGCATGCAGTCAGGAATACATATCCATACTTGAAGTAGAAAAAGCCATCAAAGGCTTGAAATGTGGAAAGGCAGCAGGAGTAGATGATATTCGACCAGAAATGCTGAAGTATGGTGGTATAAGAGTCTTACAGTGGCTGCACTGCATAGTTCAGAAAGCCTGGACAGAGGGACGAATTCCCGATGATTGGAGTAGAGCTCTCATAGTACCCATATATAAAAAGGGAAATAAAACTGAATGTGAGAATTACAGAGGTATTTCCCTACTGAGTGTTCCTGGCAAGATCTATGCAAGTATACTTGAGAAACGGTTGAGAAAAATTGTGGAAGAAAAGCTTGGTGAAGAACAAGCTGGATTCAGGCCAAATAGAGGCTGTCAGGATCAGATCTTCACTTTACGACAAATAGTCGAGAAAGCATGGGAATATAACAAAGATCTGTATTTAAGTTTTGTCGATTTGGAAAAGGCATATGACAAGGTGCCAAGAGAGAAGCTATTCAATACGCTGCAGTTATATGGTGTCAATGGGGCATTATATCAAGCAATACTTAGTCTTTATTTGAGTTGCAAGTCAGCAGTTAGAATTGAAGGAAGTACAGGAAGATGGTTTAATGTTAAATCTGGTGTGAGACAAGGATGTACATTATCCCCTCTGTTATTCATTATCTATATGGATCACATTATGAAGGAATGTGGTATTCAACCTGATATCAAAATTGGAGATGTTAATGTCAGCTCTTTGCTTTATGCGGATGATGTTATACTTCTAAATAAATCCGCTACAAGTCTGGAAGATTCTCTGACTAAATTGAATAGCTGTTGTAATAGATATGGTATGAAGGTCAGCAATAAAAAGTCAAAGACAATGAAAATAGGCAGAATCATTGAAAATGTCAACTGTGTTGTGAATGGAGAACCTGTGGAACAAGTAAAACATTTCAGCTACTTAGGCACAATTTTTACTGAAGATGGTAAACTAAATATAGAAATAGACAACAGAATCAGCAAAGCTGGTATGGTGGGAAGTCAATTGAATAAATTCATATGGAATAAGAAAGAAATTAGTCGGAACACTAAATTAGCTGTATACAAGACTGTGTTCAAACCAATTTTAACTTATGGATCTGAGAGCTGGGTCAGAAGTAAAACACTTGACCAAAGACTAGAGACCGCAGATACGAGAGTCCTGAGAAAGATTATAGGCATGAACAGATGGCATCAATGGCAATATCATATTAAAAATGAGGATATTAGGAAAGAACTTGACATTGTCAGCATCCAGGAATGCGTTAGCAGAGCTAATCTCAGATGGTATGGTCACTTAAATAGAATGGGAGAGGAAAGATTAGCAAAACAACTGTTCTCTGCCAGGTTGGCAGGAAAACGACCCAGAGGAAGACCAAGATATAGGTGGATTGATACGGTACAAAGTGCCTTAGACGATAGAAATATAAGATCTGATAATGTTGGAGTCTTGACAAGTAACAGACTGATTTGGAGGAAAATTGTAGATAGGAAGTTAGTAATGATGTAATTTTTTTCATGTAGTACTGTCATATCCTGTACACCCCTTGAGGGTACATGACAGGAATTTGATGATGATGATGATGATGATGATTTCCTAGGAAATGTATGCTGTTATTACATTATGGTGGGAGGTCACTACCCAGACCAGTTTCAGCCTTTTTTGAGGCTTCATCAGTGAGTAGCTAGACCATATAAATACCAAAGGGTATAGCGATTTCATGCCGAATATAGTTTACTATATTCGGCATGAAACACTCTGATTCCAATCTTTGAGTTTCTTATTCAGTTTTAAAACAATGTGGGATTTAATATCCCCTTAATTTAAATAGTATTCATTATAGTTGCTGTAAGTGGTCCAGGAGGCTTGGTACCTTTGGATGCCTTGTTTGAGACATTAGCTTCATGTTACATGTGATTCATCTCTGGGGCTTCTTTTGTCTGAAGAAGGGGTGGGGCAGGAAGGCTGTCTCAATACTCCTTGTTTAAAGTAATGGAGAAGTTTATCAATAGTCAGCTTCAGTGGATCTTCACAGGAAGTATAGATCATCATCATCAAATTCTTGATATGTACCCTCAAGGGGTGTACAGGATATGATAGTACTACATGAAAAACTTACATCATTACTAACTTCCTATCTACAATTTTCCTCCAAATCAATCTGTTACTTGCAGGTGTAAACTTTTGTGGCTAATTGGTTCAAAAGACATATTTCGGTGATTACACCACATTTTTTTATTATTCAGTTCTATAAAACACTGAAATAATAGTTCCCGACAAGTTTCGTAAATCGTAGGATTTACATCTTCAGGGGGTAAATAGTATAACTTAAAGTTTAAACAAGAGAATTAATAAATACAAATCATAACCATCTGGCTATTCATAAAACTCAAATAACAGGATGCAGATATATAATGTTATTCATGTTGAACAATACTGGATGATGTCACGTGTGCTTGTTCTCGTTCATACAGTCTGAGCTCAACCACACTTGATGGAGAATTAAACCTTGATTTTTATTGCATTGGGTTGGGTTTTTTAGCATATTAGCAGCTTCTTTAAATTTTCTTATATAACTGTTGTTTTCTATGTATGACATCGTCGTTTTTTGCCAGAGTACATCGTGTCCAGTGGAAGTGGTATGGAAAGCAAGACCCGTTTTTTGTTCTCTTTTGTATTGTACGTCTTTCTGGTGTTCAGCCATGCGTATTTCTCCAGATCTTCCTGTCTGTCCTACGTAGCAAATCCCTCAAGAGCAATGGATTTTGTAGACTCCTGGTTTTTTAAGAGGATGATGAGGTGGTTTTGGTGGATGTAGGAATCTTGAGATTTTCTCCATAGGAAGGAAGGCTGCTACTTTTATGTTGTATTTGTTCATTATGGCTAGCTTGTCTGTAACGTTTTTGATATAAGGAAGCGAGATTGCATTTTTGTAATCCTGTTTTATTGTGTTGTTAGCTGGAGGCATTTTAAGGATTCTCTTGATGGTTTTTGTTTCATATCCATTCTGTTAGAGGATTTGTGTTAAGTATTTTAGTTCTTCATTACATCTTTCTTGTGTGCTGGAGATATTGTATTAAGCTTATTTTTTGTGAAGGATGGTGGTGTGAGGTTGCATTTAGAAATCTTCCGGTGTTTTTAGGCTTCCTATATACTGAGAAGGAGAGTTTACTTTCTTCATTAACTTCTAATAGAATATCCAGAAAAGGAAGTTTTTTATTTTTTTCTTGTTCTAAAGTGAATTTTATGGTGTTGTGCAAATTGTTGAGATAATCTTTGAAATTGATAAGTTCATCTGTTGTTCCACTGAATATGATGAAAATATCGTCCACATAGCATAGCCATATTTTTGGTTTTTTATGGTAATTCTTAAGAGCATTGTTTTCAAATTTTTCCATAAATAGGTTTGCTAATACCGGTGATAATGATGAACCCATTGCCAGCCCTTCTTTTTGTTCCCAGATTCTATCTTTATAGGTGAAAAAAGTATTGTTTATACAATGTTTAAAAAGATTCAAGATGTCCGGAGGGAAGAGGTCTTCTAGGAGATTCAAAATTTTTTGTCTCGGGACGTTTATAAACAAGCTGATAACGTTGAGACTTGCTAAGATGTCTGTTGGACCAATATGTATATCTTTCACTTTTTCTATGAAATGTTTACTATTTTTTATGAGGGAAGATGTTTTTCCTATATGTTGTGAGATCATGTTGGTGAGGTATTTCGCCAAGTTGGAAGTCGGTGAATCTCTTCCATCTACTATTCTTAAAGGTATATCTGTCTTGTGGATCTTTGGAACACCATATATTCTTGGTATCAAAGGATGTTTTGATTGTAAGCACAACAGATGAACTTATCAATTTCAAAGATTATCTCAACAATTTGCACAACACCATAAAATTCACTTTAGAACAAGAAAAAAATAAAAAACTTCCTTTTCTGGATATTCTATTAGAAGTTAATGAAGAAAATAAACTCTCCTTCTCAGTATATAGGAAGCCTACAAACACCGGAAGATTTCTAAATGCAACCTCACACCACCATCCTTCACAAAAAATAAGCTTAATTAAAACTCTTCGAGACAGAGCATACAATATCTCTAGCACACAAGAAAGATGTAATGAAGAACCAAAATACTTGACACAAATCCTCCAACAGAATGGATATGAAACAAAAACCATCAAGAGAATCCTTAAAATGCCTCCAGCTAACAACACAATAAAACAGGATTACAAAAATGCAATCTCGCTTCCTTATATCAAAAACGTTACAGACAAGCTAGCCAAATTAATGAACAAACACAACATAAAAGTAGCAGCCTTCCTTCCTATGGAGAAAATCTCAAGATTCCTACATCCACCAAAACCACCTCATCATCCTCTTAAAAAACCAGGAGTCTACAAAATTCATTGCTCTTGCGGGATTTGCTACGTAGGATAGACAGGAAGATCTGGAGAAATACGCATGGCTGAACACCAAAAAGACGTACAATGCAAAAGAGAACAAAAAACGGGTCTTGCTTTCCATACCACTTCCACTGGACACGATGTACTCTGGCAAAAAACGACGATGTCATACATAGAAAACAACAGTTATATAAGAAACTTTAAAGAAGCTGCTAATATGCTAAAAAACCCAACCCAATGCAATAAAAATCATAAAAATCAATTTAAGTGACCATACCACCCGAGATTAGCTCTGCTAACACATTCCTGGTTGCTAACAATGTCAAACTTGACAAGTTAGCATTGTTAAGTTGACAAAGTTCTTTCCTAATATTCTCATTTTTAATATGATATTGCCATTGATGCCATCTGTTCACACACCTAATCTTTCTCGGGACTCTCATATCTGCGGTCTCTAGTCTTTGGTCAAGTGTTTTATTTCTAACCCAGCTCTTAGATCCATAAGTTAAAATTGGTTTGAACACGGTCTTGTATACAGCCAATTTAGTGTTTTGACCAATTTCTCTCTTATTCCATATAAATTTATTCAATTGACTTCCTACCATCTAGCTTTGTTGATTCTATTGTTTATTTCCATATTTAATTTACCATCTTCATTAAAAATCGTGTTTAAGTAGCTGAAATGTCTTACTTGTTCTATAGGTTTTCCGTTACCAACAAAGTTGACATTTTCAATGCTTCTGCCTATTTTCATTATCTTTGTCTTGTTATTGCTGACCTTCATACCATATCTATTACAACAGTTATTCAATTTAGTCAGGGAATCTTGCAAACTTGTAGCAGATTTATTTAGAAGTATAACATCGTCCGCATGAAGCAAAGAGCTGAGATTAACATCTGCAATTCTGATATCAGGTTTAATACCACTTTCCTTCATAATGTGATCCATATAGATAATGAATAACTGAGGGACTAATGTACGTCCTTGTCTGACACCAGATTTAACATTAAACCATCTTCCTATACTTCAATTCTAACTGCTGACTTACTACTCAAGTAAAGACTAAGTATTGCTTGATATAATTCCCCATTCACACCAAATCGAGTAAAACGTTTTGACTATTTAAAAGTAATTATTGGCTGGCAATTGAATATGGAAATGGATAATAGGATAAGAGAAGCTAGTATGATGGACAACCAGTTGAATAAATTAAAATGGAACAAGAGAGTTATTAGCCAAAATACCAAGCTAGTAGTATACAAGAAAATGTTCAAATCAGTTTTAACTTATGGATTAGAAAGTTGGGTTGGAAATAAAATAGTTGAGTGCAGATATGAGATTTCTGGGAAGAATTAGGAAATATATGTCATGAATGGCAAAATTAGATTAACCTCCCTACCGGTCGTGGTGGATGAAATAGTGAAACCAAATTGCACTTCTTATCCATGTTATTCAATGGGTATTACAGAATCGTATCCAGATTTAGCTGGACGTCTGTAGATGTCATGGAGGTTGGTGGTGGGAGGATAAAAATCATAGTAGAAAGGAACCTGACACAATAAGTATTCAGCCATTAGTCACTTAAAGTGAATGAGTATACATGAAAGGTTAGAAAATCAGGTGTATAATATAGTGTGAAGAATGGAGGAAAAAGAGAAAGCTCTCACTGGATTGATACAGTTAGTAGTCCTGTAGAAGATAGACATATAGAAGTGGACGGTATTTGTGAGCTGACATATACATATAAACAGATTAATTTGGAAGAAAATCATTGATGGGAAGCTAGAAATGTCAGGTTAATTATATAATAATCTCATTAGTATCCTGTACATCTTTTGAGGGTGCATATCAGGAACAGTTACGATGATGATACATGAACCAGAATATCTCATCTCATCCATGATGCTAAAATGTATGTTATGTTTACAAACTTTTCTAGGTGAAATTCAAATAATATAAGCATTTCTGCAAGAGAATTATATCTCATATACCTCTGGATATTTTAAAAGGATGTAGATCGTGTTGGCAATTTTGAGCTCTCCAAGGACTGGAGTCTATAGTTTTAGTATATGTTTGAATATCATTTGTATGGAACATTTTTTCTCAGAGGGCTTTGCCACTGCATGTTGAACACTTGTTATGCAGGATTACATTGTTTTCTTTGTATGAGGGTTAATTTAAAAATTCAATGTTTGGTTAAGTCTTGTATTCCTGTCAGTAAAACCTTTTTTCTTGATGTGTTTGATAAGTTGGGTTACTTCATCTGAAACCGCTTCAATAGTAGCAAAGCATTTTTCATGGTTATTTCAACATTAATGAATAGATCCAAGCCTGGAGGGCCTGTTTCAGGATTCTATCAGAGTGAGGAAGCACTTGTCCATACTTTACCATGAGACCATATACCTAACACGAAATTTGTGGCTTGTTATAGAATGAATGTTGGTCCTTATGCACTATCTGACCTTTGTTGGATTCCTCTTCCATTTAGAAGTCGTATTAACAAAACACGAGAACACCAGAAATAGAAAACAAGCACACAGTGGTTTTACTTAGTCTAGCTCGCAACTGATGATTTAACATTTCATCATCCCTCTGGCGAAGCATGCATGAAAAGTGTATGCATGCATTTTCCTCATATTAAAAACCTTTTAAATAATTCTTGGGTG
Organism: Typopeltis vanoorti; assembly: GCF_054136105.1. Taxonomy (NCBI): domain Eukaryota; kingdom Metazoa; phylum Arthropoda; class Arachnida; order Uropygi; family Thelyphonidae; genus Typopeltis; species Typopeltis vanoorti. The sequence continues at coordinate 73,930,045 of NC_143557.1, read as the reverse complement.
TCTCTCTCTGCTCTACCCAATTAGCCAAAACTATATAAAGAGATGATCTGATTCAATCTTTTGCTTTTCTTTTCATAAGTTTAGTGCTATGTGTTCCATTTTTGATAGCATGTTTTTTGACTGGAATGGAGCATGTCATTTATGTCTTGCATAAGTTATCTTCACATATTTAAAGATATGTTTCTTCTCCTCCTGATGATGCCAAAGATTGGTAAAATGCAGAATGTCAGTAAGTTTTAATAAACCTGAGTTGTATGTTCAGCAAAGAGAAGCACTGCATGGAAGTAATTAACTGTTACTTGTTGAGATCTCATCATATTAGGTAGAAAATCAGAATACATATGAGGGTTGTTTGAAAAGTTTGGTAAAAAAAATAAGTTAAACACATTTTTTGGAAAAAATCACCTTTATTTCTCAACATAGTCTCCATCGAGGTCTACATATTTGGTCCAGTGAGTTTCCAATTTTTTCATCCAATCTAAAAAGTAGGATTTATCAAATTGTGCAAAATAGTCATTGACAACTTTGAGGACATCCTCATTTGAAGAAAATTTTTTCCCACTGAGCAAAATTTTTAAGTTTGGGAATAAGTCACACGGGGCTAAGCCTGGAAAATACAGTGGATGTGGAACCAGTTTGAACCTCAATTCGTGCAATTTTGCCATTGCAACAGCCAATGTGTGGGACGGTGCATTGTGTTGATGAAAGAGCACTTTTTTGTGCTTCAATCTTGGCCATTTTATCTTCAGTTCTTTTAAACATTCCAACAATGATGTATAATAGACTCCTGTTATTGTCTTACCCTTTTCCAAATAGTCTATCATGATAATTCCTTGGGAATCCCAAAAAACTTGCCATCACCTTCCTAGCTGACAAAACGGTCTTCACTTTTTTTGGTGTTCTTACATTGGGATTGTGCACTGTTTTGACTGCTGCTTGGACTAAGGTATCTAGTGGTGGATCCAAGTTTCATCCACAGTCACATATAGATGCAAAAATTCCTGCGAATTGCGATTAAAGATCACCAAATGCTGCATTGAAATGTCTTTTCACATGCATTTTTGATCGACAGGCAACAATCATGGCATCCGTCGTGCACACAGGTTTTTCATATGCAATTTTTCATGCGGGACCAGTTCAGTAGAGATGCCTGCAACCTCAAGCACTTTCACTCAGCGGTCTTCCATAACGATGCCATGGATTTTGTCAATCATTTCCTTCATAGTGATCTCAGTCGGGTTGAAAACATACGACCACGTTTAAACTCATTTATTCAAAAATAAATAGTCTTCAATGCTGGTGCAGAGTCCCCATGAACTGCATCTAACTCGGCTTTGATCTGCGTGGCTGTCCACTTCTTCAGATAAAAGTGTTTTATCATTGCACGAAACTCGTTTTTCTCCATTTTTATGAAAAATGCAAACATGGCTAAAAGTTTGCCAGGGTCATGAAAAAGATGATACGTTCCGACACTGGTATGAATGAACGAACTGTGTCACCATCTGTTGGAAATTTACCAAACTTTTCAAACAGTCCTCGTATAGCAGAAGACATTTTTCATGGAAGTTCTTTCTCGTAGTGGCCTGTCAATCTGTCCTAAAATTACATTCATTTTTGCATAAAATTAAATAATCATAATTAATGGTATATATTTTTCATTAAATGTTTCTTAAACCATGAAGAAAACCAGAATATCTAAAGCAGAAAACATATTTCATGTCTGAAAGTTTTTTGTTAGTGGATTACGAATTTATCCTAAAATTACATTAATTTTTGAATAACATTAATTATAATTGGTGGTGTACATTTTTCAGTTAAACTTTCTTAATCCGTTATTTGTTTGTTTTACAGTTGTTACAACGTGTATTTAGTATAATGAGAGAAAAGAATCCTGATATGGTTGCTGGGGAGAAAAGAAGATTTGTTATGAGGCCTCCACAAGTTCTGAGAGTTGGAACAAAGAAAACTTCCTTTGCAAATTTCCTAGAAATATGTAAAATGTAAGCAAATTTTTTTATTTAGCTCATATTTACTTATTATTAATATTCTTATACATAGTGCTTCTTATTTCTCCCTAATTCAACAAACTGTTCTGAACTTTTTTTCCCATCCACCATTCCAACGGTAAAGTTATTCCTCTTGTTATCTTTTTACTGGCTAATTTATTTCATTTTGATGGTGTACTCGAAATGAGAAACATGCTGAGCAGTGTCCACATCTGTCTTACATTCACATTCAAAAGATATAAGATCCTTCTAGGATTTCTGATTGTACTACATACTATGCCACTCACTTGGCCCATAGACGACTCAACTCTCTCAATCAACTCCAGTTCTGAAATTCCAAATGGGATGATCCTCTGCAATTAGAATATGTATCTCATTTTAGTTAGTGATAAATTTTTGTGTAATATTTTAGACTTTAAACCTGTGAACAATCGGCTGTGCACTATTAGAGTTAAGGGACATTTCGAAATGTGTCTATTGTGAACTGTCATGCGCCTACGGAAGAGAGTTCGGAGGAAGCTAAAGATTGTTTCTATGAAGTGCTTGAGCGTACTTGTGCTAATCTACCATCCTATGACGTCAAGCTAGTAGTGGGAGATTTCAACGCGAAGCTGGGGAGAGAGCACGTATGGCGCCCTTTCATGGGTTGTGAGAGCCTACATGAAGAGTGCTATGATAACGGAATCTGACTTGCGAGTTTTGCCACGGCTACGGGATGCTTTGTAAAGAGCACTATGTTTGCGCATAAAGACGTCCACAAGCAGACCTGGAGATCGCCGGACGGTATAACAGCTAACCAAATAGACCATGTACTAGTGTATCGATGTCACCACAGCTCCATCTCGGATGTGAGAAGTTTCAGAGGAGCAGATGGAGATAGCAACCACTATCGTAGCCTACGATTTCAGGCATAAAATTGCAGTTCAGAAGCCCACAATTCCTACCATACGGTCGGCACGGGACCTGGACAAGTTGAACACAGCAGAAGGCAAGCGGGCTTTCCAGTTAGAGTTGCAGAATCGTTTTGGGGAGGTACAGGAGGAAGAGGATGATCCAGATGGGATGTGGGACACCATCAAAAATACAGTGGCGTTAGCTGTCTCGAGAACTGTGGGAAAGAGAAAGAAGAGGAGAAAAGCAATGTTTAATAGAGTGTGAAGAAGCTGTAGCCAAATGAAAGGAAGCACTATTGAACTACCTAGCGGATAGCAGGAAGAAAGCTGCATATGAGAGGGTGAGAATAGTGGTGAATACATATCTACACAGGAAAAGTGGAAGTATCTTAATGAGAAAGTGGCTAGTATAGAGAGAAATAAGATGACAAATAATGGACGGGAGATGTACCGGACGATCAAAGCCATGCGAGGTGCCCAGACACAAGTGGCAACCATAAGATATGAGAGTGGAAATCTATTAACAAACTCAAACTATGCTTTCACTCGGCTGTGTAGATATTTCGCGAACTTGCTGAATGTCAATGCTGGAACGTCAATATCGGAGGATTATACTCCTTATCGAAATGCTGAACCATTTATTGAAGAGCCGACATTTAGTGAGATTACTTGTGCTATCCGCATGCTGAAAAATAATAAAGCTCCAGGAGTGGACTGCATACTGGCAGAGCTCCTGAAGAATAGTGGAGACGTCCTGCTGGAGCAGCTGCACTGGCTTATCTTGATGACCTGGCGAGAAGAACGGCTGCCGGACGAGTGGAAGGAGTCGCTGATCACCCCATTATATAAGAAAAGAGATAAGGCTCAATGCGGCAACTATAAGGGCATCTCACTGCTGTCTACTAGCTACAAGTTGCTGTCTAACATCATGCTAATGTGCCTCACACCATATGCAGAAGAGTGCCTTGGTGACTACCAGACGGGCTTCAGGAGGAACCATTCTACAATAGACCAATTCTTCATGCTGCGCCAAGTTTTTGAAAAGTGCTGGGAATATAACTGGGAAGTTCATAATATTTTCATAGACTTTTCTAAAGCCTATGACTCAATAATAGGTCCAAAAATATGGCAGGTGTTAGAAGAGCTGGGAATTCCTCAAACTCCGAAAAATGGTGCAGGTGTGCGTGGCTGGTTCGAGAGCAAGAGTGAAAGCAGAAGGTGACCTGTTGGACCCATTTGAAGTACAGACCGGTGTGAAGCAGGGTGATGGACTTTATCCGATTCTCTCCAATCTAGTGTTGGCAAAAGTAATTAGAAACACACAGCAAGTGGCAGGTGGAGTTGACATGGGGGTGCAAGTTAGGATTCTTGGCTACGCAGACCTGAACGTCATGGCGCATCAATGGGACGATGCAGTGGCATTGGTTGCTGCTATTGAAGTAACTGCAGAAGAAGTTGGCCTGAAGATAAATGCCGAGAAGACAAAATATCTTTTTATGAGTCACCATGTTGCTCAAGATCCAAAGGGAGCTACACAGTTTCAGAGGGTGAAGGTATTTAGGTACTTGGGTTCTTTCGTGACTGAAGACAACAAAGTTGAGGCTGATGTCCAGAGTCGGGTAAATGCTGCGAATGTGGCCTATTATCAGGTGTGTCACCTTTTTGCCTCACGTTTGCTGTCTTGGACTACAAAGGTGGGACTATACAAGACTTTGATCATGCCTGTTCTCCTCTACGGTGCTGAAGCGTGGACTCTCATGCCGAGACAAGCCGATCACCTGAGAGTATTCAAGAACAAGATGCTACGATGTATCTATGGAGGAGTCATGGCAGACGGAGTCTGGAGGAGGCGGTCCAATGCTGCCATACACGCTTTATACCACTCGGCAGAAGTCTTGATGGAGCTGCGAGCCCGGCATCTTCAGTGGCTGGGGCATCTGTACCGTATGGGCCCCGAAAGGACTGTGAGACAAGTGTGGGAGGCTGCCAGGGAGACCGAGAAGGAGATGGGTGGATCAGGAGAAGGAAAACCTGCAGGCTGTCAGGCTGAAGACCAGAACGTGGTGGACAGTCGTAGAGGACAGTGCCCAGTGGCGACATGTGGTGCTTGAGGCCAAAAGTCCCCCTCCCGGCTGATAGCGCCTGGCTAATGTAATGTAATCTCATTTCCCTGGTTAGTATGCTGTTCAATTTCAAATCCTCATATATTACACATATCATCATTCTTTATTGCACATTACATTGTTCTTGTTTTCATGAATGCTGTAATCCCTCATTTTTACCTTGAACTCTAATCCATTATTCACACTGTATTCTACTACTAATGAAGTGTCATAATTAGCTGAATAAATTTAGGGTCACTTACGGAGCAAAGTTATTTAACTGAAAAGAGATCTCCAGAAATTAGCAATATCTGAGGAATGCAGAGAGCCAACCAGAACATTCTGAAATAATGTCCAATTCCTTATAGTGGTGCACTCCATTATTTGACATCCACCTGGATTCTGAACAAATGAGGATAGGCTAGCCATTTGAACATTAGCAACCAAATTGTATGGAATTAAAACCAAAAATGAAATGATGGTACAACATGATGAAATGTAATGCCAGTTGGGAAACTGTTCTGAATAAACAAGTCAAACCACTGATTTCATCAGGGAAGCAGGCCTGATGAACTATGAGAAATCAGCAACAGAATTGAAGTTAGGCATCATTGTCAAACGCATCAGTAGAAAAGAAGTGGAAGAATTAGTAGAATGTTGATATACTTGCTGTTACCAAAACGAAGAAGAATAAAGCAGTAAGATTCTGCCAAATAATAAATATATGTTATATTCAGGCAGTAGTGATTTAAAAAAAAAAGGGGGGGGTAGTATATATACGATCAGCAATAAACACGAAGAGAAATATCTTGAATGGAAAGCACTTTCAAGTAGTTGATGTGGGTAAAATTCAAAATGGTGAATTGGACAGACTGTTTTATGTCTGTGGTACCAGAATACTAGTAAGAAAGCAGAGCCATTTTTTGTGATTAGAGAGGATAGCTAACATAAAGAAAAAAACTGGGTATTGTTGGATATCTAAACAGCTGAGTAGGAAATGAATATAAGAAATATAGAAATCTTTGATTAAAATTTTTGGAGAGAAGAGTAAGCTAACAATAATGGTAAATAGTACCTGCCGGATTTTGTTTAATCATTATTAAGTTCCTGCATATAGATGTGCATAACATTCATTCATATAGACAGAACACACGATAAATAAATAGTGCTTTATTTGCTGTTCAGTTGTTGATTCCTATCTAACCTGAAACTGAGAATTTCAAGTAGGAAAGATTTACCAGTCTGGTTTTGAGCAGGATGAAAATGACTCAGAAACATATTCCAAACTTTCAAAAAAGAAAATGTGCAGCAACTTTCAGAGGTGAACTATAGGTCAGAACTTTCAGAGGTCAAATTTACAAATATTATTCAAGGAACAAATGAATTTGAAAACAAGAACCAAGCCCTATGTAGATATGGCAAAATCTGAAAACATATTCAGCCAGGGAAGAATGTGGTGAAGTAGTTTGCAAGGATAGAAAAATCTGAATTTCATGATGGAAAGTATCCTTTCTTTCAACATTAATGGCATTAATTCTAAGCAGTTTTTCATCTTTTATTGGCTACTATCCATAACAGTTGTTGCAATTTATATGTATACTTATATAAGTACTTTTATTTTTATTTATTTATTTATCTATTATTTTCTGTATAAACATGTTACTCTCCACTTAATTTAGCTTTGTAAACCTAATAGATAATAATAATAATAACAGGACTTTAGCTTTTTTATATACACGACTCAAGTTTTTTTTTTTTAAACACCAGAGGTCAGGCAAATAGTTTTAATGGTTGATCAGTAACTTTAGCATGCCATGTAGATTGTAGTGCAGCTTGTTTCTTTGTATATATACGTATTATTCCAGAAGATGACCTTAATGTGAAGGCCGAAACGTCGAATATATATTTTGGTTTATATTAAATTTTATTCTAACACAGTAGTTGTATCCATAAGTTTCATAATGCATGATGAAAAGTAGTTATGTTGAAAGTTCCTAGCAAGTGATTGAGCAGGTGTCTTGAGAAAAAATGTATGAAAGTCAGTTTGTTTGTAAATAGTAGCTAAATGATGGATGAAAGGACATATGTAAGGTAGGTGGTTTGGATTTATTTGATTCAGCTTTAGATATCTTGTGATAAGAGTTTTGTTCTGTGGGAGTTCAGAAGTGCAGAATCAGAGAAAGTACTGTTTGGTGTGTGCAGGCGGGGGGAGACAGACATCCTAGGGCAAGTGGGAAAGTCATCTCATGATGCTGATTGTAGCTCCCCAGGTTCTTAACTTTAGTGGAATAATTAACACAAGATGTGAGGGAAGGTGTTAGATGAAGAGGGAATGTTGCAATTTAGGTATACTAATGCCAGAAGTATTTGGAATAAGAGAGAAGAGTTTTTGGCATTCATTAGTTCAGCTTGGTCAAAAGTTATAGGCATCATTGAGACGTAGTTGATGGAAGACTATATAGGGATTGAATGCAAGCAGTACGTTTTCAGAGATATGATGGGTGGAGAACTTTTCTTACTGATAGCAGACACATTGAAGACAAAAATAATAGGAATACATCATGATGACAAGAATGCAGAATGCAGTTCATTTGAGTCTGTTGTGTGGGGCAGAGGCCAACAAGATGAAATTTATAGTGGTTGCTGCTATAGGCCAGGGGATACAAGGGAAAGTGGATGGCGTGCATTGGCAAATAAACATAATGAATGCAGGATGAGTAATTATTGTGGGGAACATCAGCTATGGGGACATAGATTAAAAGAAGAAATGGTTACAAGGAGAGAAAGAAATGGAATTATAAATTCGAACTGTATAACAATTATCTGAGGTAATGTAATGGATGGAACTTGAATTTGAGTGATAGTATCAGAAAACTTAGTAGTAACTAAGGTATGGTAGTAATGCTGCCTGAGTTGGGGGAATTGCCAGATATGTAGAATTTCTGTAAATGGTTATATGTAGAATTAAAATGCAGGTTGACAAATTGAGGAGTCAGCTTAGAGCAGTGTCATTGCATAAGAATTTGGAGGAGAAAGATGTTAGGTTAGCAAGTAGGATGAGCAGCATCATTAAGCAGAAGTTGGAAAATAAAAAGTTGTAGAGGGTATATAGATAAGCAAGCCTGTGAACAGTACAAGCCACAAGCAAGAGGATTGACCTGTAAGGGAAGGAAGGCCAAAGTGCTCTTTTGTTATATGGTGAGTAAAAGAATGACCGTGGAAGGATAATGACTTTAATGAGTGCTGGTGACAAGGGAGGCAACAGAAGCAAATAAAATAGTTGTATGAGTGATCATTTTACTCAGACTCAACTATTTGAGTCTGAGTAAAATGATTATATCAGCATCTCAATTATGTCCATGATTATATCAGTGTTTGTGTCACAGGAACATACAAATTAATTGGCAGTTCTTTTTACCACCATTTAATTTAAACTTCCATTCTAGGAATATATCTGGTGGAAAGCGGACTAATAGTTGCATTTCATAAAGTACATTCCAAGGCTGTTAGTAAATTATAGGCTAGTCAATTTATTTATTTATTCATATGGAGTTTCCTCCCTATTTCTCCCCTGTCCCTACTGGGGCGAGTTGAGCCCCCTCGTGGAGGGTTAAGTATTTATGACTGTAGAACCGGGTGTGTTCACGGGGACAGTTCACCTGCTTGTGGGATCAAAAACCCCAGATAAACTGGTGGAAAAAACCCTGCTGTCCATGCCCAAGACCGGCTAACTTGGCTATGGCTGAGGAAGATCCTTAAGCTCCTCACGTTTTCGACGGGAATCGAACCTAGGACACTCCTTTCCCAGGCATATGGTTGTGAAGCGCATAGCCACTAGGTAGGCTAACCGTGCGGACGGCTAGTCGATAAGAGCCATGGTTGAGTTATTAGAGAAGTTGGTATACAATAGGATTCAGGACTGGATGGAGAATGTGATACTTTATAGGGACCAACTTGTTTGTGAATTGTAGTTCTCATCTTAATAATTTGAATTTTCTTTTTTTATTTATTTATAAAAGTTACCTTTGAGTGTACTTTGTGACCTTTGTGTCCAAGTGTAAGCAAACAAAGTTCATGTGAAGTCACTTCATGACTGGGCTACTTGTATATAGAGGCTAATGACTTCACATCAATTGCCTTAAAAGGAAAAGGAAATAGCTACACTGTGATACTGCTAGACTTTGCATAGGTATTTGACAAGATACCACATGGAATTCTGTTGAATAAATTGAAACAAATGGGGATGGAATAAAGTTGATTTGGATAAAAGGGTAGCTTGATGAGCAGATATCAAACAATTTTGCCTCTTGATAAGACCTCACTTAGACTATTGCGTGCAGGTCTGATCTCCTGGTTTCTGTCGTGATTCTGATACAGTAGAGAGAGAGAGAGAGAGAGTGTGTGTGTGTGTGTGTGTGTGTGTGTGTGTGCAGAGGAGAGTGTTAAAAGGATTGTGGAATATTGATTATGAAGACAAATTGAGAATTTGTAGACTGCAGACACTAGGCACCAGGAGAAAGAGGAGTGATATGATTGAGACTTACAAACTTCTGAAAGGGTCATACAGGATTTCAGTTGATAGAATTTTTCATTTTATGGAGGGTGGAGAAAGGACAAGAGGGCATCCTCTGAAGCTGAGAATGAATGCTGCTAAGAAAGGGGGTGAGGACTAGATTTTTCTCACAGGGTGGTGCATGATTGGAATGGATTGCCATTGGATGTTGTGAGTGCAAGCAGTGTGAATAAATTCAAGAATAAGCATGGTAGCTAGTGTGTGCAGTATGTGGCCTGCCTCGATGAGTCTTTGACTCTGTGGAGGTCTCTCATAATAATAATGGAGGAGTTCAGTCTAAGTGAAAAGGTGACTAGTGGTGTACTCTAGGGCTCAGTATAGTCTGTTGTTGTTTGATATGTATAGGAGATGATGCAAGGGGAAATATTCAGTTGTTTGCTGATGATCCCAAGCTAATAAGAGTGATAGTCAATGCAGATGATATAGCGTTCCTACAGGATGAAATAAATAGACTAAGCAGTATAGGCAAAAGATAAAGGCTGTCCATTTAATGTGTCAGTCGTATTGTCATGCACTCTGAACTGCAGGAAACTGAGACTAGGGATTTGGGGTAAGGATTGTGGGCAGGGGGATTGAAGTTCTATGTGGTTGTTGAAGGACACACAAACAAACAGAGATAAGGTGATTATTCCCCTTTATAAGGCTTTAATAAGACCACATCTGTGGCAGAACTGTGAAACTGCTTCCTATGAAGATAGATTGAGGATCTGTGGACTTTATGGAAACATGTTATTAGGGTAAATTAAAGATGCCAAGAAGTTATATTCTTGGTTTCATCCATTATCCAAGTATAAGTAAATACAGTTTGTGCATGAAATCACTTCATGACTGGGTTACCTGTATGTAGAGTAACTTCACATCGGTTGCCTTAGTAATACATTGCACATATCCTTACAGACATGTATAATGCTATGCATTATGGTAAGGATCACTACCCAGACTGGTTTTCAACCTTTATTGAGGTCTCATCATTGGGAGCCAAACCCAGAAGTGATACCAAGGTTGAAGTTATGCAGAAGTCATATTTCCACATACAAGTAATCAAAAGGTGTCACACCTTATTACTAAAATACTCTGGATTAGAGATAGATGTTGAAAGTTTTTCCACTTGGTTATATTATAAATTTAAGATGCCAAGAAGTATTCTTGGTTTTATCCTTTAAGGCAATGTTAAGTCATTAGCATCTATATACAAATAGCTCAGTCATGAAGTGACTTCACACAAACTTTGTTTGCTTACACTTGGATAAAGAATGAAACCAAGAATATAACTTCTTGGCATCTTTAATTTATAGTATAACCAAGTGGAAAACTTTGCAATATATCTCTAATCCAGAGTATTTTAGTAATAAGAAGTGACACCTTTTGACCTCTTGTATATGGAAATATGACTTCTGCATTACTTCAACCTTGGTATCACTTTTGGGTCAGGTTTCCACTCATGAGACCTCAATAAATCCAAATCTGGTCTGTGTAGTGGCCCTTCCCTTAATGCATAGCATTATACATGTCCGTAAAGATATGTGCAATACATTATGGAATACTAAGGCAATTGATGTGAATTCATTAGCCTCTATATACAAGTAGCCTAGTCGTGAAGTGACTTCATGCACAAATTTTGTTTGCTCACACTTGGATAAAGGATAAAACTGAAAATATAACCTCTTAGCATCTTTAATTTATAGTATAACCAAGTGGAAAAAATTAAATTATGTTATTAGGGTTTTATAGGATTGACATATACAACTTTTTCAGTACATGCCAGGATGGGAGAGAATAAGGATAACCACTGGAAATTATGTAAAAGTGTGGTTAGCACTGGTATTAGGACTAGTTTTTTGCTTAGAGGATGATGAATGGTGGCTGGAATGGATTACTAGAAGTAATTATTTGCACTTTGTCAGTGAATGAATTCAAGGAGAGGCATGATTAGTATTATAGGAACAATAGTTAGAGTGCATCTCCCATTCAGGCATGTTTGCAGAGTTTTGATTCTGCAGAGAAATTAATAATAAAACAATTAATGAGAATACTGGTAGAAAGGTAGCAAAATGATTTTGTAGCTATTGATAAAACTTAGAAATTGGAGGAAAGAATACTATAAAAGGGATCAGATAGATAAGCGACATAAAACTAGATATTCTGGATTGTTTGGAATAATTACCTTGGTCGATTGCGAGATGAAACAAGAAGTGATAGAAAATATTGAGAAGTGAATTAGCAGAACATATCAATATTGAGATATATTGATATGTACCATCAGAAACCTCGTGGAAAGGCAGGGGAGCAGCCGGAGTAAATGATATTCAACCAGATATGCTGAAATGTATAAAAAGTTTTAAATTGGCTACACTATTTAGTTCAAATGACCTGGTAAGAAGGGCAACCAAAACATAATCAGATGATTGCAAGCAAGCTGTCAAGAAAACCTAATATTATAGCAGGGATCTGTATTTGGAAAAGGTGTGCAGATAAAATTTGTTCATGAACCTACATTTTTATGATGTAAACAGGACATAACTGTTGATAGCAAGTAGTAATAATGTAATCAGCTAGCATTATGATTGCATCCTTTGCATCTCTTGAATGTACATTTCATTAATTGTAATACAAATGAAAATAAGTGAAATAATTATTAACTAAAAGGAAGCAGGTCATTGAACTGAATGCACACAGAGAAGATAGATTGATATGTATTAAAATGTGACAGGTGGTATTGAAATATTGTAGAGTCTGGAGCATGGTTGGTGACAGCAGCTATACTTGAGTTGAAAAGAACCAGAGTTTGATATATATCAAACTGTTGGAAGTAGTTTTTGTTAGTTTGCAAAATAATCAGCCACAGAATTCATGGGTTTACATACAGTAGAGTATGAAGATAGGATTAACTCTTATCTGTGCAAAAAAATTTAGGTTTATAAGATTCAAGTTACTTGATCATATCAGAAGGTCATTGAATCTAAGAATAAAAGGAGGATGCCTCCCACTCCCCCCACCCCAAAAGTAGTTGTCCATTCTCGCTTTCACTTTTGGATTACATATATTTGGGCAGTGAAAATAACCCTATTGTACACGTGCTAAACAACTTTCATTTGGTGTATGACTCCACTGCATTGTTTAAAGTTGGCTGAAAAAACATTTGAATATCCTTCCCACCCTCTTCTCCCAATCATTCTACCATTATCGGCTAGCCATTCTGTGGGGTGTATGCTTGATATGAGAGAAGTAATTTATTGTTTCATGATCCAGTTCTCTCAATGCATTCTCTAATAGTGTTATGTAAATTGTTTGGCTGTAGAATTCAGGTAATACTCTGCCTCAAAATTTAATATAGACATAATTATTTTAGTCTTGTCATTTCATTTGCTTTTTTTCAGACTTATTTTTAGATCAAACAAAACCTTTTCCTGAAATGGACTATAAACTGTGTACCAAAAATAATAATCAGATTTCATCTTCAGTACATCCACACTATAAATAATTGTTCTAAAATCTTGAATGAAATTGAACCTTTCACCCATATTAAAGTTTATTAATTGGAAATACCTGGGTCTTGATTCCCATAACAATATAATTAATAATTTAATAGGACACCTCTTGGCAATTCTCATAGAAGGGATGTAAGTTCTGTTCGCTACAAACTTGGTATTAACTAGGTCTACCTACTCACTGATGAGGCCTCAAAAAAGGTCGAAACCGGTCTGGGTAGTGACCTTCTCTCATAATGTTGAACAATAATACAGCTCCTAGGAGTTAAGTTCACATTATTGGTAAATATCAAGAATAGTGATCGGAGCTTGCTCCACCCTTTCTATGAGTTGCCTCAGCTTGCACTATCTTCAAGGGTTGCTGCACTATCCAGGTATTTGCTTACGCTTGGAATCGCCGAACTTTATATAGTTTCTATATTCGGCATGAAACTTTTTGAGTTTCTTATTCGGCTAAGAAACAATATGGGATGTAATATCCCTTAACTTAAACAAAAGATACTTTTATAAAAGTTGTAAAGCTAGACATATGTCAGCTGATTTCATATGGGAATAACCTCTTTTGGACTTGTGATTGATAATTGTCACATGTATTAAAGAATTTAATAATTTATGTTCATAAACAATCCCATTATTTATATGTAATTAATTAATTTTCTAGGCTACATAGGCAGCCAAGACATCTACAGGCCTTTTTATTAGCTGAATTAGGAACAAGGTAACATCAAATTTATAATTTTTGTAGATAATTTATACATGTGTGTGTGTGTGAGAGAGAGAGCTTCTTACATTACAGAATAAACTTTGAAAGTAATGGTTTGCTGATATTTACCAAAATCATTGCCTCTATTATATATCAAAAGATTGACACAGCCCACTCTTCATTGTAAAGACTTGGATGTACCTCTTCAGAAATATGAAGAACCAAGCTTTTTTCACTAGGACTGAGTTAATTGTTCAATATATGGAAAATCTGGGACAGTGAGTTTGATTTGCCTTTATGCAAAACACGCTATGGCCCAGAATGCATGGAATTTACAGACACCTCATGACTGAGGTAATTTTAGAGAGTCTACCTTGCAAACTGCTCAATAACTCATTCAATTCTGATAGATTAGACTAGAGAAAAATATATGCAAATTGATCTTATTTTAATTCAAAAAATAAATAAAATTTGTGTGTTAATTTTCATGTTTCTATGTCGAGATTGTTTAAATTAAATACTTTTTAATCTCCTGAAATCTCCTTTTTGTCTATAAAATAAAAAAAGCTAATAAGTGCTCTTAGACAATAGAGAAAAAACAGAAAAACTAAGTTATATGTAAAAATAGCTAAACAGAAGATTTTGGAAAGAATATAGAAAATAAATATCATAAATAAGTGTCAGTTTTTTTGGAGGCTACTGAGAAAGCTTGGAAATGGAGAAATGAGTACTAAAGGAATTATAGAGCATAAGTGATATAAAAACTAAATCCAAGGATTCAGTTTTTATATATAAACATGAATTAACTGTTAACGAAATGTATTTGTTTTTTTAAATTAAATAAGATCAATTTGCACATCTAGTACCTATACATGTTATCATTTCACTGATTACCAGAAATTGTAATATGGTTTTTTGTATCTCATTATTAGATATCGATCTGAATACTGAGTGAATGGGATGGGAAAAACCATGTGAGATAGCAAAGATTTGGACACTTCAGAAACCATCAGTTTTCCTCATCATTCCTTATAAGCTGTGTGGGGTTTCCTCAGAGTTATGAAATAATGAGATATACTGTTATAAACTTTCATCCCTAAGCAAACCTCTGATGTAATCAGATCTAGATATTAAACTTTAGCATTAGTTCAGTTTATCAATAAGCAATTCTAATAAGGATGTCAGTTAATTGATTGCTATGAGATGAAGAGTTAATAGACACATCTCTATAATTATTTTGTTGGTGGAATTGAAAACAGCAGACATCTCTAATGCTTTGGTGTTTTCCTCCTTTTCATATACGTTATTAAAATTCACTGTGTTGTTTTAAATGCAAGTACTTGCTAGGGCTTTCAGAAAATTCTGAAAAACTTACTAGTTTTTCAGAATTTTCTTCCAAATATAGTAGTTTTGTAAGGTGTTTAATTTATGTATGAGAAATTTTCTTTTTGGATTTATTAGTGGACAATAGTTCTTCATAAATATATACAATCGTCGACAAGTTTCACCAGCTAAAGTCTGTCTGGCTTCTTCAGGACAAGAAATGGGTACACTAACGTTAAATGACTTCATATCTACTAAAACTCCAAGATCCCTAGCCTGATCAGTTTCTTCTCACATAATCCTTCCAATGACTATCTCATTACACCAAAGTGCATCACTTTACATTTACTACCATGGAAGCAACAACAGTTTTCACATGACCACAATTCCAACTTATTGAAATCATTCTGCAAGTACTTCATGTCACTTGCATTCCTGATTACCATGCCTATCTTTGCATCATCAGCAAATAGCTGTATGTTACCTTAAATTCTTCCTCACATCATTAATGTAAAGAATGAATGACAATGGACCAATACTGATCCTTGGGGTACAATACCACTTGCACAATACAACACAGTTACCTTAAATCTTGTAGACTCACATCCTGCATACACCACTTTTTGATTATCTGTCACCCATCCATCCTTTTATTCAGACTAGTAATTTATAATCCAGTCCTTTTCGGCTTATGCGACAGCCTTCCATACTGAATCCTGTTAAAAGCTTTAGCAAAGTCCAAAAGTTTCATGGTGTAACCATTTCCCATGTATAACTGAACCATGACATTATGAAATGTAAGCAAGTTCCTCAAACATTACCTTCCCTAAGTAAACTTATAGTGTTCATTGCAAATTGTAGATTCTCTGTCAACTCATTTCTGTATACAATCTCTTACCAACTTTTCCAAAATCTCCACCACCATGCCAGAGATACTGATAGGTCAATAATTAGACATGGTAGTCTTTGCACCAAACTCATGTAGATGGGATTGTTATTATTAGATCTCCATGGAGTCAAGAGACTCATCACAGAAGGTCTCACTCTCATATGCACAGCTGATCATATCTTTACTTAAATGGATTCACTGTCTCTGCACTCACCACACTTTCAGACAATGCATTCCAATCACCCACAACTCTCCAAGTAAAAAAACCTACTCCTCACCCCCTTTGCTCTTGCTTACACTCTCCTTATACTTCTTCTGGGGATTCTCACCCTGTCTCCAGCTGTTCTATGAAAAATTTCTTGCACATTAATTTGGTAATTGCCTTTTACCAACTTATTGGCTCAATCATGTCCCCCCACTCCTCCTTCCATCAACCAGGCTCTGCAATTTGCATTTTCTCAGTCTATCTTCATACTCCACCTTTCAGAGACCTAAAACCAACTTAGTTGATCTCTGAACCATTTCCAACAATTCATCATCCTTTTGAAAACCAGATGACCAAATCTGTTCACAGTAATGCACATGTGATCTGATCAATGCTTTGTACAATGGAATCATAACATCCTTCCTTCCTTCTACACATCAGTGTTATTCACATCGTTACCACAGTCTATTGTGCTGTCCTCACAATTTTAGCAAAATGCCCCTGAAATTTTAGGTCCCTATCAACCATCACACCCAGATCATTTATTTTCTCTAAGATATCCCCACAAATTTTATGTGGGGATATCTTGTACACCTATATGCATTTTATCTTATCTGTGCTTCTCATACTTTAAAACCTTATACTTTGCTACATTGAACTGGTAGCCCCATTCATATGCCTATTCAAGTCCATTTGCAAGGCTATAACATCATGGTTGTAGCCTTGCAAACTACTCCTCATAGTTCTTCCCAACTTTGCATCCTCTGTAAACTGGTGTATATTACCATTTAAACTCTTCCCAGTATCATTTATATACAAATTAAACAGCAATGGTCCCAAAAGACCCTTTCAGAACACCACTAGTGACTTTCCTCTTGAGGGATATCTCCTAATAAACAACTTGCTGATAGCTATCAGATAGTTGATCTCCAACCCAATGCATTAATCTCCAATTCAATGCCATCTATTCCAATTTAGTTACCAGCATGCCATGTGGCAATTTGTCAAAGACCTTTACAAAATCTAAATACACTACTGTGTATGTAATCGTCCCTTGTCCAATGCATTGGTGACCTTGTTATAAGCAGATTGCAGAACACTATCTTTCTTTAGCAAACCCATGCTGTCCAAAGGGAAACTGCTGCTGTTAACCCATATTGGACTATAATTCAATGCCTTAGTCTTATCATCCCTTTATGAAGTGGAATGATTTCTCCTTCTTTCTACTCCTTTGAAACTTGGGCCAATCTAAGTTAAAACTATTGTTAACTCCCTGGAACATTTCTTCAAGACACATGGTGATATACCATCAAGTCCTAGGGCCTTATTGATATCAAGTTTGCTCAGTTCCTCATATACCTCCTACTCACTCAACATCAGTGGTTCTTCCCACTGCTAAAGTTCTGCTTTGTTACATTCACAATGATGAAATACTTTAACGAACTGCTCATTTAACACTGTACTATATCCTCCTCAGAGGTTATCATTCTACCATTATTACTGACCAAAATCATCCTCCCATAATCACTCTTTCTTCTAGTGGCCACATATTGAAAAAAACTCCCTAGGATTTCTTTTAGCCTTATTTGCAAACTGCAGCTCATACTGCACTTTTGTTACCCTTACCAAGCAAGTCGCCTTCCTTGCTTGCTCCTAGTACTCCTCGTGTAACTGATTATCTCCACTCATCTTGTGCCACCTCCACAATGCCTTTTTATTTTAGATTGCATGCTCCACCTCTTCAGTTATCCATTTCACACAATTTTATTTAATCTCCTGACCTTTGGAATATACTCGGTTATTGCCTCTGCCAGATACTTCCTGAGTAAATACCAAGCAGCATTTATTTCCGTCCCATTCAATTCCTCATTCCATGATATCACTGCAAGTTGCCTTCTGAGTTTGTTATAATCACCTGCCTCATAGTTCCACATATAACCCTTTCTCACAGGAATCCTGGTAGCCTGGAATATCCTTTGATGAGATAATCCAATCCAAGACCTTTGATTCTCATATCATCATCATCAAATTCCTGCCATGTACCCTCAAGGGATGTACAGGGTATGATAGTACTACATGAAAAATTTACATCATTACTAATTTCCTATCCACAATTTTCCTCCAAATCAGTCTGTTACTTGTCAAGACCCCAACATTACCAGATCTTATATTTCTATTGTCTAAGGCACTTTGTACCGTATCAATCCCCTATATCTTGGTCTTCCTCTGGGTCGTTTTGCTGCCAACCTGGCAGAGAACACTGGTTTTGCTAATCTTTCTTCACCCATTCTGTTTAAGTGACCATACCACCTGAGATTAGCTCTAATAACGCATTCCTGGATGCTGACAATGTCAAGTTCTTTCCTAATATCCTCGTTTTTAATATGATATTGCCATTGATGCCATCTGTTCACGCCTATAATCTTTCTCAGGACTCTCACATCTGCGGTCTCTAGTCTTTGGGCAAGTGTTTTACTTCTGACCCAGCTATCAGATCCATAAGTTAAAACTGGTTTGAACACTGTCTTGTATACAGCTAATTTAGTGTTCCGACTAATTTCTCTCTTATTCCATATGAATTTATTCAATTGACTTCCTACCATACCAGCTTTATTGATTCTATTGTTTATTTCCATATTTAATTTACCATCTTCACTAAAAATCGTGCCCAAGTAGCTGAAATGTTTTACTTATTCCACAGGTTCTCCATTCACAACACAGTTGACATTTTCAATGATTCTGCCTATTTTCATTGTCTTTGTCTTTTTATGCTTACCTTCATACCATATCTATTACAAGAGTTATTCAATTTAGTCAGAGAATCTTGCAGATTTGTAGCGGATTTATCATCATCATCATCAAATTCCTGCCATGTACTCTCAAGGGGTGTACAGGATATGATAGTACTACATGAAAAAAAAATTATATCATTACTAACTTCCTATCTACAATTTTCCTCCAAATCAGTCTGTTACTTGTCAACACTCCAACATTATCAGATCTTATATTTCTATCGTCTAAAGCACTTTGTACCGTATCAATCCACCTATATCTTGGTCTTCCTCTGGGTCGTTTTGCTGCCAACCTGGCAGTGGGCTGGCAATTTGGGATTTAGCCGACCAAATTGTATTCTTATTGGTTAAACCAAAATATTGAAAATGTAGCGGATTTATTTAGAAGTATAACATCATCCGCATAAAGCAAAGAGCTGGCATTAACATCTCCAATTTCGATATCATGTTTAATACCACTTTCCTTCATAATGTGATCCATATAGATAATGAATAACAGAGGGGATAATGTACATCCTTGTCTCACACCAGATTTAACATTAAACCATCTTCCTGTACTTCCTTCAATTCTAACTGCTGACTTACAACTCAAATAAAGACTAAGTATTGCTTGATATAATGCCCCATCGACACCATATAACTGTAGTGTATTGAATAGCTTCTCTCTTGGCACCTTGTCATATGCCTTTTCGAGATCGACAAAACTTAAATATAGATCTCTGTTATATTCCCATGCTTTCTCGACTATTTGTCATAAAGTGAAGATCTGATCATGACAGCCTCTATTTGGCCCGAATCCAGCTTGTTCTTCACCAAGCTTTTCTTCCACAATTCTTCTCAACTGTTTCTCAAGTATACATGCATAGATCTTGCCAGGAACACTCAGTAGGGAAATACCTCTGTAATTCTTACATTGTTTTATTTCCCTTTTTATATATGGGTGCTATGACAGCTCTACTCCAATCATTGGGAATTCGTCCCTCTGTCCAGGCCTTTTGAACTAATCTAGTACAGCCACGTAAGACTTTTATACCACCATACTTCAGCATTTCTGGTCGAATATCACCTACTTCTGCTGCCTTTCCACATTTCAAGCCTTTGATGGCTTTTTCTACTTCAAATATCAATATGTATTCCTGACTGCATGCCTGGTCAGTGTTTTTCATCATTGCTTGTTTCATTTAGCAATTTTTCCAAGTAATTACTCCATACTTCAAGGATATCTTTTTCTCCTGTTTTCATGTCACCTTTATCATCTCTAATTCCTTTTACAGCACTCTTTCCTCCATTCCTAAGCTTCTTCAACAACCTCCAGAATATATTGCCGCCACCTTGATATTTATTTTCTATGTTCTTGCCAAAGTCCTCCCATGATTGATATTTATTTTCTATGTTCTTGCCAAAGTCCTCCGATGACTTTTGTTTAGCTAGTTTTACACACTGTTTATCTTTCTTACATTTGTCTCTGTAATCTCTAAGAGCACAAACTGATTTATTTGCCAGGAACTATCGATATGCTTTCTTCTTTTCCTTCACTGCCTCTTTAACTTCCTGTGTCCACCATGGAGTTCTGATTTTTCTATCCTTGCAGACAACATGCCTCTCTAGCTGAATCAATCAGGGTTTTCTTCAAGGCCTTGCCACTGAATCTCCAAGGTTTGGTTTCTTTTCTCAAACTCTTTCATTTTTTCTTCAATAATGTTTGTGTATTTTAGTCTGCAGTTCACATCTGAGAACTGCTCAACTTTTATTCGCTTTAAAACTTTCTTACATGTCATTCTTTTCAATATGAAATTCAATTTTATTCTGCTCAAGACTAAATAGTGATCACTTCCAATTTCAAATCCTCTCTACACTCTGGTGTCCTGCACCAGGGAGAAAACATCACTATCAACAATAACATAGTCAATGAAGCTTTTCTTATTCCTTGCCTCTTCTCTCCTTGTGAATTTATGCACATTTTTATGTTGGAACATGGTGTTAGTAATAACCAGTCCATGTCCTGAGCAGAAATCCAACAGATATTTGCCATTATTATTAGATTTGCTCTTTTCTCCAATTTTTCCCAAAACATTTTTGTATGTCTGACAATCACTTCCTACTCTGCTATTTAGATTCCCAACAAGGACCAACTTTTCCTTTTTCATTGTGTCAGTAGCTTTCTCTAGAGCCTCAAATAATTTCTCCACTTCTACCTTAGTAGAGCCTTCTGTGGGACCATAGGCACAAATAAGTCTCATTGTCCAGTTCTCCATTCTGATATTTGCCCAAATTACTCTACTTGACACTGCTTGCCATTCAAGAAGATGAGCCTCGTATTTTGTGTTGAATACTATGGCTACTTCTTCTTTTCCTTGATTGTCATTTCCTGAATATAACATTTTGTATTTATTGCTCAGAAAGATCTCACTAGTTTTTGTCTTTTTTGTTTCAGTCACCCATATTATGTTGATCTGGTACTTATCTAATTCCTCAGCTAGCTCAATTTCTTTGCCATTCAGGCTTCTTATGTTGATAGTACCGATCTTTAACTGGTGATGTTGAGTTGGGGTGTGTTTTCAGATTTGATTCTCATATACCTTTGTTAAGTACCACCTAAGACAGTTGTCCCTCAAAAACTGAAGAAATTCTTTCTCTTTTGTTCCAGACACTGTCTTTTCATTCCAGTGTATATTACCATAATTGAAATGAAATAATCACCCTTTTCTTATTAGCCAGACCAGTTTGCCTATACATTTTCTTCTCACTGCATTCCGCATTACTAGGATTATAGGACTAGGATCCTACTAAACTTTTCATCCTGTCTATGTCATACTGCTTCAAAACCACTGTCACTGCTTGCATCTTCACTTTAGATAGGCACAACTTCTCTACTGTGAACATCCTCCTATCTGCCCTGCCTGTCTTCATGAAAAACATATCCCTCCATCTCTATTCCTGTCAGAATGTCATCCTCATCCAAACATGTCTGACTTATTCCAACGATTTTTGGATGAACAAACTTTATCAGTGCTAAAATTTCATTTGCCTTGTTTCAAATACTTCTAGCATTTGTAAGCATTCACACTACCTCGTTTTTGTTTCTATACTAAGTCCCAAGAGCCTCCATAGCTCAATTTGTATATACAAAGCCCTTTGATTGGAAAGACCTGGGTTCAATTCCTGTCCAAGATGTCAGGATCCTTTATCTGGTCTCTTTCAACTAAAGGCGAGTTAGCCAGTCTCATACAGAGGTAGAGGGTTTTTACACCTAGAAACTCAGATTTTTCAACTCTCAGAACAGGCAAACTAGTACCATGAACACACATGGATTTTACAGCCATGAATACTTACGACAACATGTGGAAAAGATAAGGTCCTCACCACGTCATTACCCATAGTTAACCATGTGTCACATTATCGTAGTCAATCTCCTGGATAGGAGATGCCACATGAATGGGATACCAAGTCCCACTAACCCCAATTCTCAGATATGACTCCACCATACTCCCCCCACCTCAGCCGTTCCTTTCTGTTATCACTGATACTACACCTGTCTCCAGACCTTAGTGTTACCTCCATTTCTTTGACTATCTTAATCCTTTCTTGCACAGCCGCACATCCTCACTTCTTATGCAGTGTCTCCTTTTGTACCCTGAGCTTCTGTTTCGCTGTCCATCATGTGTTCCTTCTCTCTCATTCTCTTCACTCATGCCACTTGCCTCTCCATTTGCAAACTCTCCTGCTCTTCCATAATGCCTCTTGTTTCTTCAAGTCATCAGTTATCACACATTCTTTCCACTACTGTAGAATCTTCCCTTTGCTGAGACTCAAATTATATAGCTGGGTCAAAGGAACAGCTAGTTCAGCTGAGTACTAAGTACTAATCAGTAGGACTGATGGGATAGCACCTGGAAACCTTGAAGGAGCAACACTGTTATCACCACATTTAAAAATTCAATCTCTGTAACATATATCTTTTTTTTTAATAATGCATTTTACCTACCTATTATCATTATGCAGTAACCTACCTGATTCAATGTTTTCATTCCAATGTAAACAGAATGCAACAATAGTATATGAACTGTTGTATAAAGTGAATATGAACTCAGCAATTGGGACTGATGGGATAGTCCCAATATTTGAGTTCATATTCATTTTATGCAACAGTTGTAGTACTTTTCTCCTGATACACCTGAGTTTTTTCCTCAACAACACCAAGTTGATAGCTTTTAGCAAAATAGGTACTCATTAATTGAATAATCTCTCTTCTTCATCTGTCACCCATTCATTGACAAGAATTATTCTTTCACATTCATTCTTTCTTTTCATATACTCACACTTAGCTTTTGTACAATAGTGGTAACTTTTCTGGCCTGAGGATTATAATTTTCATAAGTTTCACCATCCTTACCCATGTGATTTTCCTTCCATATTATTTTTTTCTTAATCTCTTGCTTAATAAGATTGCACATTCATTTGACTTCTACCCTATTTATTCTTCAAATTCTAGGGACACATTCGAAGATTGCATCATTATCATTGGTGTATTTTTTAAATATTGCCATGCACTGCTAATATCCTTCCTATCTAGCAATGATACTGTGGGATTGAACCTTCTATTCTACTTAGTTCATCATTATTTCCATATATTGACATGGGAAGTAACTAAGTGAATATCCATCCACTTAGTTACTTCCCATGTGTCAGTACAGCATGTTCATTACCACCAACCAGCATCTTTTACTGAAACTACCTCTGACACTATAATCAGGTTTCATATATTCTTTCCTCAAGTTTCATTCTTTTCATGCAGACTTAGTTTCATGGCTACCAATCAGAATTCAGATAATTAAAGTTACCCATGATGATTAATCATTTAGTACCCATTAGGTTTATTTGGCAATGCATTTGATCTTGTTAGACTCCACACCAAATACTCTCAAACTCACTGATATATGAAAAACTTACTAATAATAATCCTAATCCAGCTAGACACTGATATTAATATCACACCCCTTCTCTCCTGTCTTGCCTGTGAGAGCTAGGTCTTAATAATGCCAATAATTTGAGGCTACAATATTCACTTAAGTAACAATAAGCTCAACCTCTTTGTTTCTCATACTTCTGGCATTTGTATATAGACATAGGTTACCTCCATGCTTTGTTGTATACTCTATTCTGTAGTCTTCATAACCCAGTCAACTTTCAAATTTCTGTTCATATCTAATGTTTCACTTATGCAGACTTACATATTTAATAAGACTGAACTTGACAAACACAATCATCTTTTCATATAATCACCTCCATTATTTATCATGTTTTTAGCATTAACATAGTTGCATAACTTAGTCACCTTTTGCACCATTCCTCTTATTATAATCTAATTTCCCTGACTCTCTGTATTATGTCTCATACCAATAAATACTTTTTTGAGGCTTCTGATACAAAACATATTCAAGTGCAAGCTGTCCCTCATATAAATTCCTTCTCCATCAAACTCACTCTGCATATCCAAAAACTTGGCAACCATTCTTTCTGCCCAGCCTGTATTGAATCATTTACTATCCATGTTATCCTATCGCAAAGATTATTGAAGAAAAAATGAAAGAGTTTGATAACAGGAATCAAACCTTGGAGATTCAGTGGCAAACTCTGAAGAAAACATTGATTGATTCTGCCAGAGAGGAATGTGGTGAGGTTGTCTGAAAGGATAAAAAAACTCCCTGGTGGACACAGGAAGTTAAAGAGGCAGTGAAGGAAAAGAAGAAAGCATATCAAAAGTTCCTGGCAAATAAGTCAGCTTGTGCTCTTAGAGAATACAGAGACAAATGTAAGAAAGCTAAATACTGTGTAAACTAGCTAAACATGGGAGGACTTTGGCAAGAATATAGAAAATAAATATCAAGAAGGTGGCAAAATATTCTGGAGGTTGTTGAAGAAGCTTAGGAATGGGGGAAAGCGTGCTATAAAAGGAGTTAGAGATGATAAAGGTGACATGAAAACAGGAGAAAAAGATATCCTTGAAGTATGGAGTAATTACTTTGAAAAACTGCTAAATGAAATGAGCAGTGATGACAGCACAGTGGTAAAAAACACTGACCAGGCATGCAGTCAGGAATACATATCCATACTTGAAGTAGAAAAAGCCATCAAAGGCTTGAAATGTGATAAGGCAGCAGGAGTAGATGATATTAGACCAGAAATGCTGAAGTATGGTGGTATAAGAATCTTACAGTGGCTGCACTGCATAGTTTAGAAAACCTGAACAGAAGGACGAATTCCCGATGATTGGAGTAGAGCTCTCATAGTACCCATATATAAAAAGGGAAATAAAACTGAATGTGAGAATTACAGAGGTATTTCCCTACTGAGTGTTTCTGGCAAGATCTATCCAAGTATACTTGAGAAGAATTGTGGAAGAAAAGCTTGGTGAAGAACAAGCTGGATTCAGGCCAAATAGAGGCTGTCAGGATCAGATCTTCACTTTACGAGAAATAGACGAGAAATCTGTATTTAAGTTTTGTCGATTTGGAAAAGGCATATGACAAGGTGCCAAGAGAGAAGCTATTCAATATGCTACAGTTATATGGTGTCAATGGGGCATTATATCAAGCAATACTTAGTCTTTATTTGAGTTGCAAGTCAGCAGTTAGAATTGAAGGAAGTACAGGAAGATGGTTTAATGTTAAATCTGGTGTTGAGACAAGGATGTACATTATCTCCTCTGTTATTCATTATCTATATGGATCACATTATGAAGGAAAGTGGTATTAAACATGATATCAAAATTGGAGATGTTAATGTCCTTTGCTTTATGCGGATGATGTTATACTTCTAAATAAATCCGCTACAAGTCTGTAAGATTCTCTGACTAAATTCAATAGCTGTTGTAATAGATATGGTATGAAGGTCAGCAATAAAAAGACAAAAACAATGAAAATAGGCAGAATCACTGAAAATGTCATCTGTGTTGTGAATGGAGAACCTGTGGAACAAGTAAAACATTTCAGCTACTTGGGCACGATTTTTAGTGAAGATGGTAAATTAAATATAGAAATAGACAACAGAATCAACAAAGCTGGTATGGTAGGAAGTCAACTGAATAAATTCATATGGAATAAGAGAGAAATTAGTCGGAACACTAAATTAGCTGTATACAAGACAATGTTCAAACCAATTTTAACTTATGGATCTGAGAGCTGGGTCAGAAGTAAAAGACTAGAAACCGCAGATATGAGAGTCCTGAGAAAGATTATAGGCGTGAACAGATGGCATCAATGGCAATATATTAAAACGAGGATATTAGGAAAGAACTTGACATTGTCAACATCCAGGAATGCGTTAGCAGAGCTAATCTCAGGTGGTATGGTCACTTAAACAGAATGGGCGAAGAAAGATTAGCAAAACAAGTGTTCTCTGCCAGGTTGGCAGCAAAACGACCCAGAAGAAGACCAAGATATAGGGGGGGATTGATACGGTACAAAGTGCCTTAGACGATAGAAATATAAGATCTGATAATATTGGAGTCTTGACAAGTAACCGACTGATTTGGAAGAAAATTGTAGATAGGAAGTTAGTAATGATGTAAATTTTTCCTGTAGTACTATCATGTCCTGTACACCCCTTGAGGGTACATGGCAGGAATTTGATGATGATGTTATCCTATCTAGGTAATATACTAAACCTGCCACTGTCACACACATCACTTTCTCACTCTTCACTCTCTCACTTCTTATTGTTTGTTCCTACCAGAACTACCATCTTGTTTTCACTTTTATTTTCTGCTTTTCAGTTACATTCATTAAATTTTTGATTTTAGCACTTGTAAAACTAGGAGTAACATCCTTAAAATGAGCCATAATGCAGCAGTACTGAACACTATTTCTGAAGATTACAACTGGAAATTCAGAAGAATCAGCTTGTGGCAAGTTGTATAACTGACAATTTCGAGTAGAAAAAGGGTACACATTCAAATTTTCGAATCAGTGCAAAGGGGTCACGTGGGTAGCACTCAACAGGATAAAAGGCTGCAATAAGTGAATTATATTTGAAGGAATCTATTTTCTTAAAGGAATAAATTTGCAAACTTGGATGTTTTGTAAATTCTCAACGACATCACTAGATGATTTCAAGCAGGCCAGAATTATTGTTAAGTTTGAAGAAAGGTGCAGAATTAGTGATATTGCCCGAGTTTGGAATCTTATGAAGCATTGTATCCAGGCTCTGGGCAGCGTTTCAAACCAATGGAATGTGTTACAGACATTTGCTAAGAAGTCATCCTCACTCTAACACGGAGCACAAGACAGATTTTTGGTTATAACAGCAAAATGTAATTGATGCACCACAGCAGGTCAATTTGCAAGTAGATTCCATTCAAGCACAGATGATGTCTGTAACAAGTAAGCTTGTGAATGTTAATATGCAGACTACAGGCCTGTAGTCTACATGCCTTTATCCAGTTCATTGTAGAGCAACTTTTCAGTGGTTGTATCCATAAAAAATTGAACAAGACACCAATGGAGTAATGTACTCTTTACAGATGAGTCATTCTTTCCTCTGATTTTAGGGGACACTTAATCTGGTGTGAAAGTAGTACTGCTTACCATCGCAAGAATGTTCTTGAAAGGGATAGATATAGTGGTGTTGGGGACATGGTGTGATGAAGCATTATGTTTAATGGATGCACTGAGCTACAAGTGCCAGAAAAGTTCTTGCAACGAAGTTCTTCAACATCACATTCAATATCCATAAAAATTAATTTTTATGGGTGACAATGTCACACCACATCGTACATGAGCAGTGGAGATACTTCTGGAGACTGAGGATATTAATCAAATCAAGTGGTCAGCATGCTCTCCAGATCTCAACCTATAGAACATGTTTGAGATGCAATAGGGAGATACATTACTGCATGAAATTCCCTTCAAGAAAACAAACAAGGCTTTATCCTTGCTCTAAAAGAGGAGTGGGCCAGTTTGCCTCAAGAACTCCTGAATCACTTGGTGCTAAGCATGGTATGATGTGAAAGCTGCATTGCAGTTCAAGGCAGACATATTCCATACTGAAGTGTCTCTCCACATAGTTTCCGGTAAGCACTGTACATTGATTTCTTAACTACATCCCTAGGAAATTTGTAAATTTTGCCAAAAACGTATTGCAATTTAATTTGTACAAAATGTATTTATTTTTTTGTGTAGTATAATTTATTAGTATGTTGACAATAAATGTATGTCCACATTTGGCTGTTGTCATCAAACGTTTTTCATATACAGTTAAAAATGTAGTTTGTCCTTAGCTTTTGGAGACTTTTCTAATAATTTTGGACACCAGTGTAGTGTCAAATAAATCTAAGTGCAGAACTTGCATTACATTCATTTTATAAAAAAGACCACCACTTTCCCAAATTTTTATATTAATGGAGGAAGTGTGCATAAAGGATGGTACTGAAGAACACAAAAAGAGAACATAAGATCAATATTGAAACATTATTGGAATTAGTACAGTTTAAGAACATCTTACCCTATACATAATAATAGCAACAATAATAATAATATTGTGGGAAAGGCAGAATATTAGCATTGCTGCTGCTGCTGTCTCCACTTTGCACTAGTTCCAAGTAGTGCCATAAATGACAACTTCTAATCTTAACTATAGTAAATGCATACTGTTTTGCATGAGCGCAAGCTGTCTCGCTTTGCAATAACAAGTGCTCCGACAAGTCAGTGTCATCTTTCAGAAACAAAAATTCTTGGAGTTGGAACTTCTATATCATCATACATACTAGTCCAGACCTAGCACCGGGATATTATTACTTGTTCTGATTTACATTTCACTTTCCATAAATCCCTTCATCAAATCCAAGGATATCAAGGTTGTCAGATTTTTGTCAGGTATTATACAGGATTGAAAATGCTTGTGAAAAAATAATATTCTGAAAATAATAATAATGAAGAAAATAATAGTCTATATTTAATTGAATGATTTTCAAAGCTATAATTTATATAGTGTTGAATTAAAAATATAATTCCAAAAAACTTGTCAACTTTGTATTGACAGAGTGGCACCTGATTTAAGGGAAGGAATCTGGATAAGAAGAAACTAAAGCTAACAGGCTTCAGTTTGTCATTTTTAAGCTATGGATATTCACAAATCCATCACTATAATATAGACAGATAGAATTGAAACTTAAGCTCTCTGGGTAAATTTCAAAACTTTTAAAATTTGAGTTCTGTTTGGCTATAAAATAGTAATGGATGTATAATATCCTCTATATTCATAATTTCCAATTTGAAGCCTTTTAGGCTTTGTATTTTGCTAGTATATTATGCATATACCAATTGTTCACTTATGAAAAATGTAACAACTCTCTGACAATGGATTGATATAAAAATTGGCAATGTCAATCTTAGCTCTTTACTTTATACAGATGATGATATATTTCTGAACAAAGTCAGCACAAGTCTGCAAGATTCCCCTGACTAAATTCGAATAAATGTAATAAATTTGGTATGAAAATCAGCAATAAAAAGACAGTAAAAATAGGCAGAAACATTGAAAACAATAACTGTATCCTGCAAAACATTTCAGCTATTTAGGCACAATTTTTAGTGAAGATCGCAGATTAATATGGAAATAGATAGCAGAATGGCCAGCTGAATCAGTTTATGTGGAATAAGAAAGAAATTAATCAAAACACTAAATTAGCTGTAAACAAGACACTGTTCAAACCGATTTTAACTTATGGATCTGAGAGTTGGGTTAGAAATGAAATACTTGATCAAAGACGAGATCACATATATGAGAGTTCTGAGAAAGATCAGGAGAGTGAAAAGATGGCATCAATGGCAATATCATATTAAAAATTTGATGATGACATGGGATTGATGTCCTAAATGCATGACTTTTACCATCTATGTTTTTGCCTAGTCTCTGATGAGAATCAACAGTTGTTATACTGTGAAACCTTAATCAAAAGTATTCAAGAGAGAGAGAGGCATATACAAGTTCCTGGGAAGTCTGTATCTTAAAATAGGGCAAGTCAAGGCAACTCTGCCAATGGTTATATTTTCATAAGCTCTCTGGTAAATTAAGGGTTTAGAATTTAGTGTTTTGTGAATGTTATAATCATTAATATATTGGACAGTATTTTTTTCTATTTTAATTAAGAATATGAATGTTTTGCTACTTCTGCTGAGATTGTAAACATAACCATGTCAGGTTGGTGAGATGAATGCAGGCAAATGATTTTTTTTCTTAATGCATGACAGAGAAATTAAACTTTTACCCCTCTGTTATATAATTGGCTTATCATGTAATATGTCAGCCTTTGCAGATGTGAGGTCACATAACCTGTGTGTGTGTGTGTGTGTGAGTGAGTGAGAGAGAGAGAGAGAAAGTGGTTCAGAAGAGAGAGAGAATCAACCTCTTAGTAAGTTTTGTACAGCTGGATGTTGTATTCCTTTGGTAAAATGATGTATGGAAGGTTTTTCCCAAAAGCAGAAATAGATGGCATAAAAGAGGAGGATGAACAGCATGCTAAGTTTGAAGCTGAATTTCATATGGATTGTTGACCATCATTTGCTTATTTTTATATGCTTAGAGAACAGTGAATGAATGTAGTGGCCACTCAGTGGAACACTGCCCATAAAAATATATGAAAAGAGCATCTAGGAGAAAGGGGGTTGTCTATTAAGCTTATTCTTCTCTTCAAAGTAATGTGTCAAGCATTTTAGGGAGTTTTCTTTGATGCACCATCCCAGATGTAATAATGGTATTTTCTAAGGTTGGATAAATTTGGAATTGCTATAGTCTTAGGACTTGTACAGGAAGAAGTAGTGCCTTGATGGGAAATGGGTACTCAGTTTGGAAGCTGTGTGTTCATGTCAGCAAAAAAGCTAGAGATGCAAGTCAGCTCAAGAAGAGAAATCTAATCTTTACCTGAGGGTCTAATATTGTCAAAGGAAAGAGAGGTAGTGAAATGGAATCGTTTACATGATAGGTCTGTTTTGATAACAGTGAACTTCTCACCTCACTGGAGAATGGCAAAAAGATCAGCATTTAAGATGCTGATCTTTTTGTCATTATTTGAATACTAACTTTAGTATTGTATCATCATCAAAAACTATTGATAGTTTTTGATGATTGAGGTTAGTGAGAGGTCATTAATATATATAAGAAAGAATGTGGAAGACAGTACAGAAAAGGAGCACAAAGGTACTCTGACATTGGAAAAAAGATTGATCAGGAGAGAGAGAGAGAGAGAAACCATCTACTGTGCCATGTAGTGAACAATCTGACCATTTACAAAGGACAGATGGCAGGCATAAGATGCTAGTTTGTTGGATGTGTCTCTTTATACCAAATCAGTTCAAACACTGTGGAAGAGAGTAACCACTTAAGTTACTCAAACTTCCCATTGCTTATCCATAAGATTTACTAGGAGATCTTCAATGGATCGGTAATTACAAATTAATTGGGTTTCCAGGCAGTGAAGAAGTTGGCTCTTGATGCCCTCCATTGTTTTGGAGAGCATCAAGAGGATTTAGGTAAGAACAGTTTAATGATAATGTCTGATTTTCATCTTTCTTCTTTAGGATGAACTGAATACAGGCTTAGTGTTAATGCTACATGGTAATATTCACCCTACATGTACAGGTCAAATAATTTGAAGTTTAAATAATATAATAATTTACCTTTTTAAATATACAAACAAACAGATTTTAAACAATAAAAGTAAATGAAAGTAGAAAGAAAATGGATTGCTGTGTGTTCAATAAACTCGAATTGGACTTTCTAATTGGTTCTTATTTTATTTTTCTTTTGAGTTGCATACTGCTTTACCATTGTGCAAAATTTGACTTTTATCGGTTTTAATTTTCAGAAATCCTAACTTCATTATGTCAGCAATGCAAAGACATATAGATTGATTTAAATTTTATTGTATAAAGAAAGTTTTGCATTTGAAAATGTACTAAGATGTTATTTCCCATTCACTTCCAGCGGTTCTGTAGATGCAAATAATCAACTCATAATTAAAGGCAGGTTTCAACAAAAACAAATTGAAAATGTGCTAAGGAGATATATTAGTAAGTGAAATAAATTTTAACTATTTCAATTAATTTTTAGTCCATATATTGTTATTATTATTACTACATGACACCTCCAAGGACATCGACGGAGGGCACCTACTCTACAACTCTCCGTCTCCAACTACAACTACCATCATCATCTACACCAACGGCGTCTACCACCCACCACTAGTATTTTCAGACAATCACAAACACCCATGCCCACAGTGGGATTTGAACCCGCAGCCTTTTGGGTGGAGAGCGGATATGCTAACCACTCGGCCAACACAATGAAATATACATACACACATAGTAGCCAAGTTTTTCCACCCAGAAAGTCAATTTTTTTCATATCTCAAAACAGGCAAACTAAAGATACATACCCATAAATGACAGCCATATACATTACGCAGATTACCTGCCCCATAAGATCTTTAATTAGGTTTCAAAAGACCAAGTTAATTGCCTTTAACAGGCCATTCAGCATAACATGCTGAATGGCCTGTTAAAGGTATATATCACATCATATACAGGTTATTCGGGTGTCCAATGCTATTCAGCATTGGACACCCGAATAACCTGTATATGATGTGATAGGCTTACATAATTCAGATTTAATTATTAATTTTATTGTTTTCAAGAATGTTCTTCCACATTCATGATCTTCTCCGGGCTGTTTTTCTACTAATTTTGTTTGACAAAATTAGAGAAACATAGCAGGTCAGAACACACTGTTTTCATCATGTTAAGTTCTAATATTTGCATTTTTCTTTAGTTTTCTGTTCCACCAATTTAGTGTGTTTTGCCTTCCTAATTTTCATTATAACAAGCCTGTGATCTTTACTCTGATCAGTTTTTTTTTGTAACCAAGCTCATTTCTCTTGTTTAGTACAAACTTTATTCATCATAACTTTCTATTTTGAAATTCTGTTTATAGTGTGCACTTCCATGTTTATTTTTTTCCTTCATATGCAAACATTGTTTTGTTATAAATTATATATTTAGTTTAATTCTTTATCCAAGTGTAAGCAAAGAAAGTTTGCGCCTGAAGTATTTTCAGGACTGGGGTAACTCGTGGCAAAGGTGGACTGAGTTCTCATCACTTTCTTTAGTATCCCATTATGGGAAAGATCACTACCCAGACCCAGAGGTGATACCAAGGTTGAAGCAATGCAGAAGTCATATGTCCATATGCCAGTTGCCAAAAGGTGTCACACCTTATTATTAAATTACTCTGGATTAGAGAAAAATGTTGGAAGTTTTTTTCCACTTGGTTAGACTATAAATTATATATTTAATTTAATCCTTTATCCAAGTGTAAGCAAACAGAGTTTGCGCCTAAAGTATCTTCAGGATTGGGGCAACTCGTGGCAAAAGCTTTGCCACAAGTTGCCCCAGACCAAACTTTACACCTGAGGATACTTCAGGTGCAAAGTTTGTTTGCTTACACTTGGATAAAGAATTAAACTAAATATATAATTTATACCTTTGCCACGAGTTGCCCCAGTCCTGAAGGTACTTCAGGCGCAAACTTTGCTTGCTTACACTTGGATAAAGGATTAAACGAAATATATAATTTATAGTCTAACCAAGTGGGAAAAACTTCCAACATCTTTCTCTAATCCAGAGTAATTTAATAAGGTGTGACACCTTTTGGTAACTGGTGTATAGAAATATGACTTCTGCATTGCTTCAACCTTGGTATCACCTCTGGGTATGGATAGTGACCCTTCCCATAATGCATAGCATTATACATGTCTGCAAGGAGATGTGCTTTGCATTATGGGATACTAAGGAAAGTGATGAGAACTCAGTCCACCTTTGCCACGAGTTGCCCCAGTCCTGAAGATACTTCAGGTGCAAACTTTGTTTGCTTACATTTGGATAAAGAATTAAACTAAATATATAATTTATACCTTTGCCACGAGTTGCCCTAGTCCATTATCCAAGGTTTGAAATTTTTGTAAGAACCTGTATCACTATATCTTCAGGTGCAAACTTTGCTTGGTTACACTTGGATAAAGGATTAAACTAAATATATAATTTATAGTCTAACCAAGTGGGAAAAAACTTCCAGTCGTTTTGTTACTTGATAATAAAACAAAATTACTAATTATTATCACCTTTATTTTAATAGCTTCTCCCCTTCACTAAAACTTTTCTTGTTTGTTGGTGCAAAGTTTGTTTTTTTCTGCCTATTTTTACAGTTTGCCTTCATATTGCTGATATAACAATCTGCACCACTTATGTAATGAATCTTAGTGAGAACTGGTAGCAAATTCATTAGAAATATGACGCCTACACAGAACATCAAATTATCGGACATTATTTGATTCAAACTGCTGACTTGCAACTAAGTATAACCTATATATTTCTGTGTACAGTTCACAGCCTTACAGGGACAACAGACTTACAGGGAACCAAAAGAGTAGTTTTTTATGGATTCTGATTTTTTTCTAATATTTATGTAGCCAAGTGTGGCTCAGTCACTTTGATGATGCTCTTTGATTGGAAAGGCCTGGGTATCTAAGATGCAAAGAACCTATATCACTATATCAGGTTTTTTTTTTTTTTTTAACTGAAGGTGAGTTTACTGGTCTCATATGGAGGCAAACTGGCCAGAACACATGCAGTTGATGGTCATAATACATGTGCAGAGAGGACTGACTGCCTTATCAAAGCACTAATTAGGTTTTCAAGAAGCCAAGTTACTTGGCTGTGACAAGCCATTGAACATGCAAGGGAAAATGGGAATGATAATGAGTTTGCAGTTCACAACAGCTATTCATCTCAGATTATTTTTCAAATTTTTGTAAGCATTTTTCTTTTTAATTGATACACTATTTTTAACCTACTCCAACCTAGATGGTGATTAACTACTTATTTTAAACCTTCTCTACTGTCTTGTATCTGGATCAGTAAGACTGTGCATTCATGTTTAAATATCCCAACATTATTAGTAGTTCTGCTTTTTTCTTAAGTTTTGTTCAACACATTATGTCTGGAATTTTTTTATATGTGGTTCGCATGTAGGAAAGGATTTTTTCTGTAAACCTATAGTACATTTGTACCATGGGTAGGGTGAGAATTTTTTTTTTTTTTTCTATTTTATTAATTTTATTATGTTATATATATGTATTATTTATTTATATTTTATATAATCCAGAAACCTTGCTCTAGAGAACATGTTTTTTTTTTTTTTTTTTCCCAAGCTAGTTAAGGCCTCCAAGGTTTACAACGAAAGACATTAACAAAAAAGAACCATACGGCTTTCATTTTGGCAACATAAATTATATAGAAAGAGTGGATATTAAAGATCCAACATTATTTCAGAGCTAAATGTATGCAGAAACTGATGCCAAGGTTTGTATTCTCATAAGCTTTCTCTGCATTCGGCTTTGAAATAATGTTGGATCTTTAATATCCACTATTTCTGTATAATTTACATTGCCGAAATGAAGCTGTATGTCTTCTTCCTTATTAACTGAGCTATTTATTTAAGTATAAAGAGCTAATAAGCTTCATTTCGGCAATGAAAACATTACTTAAATTAAGGGGGTATTAAATCCCGCATAGTTTTAAAACCGAATAAGAAACTCAAAGATCGGAATCAGAGAGTTTCTTGCCGAATATAGTAAACTATAAAGTATCGGCAACACTAGCGTTAGCCAATTCAAGTGATCCTAGTACGTAGTACAATACCGGGCAACTCGTTGCAAAGGTGGAGGAAGTTCAGATCGCTATTCTTGGGTATTTTCCATAATGTAAAAACACATTTCCTAGGAAATGTATGCTGTTATTACATTATGGAGGGAGGTCACTACCCAGACCAGTTTCAGCCTTTTTTGAGGCTTCAGTGAGTAGCTAGACCTAATACCAAAGTGTATAGCGAAAAGAACTTATGTACTCTGCGAACGAGTTATCCAAACAGGTGCAACCATTAAGTTACTTAAGTATAAAGAGCTAATAAGCTTCATTTCGCAATGAAAACATTACTTAAATTAAGGGGATATTAAATCCCGCATAGTTTTAAAACCGAATAAGAAACTCAAAGATCGGAATCAGAGAGTTTCTTGCCGAATATAGTAAACTATAAAGTATCGGCGACACTAGCGTTAGCCAATTCTGATTCCGATCTTTGAGTTTCTTATTCGGTTTTAAAACTATGCGGGATTTAATATCCCCTTAATTTAAGTGAGCTTTTATTTTTTATTACCTTGCATACTGTTATAACTTATATGATGGTGCAAATATCATTTTTGCTGTCCTTGTGTCAGTAAACCACAAACTAACCAACCAGTCAAGCCATGTTACTTATTCTCTTCATGCCTCATGACCCATAAGGTTTCTTCCAGATACCTTTGTTCTGAGCCTCCAGTTCAGCCAGTCTTTTTTCCTTTTCTGTCCATTCTCTGCCAAGTTAATTTAGGCCTTCCCCTTTTCCTTCTGGGATCCATGTCGAAACCACTTTAGGAACCTCTCTCTCTCTCCTGTCCATTCTCAGTATGTCTTCAATCCATTTCTATCTCTGTTTTTTTATTTCATTGGTGATGATTTTTTGCAAGTCAGTTTATATACTGTCATATGGGTCCAAAATATTTTTAATAATTTACACAGATATTTGTTTTGAAAACTACTTAATTTAGCTTCCTGTTTTTTTTTGGTCAGCTTCCATGTTCTCTGATCCATATAATAATACAGCTAATAATAACATTGCTATTGAAGATATTTATTTTGGTTTTATTATGGTATTTTGAACATCCACATATTATTTATATATAGTCAAGCCATGTAGTAATTGCTTAATTTGTAAGTAGTTACAGCATATAGAATCAAAAGACATTGAGTTTTCTTTGCAAGGTTGAATAGCATTTTCTGTCAAAAAACTAGACAAATTATGTAAAATAGGCAATTAGTTAAGATAGTTAAGACAAATCAAATAATATAAACCAAAACTTGAATATAATGTCAAATAAATGTGGGTGTGCACAGAGTTGTAAAACTTCTTTCTCACTCTCTCTCTGACATGCACACCAATTAATTCTTATATGAATATGGCTACTTCATAATGAACTTAGTCACTTACAGTATAAATATGATCAGTGAAATGCATAAGCATCTGAAAATGTAAGATTCACAAATGCAGTTATCACTTTTATGCTAAAATAGAATAAATTATCTCATTCTAGAAGTAATGTTCTGATGTCAAGTTAACTCCATATGAAGCTGAAAACAAAGAGTTGTTTCTAGAGAGGATAGTTTATTTGCAAGGCATAATTTCTAAACTGTTTTTTTCTCAAGCTTTTAAACAAAATGTTCATTGCACTATGCAGCTATAACAAAAACATAACCATCTCATTGAATACATTATTTGATACACACTTCCAAGACAATTGGGAATAGAAATTTGATTGGCATCTAACAACAGCTTCAACATTGCTATCCAAGAATTAGTAGTCACTTACCTCAGAAATGGATTTTGTACATTTTTTCTGCATTACAAATATACTCTGAAAAACAGATTGCAAACTCTTCATCAAAATCGATTCCTGACATGTATCCTTAGGGAGAGAGTGTACAGGATATTCTAATAGTACTACATGAAGATTTACATCACTACTAACTTCTGTTCAACAATTTTCCTCCAAATTAGTCTGTTATTTGTCTTATATTTCTTTCTTCTAAGGCACTTTTTACTGTATCACTCCACCAGATCTTTGTCTTCTTCCTACCAACATGGCAAAGAACACTTGTTTTGCTCATCTTTACTCTCCCATTCTGTTTAAGTGACCATACCACCTGAGATTAGTTTTGCTAACGTCCTCATTTTTGATATGATACTGCGATATTTTCATTCTCCTAATCTTTCTTAGAACTGTGGTCTGCAGTCTTTGGTTAAGTGTGTTATTTCTAGCCCAGTTCTCAGATCCACAAGTTAAAACCAGTTTGAACTTGTCTATACTTAGTGTTTTGACTAATTTCTCTCTTATTTCATATAAATTTATTCAGTTGACTTCCTACCACATTGACGTGCTGTTGTCTCTATCCATATTTAATTGCCATCTTCACTAAAAATTGTATCTAAATAGTTGAAATGTTTTACTTGTTCAATTGTTTCTCTATTCAGAATGCAGTTGATATTTTCAGTGTTTCTGTCTTTCCTATTTATGGAGCTACAGATACTCTGCCAAGTATCTGTCAAAAGATAACGAAATATCTTTTTTTGTATTTTTGGTGCTCCAAAAGTTCTTGGGACTAACCAATGCCTGTTTTTCATTGTCTTTGTCTTTTTATTGCTGATTCTCATACTAAATTTATCATCATCATCAAATTCCTGCCATGTACCCTCAAGGGGGTGTACAGGATATGATAGTACTACATGAAAAAAATTACATCATTACTAACTTCCTATCTACAATTTTCCTCCAAATCAGTCTGTTACTTGTCAAGACTCCAACATTATCAGATCTTATATTTCTATCGTCTAAGGCACTTTGTACCATATCAATCCACCTATATCTTGGTCTTCCTCTGGGTCGTTTTCCTGCCAACCTGGCAGAGAACACTTGTTTTGCTAATCTTTCCTCGCCCATTCTATTTAAGTGACCATACCACCTGAGATTAGCTCTAATAACGCATTCCTGGATGCTGTCAATGTCCAGTTCTTTCCTAATATCCTCATTTTTAATATGATATTGCCATTGATGCCATCTGTTCACGCCTATAATCTTTCTCAGGACTCTCATATCTGCGGTCTCTAGTCTTTGGGCAAGTGTTTTACTTCTGACCCAGCTCTCAGATCCATAAGTTAAAACTGGTTTGAACATTGTCTTGTATACAGCTAATTTAGCATTCCGACTAATTTCTCTCTTATTCCATATGAATTTATTCAATTGACTTCCCACCATACCAGCTTTGCTGATTCTGTTGTCTATTTCTATATTTAATTTACCATCTTCACTAAAAATCGTGCCTAAGTAGCTAAAATGTTTTACTTGTTCCACAGGTTCTCCATTCACAACACAGTTGACATTTTCAATGATTCTGCCTATTTTCGTTGTCTTTGTATTTTTATTGCTGACTTTCATACCATATCTATTACAACAGCTATTCAATTTAGTCAGAGAATCTTGCAGACTTGTAGCGGATTTATTTAGAAGTATAACATCATCCGCATAAAGCAAAGGACATTAACATCTCCAATTTTGATATCATGTTTAATACCACTTTCCTTCATAATGTGATCCATATAGATAATGAATAACAGAGGGGATAATGTACATCCTTGTCTCACACCAGATTTAACATTAAACCATCTTCCTGTACTTACTTCAATTCTAACTGCTGACTTACAACTCAAATAAAGACTAAGTATTGCTTGATATAATGCCCCATTCACACCATATAACTGTAGCGTATTGAATAGCTTCTCTTTTGGCACCTTGTCATATGCCTTTTCGAGATCGACAAAACTTAAATACAGATCTTTGTTATATTCCCATGCTTTCTCGACTATTTGTCGTAAAGTGAAGATCTGATCCTGACAGCCTCTATTTGGCCTGAATCCAGCTTGTTCTTCACCAAGCTTTTTTTCCACAATTCTTCTCAACTGTTTCTCAAATATACATGCATAGATCTTGCCAGGAACACTCAGTAGGGAAATACCTCTGTAATTCTTACATTCAGTTTTATTTCCCTTTTTATATGAGTGTTATGACAGCTCTACTCCAATCATTGGGAATTCGTCCCTCTGTCGAGGCCGTTTGAACTAATGCAGTGCAGCCACGTAAGACTTTTATTCCACCATACTTCAGCAATTCTAGTCAAATATCATCTACTCCTGCTGCCTTTCCACATTTCAAGCCTTTGATGGCTTTTTCTACTTCAAGTATGGATATGAATGCCTGGTCAGTGTTTTTTACCACTGTGCTATCACTGCTTGTTTAATTTAGCAATTTTTCGAAGTAATTACTCCATACTTCAAGGATATCTTTTTCTCCCGTTTTCATGTCACCTTTATCATCTCTAACTCCTTTTATAGCACTCTTTCCTCCATTCCTAAGCTTCTTCAACAACCTCCAGAATATTTTGCCACCATCTTGATATTTATTTTCTATGTTCTTGCCAAAGTCCTCCCATGTTTAGCTAGTTTACACAGTATTTAGCTTTCTTACATTTGTCTCTGTATTCTCTAAGAGCACAAGCTGACTTATTTGCCAGGAACTTTTGATATGCTTTCTTCTTTTCCTTCACTGCCTCTTTAACTTCCTGTGTCCACCATGGAGTTCTGATTTTTCTATCCTTGCAGACAGGTTGTCGCTGAATCAATCAGGATTTTCTTCAAAGCTTGCCACTGAATCTCCAAGGTTTAGTTCTTGTTCTCAAACTCTTTCATTTTTTTCCATTATTCTTTGTGTATTTTAGTCTACAGTTCACATCTGAGAGCTGCTCAACTTTAATTCTCTTTAAAACTTTCTTACATGTTATTATTTTCAATATGAAATTCAATTTTATCCTGCTCAAGACTAAAGTGATCACTTCCAATTTCAAATCCTCTGTACACTCTGGTGTCCTGCACCAGGGAGAAAACATCACTATCAACAATAGCATAGTCAATGAGACTTTTCTTATTCCTTGCCTCTTCTCTCCATGTGAATTTGTGCACATTTTTATGTTGGAACATGGTGTTAGTAATAACCAGGCCATGTCCTGAGCAGAAATCCAACAGCTATTTGCCATTATTATTAGCTTTGTTCTTTTCTCCAAATTTTCCCAAAACATTTTTGTATGTCTGACAATCACTTCCTACTCTGCTATTTAGATCCCCAACAAGGACCAACTTTTCCTTTTTCATTGTGTCAGTTGCTTTTTCTAAAGCCTCAGAATATTCCTCCACTTCTACATTAGTAGAGCCTTCTGTGGGACCATAGGCACAAATAAGTCTCATTGTCCAGTTCTCCATTCTGATATTTGCCCAAATTACTCTACTTGACACTGCCTGCCATTCAAGAAGATGAGCCTCGTATTTTGTGTTGAATACTATGGCTACTCCTTCCTTTCCTTGATTGTCATTGCCTGAATGTAACATTTTGTATTTATTGCTCAGAAAGATCTCACCAGTTTTTGTCTTTTTTGTTTCAGTCACTCCTATTATGTCGATCTGGTACTTATCTAATTCCTCAGCTAGCTCCATTTCTTTGCCATTCAAGGTTGTTATGTTGATAGTACTGATCTTTAACTCTGGTGATGTTGAGTTGGGGTGTGCTTTCAGATTTGTTCCAGTAGCTGACTTTTTGCTGTTCGCCCTGGTTCCCTGGTGAAAACAACGGGGACTTGTGTAACTGGGCGACACCCCAGCTGGCATGAAATTTTGTCATGTTGTACTATCATTTTTTATTTTGGTTTAACCAATAAGAATACAATTTGGTTGGTTAAATCCCAAATTGTCAGCCCATCCTCGTTCGTTCGGTATCCAAGTAGATACCCAACAGGGTGCACCACGAGAAGGTGAGGATTGTACATTAGTTCAGAAGCTCTGGTCGGTTCTCCGCATTCCTTTAAAGGCTATGTGGAGGTCTCCTCTCAGTTATACAGCTTTGACCCTTACC
The DNA here is from genome assembly GCF_054136105.1 of Typopeltis vanoorti. NCBI lineage: Eukaryota > Metazoa > Arthropoda > Arachnida > Uropygi > Thelyphonidae > Typopeltis > Typopeltis vanoorti. The sequence goes on along the minus strand of NC_143557.1, from coordinate 73,888,414 downwards.
AAATTTATTACAACAGTTATTCATTTGAGTCAGGAAATCTTGCACTGGATTTATTTATAAGTATAACATCATCTGCATAAAGTGAAGAGCTGAGATTAACATTTCCAATTAACATCAAACCATTTTCTTGTATCTCCTTCAATTGTAACAGTTGACATACAACTCAAAGACAAGTATTGCTTGATATAATGTTCCATTTGCACCATATAACTGTAGTGCTATCCCCTTACTCCTTGTCATATGCCTTTTCCAGATCTACAAAATTTAAATACAGACCCATGATTTCTCAACTATTTGTCTTAAAGTGAAAATATGATATTTGATAACCTCTATATAGCCTGAATACAGTTTGTTCTTCACCAAGCTTCTCTTCCACAAATTTTCTGAACCGTTTCTCAAGTATACTTGCATAAATCTTACCAGGAACACTCAATAAGGAAATACCTCTGTAATTCTCACATTCAGTTTTATTTTCCTTTTTATATATTGTTATTATGAGAGCTCTACTCCAATCATCTGGAATTCATCCCTCTGTCCATTACTTCTGAACTATGCAGTGCAGCCACTGCAAGACATATATTCCTCCATGTTTGAGCATTTTGGTCGAATATCAACTACTCCAGCTGCCTTTCCACATTTCAGATTTTTTATGGCTTTTTTCTACTTAAAGTATTGATATGTATTCCTGATCACATGCCTGTTGAGTGTTTTCTACCACTGTGTTGTTACTGCTTGTTTCGTTTAGCAATCGTTCAAAGTAATTACTTCATACATCAAGGATGTATGGAGTAATTCTCCCTTCTGCTTGCCACATATCTAAAAAAAAACATGTTTTTCTTCGCCTGATTTGCCAATTTCTGCTCATACTGCACTTTCGTTTTCCTTACCAGCTGAGTAAGGAAAATGAAATCTGCAGTTTCCGTATCACCGTTATCATCTCTGATTCCTTTTGCAGTATTCTTTCCTTTGTTTCTAAGCATTTTCAAACATTCGAAAAATATTCTGGCCCATCCTCCAGAATATTTTTAAGTAATTTGTTTGATTGCCTTGTGTTCATAGCCATCGAGGGGAAAGGTTATGCCTCAGGTAGTGCAGTTCTTCATTCCTGTTAATTGATGTACTGGACATGTTATATACTCTAATCTCATTAATGTTTTTATCATGCCTATCTTTTGTAAGGAATGATAGTATGAAGTGGCATGTAAAAATCTTCTAGTTCAAGAGTGAATTTTATGTCGAGATGCAAGCTGTTCAGGTAGTCTTTGAAATGCATTAAGTCATCGAATGTTCCTGACAAATAACGATCATCAATGTAATGTAACCAGGTTTTTGGTTTCCTATGATAGTTTTTAATAGCATTCATTTCAAAATTTTCCATAAAGAAGATGACCAAGGCTGGAGATAGGGGGAACACATGTCAAGTCTTATTTGTTTCCAAATTTGTCCTGAAATGTCTGGTGGGGAAAAGGTTTACAAGCAGATTCAGTGTATCATCCCTAGTTCACTGATGAAAAGACTGACTAAATCTAAACTTGCTAGGATGTCAGAAGGCTCTATATTTAAATATTTTACCTTTTCAATAAAATGTAAGCTTTTCTTCACATGATTCTGTCTTTCCTATGCATGGAGCTACAGATACAAGTATCTGTCAAAAGATAACAGAATATCTTTTTTGTGTATTTTTGGTGCTCCAAAGCAGTGCTGGTATGTAGAGCTATGGGAATTGAAGTTGAAAAGTGTCATTCATTCACTCACAACTATTTGATGATGATCAAGTAATAATTGTTCAAGATGGATGACAACAATTTCATAATGAGGAAACTGGTTGATGTTCACAGCATATGAGGTCTAAAAATTAATTTTACTAAGACAAAATATCTGGAGGCTTAGATCTCCTAATCAGTGAAGTCAAGGCAGTAGATCATTTCCGATACTTTGCATCTATTATTCATAAGCTTGGAACATGTGAGAAAGATGTAGATGACTGTGTCAACCAATTCTGATCAATGTTTAGATGATAAAGATTTTTAAAATTCTTCTGATCAATTAGGTAACTTTTTGATCAAATCACTAGTTTTATTATGTGTATGCCATGTGGGACACTGGTTTAATGATAAGCAGATGTTCTTCTATTAGGATGTTCATTTTTCTTATGTATTTGTTTGTTCGTAACCAATGTTACATTTCCTTTGTCTGCCTTAAACATTACTATGCTTTTATGTCATAATTCTTTAAGAGCTGTTAACTACAATTTTGGTATGTTTTTAGGTGGTAATTTAGTTTTGAATAATAAAGCTGAAGTTTGAATGTAGGTGAGGTCTGCATTTCTCTTGGAAGATTGTGTATTCCCTTTTCAATGTGTGCTATAAAGCCCACTTTTGGAATGTTCTGTGGGGATAAGGCAAAGGTTTCAAGGTATTTTTGTTTCTGTTTCATGTAGGTCAGAAACATGAATACCTATAAATGCACTTATTTCATATTGTTTTAAAGATATAAGAAATTAACACCGATGCTTCCAAATACTGTTGAGATACAGCAGTTTTATTATTAACATCATGGGAAGTGTTAATAATAACATCGTTATTATTAACACCATGCCTTAAAATGATTCAATATGTCTACATTCACAACACACTCAGGCAATGCATTCCACTCACCAACCACTCCATGCAAAGAACCTTCTCCTCACACCACATCCTCTTTATACAGTTTCCAGCAATGGTCTTTTGTTCCCCCCCCCCCCCTTCATTTATTCACAAGGCTTTGCAATTTACATTCTCTCAATCTGTTCTCTTACTTCCAAGACCACCTTTATGAATCTTCTCTGGATCCTTTCCAACATGTTGGAAAGGATCAACATGTCCTCATCACCATGAAAACCCGTGACCAGATCTGTGCACAATAATTCATATGAGGCTGATCAAGGCCTTATACAATGGCGCCATAACCTCTATTTCTGCATGTCAGGGTCCTCTGCATTATTGCTGTTATCCGATGTGATGTCTTCACAACTTGTGCAGTGTGGCCCCTGAATTTCAGGTCCTTGTCCACCACCACTCCTAGATCTCTCATTTCCTCTACCTCCTTTAAAGTTTCCTCACCGAGTGTATACTTTGCAGCATTGAACTGACAGTTCCACTTACATGCCCATTCATGCAATCTATTCAAGTCCTCCTGCAAGGATCTGCTCGACTCTGCATTGCTCTCCCCAATTTTGCATCATCTGCAAACAGTTGCATATCACTAGTTAAACCAATCCCAATATTATTAATATACAAACTGAACAACAATGGTCTCAAAACTGATCCCTGTGGTACATCACTAGTGACCTTCCTCTTATGTGACCCCCCCCCCCCATATACAACTTTCTGATAGCCAATCACTGATCCAACGTAGAAGTCTGTTATCCAATCCTATCTGTTTCAATATATTTAATAGTTTGTTGTGTGGGGGCCTAGCAAAAGCTTTTGCAAAATCCAATTTACACCACTGTATATGCATCTCCCCTGTCCAAGGTATTTGTCACCTTTTTATAGTACATAAGTAAGTTAATCATAGGAGTTCTATTCCCTTGGAAACTCTTATTAAACAAGCATGCCAATTCCCTGGAACATTCCCTTAAGATGCGTGGTGATATGTCATCAAATCCTATCACCTTATTGGCATTAAGGTTATTTATTTCCTCAAATACTTCTTGCTCACTCACAATTAAGCAATTCTCTCCTATGTCTCATACACTTAAGTTTCTCATGATGCCACCCTGTGTTCAGGATTGAAACACCCTTATAAATTGATCACTGAATAATACCTCAACGGTGTCTTCTGCATCAGTTACCATTCTACCTGCCACATATCTAAAAAAAACTTGTTTTTCTTTGCCTGATTTGCCAATTTCTGCATATGCTGCACTTTTGTTTGCCTTACTGAGTCACTCTCCTGGCTTGTTCTTTATACTCTTCATAAAACTGATTATCACCATTATTCATCTTGTACTGCCTCCAAATTACCTTCTTCCAGATTTCACGCTTAAGCCTCTCATTCATCCATTTTACACCTACCTTTTTCAGCCTTTTGAATATATTCATACATTGATATGTATTTTTTTGTCAGTTCCCAAGCAGCATTTATTTCCTTACTGCTTACAACTCCTCATTCCATGCTATTTCCTAAGCTTGGTATAACCACCAGCCTTATAAAATTCCACATATATCCTTTCCTCACAGAAGCCACAATCCAGGTGATCACTCTCGCCAACTGGAGGAAAATGTGAAACCCCACTTACAATTACATCCTTGTATGCCCTCCTTTACAAGCTGCCTGAGATGGTTATCTCTCAAGAAATTAATTTCCCTTATTCCCAAACTACCTCTTCATTCCAATCTAAACTGCCATAATTACTTTCTCTGTTCACTAACCCAAGTTGTTTATACATTTCTTCATGATCGCCCTCCACATTCCCTGATCTTGCGCGGCAATAATTGAGCTTTGCGTTATAAGTTGCACGATATTAAATTAACATTAAACCTAAAATATATATAGTGCTATGTTTTGTATTCACATTAAAAAATAAATAAATTCCTTACACAGCTGTGCAGCAACAATGTTTACAAGGAGCTTACTGGATTTTAATTGAATGTCCTGCTTGCTGTGTCTTAAAAGAATACCACATTCAGGAGTTTCATTTCACTCAGTTCATACAAGGCATGCTGGAAATTACAACTTGATCTACTGGAAAGGCAAAATAAAAGGAAGAAACACATCTTTTTTGTTTCAGCAACAATATTATAAATTTAGAATTTATCAAACCAAATGGTGGATGGAGGGAGGATGCTTTGGATTAAATGATATTAAATTATGCAGGGTTTATTTTGTGACATTTATATAATCTTACATCAAGAAAACATATCAGTAACTTTTTTTAATGATTGTACTTTATATACTTTATATATTTTTATTTTCAAAAAACATAAGGTGCAATGACTAGCAGGAATTTTATATATTTACTCAAGTGGCTAAATAGTAATATTTTACCAATTAATACTGATCCCTGTGGATCAGTATTAATTGGTATAAATAATAATGTACCTTCACATTATTTATTTTTTTGACATCTTATATGAAATTTAGCTTAAGTGTGTTACAAAAAGTAGTTAGCTACTCCAACTAAATTCTTTTTTTTTTTGTAATGTGAAACCAACAGTTTTTCCAACTTTGTTAGGTATATTTTGCCAAAGAAATGGCAGTAAGTTGGTAACCATGTATATTATTAATTTATTGCTTGGAACAAAAATTATCTTTGTGATTATAATTGGCTTTCTTTTATATAATCCATTTGCAGAAGAATATGTGACATGCCATACGTGCCGTTCACCAGATACCATTCTCCAAAAAGATACAAGGCTCTTTTTCCTGCAGTGTGAAACATGCGGTTCCCGTTGTTCTGTTACTAGCATTAAATCAGGTTTCCAGGCTGTTACTGGAAAACGTGCGGCTATTAGAGCAAAAATTGCATAGAATCTACCGTTTGTATCAAGAACTGGTTTCACTTTTTTGGAATTCACGCAGCCAGTTTTTAAAGGTACATTCAAGTAGCATGATAATGTTGTGTTTGAGCATCTTGAGTGACTTGATTAAGAATTTTAAGTACAGATGAGGAGCATGCAATTGAATGGTATTGCTTTGTGCCAGGTAATGCTTGTATTCTGGGTAAATAAAATTAAATGTACAGTGACTTTCTCTCATTTTCACAATGGTGTATAAGAACAAGCAGCATTTTTTTTTTAAAATATATACATATATATTTATATTTGCACACAATTCTACTAGCATTGCAGAATGCAAGTATAAAATGAACTGTTATTCATTGCAGCAATAATAGTGCTGAATGTAGTCCTTTTCAGGAAGGGCAGCCAGTAAACAAAGAGATCAAGTTTATTTTTTAGTATTATAGTACAAATACATAAAGTGGCATAATCAAACACAATGATAAAATCTTAAAATTGTTGCAGGACAGCTCTTCCTGAAAAGACCATTCACTTTCTTGCCTTAGGTGACCTGATTTTTCTAACCCTCTCTTTTGTTCTTGACCTGTGAGAAAGAAGAATTAAAAATCAAGTCTGGCATTGTGCAATTTTATTTACACATTTAAAGAGGCTGTATAAATGAACAGGAAATTGTTAAAAACAGGGAATCATGCAGGCTTGACTGATAATTTCCTGAACTGTTTTAAGTGTTATGACTTTAGTTGTTTAAAAAGGTTTAAGAAAAGTCCAACATTAAGAACACTAAATACGTTTATTAAAAATTGCATAACATTACTAACACTTTACATGTTAACTAATTGCGACAACCATAGTTTATGCATTTTGATTGTTACAATTTTTGCATTCATTAAAATTACTTGAGTAGAAATGGGGAATAACATTATTTTTTTTTTTTACCACATATTGGTAAACAAACTTTAACAGTTTATGTTGGACAGATTCTCTATTTCTACACAGAACACCTACTGGAGTAATTTAAATCTGCTTTCTTCAAGATATTGTAGGCATCTTTATCCATTTATTAGATAATGAGAATTAAAGCACAAAGGATAAAAACAAATGTGTCTTTGATAATGCCTATCGAGTTGCCTAAATCTATAAATCTTATTAGAACAGCATGACACGTTTTATATGCAGCAGAAAACCTCAATGGGTTAAGATGCCACCCCTCTCCCTTACATAAAAAAAATCAACAATTTGAGTCTATTGCTTATAATTATTGGATTCTGTGATGAAGAAATGTATGGTTTTCATGGTGAGGACAGCTCTAGTAGTTTGCTTTTTTCAAGATATTTTCATATCTTATTAAGTTTAGAATGAGTGGAGCTGTGCTATCCATGAAAGAAAACTTATATAATTGCAAAGGTACAGAAAATCCACAACTTGATAATAATCCAGGTATTAAGTAGAAATGAGTTCAACACAGAAAAGTGATCAGGCTTAAAATATGCAAGTTGTTTATGGTAAAGAATGAATGCATTATATAATACACATACATACATCCTCCTCCCACATCACACTAAATGTTAGTCAAAATTGCTATTAATATATAAAGCACTATACAACATATGGCCATAGAAATATGCTTTAATGACTATTGGAATATGCAAAGTATGAACTATATACATAAAATATGGTCAAAATTCAAAAAGATGGTATGCTATGCTAAATTGTTCAATGCGTTAATTTTATGTAATGTACTTATTTAAATAATGTTTAACAAGTGAAAAATATAACTTGGAATTTGTTTAGATGCCCCTCCTCCCAGTTTTTGTGAACTAAATATATTACAGCTTTTTTTTTTTAAAGTAGGTTATCTGCAAATCTATACACTTATTATAATTAATTCACCTCAAGTTGTAGCATACAAAACCAATATTGAGATAGAACTAAACATATTACTTTTCTCTTTTTTTTTTAAAAAAAATTGATTAGTTCTACATAACATGCTCTAATCTTGATATTACAGGTATTAACAACTATACATCTACAAAGTTCATGCTCGAGCATGAATAGAAAACTTCATCTGTGTTCAAAAATGTAAAACAACGTCTCATAGTGGTTCAGATCATGTACAGTGAAACACAAATCTGACCAAACTTTCTACTGTATCTTAAACAGATACAAAGATGCTAATAGAAAAATGAGTAAGTCTTACAAATTTTAAAAAACTACATTTTCTTCCCCCATACTATAAAAAAATCTGCAGTATTTTTAAACACCAGTGGAAATGTATATCAAAGTTCTAGATTCTTATAATTTAACTAATGAATTAAAAAAAAACTGTTACATTCTTATTAGTTCACACATGTAGTGAATTAAAAAAACAATCATATTCATATTTCAATATAAAAATTTATTCAAGCGACTGACAAAAAATTGCATATAAGTGAAAGCCCTCAAATTCTGTATGTCTAATTTAAATTTTATTTGCAGGAATATAGAATATTAATTTAAAATAAACAACTTAATTAGGAACATAATCCAAGATTTTTGCTGGGATTAATTATGTCACATTTAAGTAGAAATTTTAGATTTTTGATGAACTTCGATAAGTAGAATATAAAATTTCTCAGTGTGATTTTCAGGTACAATGTGCTTTGTGTGTGTGTGTGTGTGTGTGTGTGAGTAGACATTATATACCAAGGATTATCAGAATGTTCCCAATATTTACCCTTCAAAATCTGAAAAAGATAATGTAAATATATTTAATAATTTTGCAGAATTATGAAACTGGAGAGGGGAAAAAAATATTTCCCTCATCGTTATTTGAGCCAATGCCTGTATTGAATTAAAGAAAGATCGTGAAGGCGATTTAAAAATGCTTTACAAAAATCTGTATTCTGACTTAGAAAAAAAAAAAAAAGTTTATTATTTCCACTTCCAGGAAAGGGATATTCACTGAAGTACAACCATTAGCCATTATAATTCCCCCCCCCCCCCCACACACAACAAATGTTTCTATTCAACTTATCGAAGTTCCAAAGTAACCAATACTGCTTATGGTATCAGTCTTCTGACACCAGTAAATAACAAATATACTAAGGCACAAATTGAAAGAAACTAACTTAATTTCCTATGTTTTGTTTATTATTGATAAAGAAACAGAAACCATATATTATGATTGTGTGTTTTCAAACCTTTTCAGAAAAAAATCTGCACAGAGCAATGCTGATGGACTCCTTTATCTTTCTGTTTTTTTTTTTTTTAAAAGGACATGTTAATATCACAGAGTATATATGATTGAAGTCGATACTCCAAATTCTGTATCATTATGAAATGAAAGTTCTTTATTATAACTTAATATGTGAAACTGTCTACAATTACATTTAAAACATACTGCTATAGTCTGGTATATAGTGGTGTTTCATAATGTGAAACACTTAACTTTTTGAATAATATCTATATACCAAAACACCTGTGCCAAGTAAAAGTACTAAGCCTATTGAAATATGTTTTATTAATGACCTGCGTCGTAACCATGCTTCACACTCTTGTTGCTTCAGCCGCATTTTCTGCACTGTTGCTGCAGTTTTTTCTAACCGCTCCCTACGTTGCCTTTTCCGTAATTCAGCCTCTCTGTAAAACAGTCAAAAATGCAGGTAAGGATATTAAAAATATATATATATATATATATATATATGTGTGTGTGTGTGTGTGTGTGTGTGTGTGTGTGTGTGTGTGTGTGTAATAAAAATATATATAAAAAAAGTACATCATTTTTGGAAGAAAACAAGCTCTCCCCCTCCAAAAAAAAATTCTTGTTAAACGATAATGAATATACAACAAGTTAGGATAATTAAAGTTAGGCCTGGGTAGCATATTTTCTTGAAAACTTTTCTTGTATGCAAGCATAAATATCAAGTGTTAGAAACAATATATTTTCAAATTCTTTGTTGTGAGTATATATAAAGTCCATCATAGTGAATCAATATAATATTCAGAACTAATTCTTCAAAAATACTATGATGTAATTCATTTAGTTCAACAGATGCTGAGGCTGTCAACTTTTTCCCATGTCTGACCGGACTAATACAAATGACCCATTTTTCTCCTGAACAGCCAGGTTAATGAAATAAAATAAGCTACATACACAAAAACAATTGGCAGATTCAATAATTTTAAAATGACAGCTGAAATTTGAGAATTGTGATCAAAACAACTAATGCTATGAGATAGTGTATTGTGTCTGTTGCTGTGGGATTAAAAAACCCTGAGTTTTCAATCCTCTATAAAGTTTCTTTGGGTTCGAAGATGGGATTAAAATCCAGACCTTAATGGGCATTGTGGAATACTGTGAATCTAGCATCTTTAGATGCTAGATTCACAGTATTGACATGTATAAAGTCAATACTGTGAATCTTTTTGACATGTATAAAGTCAAAAAAATCCTAAATAACATGTAGGATTTCTCCCTATCCTGGGCTGCCAGTTCATTCTCTTTGGCCAACCAAGCTGTCACATTTTATTTCACAAGGAATCTAAGAGAAGCTAAAAACCATAACTTAATATAATCTTCAATGGGGAGGGAGAAAACAGAATTGAAGGAAAATCCTGATCCATTATGGTGAAATTTGTGGTACACCAAGGAAAGGTCCCACCATATTATATCATAAAAGTTTATTAGTCTTACAGATTTTAATTAAAAAAAAAAAAACAGTATTTTTGATGTCTAGACAATTTGAACTTGGCTATTTTTTACCCAAGTACTATAGACATTTGTTTTTACCATTAAAATGGTGGTACTACTACAATCCCAATTTCAGGTCTGAACTTCACTATCTAGCCCTGTCTACCCATTGTACTAATGTACTATGAATATCCCAAATAACTTTTCCTAGGTGGAATTTACATTAAAAAAAATCAAATCATTCTGCTTACAGAAATGATTAATTATAGTGAGGGAGGTGGAAGAGAAGGATGAATTCTCAAAAATTCTTGTAATTAAAATAAGTTTTTAGATTTTGCTCCTTCGATGCACACTGATATCTGCAGAATTTTTTTTCAAGTAATTCACTAAGATAGATTTAACATCGACTTTAATAATTAACCAGGTTTGACTCACTTTTTGATTCATTAAAACAATGTTTCTCATCATATTATTGTAGCTGGCAGTTTACGGCTCAGGTGTTCCCCTGAGCCATGCACAGGGGAACACCTGAGCATGGTACTTTAAGTCTTGGTACACTTCTGTAGCAGTTTTTCCTAATTTATAGTAAAATTTTATCATAGCTCTTTGCTCCATGACATAACCTCGGACATGCTCCACTCACACCCTCCTACTTCAATGGCTGCATCACCGAACTCAAAAGTTGCACCTGCAATTACAACACATTCTAGTGGTCAAAACTATAAACACATTTGTTACTTTTATTCAAAGAGCTGTCCCCGTAAAAACTCACAGCGAGCTAATTTAGACAAAAAATTAGCTCACTGTGAGAACCAGAAAGCTGCAGAAAAATAAAATGATAATTGTGATTAAACTGTCAATCCAGTATTTTTCATTTATATTATTGAAATGATTGTTTATTAAATATCTTCCTGAAAATGCTGTATAGATGGAGAAACATTATTTTAATCTGATATATTAAAGCTAAAAAATACTATGCAGTGGAACCTCAGTTGTCGAACGACTCTCTTCTCAAACGCATCGGTTTCCGAACAGGCACACCAGCAGCCAAGTGTCCCGTGGGGTGACATATACGGCGAGAAAGCGTAAATTACGCCGCAGCCTTACTCAGTGAAAACACCTGCTCGAATTTGCAGTGCTTTTTTTTATTTTTTTTTTTATTTTCTTTGTGTTTTTTTTATAAATATAAAAACTTCAGAAACGCCAGCAATGTTTCTGGGGCTGTAATTTGTGAAAAAGCGAGGCAATTACATGATGACCTGTTAAAGAAAAAATCCTAGTACGAGTGGTGATATTGATGTGTTCAAAGCTAGTAGAGGGATGGTTCAAGAAATTTAAGAGAAGTGGCATATGAGTGTGGTTAGGCATGGGGAGGTTGTGAGTTTGAACCTAGAAGCTGCTGAGAAATATCTGCAAAAATTTAGTGACTATGTAAAGGCTGAGGGTTTTCTTCCCCAACAAGTGATGAAACCGGTCTATTTTGGAAAAAATTACCAAGGAGGACCTAGAACACTGGAGGAAAAAGCATTGCCAGGACACAAGCCAATGAAGGACAGGCTGACGTTTATACTATGTGGTGTATCACTCTGAGAAACCGAGGGTGTTTAAGAAAAATAATGTGATGAAAAGTAAATTGTTTGTTATGTGGAAGGCTAATAGTAAGGTGCAGGTAACCAGGCAATTTTTTATTGAGTGGATCCATGAAGTCTTCGCCTCAAGTGTGAGAAAATAACTCAAAGAAAAACATTTGACAATAAAATGCCTTCTTGTGATGGATAATGCTCCTGCTCACCCTCCAGGCTTGGAGGAAAAGTTGGTGGAGGAGTTTGATTTTTTATTGCAGTGAAGTTCCTGACCCCTAACATGACTCCTCGAATCCAGCCCACGGGTCATTTCGAACTTTAAGAAACTCCACCAAAGCACTGCTTCAGAGGTCTTTTGAAGTGACTTCTGACACATTATTAACACTCAGAGAAGTCTGGAAACTTCACCTTAACTTACTTAGGTGTCCATTCACTTCCATTGCTTAAGTGCCCTTGACAAAGCCTGGGTGCAAGTAACTTACAGGACCATGAACTTGGTCTGGAAGAAACTGTGGCCAGACTGTGTAGCAGACAGAGACATTGGGGCTGAGTATGTTGCTGTTGGTGATGATATTGTGTCTCTGGGCAAAAGAATGTGCTTGGAAGTTGACAATGCTGATATGGAGGACCACAGGAATGAGCTCAACACAGAAGAACTGGAGCAGCAAAAGATGTTCGTGAAGGAAGTGTCTTCAGAGACAGAGGATGTTCCTAGTTCTTTGATCAACGAAATGAGGTGAGGTGCAAAGTTTTGTGGCAAACTGCATCATGCCATGTCTCACTTCAGAAAAATTTTAAAACACAGGCAAAAACAAATCTCATTGTACAGGTTTTTAGTGAGACAGGGCCCAATGTCTCTCAAACATAGTCGATTGGTGCCAAGAGAAGAAAAAACCCCAGAAGGACAGTTACCTGATGTTTTTATGGAAGAGGACTCCCCTTCCTTCCACTTATGCCATCAACTCTCCTCTGTACAGGTAAAGTGAAGTTAAATTTTCGTCTATATTTTATCTATTTATTCTTTTTGTGTAAGATTTTATGCATGAAGTACTGTTATAAAGGTTTAAATAAGCAACCATCTGGAGTTCAGGAACGAATTGATCCATTTCACATTAATTCTTATGAGAAAATTGTTTCAGTTTTCAAACAACCTTTAGCAACGAATTATGTTCGATAACGAGTGTGAAGTCAGTAAGAACATAGTGGCTAATATTACAACAGCAAATGTTTTACTATCAAAGGAAAGAAACCTGGATGTTGACTATCCATGAACATTAGTGGAGCAGGAAAAAGAAACAAGATAAAATGAATTATCTTCTCAGCTAGTAATCGATATAAAATTATAATATCAAAATCTATTATAAATAAAGTTCTATCTACAAAGCCGCAGGAAAAAATAAGATTAATCAAAAAAAAGGTATATTTTTTAGTCACGTGAAATGAACCTAATCTTATTATGTATATAATCCTGATTTTGCTACTAAAATGATCTAATTTTAGCATGAAAAAAAAAAAAATCTTCCATTCAACTCAGACTAGTTTTACCGTTTAAAATGCCAAATGAATCTTAGGATTCAAACTGAAATTGTTCAAAATGACCTTCAATATACACCTATTATATACTGCATATATATTCCCCCCCCCCCCACACACACGACAGTTATGATTTAGAAGAAGCTTTTGGAGATTCAAACCTACAGTCTGTTAGTTGAAAAGCAGGTACGCTGTTTACTGAGCCAACAATTAATTAACTATATTCAAATATAATACCGAAAGCTGCAGCCATCAAATGGATAAAAATTAGAACTCCAAGAAATTATGAGATCAGAAAATGAATTGGTACACACTCTGAAATAAATAGTGAGAAAATACTGATTGAGGGCATGCTTAAAGTGGCATTTACTTTATACCTTAAGTAGGAAAAATATGAATAAATATGGGGGTGCAGAGGTAAAGCTCAACTTACCTTTCAAGTTAGAGTGAATATGAATGAAATCTCACATTGCTGCTACAAAATGTACTCCACATACCATGCAATAGCAAAATCAGTGATAAAGCAAAGTAGGAAAATGAGTAATTCCATGGAGGACTGGTTTCTAAAAATGAATCATCAGATTATGCGGTATAATTTGATGAACGAGGGGTATTAATAGCACTTCTTTGTAGTATGTCTGTTGTGACACTATTGCACTGAATGATGTGAACAATCAATTCAGTGATGAGTAATTGGTAATTATTTTGTGTTGTTGTTGTGTTGTAGTTTGTTGTTGATTTCTACAGGCACTAGAAGATGACCTTTCAAGCACCTTATGCCACAAAATTTGGTCTATTTTGTACGAGATTGAAAAATTAAAAAAGGACATGATCTCGAAATCGCAACTTCCTACCGAAACGGCAGTTAACCCGTCGTCACTTAGTGTGAAACTTGAAGCACTCGACGCCCTCACACATTGCCACAACTTCGCCATTGCGCCCAGAAGAATACCTGCTGAGGATATGATATGGATTGAACGCGCAATTCGCCAACGATATTAGACTGGATGTAGCTTGTGTTCTGACCAAAGCTAAACCACCTAAAACCAACATGCCCAGTAAAGAAATTAAATCGCTACTAGAAAGAAAAACAAGAAAATAATAATCACCAAAGCTGACAAAGGGAATGCCACAGTATTGCTGAACCAAAAAGATTACACAGGTAAGCTGAAATCTCTATTGTTAGATCGAGCCACTTACCTCCCCATCGAGTACAATCCCACCAACTCACAAATTAGAAAACTCCACAGGCTCCTTAAGAAGGTCACTTCTTGGCCTGTGGAAATCACCAACAAACTAAAACCATATAACTCCATATCCCTCCGTATTTATGGACGCCCAAAAATTCACAAGGAAAATGTGCCATTACGTCCCATAGTGGATGGCATTGATTCCTCCACATACAAACTAGCTAAACATTTGGCCAAAGCTCTCTCACACTATACTGGCAACACACCTGCATATATAAAAAAACTCAGCCCATTTCAAAGCCAGCATAGAAACCTTATGCTCAAACACACTGACATAATGGTCAGTTTTGATGTCTCCTCCTTATTCACAAATGTCCCACTCAAAGAATCCTTAGAGCTAATCCAAGCTAAATTTCCTCCCGATATCACAGCCCTATTTCAGTTCACAATGAACTCAGGCTATTTTGTTTGGCAAGGAAAATTCTACAAACAAATAGAGGGGACAGCCATGGGTTCTCCACTCTCCCCACCCTTGGCCAACTTTTATATGGAGACTTTTGAAGAGAAAGCCTTAACCTCTGCCCCACAAAAACCAACCATTTGGCTTTGCTATGTAGATGATGTAATCGATATTTGGCCACATGGCTCCGATGCACTCCTCTCCTTCTTAACACACTCAAACAACCAACACCTCAGAATCAAATTCACCCTGGAAGAAGAAAAAAACAACTGCATTCCTTTCTTAGACACACTAGTCACCCGCCAGCCTGATGGAACCTTGGTTTTCTCAGTATATAGAAAACCCACCCATACAGGCAGATACATTCACCAACAATCCCACCCCCACCCCCTCACAACAATATGAAGTCATTAAGACACTACACAACAGGGCTAAACTTATCTGCTCTAATGACAATGCCCTAACCACAGAACTAAACCACATTCTCAACACTTTCTCAGCCAATGGCTACCCCCCCCCCAAAAATTGAAACCAGTAAACCACAACCCCCCTCTTCCCCCCCCCCCTCACAACAAGGATTACTCTAAATTCATCACCATCTGATGCACCTCGGAAAAAATCACAAAAATCCTAAAAAACATAACTTCTTGTTACAAACCATATAAAAAATTGGCATCCCTTATCCGCTCAACTAAAGACCAACCTCCCCCCCTAGACCTACCTGGTGTATACCAGGTCCCTTGCAGCTGTAAGCTGTCCTCCTACTTTGGCCTAACAGGCAGGACAGCAAATATCAGAATTTCAGAACACAAGGACTACATCCGGTTTCACCAATACAGCCACTCTGGTCTTGCTGACCATGCGCTGCATACCTGCCATAGAATACGGTGGAAGAAAGCCAGGATAATACACCGTAGCAAATACAGATATGAAAGGCTTTTCATAGAATCAGCTTCAGCTCTAAGAAACGATCCAAACCTCAACAAATTTGGCTGCATGAGACTTTCTCAAATTTGGGAAACCTACATCATTAGACCTTCAGCCCAATCGCCCAAGAATACCAACATTGCCCACTAGAGGGCACCATCAGGACTTCAGGAGAAATAACAGCTTCATACTTCTTCCTCACTTATTGTTGTGTTTTGCCTACGTGCACGTGTCTTGTACTTAAGTTCTTGAAAATGGCAACGTGACGTTGCCGAAATATAGAAATATATTAAAATTTATTTTAATGTATATCCTAGTACATTGTAATTTCCTTAAATAATATAGTGAAAATGCATAATCAACGTCTAAGCCTTTCCACAAGAAGTATCTTTAGACGGTTGCTTGAAATGTAAATTAAATTTAGTGGAGAATACCTTGTAGTAATATTTTTCTTTCACCAGTACTATATCTTCATCTTCACATTGCGCGATGTACAGTTCTTACACTTTCTTAATATTTAGGTCTGGATTTAAATATTTTCATCTCGGATTGTGAGCTCCGCGTATAGGTGGGAAATGAGTCTATATGTTTTATAATGTGCATCATCGATTTTATTGCCTGGGACATGGCGACCCCGACGATCAATTAAAGACGAAACTTGTTCATTAAAACAACAGTCGTATATTCGTCCGTCACTTATCTGATAATTATCCTTAAAAAAATATTTTTTGCAAACATAAATATAATTTTTTTGGTTATTTTGAAAATAATATGTGAAAGAACGTGATCTTGGCATTTTACTGTTATCCTTCAGGTGCTTTCTTTTTATTTCGTTAACTTTAATACAACCTCTTAAAAAAATATTTTGCTCAAGTTGACTGTTTAAATTATAAAATACTTCCATGGCAGCTTCACTTTCATCCGAAGTAATTTTTTCATTGCACTTCTGATGACATCGACATATTACATCTACAAATGTTTTTGCAGGTATTAAATTTTCCCTTCTATTTCTGTATTCCAAACCTGTTATTCTTCTATCCTTTTGGACATTTCGAGCCCGTTTATCAGGATTACAACTTCTTTTCCGCCCAATCGAATTATTTGTTGTAATGTTTTCACTGCTACAATCAGATGATAAATCCGAAGAAATACATAAACGTTTTCTTGAGCCGAGCTTTCTGCTAATAAATCGTATTGAAGAACCATCAGATTCATCATTTTCCACATCCATCTTGATATTATAACGGTATAATTTTTCTTTTTCCTAAAAACAACTGACACTAAAATTCACAAGTACTTACTTCTGCAGCAGTTAGACTGTAACTGATTAATTATTTTACTTTTTTTTGTGATGAGACAGCACTAAACAATTTACCGTTATCAAGTACTTGCTTCTGCATTTGAATTGCAATGATTTACATTAGAGTATGGAGTTAATTAGATTGGCTTCTGAAATAAATTATTTATTATTCGATGGCTAACAAAAATTTTGTCATTTAGTGGTGTTATTATTTCCCTAATAATAAGGATTACCTTATTATTAGGGAAATTTATTATGAATATAAAAAGTTAGCAGTCAATCAAGCGCTTTGACACTAAAATTCAAAAAGTGGCGTTAATTGATTTGGCTTGTGAATGGCTCAATTATAAATAGGACTGTAAGTAATCCTGGATCTTAACTCTAATATAAGAACTCTCATGTTAAATTAGGACACTACTGTTGCTACAGGGTAGGCCAAAAGTCATGAAGGGATCTGAAGTTTTAATAACCTTTTTAAATTAATTTTTTCCCCTTTGCAGATTTTATAAAGATGACGGAGATTAACCATGGAAAAATTCACAACCAAATAGTGAACACAAATTGTGAAATTTGACTATCAAAACCAAGGATCAATAATTCTGACCCAACAAGCACATAGTCACCATTAGTGTGAGAGATTCTCTGAGCGAATCAATGATTAGGCATTTGATTGGTCATTTTGAGGAACGGGGTTCAGTAAAGGACCATCCACGAACAGGCAAACCCCACTCAAGAATGAAGCCACAGTTGAGCATGTAAGGGAGAGTGTTGCAGAAGACCAGAGCACGTCAACTCGAAGGCAGTCTGGACAGGTTGGAGTCTCTCGAACGTCGCTCCGGCATATTCTGAAAATCTTGAACTTGTTTCTGTATAAAATCCAGTTGGTACAACAGCTGAAGCCACCAAATTATGCCCACAATTTCAGTATGCAGTCAGATTTCAAGAATTAGCAAGGAGAAATCCCGAATTTATCTCCAAGCTGATAATGTCAGGTGAAGCACATTTTCATTTGAATGGCTTCGTTAATAAACAAAACTGCAGGATTTAGGGTTCAGAAAATCCCAGGGCAATTTACCAAAGGGAATACAGTCTGGTGTGGAGGTGAAGTCGGAAGAAGTGATTGGACCTTACTTTTTCGAAGACCACATTGGGAACCCTGTAATGGGAGATGAATATTGGTCTATGATCGAAATTTTCTTGCTCCCAGCAGTTCAAGATAAACATGACGTGGTTCAAACAGGACAGAGCAACAGCCACAATCCAACTACTCAGGCAAATTTTTGAGGGAAGAATAATTTCTCGTGGTTGCAACATAAGCTGGCCTTGTGCATTCTACAGATAATTCCTGATTTCTTCCTATGGGACTATCTCAAAGAAAAAGTTTGTTAACAGCCTCAGACATTCCAACAGCTGAAGAACAATATTCAGAGCATGAACCTGAAACACTAAGAGGTGTCATGAAAAACACCTTAGAACGGGCACGTTTGTGCGAAGCAGAAAATGGACGCCAATTACAAGATTTGATTTTTCACACCTAGTGTAAATTTATTTCCTATGTATATTGTATATGATGCTATGGTATTGTAAATTTAAAACAAAAAATAAAGGAGTTATTAAATATTGAAACCCCTTCGTGACTTTTGGCCCACCCTGTATAAAACTGATAATATTACATATATAGCTTTGATGTAGGTTTTTTTTTCCACTAGATGTCAGGCCAGAAGATAACAGTTGATCAAATCATTATCTCTTTGGCATACTATTTGAAATTTAATATAGCTTGTGTGTGTACTTCAGATGATGACCTTGCATAAAGCAAGGTCATCACTACAACAGTGTGGTTATCAAGAGCATGAGGACTGGATTTTTCACTTGGAGAGTGGTGTAAGTGCTCTGTGTACTAATGGTTTCAAGGAGAGATATGATAAATATTGTTAATAGTTCAGGTCTCCCACAATGAATCTTAGGACTCCATGGAGTTGCCTGTACAATGGTAATATTTATTTAATTGACTTCCCATTATATTATCCTTACATTACAAAATTGCTGAAATGCTATTTAAATAATTTAGGCAATTTTGTAACTTTTTCTATAGGTTTGTATTGAGGTTGAAGTCTGATTTTGTTTCCTCCTGCCTACCTTTGGATCAAATTTTGGCTTGCATAAAGTCAAAATCTAGGCTTAACATTTCTTATTTGAATATGAGATATAATACCATTTTCCTTAATACGATAATTCATATATACATTGTAATCTCTTAATTATCCAGTTGAGTTGTTCCAGGAATTAGATGACATATTAATATAGTGAAGGACTGGTTAATTGAGTTATAAATAGCTGAGTGATCACTTTTTATAAATATCATCCTCCAAACATATTCACTGAGGACCTTTGCACCACAGGATTTTCCGTCCTTAAAACTAAAATAAACAGTATAGAATCAAAGATCATTATGCATGATAACACAACTGTGATCTGCAGGAAAGTTTATAACTTTCTTGCAGACCCCTAAATTATGATGATTCTTAGAAAACAAAGTAATACTTACATTCTTTTGTCTGAAATATCATTCATTTCAGAAGCTGAATCTGGACTACTCAGGGAATTTTCCAATGAATTATGTATATCTTGGAAGACTTGAGTGTCTTCCTTTTCATTGTCACTAAGTTTTCTTTTTTTGTTGTCACTGTCAGTTTTTTCAGAGATACTATTTTCAATCACAGAATCTGTTTCAGTTTCTGGGTAAGATATTACTTCTGATGGAGACAGATCCAAGTCTATTGATGGCTTTGTGCGTGGTGGTAATGGTGGAGGTTCATTATCATCCACGATATTTTTATTATTTTCTTCTATTGCTAATACAGCCTCAGAATCATCTGAGTCGATCTCTTCTATTACATCTTCATCACCTGATTCTTCTACTTCTGATTCCTCTGATGCTCCCAGGTTAATTTCTTCCTGCTTAGTAAGTATTCCATCCTGATAAAAAGGAATTAAATTGAAATAAATTAAATTGTGTTTTATGCAAAATTTATTTTATGCATACATGTATATATACAGGCAAACCTAACTTATGAACCTGAATGTGTTTTTAAGTTGAATGGTCATAAGATGAACTTTTTTTTTTCATAAGATATATTGTTAAATTTGTTAATGTGTTTCTGAAATAAATGAACTTTACACAAAGATAGTAAAAATGCATTAATAAAAAATTTATTTTAAAAAGTGTCCTAACTGCTCAAATTATCAGAAAAGTTTCCAGACACTTTTCCTATTAGGGAAAGTGTCTGGAAACCCCCCCCCCCCCCACACACACACACACATTTCTACATACACTTGTTTGCAGTAGGCCAACTCTCTATTAACCTTTGTAAATCGTAGAATTTCCTTTGGCATTTGGATTGTTATCCTGTACTTAACTGTACTTAAAAGATACCTCAATGATCAATGATTTTGACCATTGCTGCTTCTAAGATATTGTATCCTTTCCAAAAGGGTTTCTGGGTTACAGTTTCATTTACACTAATAGCTGTTGTAACAACCTGGCTAAATAAAAGCGTTCGATGATTGTTATTATTGTTTGCTCCATACATTGAAGTAAGCTGGTGGTACTAGGGTACATTTGGATTTAAATCACTTAACATTGTAGGATGACCTGGTATGTTATCAAGGAGCAATAAAGCTTTAAATTCCAAATGATTCTCCCTGCAGTATTTTTCAGTAGTTATATGAGGGTTGTCTGAAAAGTTCTCAGCCTAACAAAGAAAAAACAAATTTATAATTTCAAAATTATTTTTATTTCTCAACATATACATTTATTCCAGTGCCATTATCCCGTCCCTGTAGTGGTTCTCAGTAAGATCTGCAAAATACCCCTCTACAGCTGCAATCATCTTGATTTGAAGAAAAATGCTGACCAGCAAGGAAGAGTTTTAGTTTTGGGAAGAGGAAGTCAGAGGGAGCCAAATCTGGGGTCCTGATGAAAGATGATTTTTTTTCTTCTGCAAACTGGGTCTTTTCTCACAAATTTTTTAAGAAGGTTAAAAGATGGAATAATATTCCCCAGTTACTGATTTATCCTTTTCAAGATAATTAATAAACAAAATGGCTTTAGCATCCCAAAACACTGATGCCACCTTTCCTGCTGAATCTCCAGAAGCATTCCTACCAAGTACCGTATTTATCGCCGTATAAGTATTGTGTACACATTTTTTTAGGAAAAAAACTTGAGCACTGGATATTATAATGAATTTACAGTATTTCAAATATAAAGTAATAAGTAAGTCTACTTTCAGATTCTTATTTCGAAGAGGTTTCAAGTGTCTCTTCATTTAGCTCTGGAGATGAATTTCTGGGCTAAATAAAGACACACTTGAAACCTCTTCTAAATCAGAATCTGAGTCCTCATACAACAAATTCTCCTCTGTACGATCCAGTGCATTACTAATGCCACACTTCTTAAATGATTTAACCACTGTCTCAGTTTCACAGCATCTCATGAAGCTTTGACCCACTCAAAAACTTGCGAAATGCTAGGCTTCTTCCTGATGGCATAACATCAAAATCTGAAGACTGCATCCACTTCTCCTTCATAAATCCCTTAAATGGTTTATTAATACACACATCTAAAGGTTGAAACTGGAATTACAGCTAACTGAGTTTTCAATTCCTTGAGTTTATTTTTAACATCTTCTGTTCTGTGAGAACGAAACTGATCCCATACCAGTAGGGCAGGCCACAGAAAAGCAGGACTGAAAGTTCTGCTTTTCTGTGGTCTAAAATCCAAGTATTCAGTTCTGGCCATTGTGCAGTTCCACTTCGTAGGTTATATTTACTGTGAGTTGCTTTTTTTTTAGATCCTCTTCCTGATTCCACCACGTTCTTATCATTTTATCAGTTGGGGATGGCTCGAAATGTCTCTGCAGCCTTGTTTCCATGTTCTTTAGCATATGCAATATTGTAGCAATGCCGATGTTTTTCAGTCATAATTTGCCAAGAAATTTAGAGAACATTTAACGGTAGATCTGTGGTTTAACAGCTGTGATTGTCGATGATAGCGCACGTGCATCCATGAACTCTATGTAACTGGAATGTTCTCACACACTGCAAGGAAGCAAGAAAGAAATCGCATACCTCAGAATAGAGAAAATTTCCAGAAATGAAAGTACTGTAATTAAAAACTAAATATCGACGTATAAGAAGCACCCTCTTTTTCAGACCTATTTTCAAAGGAAAAAAGTGCGTCTTATACGCCGGCAAATACAGTAATATGGTTAGACAATCCTTTGAAATTTGAATCTTTAAACCTTTGTCTCATCAACATTGAAAATTTGATGAGAATAGTAGCCTTCCTCTTCAGTAGTTTTTGAAAATGTTGAAGGAAATTCTTTGGCAGCATTATGACCAGCACTTGCAGACTCCAGTTGATAAAACGTTTTAAGATTTATTCTTTTCTTGAATCTAGCAAACCACCCAGCACTAGCCTTAAAAATTACAATATCATAACCGACATGTAATGCACTGTTGTAAAGAAGGGAGTCACTACCAAATAGGTAGCGACTCCCTTTTGGGTAGTAATTTTTCTCCTACTAACAGACTGCAAATTTGAATCTCACTACAGGATTCTCTACAGTGGAGTTTCCAGGTTATCTATTAAGCTCTCATAGTACAAATACACTTAAATTTGCAGTAAGGGGAAACAATACACTTACTTTGCCATTAAAAATACTCTATTCGCTAAAACTAAATCACAACTCATTGAAATGCCCCAGAGTAAGCAGCATGTAAGTCACTTGCCACGACAAATATTTTGTCTATTACGCTTAAGAAGAAATTATATTTTTGTTTCAATCCTTATCTAAATGTAGGCAAAAAAAGTTTTCACATCAAGTACCGTATTTACTCAAACATAACTCTCCCTTGTGTATATCTTGCAACCCCTGATGTTACTTTATGAAAAATGAAATTAAAAAGTTTACCCAGCATAAGTAAAAAGTTTAAATGGTGATGCACAATAATGCTCACAATTACTGCAGATGGAAGAAAGTTGCCTCCTTATGTAATATTCAAAAGAAAAACAATGCTGAAGGGGAAATTTCCTCTGGAATTCATAAGCGTTCAAGGAAAGGAGTGAATGGATACTACAATGGTTCAAGATTGGATTAGAACAGTAAGAAACGGCTCTTGAGACTGGAAGTAGTGATAGCGAATAGCAGTTTCTTGGTAAGTCATACACATTTTCAGTTTTTTTAAATCATGGTGTTTTTATGATTCTGAAATGATAAAAAGACAGGCTAGAATGAAACTGTTTGTTTTACTTTAATTACAGAAGCATTGTCACTAAAGATTCAAATATATCGCGTGATGAAGGTGAGCTGCCGATTGAGTAAATAACATTGATAATTAAAATTTAAATGCATTCATTTTATAAATAACGTGAGCAATTATAAATTATAATGACTACTGAGGATTTAATTATAGACGTCAATTTAGTTTTTTTTCCTGAAAAACTTTAGTTGCCAAAAATCTCTGCATATGTCTTGCATCATGATTTTTTTAACTTTAATTTTTTGGGAGAAAGTACGAGTATCATTTGAATAGAAAATCTTCAAAACTAGTATATATGCCTGTACATAGAAGCTGCTGACTTCACATCAACTGCATTAGTATCCCATAATGCAAAGTATACTTCCTTTTGAATGTGCATTATGAGAAAGATCACTACCCAAGCTGGTTTCAACCGTTATTGAGGTCTCATGATTGAGAACCAGACACAGGAAGACACTAAGGTGGATATGCAGAAATCATATTATCCATATACAAGCAGTAAAAATAGCATCACCGTAGTATTAAAACACCCTGGATCAGAGACAGTTAAAACTTGGTTAAAGTATACTTCCTTTTGAATGTGCATTATGAGAAAGATCACTACCCAAGCTGGTTTCAACCGTTATTGAGGTCTCATCATTGAGAACCAGACACAGGAAGACACTAAGGTGGATATGCAGAAATCATATTATCCATATACAAGCAGTAAAAATAGCATCACCGTAGTATTAAAACACCCTGGATCAGAGACAGTTAAAACTTGGTTAAGAAGGAGATTATACTTGGCTTCTGCATTAATTCAGCCTCAGTATCTTCCTGGATCTGATCTAGCTCCCACTGATGACTCCAAATAAAAGTTGAAATTGGTTTGGGTAGTGACCCCTTCCCATAGTGCACAACCATATACATGTCCAAAACAAAGAATACTTTGCATTATAGTGGTGAAGATACTTCATAAACAAACTTTGTTTGTTTACACTTGGGTACAGATTAAAACAAGGATATAACTTCTTGTCAGGTATAATATAATTTACAATTTAAAAATCCTAAAACTTGTCAAAAAAAGAAAATCAACCAATGCAGTAAAGATATTGAAAAGAAAATAATGAATACTACTGCCCCACTCTAAACATTTTGATGTATGGCATTTGTTGAGTTAACAAACAATCCAGCAAACATAACTATTAATTCTACCATATTCAAAGATATGTTGATGTATTCTGGAAGCAGAAGAAATTATACAAACTAAGAATATAAATATTGGCTCCAACTTACGAACCATTGAACCTGTCCAGCACAAACAAATCAAAGCAAAACAGACAGTTAAGTATAGTCATATAACAAAAGGATGTTATATAGTATGGTGATTTCATCACAAAACAAGCCATTGGTGACCATGTTATTACAGTTTTCAAGGCACAAATATAACAAATGTAACTGAAAAACACAAAAGAAGAGCAGAAGAGATGGTAGTTTTGGTAGGAACTAACAATTTAACTAGAGATAAATTCAGTATGAGTGAGGATATGAAAGTATTGCTGGAAGAAGCAATAATTCAGAAAGTGAAAATCGTTAGTATAGTACCAAGATATGATAGTAGTAGTGAATTAAGGAGGACTATGATGGGAAATGATTCAATGTGCAAGCCATAGAGAAGGAAAGATTGCAAGTTTTTTATGTATAGAGTGAGTCTATGGAAAGAATGGATTCATATTAAAAGGGATGGTCTACACCTGAGTGTGTCTGGTATTGGGGGTCTGGAGAAATTATTTATGAGTATTATTATTTTACAGCATCTCCAAAGTCTGAAGACTCATTGTGGGAACCTAAATTAACCATTATACAGGGTGTTCGGGATAAATTTGACAGTTTCGTAAGGAAAAAGAAAATCTTCTTTGTATCTATTAAATTTAATGAATTGACAAAAAAACATTACAGGCAGAGTTAATTACAATACTATCAACAAGATTTACTCAAAATAACCACCATTAGCATCGATCACAGCTTCAATTCTGCTTCGGAACCTCGAACAAGCTGATGCTACAGTCTCCCTGGGAAGGGCCGCAAAAACTGTTTTAATTTTATCCATTAACTGGGCTTTTGTATTACTGGAAGTGCGATTGGTGTCTTTTTCAACTGCGTCCCATACAAAATAATCCATGGGGTTAAGGTCTGGGGAGTTTGGAGGCCAAACATTTGGACTGGTGAAGTCGTAGAAATTTTCAGACAACCATTTTTGACTTTTCCCAGAGGTGTGGCAAGGGGCCGAATCCTGCTGCCATACATACGGCCTACCATTGGCTACCCTTGTTATCCAGGGCTTGACTACAGTTAGCAACTCCATGAACAAAGCCCGAATTCCAATGCCAGGGTTCTTCAACACCTGTTCCTGCAGATTTGCGAGGAATTCTGCTGTACGAACGCAATCAGATCGTCTGCTAGGGATCTTTCTTCTTGCTACATCCTCGTAGTCACCATTGCAAGTCTCTAGTTCATGCCTGATTGTTTTTACTGTATTCAGGGAGCATTGGGCAGCAGTCGTAATATCCTTATTTTGATGGCGGGCACGAATCATCATGATACAAGTTATTCTCTTCCATGATTCAGGTGGGTTCCAGCTATCCATCCTTTCTGACATCTTGTATATGAATGAAGAAGGGTCCAAACTTTTAAATGAAGAGAAGTGTGTGTTAATACATGTAACTTACGGAAAAATATAATTAATTATAAATATGTCAAATTTATCCCGAACACCCTGTACATACATTGAAGATACCAAGAAATTATATACTTGGTTCTTGGTTTTAATCCTTGACCTAAGAAAACAAAACAATGTGTGTGAGATATATTCATGTCTGAGCTACTTGTATATAGAGGCTAATGCAAGGTACACATCCTTTCGAATGTGTGTAATGCTACGCATAATGGAAAGGGCCACCAAGTCATATACAAGTAGCCAAAAGGTGCTAGCTAGACCTTATTAATAAAAATATTTGGATGAGAGAAAGATTTTGAAAGTATTTTTATCTTGGTTCTATTATACATTAAAGATAGCAAGAAATTATATACTTGGTTTCAATCCTTTACCCAAGGAAGCAAAACAATGTTTTGCACATGAAATACATTCACATCTGAGTTACTTATATAGAGAGGCTAATGACATGGTATCTAATGTATAACAGAACCTAGGTAAAAAAACTTTCAGCAACATTATACACACAAATCCTATCATACCTCTCCTTAAATCCGTTCCACTCACTCACCACTCTCCATGCCCCCCCCCCCCCCCCAGTAACCACACTCTTACATAACTTCCAGAGATGGCCCCTAGTTTTCTTTGTCATATATTGAAAAATTTCACTTGCATCAATTTTATAGAACTCCTTTAATATCTTAAAAGTTTCTATCATGTCCCCTCTTTTCTGCCATGGCAACCCCCCAGTAACCACACTCTTACATAACTTCCAGAGATGGCCCCTAGTTTTCTTTGTCATATATTGAAAAATTTCACTTGCATCAATTTTATAGAACTCCTTTAATATCTTAAAAGTTTCTATCATGTCCCCTCTTTTCTGCCATGGCAACTAAACTTTGTAATCCACAAACCAACCTTCAACCTATCTTTGTTGGGGGTATTCCTCAGACTTGTCGCCAACTTGGTCACTCATCTCTGAATCCTCTCTACCACCTCTTGGTCACCCAAGAAACCCAGGTGAACCAAATCTGAGTACAATAGTCAAGATGTGGCTGAATTACAGCCTTATAACTTCCCAATTTTTATTTCTTAGCATCTTTTTCAACATCCAAATAATCCTTTGAGCTTTTCTTTTAAGCTTACACGGTGATCCGAATGCATTTTTGAAAATTATGGAGACAACTACCACGTTTGAATAAAGTTTTTATTCAAACGTGGTAGTTGTCTCCATAATTTTCAAAAATGAATCCTTTGAGCTATTTTATCAAATTCTACAATTTTTTCCCTCTGAACTTCAACACTCTTGGATCCCCACGTCCCTAGCCTGATCAATTGGAAGAGCCATTAATAAAAATTTGTAATGCAATCTGATACACCATTTGCAACCCAAAGTGACAAACATTATCCTTTGCCTGCAATGCCAATTTACTGAAATCATCTTCCAAGATATTCCGACATTGCTGATAACCAGCATAATGTAATAAAGGAACTCCATCTAACCCAGTGTATAAATGGACAAGGGGACTACTTCGAAGGCGACAGTAGCTACTAATGTATAGTTCCGAATGTAGGTTTTTTTTACAAGTGCATTCCAGGAATTAAATTGTCACACCTCGTATTTTACCTTTCACCAACTACTCCTGATATATTAATTGGTCTGTAGTTTGCTACCTCTGTCTTGGAACAACCTTTATGCAATGGTATTATGTTACCCTCTTTCCACGCCCTTGGAGCCGAGACATAAATTGAACAACTTCAACAGAGGATGCCAATTCTCTTGTACACTGGCTTATATGTCATCAAGTCCCACTTCTGTGTTCACACTCATATTTTTTAATATGCTAAACACCTCCTGTTCATCAGCAACTGTAAAATCTCCACATGGATGCTACATCTTTGCAAAATGATCACTCAGAAACTCAACTATTTCTTTTGGTTCAGTAACCTTCCTACCATAAGCACTGTTTAAAGTCATCCTACCATAATCATTTTTCCTCTTATTGCTAAATAACGAAAACACTCTTTTGAGTTTACTTT
This sequence comes from Typopeltis vanoorti, assembly GCF_054136105.1. Taxonomy (NCBI): domain Eukaryota; kingdom Metazoa; phylum Arthropoda; class Arachnida; order Uropygi; family Thelyphonidae; genus Typopeltis; species Typopeltis vanoorti. The sequence continues at coordinate 73,860,189 of NC_143557.1, read as the reverse complement.
GGCCTGTTTAGCTAATTCTCTCTCATAGTCTGATTTGGCCATTCTTACCATACCAGTCAACCTTCTTGTTTGCACTTTACATTCTCATGAGTATGCTGATCACTTTTTTCTTTATATTTCCCCCACAATGTTTTCCTTTTTTTGCAGAACCTTCTTTATATCTCTACTCATCCACTTAATTCCAACTTGGTTTATCCTCCTGACCTTGGATATATGCACTCTGATACTGCTATTTCAAGCAGTATCAGAGTGCATTTCATTGTTCCGAGATGACTCTTGAGTCTCTCATAATCATCAGTTGAACATAAACTCCTTTTTGACAGAGAATTCCACATGTCTGGCAACTTCTCAGAAGAATACCACATGATTCCTCCCCCAAATTGGAGGCAGAGTTATGGTTTATGGATATTTGATCTCATTGTGCTAATCTGCTGATACATGGCATCTACCTGTAGACCCCTTAGTCTATAGCAGCACCCAACAACATATTTTGTCCTATTTGCCTCTATTTCACACCAGACAGCCTCAAACGAACAATCTCCCTTAGACCTAAAATACTTTTTAACTTCTAATTTTATTGGTCGTAATTTTTTTTCAACGATCATCAGTAATACCCCCACCTCCTGTCCTGTTCTATTATTCTTGAAAATACAATACCCTTTACATTCTATCCCTGTAACTATAATCTTTTCAGTCAAAAAGGTTTCAATGATGCCTATAATTTTTGGCCAAGTCAAGCTAACCAATACCAAAACTCCTCACACTTCTTTGAAATTCATGTACACTTCTTGCATTTGTGTACACGCATTTCAACATCCCATAATTACCCTTGTGTAATTTCATTACCAACTCATTCAAACTGAAAACCTGTGAAATCCCATTCAGCATTGCATAATCATTACTGTACACACACATGCTCATTTATCACCCTATATTTCATCCTCTCTAATATCTCTAGTTTTGCCCTACCACACTCACTGAACAACACTTTCTTCAAAACCATTTAAATGTAGTCCATCGTGTGTGTATATATATAAGTCCTTTCATCCATCAAGTTTACCCCATACCATTCCTCCTGCACAATCTTGGCCCTTCTTCTCAGTTCTGTCCTATCATACTGAGGCAGCAAACTTACAATCTTTATTTTGACTTCCACCAACAACTCTTCCATATCTTCTCACCTTTCAAAACAATTAACTCGTTCACTTCTCTCTTCTGCATACAGCTTCATTAACGTCCTTTATCTCTGCAACCAGGAAAACATGCTTTTGTCACTTTCTCCTTACGTATACCTCTTATCATCGAATCCCCATACAATACTCTCTAATCATATATTTGGTTTTATCCTTTATCCAAGTGTAAGCAAACAAAGTTTCCGCCTGAAGTACTTTCAGGACTGGGGCAACTCGTGGTAAAGATGGTACAAGCTCTTTCCCAGAATTTGTACATGTAACTAGGATGGTTTTTATTGAGCCACTCCATTTGTTTAAGTTGAATCCAGCAGATTCAATTTAAACAAAAACAATCACCTTACAAATTCTGGGAAACATTACTACTTAATGACCATGTTTGATTTATACATTTCCCCATCAACTGAACTGACTGTATCTAGGATACTAGAATAATCAGCATCACACACAAACCGTTCAATATGAATTTACACAAACGTCACTGGCAAGAGCACAGACAAAAAGCTGTTGTAAAAATGCTATTTACTACCTATTTTGTTTTTATGGCAATGTAATTTATTTGTCTAATTCAGGGATGCAAGATATCACATCTCTTAGTTGACAACAAACAAAAAGTATTTTATAAAGGAAACAATGGAACCATATAATAGAAACTCATCTAAGCCATAAAATCCCCATCCTCTCTTCTGCAAACTGCTTGTCAGCAATGTGACTCTGAGCATTAGGAGTTAATTTGAAAGATTAGACATCATTAATCTCCACCTTGGAAAAGCAAATTCTAGATGTCAGAGAATCCTTTCCTTCATAGTTACACAGTGATCAGCATTCACCATTAAAAATTTATGGAAACAACTACTGTGTTATAATAAAACTTCAGTTTAATACAAACCAAAATAATCGCCTGATGTTTCGACTTGCATATCAAGACCATCTGCCCATATATACAAAGAAATAAGCTATTACAATCTACATAGTATGCTAAAGCTACAATAATTTGGTCAAACATTAATATTGCCAGCCTGACCTCTGGTGAAAAAAAAATGCTTACTACATCAAAGCTAGAGTCCTATTATTATTAAGAGAGACCTCCAGGGAGTCAGAGACTCATCGAGGGTGGCCATATACTATACACACCAACTATCATACTTATTCTTGAATTCATTCCCACTGCTTGTACTCACAACATCCAATGGCAATCCATTCCAATCAAGCACTACCCTATGAGCGAAAAATCTAGTCCTCACCCTCTTCTTAGCGGGCTTCGTTCTCAGCTTCCAAAGATGCCCTCTTGTCCATTCCCCACCCTCCATAAATTGAAATCCTTTATGACCCTTGCAGAAGTTTGTAACTCTCAATCATATCTCCCCTCTTTCTCTGTCTGCATCCTACAAATTCTCAATCTGTCTTCATACTCAGTATTCCACAATCCTGGTATCATTTTTAACACTCTCTCCAATATATCAGAATCACAATGGAGACCAGACCTGAGCACAATAGTCCAAGTGAGGTCTTATCATGGCCTTGTAAAGAGGCAAAATAACATCCTTATCTTTACATATGAATGATAAGGATGTTAATTTGCCTCTTTTGTGAACATTTGTTTATCAGAATCACAATGGAAACCAGGAGACCAGACCTGAGCACAATAGTCCAAGTGAGGTCTTATCATGGTCTTGTAAAGAGGCAAAATAACATCCTTATCTTTACATATGAATGATAAGGATGTTAATTTGCCTCTTTTGTGAACATTTGTTTATCAGAATCACAATGGAAACCAGGAAACCAGACCTGAGCACAATAGTCCAAGTGAGGTCTTATCATGGCCTTGTAAAGAGGCAAAATAACATCCTTATCTTTACATATGAATGATAAGGATGTTAATTTGCCTCTTTTGTGAACATTTGTTTCAGCGTTGCAATTATCTTTTGAGTTGTATTTGCAATCTTTGCCACATGACCCCTGAACTTCAACTTCCTATCTATTAACACCCCAAGATCCCTAGCCTCATCCCACCAATATAATACGACATTGGATATCTAATCACACCGAAGTGAATGACTTTACATTTACTGGCATCCATTTTTCCATGCCCACTATTCCAGCCTATTCAAATCATTCTGCCAGTACTGCATATCAACAGCATTCCTGATTACCCTACCTATCTATGCATCATCAGCAAATAGCTGTATGTCACTTGTCAAATCCTTCCCAATATCATTAATGTACAGAGTGAATAACAGTGGACCAAGCACTGATCCTTGTGGTACACCACTAGTTACCTTAAATCTTGCAGAATCACATCCCCCCCCCCCCCCCGGTATACCACTTTTTGTTATCTGTCAGTCAGCCATCCTCTTATCCATGCTAATATTCTATAACCTAGACCCATTTTCTCCAATTTATGCAGCAGTCTGCCATGCTGTATTCTGTCAAAAGCCTTAGCAAAATCCAAAAGTATCATGGTATATCCATTCCCCTTGTCTAGTTCAATGATAACATTGTTAGAGAATGTGAACAAGCTGCTAAAACCTTTCCCTAGTAAACCCATGTTGTTCATTGCAAACTAGAGATTCATTGTCAACCCATTTCTGAATGCGAGCCCTAATCAATTTTTCCAAAATCTTCACCACCACTCAAGAGATACTAATCAGTCGATAGTTGGATACACTGGTCTTTGCACAACCCTTGTGCAATGGAATTACCATACATTCCTGTGGAATCTTCCCTGTTCTAAGACTCATATTAAACAGCCTGGTCGAAGAAATGGTCAGTTCAGCTGAACACTCTTTTAGCACACAAACTGATATCCCATCAGTCCCTATTGCTGAATTCTTATTCAATTTGTGCAACAGTTCTAATGCCTCGTCCTCATACAGCTGCGTTTCTTTGTCTAGTGAAGAGGTAACAGTGAGCTGAATGTTGCATACACCAGGTTGATCGCTGTTAACAAAATGGACACTCATTAACTGAACAACCTCTTCTGCATCTGTAACCCTCACGGCATCAGGATTTACAAGATTTATTCTTTCTTTTACTTGCAGCATATCAATAGAATTCTTGTGGGTTGTCTTAAGCATGCAGAACCAGTTTCTTTTCATACTCAGACTTTGCTTTCTGTACAACAGTTGCGACTATTCTAGCTTGCTGCTTATAATGTTCATAATCGACGTTATCCTTATGTGCACGGTGTTCCTTCCACATCGTTCTTTTCTTACGAATCTCTTGCTTAATAAGATTACACGTCCATTTGACTCCTACCCTATTTAGTCTTCTAACTCTCGGGACGCATTCTGATATCGCATCATTCAAGTGTTGTTTAAATCCTTCCATGCACTCTCGATATTCTTTTCATCAAGCAACTGATCCCATTCCACTGAACTGATCTCATTCCTCAGTTAGTCATAATTTCCTGCTTTGCAGTTCAGCATGTAACCTTTTCTGAATGGCACATTCATAGACTTAGTCACTTCCCAAGTGAGTACTGCATGATCACTGTCACCAACCGATGACAGAATAGCTATGTCTTTAACTGAACCGCCCCCTTACTATGCTATAATCAAATTCAATACTCTTTTCCCTAAAGTTCCTTCTGTCACATGCTGCTTGAGGAAGTTGTCCTGCAGCAGCTCAATAAATGCATTTTCATTCTTCTCATGAGATTCTACTGCTACCTAATCAATATTTGACTAATTAAAGTCTCCCATTATGATTACTCTTTTCGCGCTCATCTTCTCTATTTGGTGATTCAATTCTTCATCACTAGCAACCGATCCACCAAGTCTGTAACAACACCCCCACTATGTAATTAGTCTTGTTAGATTCCTCCTCACACTTAATGGCTTCCAAATCACTGCCACATGAAATATTGTTTCTTCTTCTTCTACGCGTTATTCCCGCTTCCTATGCCGGGTCCGCATGTTACTTTTAGATGCGACTTCTTGTTAGTACTACTCCCAACTGACCCGTCGCCTGGTCTGCCGCTGGGGGGGGGGATATATTTTTGACTGTAGAGGCGTATGTTCACGGGGCCGGTTTGCCTGTTTGCGGGATGAAAAACGCCAGATAAAGTGGCGGAAAAAACCCTACTGACCGCGCCCAAGACCGGCTAACTTGGCTATGCCTGAGGAAGATCCTCAAATTCCTCACGTTTACAACGGGAATCGAACCTGGGACACTCCTTCCCCAGGCATATGGTTGCGAAGCGCAAAGCCACTAGGCTAACTGCGCGGTATGAAATATTGTTAGTAGTATTATTATAATCATAGGTCTCAACTCAAACTGGATTCAAATCATCTGATATCATTAGCAGCACGCCCCTCCTTTCCTATCCTTGCTAAAAATACTGTACCCTTGACGCTCGATACCAGTTAGTAGGTCTGATTCCGATAGCCAGGTCTCACTAACACCTACAATCTGAGGTCACAACATATTGATCACATATTGGCAACAAACTCTATCCCTTTGTTTCTGATACTCCTAGCATTCGTGTACAGACATAAAAATCTACCTGACATAGTTCGACAACTTGCCTCTATTATTCTCTAATACCTTACACATGTAGACATGTTTGTACACATATGATGGGTCCGAACTGGACAAACACAAACTCGAAATCATTCTCTCCTCGTCAACATTTCCATGACAAAGCCGATTCCCGTCATTAACACAGTTATATAACATTGTTGCTCTTACACCATTCCTCCCTTTATAATTTGGTTTCCCTGACTCTCTGTGTTAGGTCTCATATCAGTTATTAGTTTTTCTAGATTCCTGATATCAAACTCATTCAGGCATAGGCCATCCCTCTTATACAAATCTAATCTTCCCTCAAACTCACTGTACACATCGATTCCTTCTACATAGCCTATGCATTGAATTGTTTGCCATCATTGCCTTCTTCTTAATTCATTTTATCATAGTGAGATAAAATATGATTTTTAATTTCTCACTGTTCATTCTTGCCTCTTCCAACAACTCTTTCATGTCCTCTCTCATACTAAACTTATTGCCAGTTAAATCATTCGTACATACTACAGCTACGATTTCTTTTACTCTTTTTTTTCTGTTTTTGAATTGCTTCCTTTATATTCTTAATTTTCGCTCCAGGAAAACTCAATGTTATAACTCGCTCATCTATAGCATGTTTCATTATAGAGTCACCATACCAAATAACTCCTTTCTTTTTAGTAACAATGTCACTTACCTGATTTCCGTTATTTCCTGACTTACCTGTTTCCTTGCTTTGTTGTTTCTTATTTTCTTGTTTAATTTTCTTTTTCTCTCTCTGTTCATTTAAACGTCTCTCGACTTATTGCAATTCCCATGTTGTCTCTCTCTGATGATCTGCTTCAACTTCACTATTTTGAAGGTTAATTCATTTTCATTAACCCCTCAATAACCTAGATAGCAGGGCTAACCTTCTTGTTCTCGCCTGTGTGCTTTTTTTAACATTACGTTTCTTGCCCTTTTTTGGCGCCATTTCAAACGTATACTAAATATTGAAATATCTAATAAAAATATGTGATAAAATACTAAATACACTAAAAAGTACACTAGTATACTACAAAACACTAATTTTCTAACGGAAAACAATAAAAAAAAAAGACAAAATTTGGTTACAAATTATTATGAGATATATATTATGCTAGAAAGCAACATGCCATCACATGAATTAGAACAAAACAGTATAGATGGCAGCCAGTAAGGGTTGAAATTATTGCTCAGAGTCCTAAAGTAAAGATTTGCTGGAGAAGTTGAAGAATTAAGTGGGCTGAATGTGTGCCATTTAAATTCTTGGGATTTTTATGCCACCATCAACGGAAAACAATAAAAAAAAAAAAGACAAAATTTGGTTACAAATTATTATGAGATATATATTATGCTAGAAAGCAACATGCCATCACATGAATTAGAACAAAACAGTATAGATGGCAGCCAGTAAGGGTTGAAATTATTGCTCATAGTCCTAAAGTAAAGATTTGCTGGAGAAGTTGAAGAATTAAGTGGGCTGAATGTGTGCCATTTAAATTCTTGGGATTTTTATGCCACCATCAAAGTTTCACAAGCCTCTTTTAATTTGCATTCATAACAGGTTTTTGTATGATGTAAGGAACAGGTATCTTTCCAATCAATTCAGCATAGGGTGTTAAGTGCCTGATCTCAGATTTACCAAAATTGTTAAATTTAATGTGTTGTTCGTGTTCTTTTTTATAGATAGGAATTGTGTGTCCAGTTTCACCAATATATAAGGTAAGTTGCAGGTACAACGGATTCAGTATACTGCTGGGGGGGGGGTTTGAGTGAGTTGTATATGTTTCTTAATTTTATAGGTGGTTTAAAAGTAGAATTAAGATTTTAATAGTGGTAGAATTCTATTTATTTTATCTGATAATCTATTAACGTATGGGATTTGCTATGGTTTCATTGTAATCTATATTATTTGCATTTTTTTAATGTTTTATGAAGAATTTTATTGTTGATATTTTTGTTATAACCACTGTTTATAAATGCATTGCTAATAATTTGACATTTAAGAGCTTGTTTATTAGAGCAAATTGTTACAGCTCTGTTTTTGAGGATGTTAATTACTTCAAGTTTTTGTGAAGGAAGGTGGTGATAAGAGTTAGCATGTATATACTGGCTGGTATGCGTATTCTTGCAGTAGACAGTAAAGAATAGACTGCCTGAGGGAAGACATGTCACCAGTGTATTGTCATTGACATTATTTTTAATAATCAATGTCATAAAACCCCCATAAAAATGGGCTGCTTAACGATCAAAGCTGTATAACTGAGAGGAGACTGCCACATAGCCTTTAAAGAAATGCAGAGAACCGACTAGGGCTTCTGAGCTAATGTCCAATCCTCACCTTCTCGTGGTGCACCCTGTTGGGTATCTACCTGGATACTGAATGAACAAGGATGGACTGGCAATTTGGGATTTAGCCAACTAAATTGTATTCTTATTGGCTTAAACCAATATACAAATTGATGGTACAACATGACAAAATTTCATGCCGGCTGGGGCGTTGCCCGGATAAGGATGGGCTGGCAATTTGGGATTTAGCCGAGCAAATTGTATTCTTACTGGCTTAAACCAATATACAAAATGATGGTACAACATGACAAAATTTCATATCGGGGGGTGGGGGGGTATAATTCCGTCGCCTAGTTACACGTCCCCCATTGTTTTCACCAGGGAACCAGGGCGAACAGCAAAAAGTTAGCTACTGGAACAAATCTGAAAGCACACCCCAACTCAACATCACCAGAGTTAAAGATCGGTACTATTAACATAAGAACCTTGAATGGCAAAGAAATGGAGCTAGCTGAGGAATTATACCAGATCGACATAATAGGGGTGACTGAAACAAAAAAGACAAAAACTGGTGAGATCTTTCTGAGCAATAAATACAAAATGTTATATTCAGGCAATGACAATCAAGGAAAAGAAGGAGTAGCCATAGTATCCAACACAAAATGTCACAAGTAAAACACTTGACCAAAGACCGCAGAAAGATTATAGGCATGAACAGGTGGCATCAATGGCAATATAGTATAAAAAACAAGGATATTAGGAAAGAACTTGATATTGTCAGCATCCAGGAACGTGTTACAGAGCTAATGTTCTTTTGCTAATCTTTCCTCGCCCATTCTTAAACAGAATGGGTGAGGAAAGATTAGCAAAAGAAGTGTTCTCTGCCAGATTGCAGGAAAATGACCCAGAGGAAGACCAAGATATAGGTGGATCCATAGGCTTCAATGTGCTTTAGACGATAGAAATAAAAGATGTGATAATGTTGGAGTCTTGACAAGTAACAGACTGATTTGGAGGAAAATTGCAGATAGGAAGTTAGTAATGATGTAAATTTTTCATGTAGTACTTTCATATCCTGTACACCCCTTGAAGGTTCATGTCAGGAATTTGATGATGATGTCATAAAAACCACATATCTTATAATCAAACCAAATATACAGTTTCATTACAAAATATTTGCAAATTTTCACCAAATAGTCAATATCCTTTCTTTCAGTGTTGCACGGTGATCAGCATTCATTTTAGAAATTATGGACTTTACAACAGTGTTATAAATAATTTTATTTATTTTTTAATTTCCCGATGTTTCGATCTTTATATTAAGATCATCATCTGGAGTATATACAAATATACAAGGACAAGCTGAGTAACATTACACACACACACAGTGAGCTAAAGAAACAATGATTTGATTAGGGTTATTCTACTGGCATAACCTCTAGTGAAAAAGAAAAAATTACAAATTAATTAATTATTTAGAAACTACATCAAAGCTAAATTCTATTTAAGAAAACATGAGAAAAACATTCTTTCTTATAGATAGTCTTCTTTCAGTAACAATGATGCCCTATTTTTAACATTACAATTGTTATTTTTGGTTTAGGATACTGGATTACCTACAGTCCTGTTTATAGTTAATTAACTTGTTGAGAGAATGGTTCCATGGGTAGAATATGTGCCTTCCATATGCTCTGGATTTTTAGATCATCAATATTGTTCAGATTGGGGTGGTTGATAAGAATCTCACAGGCTTCCTTAAATTTTCATTCATACCATGTTTTGGTGTGATGTAAACAACTGGTGCTTTTCCAATCAATTCTATGTAAAGTGTACAGGGCATGGTCAGAAAGGCCAGCTTCACCATAGTTACTATATTTAATGTGTCATTTATGTTCCCTTTTGTCTGATAGTAATTGTGCATCCTGTTTCCCCTATATATGGTATGTTACAAGTGCAATAAATACTTATACTCCAGGGTGGGCCAGCAGAGGGAGTGGGTCTTTGAATGAGATGAGTAAGCTTTTTAATTTTGCAGGAGGTTTAAAGGTCGCTTTGAGATTATATTTCTGTAGTATTCTGTTTATTTTATCTGATGTCCCTTTAATGTAAAGAATGGTTATAGTTTGATTGTAGTCTGGTTTATCTTTGTTTTTTTATTGAGGTCTGGTAGAGAACTTTGTTAACGGTGTTTTGACTGTAACCATTTTTTAGAAAAGTATTGCTGATAACTTTAAATTCGTCTGTCAGAGCTTGTTCATTGGAGCAGATCTTCAAGGTCCTGTTTCTTAGAGTATTAATGACACCTAGTTTTTGTGTTGGGTGGTGGTAGGAGTTTATGTGTATATATCGGCCAGTATGTGTTGACTTCGGTACACAGTGAAGTAAAGACTGCCAAAAAGAAGATGTGTGACAAGTGTATCTAGATAAAAGTGTGAACTGTATGTGTTTGTGTTGTTTTGTTTAGGTGGCTAAGGAAAGTGTCTAGTGTCTGGCGGCCATGGGACCAGATCGCGAAAACATCGTCAAAGTATCTAAGCCAGACTTTGGGTTTTAAAGGAGAGGAATCTAGAGCATGTTGCCCTAAATGTTCCATATAAAAGTTAGCAATGGGGTGGGGGGGGGTGGGGGGAAGGTAATGGCTGTGCCTTCTTTCTGTAGGTAGAAAGTGTTTTGCCAAACAAAATAACCAGAATGTAATACATGCGCAAGGAGCGTCGTGATATCTGGGGGGGGATTTGTTCTGTAAAAGAAGTATTGTGTCGTTGATTGGGACATTCGTAAAGAGGGCAGAGACGTCAAAACTGACTAATGAATCGTCTTTGATTATGTTTATGAAGTGTTTGTGTGTTTCTGATAAAGGAGGGGGGGATGACCTACCAACTCCTTGAGTGTTGCCGCTAATTTCTTGGCTAGGTGATAATTCGGGTTATCTATACTTTCGACTATTGGCTGAAGTGGTGTGTTTTGTTTATTTTTGGTAGACTGTAAATTCTTGGGGAACGATTGTAGTGCGGAAGTAGTTTTTTGACTGTGTCTTCAGGCTATTTTGTAGTAGATTTAAGTGGTTTCTCTGTTTTCTTTTTTTATTCTATTGGTTGGGTTGCAGTTAACACGTTATACTATTGTCCGAGACTAGCAGATTAATTTTTTCTAAATAAGTGGTTCGGTTTAGAATAACGGTGGCACTTCCTTTATCGGCTCTAGTTATTACGATGTTCAGATTTGATTTTAATGATTTCATCGCCGTTAATTTGTGTTTTGTTAAGTTACTTGTTATTGTTTTCTTATGATTTATATTTAAAATGTTGGCAGTTTCTAAAAGTATTTTTTCTGCTATGTTATTTGGGATGAACTTTAAGCCTCTTTCAATATTACAAATAAAATCCAGTTTGTGCATCGATCTGAATGCTACGGCAAAATTTAGACCTTTGTTGTATAGCGAGAGTTCGTCTTTGTTTAAGGCGTGGCTGGATATTTTGACTATGTTCCGGTCACCTGCTGGCAATTGGTGGCTCCTGTTGCTTCTTAACATTCACTGTGGAGAAATTCGAATATGTCCGTTGGTTTTGTCGATCTTTTAGTCTATGAAATTTGGATATGAGATTTTCTTTCTTAGTTTGAAGGATATGGTTTGCCGCATTGTTCATAATCTTTGTGAGGATAAACCAAATATTTGGATTATCATCATCAACGTATAGAAGCCATATGGCAAGTTTTTGTGGAGCAGAGTTTAAGGCTTTCTCTTCAAAAGTCTCCATAAAGAAGTTGGCCAAGGGTGGGGAAAGTGGTGAACCCATGGCTGTTCCCTCTATCTGTTTGTAGAATTTTTCCTGCCAAACGAAACAGCCTGAGTTCATTGTGAACTGAAATAGGGCTGAGATATCGGGAGGAAATTTGGCTTGGATTAGCCAACTTCTTTATGGAGACTTTTGAAGAGAAAGCCTTAAACTCTACCCACAAAAACCTACCATATGGCTTCACTACATTGATGTTCTGTTCTCTATTTAGCCACATGGCTCGGATACACTCCTCTTCTTCTCAACACGCTTAAACAACCAACACCCCAGAATCAAGTTCACCCTGGAAAAAGAGGCAAAACAATAGCCTCCCCTTCCTAGGCACACTAGTCACCCACCAACCCGATGCAACCTTGGTTTTCTCAGTTTATAGAAAACCCATCCATACAGGCAGATACGTTCACCAACAATCACCCCCCCCCCCCTCACAACAATGTGGAATTATTAAGACACTATTCAACAGGGCTAAACTAATCTGTTCAAAATACTAAAGCCTGTTATCCACAACCCACCTCCACCCTTTCACAAAAAAGATTACTCTAAATCCATCACCATTCCCTACATCCGAGGTACCTCGGAAAAAATCAACAAGATCCTAAAAAAACATGACTTGACCTCTTGTTACAGACCATATAGAAAACTGGCATCCCTTATCCGCTCCACTAAAGACCAACCACTTTCCCTAGACCTACTTGGTGTATGCCAGGTCCCTTGCATACAGATTGTCTCCAAATTGTCCTACTCTGTCCAAACAGGCAGGACAGCAAATATCAGAATCTCAGAACTCAGGGACTACATCTGATTTCACCAGTACAGCCACTCGGGGCTTGCAGACCATGCTCTGGATAATCGCCACAGAATAAGGTGGAAGAAAGCCACAGTAATACACCGCAGCAAGTTCAAATATGAAAGACTATTCATGGAATCAGCATCAGCCCTTAGGAACATGCCAAACCTCAAAAAATTTGGATGCATGAGACTGCCCCAAATTTGGGAAACATATATCAGAAGAACTTCAGCCCAAAGGCAAGAACACCTAATATAGCCCACCAAGGGGCACCATCGGGACTTTAGGAAAACAGTAGCTTTGTTTGCTGTTATGTAGTACTTGCGTGCATCTTTATCTTAAGTTCCCATGAAGATGGCAACGTGACATTGTTGAAATATCGGAAAGTATATATTAAAGTTGATTTAACTTATATTTCTAGTGTATGCTGTCAATTCCTTAAGTATTTAGTTATCATGTTTAACCAGCGTATAAGCCTTTCTACAAGAAGCCAAATTTCCTCCCAATATCTCAGCCCTATTTCAGTTCACAACGAACTTAGGCTATTTCGTTTGGCAGGGAAAATTCTACAAACAGATAGAGGGACAGCCATGGGTTCACCACTCTCCCCACCCTTGGCCAACTTCTTTATGGAGACTTTTGAAGAGAAAGCCTTAAACTCTGCCCCACAAAAACCTACCATATGGCTTTGCTAAATTGATGATATGTTCACTATTTGGCCACATGGCTCTGATACACTCCTCTCCTTCTTAACACACTTAAACAACCAACACCCTGGAAAAAGAGGAAAACAACAGCCTCCCTTTTCTAGACACACTAGTCACCCACCAGCTTGATGGAACCTTGGTTTTCTCAGTTTATAGAAAACCCACCCATACAGGCAGGTACATTCACCAACAATCCCACCCTTTGGGAATGGTGATGGATTACTTTAAATCCATCACCATTTCCTACATCTGGGGCACCTCAGAAAAAATTACCAAAATCCTGAATAAACATCACCTGACCTCTTTTTACAGACCATATAGAAAAAGAAAATTGGCATCCCTTATCTGCTCCACTAAAGACCAACCACTTCCCCTAGACCTACCTGGTGTATACCAGGTCCCTTGCAGCTGTAAGCTGTCCTACTTTGGCCAAACAGGCAGGACAACGAATATCAGAATTTCGGAACACAAGGATTACATCCGGTTTCACCAGAATACGGTGGAAGAAAGCCACAGTAATACACCGCAGCAAGTATAAATTTGAAAGACTATTCATAGAATCAGCCTCAGCCCTAAGAAACATGCCAAACCTCAACGAATTTGGATGCATGAGACTGCCCCAAATTTGGGAGACGTACATCTTGAGAACTTCGGCCCAATGGCCAAGAAATAGCCCTCTAGGGGGGGGGACCATCAGGACTTTAGGTAAAACAGTAGTGTCCTCGCTTCGACATCATTTGCTGTTTTTAGTGGCTGCGTGCACGTGTCTTAATCTTATGTTCCCATGAAGATGGCAATGTGCAGTTGCCAAAATATAGGAAGTATATATTAAAGTTTATTTTAATTTATATTCCAGTATACATTGTGAATTCCTTAAGTTATTTAGTAATCATGTGCAACCAACGTATAAGCCTTTCTACAAGAATTCCTTACATTAAAGGGACATAAGATAAAATAAACAGAATACTACAAAAATACAACATCAAAGCCACCTTTAAACCTCCTGCAAAATTAAAAAGCTTACTCAACTCATCCAAAGACCCACTCCCTCTGCTGGCACACCCTGGAGTATACCGTATTTATTGCACCTGTAATATACCATATACAGGGGAAACAGGATGCACAATTCCTATCAGACAAAAGGAACATAAACGACACATTAAATATAATAACTATGGTGAAGCTGGCCTTTCTGATTATGTCATGAACATTTTACATAGAATTGACTGGAAAAGCACCAGTTGTTTACATCACACCAAAACATGGTGTGAACGCAAATTTAAGGAAGCCTGTGAAATTCTTATCAACCACCCCAATCTGAACAATAATGATGGTCTAAAAATCCCAAGCATATGGAAGCACATATTCTACCCACGGAACCTTTCTCTCTATGAGAAAAATAACAATTGCAATGTTAAAAATAGGACATCATTGTTACTGAAAGAAGACTATCTATAAGAAAGAATGTTTTTCTCATGTTTTCTTAAATAGAATTTAGCTTTGATGTAGTTTCTAAATAATTAATTAATTTGTAATTTTTTCTTTTTCACTAGAGGTCATGCCAGTAGAATAATCCTGATCAAATCATTGTTTCTTTAGCTTACTGTGTGTAATATAACTCAGCTTGTCCTTGTATATACTCCAGATGACGATCTTAACATGAAGATCGAAATGTCGGGAAATTAAAAGAGTTATTTATAACACGGTTGTAAAGTCCATAATTTCTAAAATGAACCAAATAGTCAGTGTTTAGTCTACAAACAGCCATGCAGTATAATATAAGATAATATAAGAATGCAATCTAAAATTTTTTAGTTATTTCGTTTTCAGGAATTTCATTGCACATTACACTTTTCTTTGATTTTTAGAAAATTAACATTACCACTGAAATTTTTTCTGTTTCATTATGGATACCGATGCTAAACAATTTTGTTAATATTGTAATTGACAGCATTAAACAATTCAAATAAATAAGACTTCTATGATAAAAAGAAGAGCCTTTTCAATGAATTTTAACTTAATTTCAAAACCTAACCAAGGTTTTATGAATAATTACTTTGTGTTTAATGCTGCAATAATTGTATTGCAGCATTAAACACAAAGTAAACAATTGTATTGTTTACTTTTACAGATCAGGATGTAATTTCAGATAGTAATATGTATGTATATTTTAATAAAAATATACATACATATATTTGTATTAATCAGGAGAGTGCATTATACAAATTTTCAAATAAAAAAAAAAAGTTTAACCTGTATTTGCGATAGTAGAAATTCTGCCTGTAAACAAAATAGTATGTTGCAAACATACATGTCAGCATTTACTTGGACAGTGAAATCATCCAGATGGCAGAAGCATTATTAATAGAAATCCCCTGTTGCATTTGAATATATTGTTGTTTGAATATGCATGAACTGCATGTAATTGCTATAATTATGATAAAACGTTGTTGCTGCCATTTACAGCCTTACTTCTCAATGAAGAGCTTTGCATTACAAAATTGGTGAAGAGGTGCAAAATTTATGTATTGTTTTTATATTGAATAGGCATAGCAACAATAATCGATGTAAAAACAAAAAGTAGAAATAAAGTAGAAATATTTCACATAAATTGTGAAATATTTCTACTTTATGAGACATTTCCTGATGAAGACTAATCGACAGTGAAGGTGCTGTCACACACTTTTGTTCTCAAAAACAAAATCAAGAGCCACTTTGCTCCGTTCAAGAGAAGGCCAAGACCACGAAAGAGGTAAGTGACTGATGAATATTACCAAACCTGGACTAGAGTTCCTAATAAATACATGAAGATATGAGTCTCTGATCTTTAATTTATTGTTATTATTATTGAACAGACACCTCGATGGAGTCCTAAGACTCATCATAGGAGACCTAAACTATCAACAATATCCATTATACCTCTCCTTGAAACCATTACGAGACAAAGCACTTACAATGGCAACAACCCATTCCATTCACCACTCTCCAAGCAAAAAATCCAATCACAACCTTCCCTAACAACATTCTTACCCAACTTCCAGGGATGACCTCTTCTCCTGCTCCCCTTTAGCCAAGTGCGGAAATATTTCCTTTGTATTAATCCTATAAAATCTTTCAAGTAACTTAAATGTTTCTAATATATCCTCCCTTTTTTCCCTATCAACCAACTTTTGCAACCCCCCCCCCCCAATCCTCAATCTCTCCTCCTATGGAACATTTCACAGACAATGTCTAACCATCTTCATCACTAGCCTCTGGATCCTCTCCACCACTTCCTCATCCTCAATCCTGATAACTCCCTTACCTCTGTTTGGTAGAGTGTTCTTCAATAACCAAGTAATCCTGTGATCTATCCTGCAAACTTTAGCAATATGCCCTCTACACTTCAACTCTCTTTCTACTACTCCTAAATTCCTCGCTTCAGTCACTTTTTCACACTAAACTGACATCCATTATGTTTTGCCCATACTATCAGCCTATTTAAATCACCCTGCAAGCTCTGTATCACTTTGATTAACTATTACCCTACCTAATTATGCATCATCAGCAAACTGAATACCTCCCTTCAAATTATTACCTACATCATTTGTGTACAAATTAAACAGCAGTGGTCCAAGCACAGAATCCTGTGGCAGACCACTAGTCACCTGTCTTCTCCTGGATTCTATCCCTCCACCTTTTTAGTATCTGTCCATCAGCCACCCTTGACTTGCACTCATTATACTGATCAGCCGATGCATGTCTTCCACATCATCCCCCAATCTCACACCAGACTGACTCAAAAGAATTGCCATCTACCTGACTTCTACTCTTGTTGGCTGCAATTCATCTGCTATCATCAGCAGTACTCCTCCCCCCACCCCTCTCCTGTCTAAACTTTCCTCCCTGAATATACTAAATCCATCACATCCTATCCCTATAACTATGTCATGCAATGTTAGCCAAGTCTCATTAATGCTTATATAACTTTTGGCAAGGTTGCATTTACCAATGCCAAAAACTCCTCCCTGATGCTCCATTCTGTTTTGATTGTTTTCATTATATTTTTCAAAAAAAAAAAAAAAAAAAATTTAATTAAAAAAAACCATGTTATTAAGTCTTTTAAATGAGTTCTGTAAATAATTATTGCTTGATTCAGTGTTGTTATATCTTTTAGTAAGCATATTGCACAGAGCAGATATAAACAGCTTTGTATATTTGTGACAAAGCATACTATTGAAAAGGTTTAATATTTGCAATTTTTTTTCAATATTGTATTAGTCTCAAAAATCAGAATACAAGTGGAATATGTACTTGGTCCCCCCCCCCCCCCAATATGAAGTTGAATTCTCATCAAAGTACCACATCCTTGATATGTACCATAAGTCATCTGTTATGTGAATTATAGTTTATGTAGATTCAAATTTATGCAAACTGAATTTTAGCCCTTTTTATTTTATTTGCATGCCCAAGTGAAAGTTACATGCTTAGGAACATTTTAGAAAAATCTGGTAAATGACTGTTGACAAGTCACCCAGGCTGATAATTTATCCTCCATACATGACCTACCCAGCATTCAGGTACTTTGTCATTAGTTTCTCATGCTGAATGACATCAAACTAAGTGCTCAAACAGAGGCCTATAATTGTGTATATTAATTTAAATTACTATTATTAGTGAATTATAGTAGATTAACTTAACCTAACTGGGATAAATGGGATTGCTAGAACAAATGAATAAAAATATTAACACTGACATTGCTAGTTAATTAAATTGATAATACTCCTGCAAACATGAATAATTTTACCCTCAGCAGAAATGATGATAATCACCAAAAATGTAAAAAGTATTACTAAAATAAAATGGAATGCACAGAAGAATTAGAGAAGTAAAAAGTATCATATTGACTAACTGACCTGAAACAAGACTAAAAGGTAAGGCACTCCTATAAGATGTTATATTCAGATAGGAAGGTATGGATGTTTTTCAAGTTATCAGAAAGAGAGAGAGAACATCTTGCAGAAAAATCTGGTTCTTGTTGGAGACTAAACAGATCAGTAGGAAATGATATACAAAATACATATAAGTACCTGGGGTGCTTAAGGGTCAAAGCTGTATTAACTAAGAGGAGACCTCCACGTAGCCTTTAAAGGAATGCGGAGAACCGACCAGGGCTTCTGACCTAATGTCCAATCCTCACCTTCTCGTGGTGCCCTGTTGGGTATCTACTTGGATACTGAACGAACAAGAATGGGCTGGCAATTTGGGATTTACCTGACCAAATTGTATTCTTATTGGTTAAACCAAAATAAAAAATGATGGTACGACATGACAAAATTTCATGCCGGCTGGGGCGTCACCCGGTTAAACAAAGCCCCTGTTGTTTTTGCCAGGGAACCAGGGCAAACAGCGAATAGTCAGCTACTGGAACAAATTTGAAAACAAACCCCAACTCAACATCACCAGAGTTAAAGATCGGTACTATCAACATAAGAAGCCTGAATGGCAAAGAAATGGAGCTAGCTGAGGAATTAGATAAGTACCAGATCGACATAATAGGGGTGACTGAAACAAAAAAGACAAAAACTGGTGAGATCTTTCTGAGCAATAAATACAAAATGTTATATTCAGGCAATGACAATCAAGGAAAAGGAGTAGCAGCCATAGTATTCAACACAAAATACGAGGCTAATCTTCTTGAATGGCAGTCAAGTAGAGTAATGTGGGCAAATATGAGAATGGGGAACTGGACAATGAGAATTATTTGTGCCAATGCTCCCACAGAAGGTTCTACTAAGGTAGAAGTGGAGGAATTTTTTGAGGCTTTAGAAAAAGCAACTGATACAATGAAAAAGGAAAAGTTGGTCCTTGTTGGGGATCTAAATAGCAGAGTAGGAAATGATTGCGAGACATACAAAAACATTTTAGGAAAATTTGGAGAAAAGAGCAAAGCTAATAATAATGGCAAATAACTGTTGGATTTCTGCTCAGGACATGGACTGGTTATTACTAACACCATGTTCCAACATGAAAATATGCACAAATTCACATGGAGAGAAGAGGCAAGGAATAAGAAAAGTCTCATTGACTATGTCATTGTTGATAGTGATGTTTTCTCCCTGGTGCAGGACACCAGAGTGTACAGAGGATTTGAAATTGGAAGTGATCACTATTTAGTCTTGAGCAGGATAAAATTGAATTTCATACTGAAAAGAATAACATGTAAGAAAGTTTTAAAGCGAATAAAAGTTGAGCAGCTCTCAGATGTGAACTGTAGACTAAAATACACAAAGATTATTGAAGAAAAAATGAAAGAGTTTGAAAACAGGAATCAAACCTTGGAGATTCAGTGGCAAACTCTGAAGAAAACATTGACTGATTCTGCCAGAGAGGAATGTGGTGAAGTTGTCTGCAAGGATAAAAAAATCAGAACTCCCTGGTGGACACAGGAAGTTAAAGAGGCAGTGAAGGAAAAGAAGAAAGCATATCAAAAGTTCCTGTCAAATAAGTCAGCTTGTGCTCTTAAAGAATACAGAGACAAATGCAAGAATGCTAAACACTGTGTAAAACTAGCTAAACAATAAAAATAATTGTATTAATGGTGCCAATCCAATTACACCTAGTAAACTTTGTCAACACTACCAAAAATTGAAGCAAAATCAACTAATGCTGCTGTGTTGTCAAATATTTCTAACTTCAAAATACACATAACTGGGTGGGTAATAAGACCTGTGCTACTACTTTCAAATGTTTAGTCCAACTTATCAGACAAATATTCTTTTTAATAGGGGGAATAAGCAACATTTTTATGTGCTGACACAACAAGCAACAGTCAGTGTTAAGCTAAGGTTAGTTAGTATTGATCCTCTTTAGAAAGATAAAAAATCCCTCTCACTCACTACTCACTCTTTAACAAAACATGCATTTAAAGCAAAAAAAAAAAAAAAATGATGGGGAAGATATATAGGAAGGCAGTTATAATGATATTAGAGCCAATCGAAATAACATACCAATTTTTATAGAAAATGTTGATGATAAAGAAAGAATAATTTATACAATTAATTATGTTAAGTGGAAAAAGTTATATGAAAATCTCTCTCTCTCTCATAAACACACAAATATAATGAAGTACCTTGTGGCGATGACTTGATTCTGAAGGCACATTCTTATCAGACTGCTTCTCAGCCAGTACACATTTGGCACCCTCTATGATTGCTAAGTAAGAAAAGCGCAGCTGATCAGGAGTTTGTATCAAACCCATTCTATAACGCCTCATCTCAAGAAGAATGTCTCGTATATTTACTGAGTTAATGCTTCCATTTTCTTCTATCTATAAAGAAATGTTTAAAAAGATAAAATAGTTGTAGCATGAGAAATATCAAAATTTTTATAAATTGCAAAATTGATTTGAGAACTGAACGGTTGCATACATATTAAAAAGGTTATACAACACACACACACACACACACACACACCTAAATATTTAAATTTAAATATATATATATATAGTGTCACTAGAACAAAGAAAAGTCTCCTGATCAAAATTCCATAAGTATAATGATATTGTAAGGAATTCCCTATAGCCAACTACCAGAACAAACTGCTTGTGATCTCTGTGAGTTTGCTAGAGTGAGAAAGTCTTAAATCTTAAAGCAAACTAAAATTCTTGTTTGATATGGGACATTTATTAAAAGTGTACAATGTTTATTCTTTAACCAGCATGATTATCACAATAAGAAGATATATTAGGTATTTCAATTATATAATTTTCAATTGAAAATTCAAATTTTCAATTTTCACTACCCTGCTTATAGGAGATTTGATGTGTCAAGAAAAGCGCCAGGTTTGTTAGTTAGATAATCTGGGAATCTGCAGAGCAGATTCCCAGATTATCTAACTCTTAGAGACCACTCACAATATCATGGTGATATGATACAGATTAACAATCTTTCTAGCATGGGAGCATAATTTAAAAAAAAAAAAAAAGTTTACAAAATCATTCATGATCTTGTTTAACACATTAACTAGATTTTTGCTTTTCCATTGAAATAAATATCATAATTATTAACATTATTTTTTTAAAGTTTTGAATGATAAAAAAAAAGCAAAGTGAACAGCTCTTAGTCTTCAATTTCACTCTCAAACTATAATTCCCCTTATTAATAATCTCAAGTTCTTGTTACCATTGTAAACACAATTCATTTATAATTTCGGTAATCAATAAAATATGTATCACATAAAAAGTTAAAACACTAAATATGACATTATGAGAAAGGAATAGTGAACAAAAGTAAAATAATTCTCTCTGCCCAAAAACTAGGCTTTGCTTATTAATTCTGTCACTTTGAGACTGAATCCATTTGCACATACGCAATAATCTTGATAACCAAAACTTTCCAACCTATAGGCCATGGGTTCCATTTCCACTATATTATTAATAATCTCAAGTTCTTGTTACCATTGTAAACACAATTCATTTATAATTTCGGTAATCGATAAAATATGTATCACATAAAAAGTTAAAACACTAAATATGACATTATGAGAAAGGAATAGTGAACAAAAGTAAAATAATTCTCTCTGCCCAAAAACTAGGCTTTGCTTATTAATTCTGTCACTTTGAGACTGAATCCATTTGCACATACGCAATAATCTTGATAACCAAAACTTTCCAACCTATAGGCCATGGGTTCCATTTCCACTTTGAATGTCTTAAATATATTATGAAGTGGATTTTTTTAAATTTTTTTTTTAAAGTTCTGTGTTTTGTCTTTAAAGTAAGGTTTCCAGAGTACCTAGATCTTATGGAGATTCTTGAAAAAAAGCACTTTGAAATAAAATTTATTCTTAGTAATCATCATGGGGAGAAGATGGCTATAAAAAAACAGATCAACAAAAATAACTGATAAAGAAGATCCATCAGTATACTTTTCACAAATGGAAAAATCATCAGCAAGTAGACAAAAACTGTAGCTATAGTTAGTTAAGTATGTATGTATGTATGAATGAGAAAAAGTCAACAAAACAGATGCAACTACATAAATACTAAATATTGTGAGTTATCAGCAGTAGGCCATGTAAACTTCAATTTAATGATTAGACTTGCAGAGTATAAAATAACAACTGTAATGATATGAACGCACAAATGAAGAACAGCATTCATCCATAATCAGCCAAGGTTTTACACAAAGAATTGCTTCCAATATACCACAAAATGTCTGTCACATAAGTTTATAACATGCTGAAAAAATTTCACAAGATCATGCAAAGCTTCAAAGTATGCCACGCCTATAGTATTAATGCATAATCACCACAAATTTCAAAAAACAAATGAAGATAGAGTCCTAATGACCTGAAAAACCTAAACACACTGCACTTCAGTGACATTTGAAGATACTAAAAAAAAATGATACTAAAAAAAGATGACACTGAACAGGATTGTTAATGGTAATGAAATGTGGGTCCACTACTGTCACCCAGAATCCTGATGTGCGTTAATGTAATGGAAGCATCATACTTTCCTGGTTCATTATCTAAGGCAGTGGAAGGAAAGGAAGCTTGCATGCATGACATGGCCATTTACCAAATGATGGAAAGACTGCAAATCCTGCATCTTAATATACACAGCTGGAAGAATCTTCAACTTGCAAAAAAAGGTCTGGCTATTAAGATCTGCAGTAATTTTGATGCAACAATGAAAGAGTGCATACACTATGTATGCAAGCCGTGAGAGAGCATTAATAATCTGCAGTACAACTTTTTGATCATGTACCCTAGATTCTGACAGTGTCTTGAAGGATTTCTATTTGTTTGGTCTCAAACAATAACTGTTTTTTTCTGATGATGCAAAGATTGAAATTGATGCATCATTAGCTAAAATAGCAATCGATGTGATTTTATTTGAAAAGCAATGAGACAAGCAAAAAAAAAGAAGTTTGGGAGAATTATGTTTAACAAAAACAATGCTATGTCAACATCATTGTCCTGCTTGCTTCTTTTTCTCCTCTATTTTGTGGCAAATTAATTAACTACTATGTAAGACAAAAAGAAAATTTATAGGGGCTTTTCAAATGAAGATGAGCTAGCTGACCTTATACAGAAGTGGTAGTGGTTTTATTTCCAGAAACTTGGATTTTTTTTTTCATCTTGCAAAATAGATTAACTGGTCAGTTGAGCATATACATGATTAACAAACATAATACACTGGCCTATAGCATAAATGCATCATCATCACCACAAATTTCAAAAAGTGAATGTAAGATGGATTCCTGGTGACCTGAAAAATCTGAATACACAGTGCACTTTACACAGTGACATTTGAAGCAGAATAATGATACTAAAAAGGAAGAGGAAGATGACATGCTGAACAAGATTGTTTTAACAGTGATGAAATGCGCATCCACTACTGTCACCCAGAATCCCTTAATGCTTAGTTGCTTTGGCTATAATACCAAATATCCCAAACAGCTCTGTTGTCGATCAGACATTTTGAATGTAGTCTAGTGTTCAAAATTATCCAGTGCAGAACTGTTTGGGATATTTAGTATTTTGCACATTTACTAACACTTTTATATGACTCCAGACAGAAGTTTAAAGGGTTGGGAGATTAAGTTGACCTGGAAAAAGGGCCTCCTTGAGCAATTAAATGGCTGAGACAGATGATCAGATAACTGGAAACCTTTGAAAAAATGAAGTGAAGCCTTATAATAAGAGAAATAAACTACCAAGTAAATCAAAGAACATCCTACAAAAGGTTCTGCAGCTCATTTTGCAACAAATTGGTATATTTTTTTACTGAGATGATCATAAAATTCAAACCGTTTCACTGATTTCCAACAAGACTGCATAGATTTATACAAAAAGTACAAGAGACAGCAGAGCAGTGGAAGGGGGTTGGGGGGGAATAAATGAATGGGAAGTTGTGGATGGTTCTGTTGTTTATCGGTCTATCCACAGATTGTTCTGTGGATAAACTGATGGACTGTGAGAAGTGTTGAAGAGCTGTTGCACATGATTTAGCAAATACAGAAGGAGAGAGGGGGGGAGAATTGCTGATACCAATTTTAAAGAACAGTAACCATGAAAATATTTAGAAAAAACAGCTGAGACAGAATATGAAATGAAGTGTCTGATTACTAACGCTACACAGTTCCCTTCTGCCACAGTAGCTTAGAAAGTTCTTATGGACATCAACCTAAATGTGAAAACAGTACTCAAGTTGCATGAATTTGTGAGATTTGCTAAGTTATTCAAAGGTAAAGCGGGGGGGGGGGGGGAATCATTAATACTGAAGAGGTCCAAGATGAGAAATCTCATCTTGTGCAGAGATTTACAACATGCTAAAAGTAAGATTAAAAATAATAATAATAAAATAAATTTTAAGGTTCTTATTTGTGAGCATATAACATGATCGAGTTTTGCTTGCACTGATCAGATCTGCATTTAGGGTTTTGGATAAGTAGAATTTGGAATGATGAAAATTCCTGCTTTAGTTTCCTTTCAAGAACATGTGAATAATTTGCTGCAATCTGCATATTTCATTCAAGAAATGGATTTTTTTTTTTTTTTTTGTGGAGGGGAGACAAATGGTTAAATACCCATGAGAGGTTGTATATCTAGATACCCTATACATAGTGCTTAAATAAAACTGAAAAACAACTTTGAAGCCTTATAACTATTTATATATAATTGTTCTAAATTTATTTATTTAGCATATGGCTCACACATGAAAAGTTACATTACATTATTAATATATATGGACATAGTAATAGACATATGTGCAATAATAAGACTAAATAGTCATAAAAGAGACACTCAAGAATCAAGAATAGGCCACAACAACTGAATGTCTAAGTCGATTATCCAGTCGACTGCACTTGGTGTAGCATGCATGAAGTCTGACAGGTTTCCACTGTATGCACGTAGGACACATTCTGCTGTAATATGATTAATTGTCTAGTGGGGTGATCCACAGTCGAACCTGGGTGAGGCAATCATGCCCCATTTGTAAAGGTGGTCTGTACATCTGCTATGGTTGGTGCAAATTCGGTTAAGGGCAGACCAAGTTTTCTGAGGTAGGTCAAAACCCGAAGGTATCTGTATTGGGTCCACTAATTCATGGAAGATCCCTGTTGAAGTGTTACACCAGGACGCTTTCCACTTCTCCTTCATGTTGAAACTTGTCTCTGCAAGATTTTTTGCTGTTCTAAATTATAAGTTTATATATTTATTTTAATATTATGTTTCATATTAAATCATGAAGAAAGAACAAAATCCATGCCATGGTTAAATGAAATGAAGTTGCACCGTACTGATATAAAGAGACCCAAGTATATAGATGAAGAAATCTGAGGAAAAACTGGAAGTGTTTTGAAACAGCAATGTAGATAAAGATCCAGAACATCAAATAAGGAAATTAAATGCATATGTGCTGCCTTCTAAGGAAGGCATGCTATTAATGAACTGCAAAATTAACATGCAGCTGTGCACGTGGCTACCACTCTATACACATAAGCTTCAATTGGTTCAGCAGACAGTATATGATGATCATATCAAACAGAAAAATTATGCTATGTAGCCTGAACTAAAATTCAGAATATCTGAACCAGGCATATTTTCCTATGAAGCAACATTTACATACATTGGCAAGTTAAAGAATAGAAACTTAGAACAAGAAGACATTTCATCCATGAGGATAAAAGAAACAGTCCAAAATTTAATGCATAATGATTATAGCACCTCCATAGCACAATTGGAAGACAACAGTACATTGCGCCCTTTGATTGGAATAGGCCTAAGTCCAATTCTCGTCGTGACAGGAGGAATCTTTATGTGGACTTTTTCAATCAAAGATGAGTTAGCCAATCTCATAAGGAGGTAGCAGGGTTTTTCATCCCGCATACAGACAAACTGGCTC
This sequence comes from Typopeltis vanoorti, assembly GCF_054136105.1. Taxonomy (NCBI): domain Eukaryota; kingdom Metazoa; phylum Arthropoda; class Arachnida; order Uropygi; family Thelyphonidae; genus Typopeltis; species Typopeltis vanoorti. Next base: position 73,833,997 of record NC_143557.1, on the reverse strand, counting down.
TTCAGAATACATGCAATTTACAGTCAAAAAATACTAGTGGTGGTAGTGGTGGGCGGTAGATGGCATTGATGGAGATGATTGGCAATAGAAGTTCGGTGTAGTGATGGAGACAGTTGTATAGTGGGTGTCCTCTCGCGATGAGTCTTCGGACTCCTTGGAGGTGTCACAAATAATAATAATGATGGTGCCTCATATGTAACAAGACTGTTGAGCCATTCTTCTTTGTAGAAAAATCTGTGAAAGATCATGCATACTTAGCAATGCTTAAGCTGTTTATGGCACCACAATAAACATTTCCAATCTGCTCTCATATTCCAGCATGAAAGGACTCTTCTTAAATAGTAATGTCTAATACTTCATTGATTATTCGGTACAAGAGAGGAACCCGTTCCTTGGCCACCGCTGAGATCGGTAGACTCTATCCCACTTGATTTTACCCCTTCTGTGGGATTATGTGAAAGGCAAAGAAGTCCATTCCATAAAGATACAGGAGATTTTTAGCTTAAAAAGATCACAATCAACAGTGGCCTCTATATCTTCCAATATGATAGTGTGCGTGTATATATGTATAGAAGAAAACTGATTATCACTGTGACTTAGCCTGTCCTATGAATGATGCATATATCAAGTATCTGTAATGTTAATCTATCAGAAACATCATAATATGTGTCTCTGGATGTTATGCTCCCATATATATATCATATGAATCTTCTTTGCGAAAATTCCTCGTTCTGCATTTTTCTGTTGTTGTATCATTTTGATGGATGTACCCTACATAATCTGTAAACCCTACTCTAGAGATCAACATAGGACTTTTTTTTTTTTTTTTTTCCCCCAAGTGATTTCAGTCTTCCAATAAGCAAGACAATAGTGGCAATTCACACTGCAGACATTCTCAAGCATCCATGCACACAAGATTAGAATCTATGACCTTATTGGTATTGAATTTTTTTTGGACAGCAGAAATGCTATCTGTTTTGACTAACCACGCTAACAAAAAAAAAAGAAGAAAAAAAGTGGAATGTTTCATAATTTTGCATGTCGATGTTGCACATGGGTCATGTTAATGTTTTTATATCAGTCCAATTTTAGTATGTGTACCGCTAAAGCAAATATTTCACAATGTTTCATCTTGAACAGCATTAGCACACTTCAGAAAACCAAGGATCAGATAAGCCAAAACAATAATCCAACAAAGTATAGAAAGTACAAAGACTATCTTGCTGGAACACTTATAATGTTAATCAACATGAGGACAAGGGTGACTTCGTAAGTGTTACTTCACTTGGACAAGAAATCAATACCATGTTATGAATGGAATTGCTTGATCATATATACAGTTTAATTTTTCCTTTCAACATGGTCATTAAATGTCTGCTTAACTAGTCAGAACTTATATGGATGAAGCTTAGTTATGTATGAAAAATTTTACAGACAGTAGCACATGGAATTTTCAGTTCATTACAGGCATAACAAGTAGACTTCCTTAAAAGGCAGCACATCAACATTCAATATCCTCAAATCTAATGTTCTAAGTCAAGGTCAGCTGAATCTATGGCACATGCACTCAAGGTAACAAGAGAGATTCCTTTGCAATGCGCACTGCTTGCCCAAATCTTTTTAACCATTAGAAGTGCACAGGATTTGTCAAGAAATCTTCAAGTTCCAATAAGTCTGGTAATGCTGCTATCTCGCAGCTTTGAATTTTAATGTGAAAGTGGCATTTGCATCATAGCACTACGCTGCCCAAAGAAAGACTACTCTAAGGTCAATTCTAGCCGTTGACTACAGGAACATTTTCTAACCCTTTCATCAACCAATTTATGAGTTAGTTGATCTCTAGCACAAGCAAGCATTTTTTCACCAGTGGGTTTTTTGTCCTACAAACTTAAGAAAATGAACCATAGAAACCCCCACTGTTTCAGACAATAATGCATTGTGTTGGGGACTACAAAATGGCAGTGCCTGTCTACCTCGCTTCACCGGATGCCATTTAAAATCAGTGACAGTCTTGGGACAGCTATTTCTGATCGGTTAAGAGTGGAGTTTGATTGTCCGGGCTCAAACGTTTGATAGCATTGATGGGAATAAAAGGCATTAGCAGATTTATTTATCATACAGAACCATATTGGTATTTGGTTGTATTAGTAGTTTGGTAATCACAAAAATTAGCACTAGTCATTGGTTCTAATCTCATATACTTCTTCTGTTCATGAGAAATTTTTCAGGGCATTAGAGAAGACAGCTGACAAAAAGAGGGAAAAGTTGGTCCTTGTCAGAGATTTAAACAGCAGAGTTGCAAATTACCAGAAATTTTGGAGAAAAGAGCAAAGCTAATAAATAATGATAGCAAGTACCAGTATGCATAAACTGCACCCTGAATGCAGAACCTACAGAATAAGTAAAACATTTCAGCTATTTAAGCACAATTTTTAGTCAAGATGGCAAATTAAATATGGAAAGAGAAAACAGAATTAGTAAAGCTGGTATGGTAGGAAGTCAGCAGAATAAATTTATATGGAATAAGAAAGAAATTAATCAAAACACAAAACTAGCTATATACAACACAGTGTTCAACCCAGTTTTAACATATGGCTCTGAGAGCTTGGTTAGAAATAAAACACTTCAAAGAATGGAGACTATAGATAGGAAAACTCTGAGAAAGATTAGGGGGAGTGAGCAGATGGCATCAACAGCAGTATCATATTTAAAACAAGATTAGGAAAGAACTTGACATTGTTAGCATTCAGGAATGCACAGAGAATGAGTCTCGACAGATTGCAGTATATGGTGGCTGTTCTTCTGACACCAAGACCAGTAAGTAGGTTGTGTGCGAATAATTTGGTAACCACACTTTGTACCTGAATGGTGAAATGTAGAAGGCAACAGCATCATAGTCTCAACAGCTGCATTAAGGCTTCCATTCTAATGGTCTCATCGCCAGTGTTTGCACTGTAACAGTATGAAAGTAACTCCAGCTGGTGCTGCCTTTCAAAATGCAAGGAACAACTGGCATTGTTGCAGTGGTGAGATAGGAGTCTGACTTAGAGACGTTCATACATCATCCCACATTAAGAGCCCAAACCCCTCAATTTTGTAGCACATGAACCTTCATGCATTTACTACAGTATGGCCTAAGGACTATCAGCTATACTTGCCACTACTAATTATTTATAAGAATACAGACATACTGATTTAGATTATTGCCAGATTGTAACTTTACTAACAGCAGGTAATTGCCCACCACAGATATGGCTGCTCAAACGTATCATAATCTGATATATGTGCAATCAGCTTCTTCCTAACTAATCAAATTCCTACTTACGTACTAGCTTATCTATCCTTATTTCTAATCCAACCCTATTAGGATCTTTAATTAGGCTTATCTATTCAGTCTGGGTGGAGCCAAATGTCCCAGTTAGAGGACGATATCGCTGCTCCTCTAAACAAGACACTCAAACTAGAACCTATGTAATTTGCAGATGATTTAAAGACAAGACTTATAACCTCAAGGAGTTATACACACTCATCCAGATCAGACTTTTACAAACATCTGTGCCCACGATAGGATTCACACCTACAACCTGTTAGTTGGAGAGTGGGTATGCTATCCATTCAGTCAATAAGGATGGCTGTTAACAGAGCTAATCTCAAATGGTATGGTCACTTAAACAGAATGGAAAAGGAAAGGAGCAAAAAAAGTATCTTAGAAGACTGAAATATAAAATACTTACAATAGTGGAGTCCTGACAGATAATAGAGAAACTGGAGGAAAATCCTTGATAAGAAATTAATAATAATGCATCATAATATCCTGTACACCTCTGGGGGTACATATAGAGAATCTGATGAAGTCACTCACTCACTCACACATACAGCACCAGAAGCATGCTATTGCGATTGCACTTTTCTTTCTTTAAATAAATAAATTAAAAAAAAATTCCTGATAGATTATTTTAAATGTTCAATATCATTATTTCAAGTGTGCTATCTTCAACCAGCAAAGCTGCTAGGCCTTCATATACAGTTGACCCTTGAACAACACTGGTGTTAGCCCCCCCCTCACACACTCTTCAAAAATCTGTGTATAACTTCTGACTCCCCCCAAAAACGTAACTATTAAAAACCTACTTGACTGGAAGCTTTAACGATAACATAAACAGTCGATTAACACATATTTTATAAGGTATATATGTATACATACTATATTCTTACAATAAAGTAAGCTAGAAAAAAGGTAAGAGGTAAAAAATGAAGGACATGGTTTGAAGATAAGATCGTGGACAGGATCACATGGCTATGCAGAAACAAAAAAAAAAGCCACCAACAGAGAGAAATGGAAGGACATGGCACCGCATCCTCTCACTGAGGACGCTACATGAAGAAGAAGAAGAGAAAATGTTAATAAACAAAAATCATAAGGAAGTGAAAATACATTTACAGTACTGTATTTATTGGTACAGTAAGTTTAGTCGTCTGTTTACAAGATGAATTGTATGTCTGTCAGTACCCACATCAATATTGTCTTATATGATAAAAAACACTGTAGATGTTATACGAATTACTAACACTAGACATCAAAAATGAAAAGATAACACGAAAAAGAAATGATCCATATTTATTTACATGTATAACGATTGATGCATTGATAATGAAGCAGTAGCAATATGATTGCTTTATGGTAGTCTAGTGCAATCGATATGATTGCTTCATAGTAGCCTAGCCTATACACTAATGAATGAATCGTTATAAAATTATTTTATGCAAATTAATAACAGTTTATTTAGCACTGCACCTTTACATTTCTCTAGACTGCAAATGGCCATGTACGGTATGCACGTGTTTGTGTGCATAAGTTTTAATAAATTTTAACTTTTTATAAATAGATTTATGCATACTTTATGGTAGTAAATGATAAAATAGACTACTATCTACATATATTTTATGCATTCATGACATACCTAACTTTTTCTTAATTTTTTCAATATTTCTAAGCTACGCAGTACGTGATTTTTTTCAAATTGTCTCAAATCTCAAAAAAAAATTTCCAATATATTTATTCATAAAAAACCATGTATAAGTGGATCTGTGCAGTTCAAACCCACATTCTTCAAGGGTCAACTGTATTATTATTATTATTATTATTACAGTAACATCTATGGAGTCAGGAGGGTCTCTTAACCAGCAACACATCTATCATAGTGAACCTTGAAATCATTCCCACATTCAAAATGCATTTTATTCACCCATCTCCTCTTCATGTAAAAAAAAAAAAATCTACTTCTCATAACTATAGAATAACATGTATGTCACATAATAAATTTAGTTTAATCCTTTATCCAAGTGTAAGCAAACAAAGTTTGCACCTGAAGCATCTTCAGGACTGAGGCAACTTGTGTTAAAGGTGGACCAAGCTTCCATCACTCTTTGTTTTAGTATCTCCCATAATACAAAGCACATCTCCTTGCGGACATGTATAATGTTATGCATTAAGGGAGGGGCCACTACCTGGACCGGTTTTGACCTTTATTGAGGTCTCATCAGTGGGTGCCAGATCCAGAGGTAGTGATACCAAGGTGGAAGAAATGGAGAGGTCATCTTTACCTATGCAAGTTGGCAAAAGGTGTCTCACCTTATTATTAAATTACTCTGAATTTAGAGAAAGATGTTGGAAGTTTTTTCCCCCCCACTTGGTTAGACTATAATAAATTTAGTTTAATCCTTTATCCAAGTGTAAGCAAACAAAGTTTGTGCCTGAAGTATCTTCAGGACTGAGGCAACTTGTGGTAAAGGTAGACCAAGCTCCCATCACTCCTTGTCCTTGGTATCTCCCATAATGCAAAGCACATCTCCTTGCGGACATATATAATGCTATGCATTAAGTGAAGGACCACTACCTAGACCAGTTTCATCTGGGTAGTGGCCAGAGTGATGACAAGTGAATACAGGGAGTGATGGGAGCTTGGTCCACCTTTACCACAAGTTACCTCAGTCCTGAAGGTGCTTCAGGCGCAAACTTTGTTTGCTTACACTTGGATAAACAATTAAACTAAATTTATTATAGTCTAACCAAGTGGGGGGAAAAAACTTCCAACATCTTTTTCTAAATTCAGAGTAATTTAATAATAAGGTGAGACAACTCGTATAGGTAAAGATGACTTCTCCATTTCTTCCGCTTTGGTATCACCACCTCTTGGTCTGGCTCCCACTGACGAGACCTCAATAAAGGTTGAAACTGGTCCAGGTAGTGGCCCTTCCTTTAATGCATAGCATTACACATGTCTGCAATGAGATGTGCTTTGCATTATGGAAGATACTAAGATAAGTAGTGATGTGAGCTTGGTCCACCTTTACCACGAGTTGCCTCAGTCCTGAGGATGCTTTAGGTGCAAACTTTGTTTGCTTACACTTGGATAAAGGATTAAACTAAATTTATTATAGTCTAACCAAGTGGGGAAAAAACTTCCAATGTATGTCACAGTAAATAACTTTTTTATTATGTAAACATTTCGTCTTAAAATTAGAAGATACTAGCATTTATTCTATACACACACACACACACACAGATTTCAATTCAGACAAAACAGGAATAGAAAAATAGTTTCATGCAGAAATAATTACCAGAACAAGGCAGGAATCAACAAGGCAGAAAGTTCCTGAGCGGCCAATTCCTGCACTGCAGTGGACAATAGGGGGCCCAACAGCTGGATCAAGGGCACCAGATTCCCGGACGGCCATTAGGAAATTTAAAAATGCAGCAGGTGATTCAGGAACTCCAAAATCTGGCCAAGTAGTATAATGGAAGTGTAGTACTACTCTAGACTTACCACTCTGGCAAAAGATAAAACTGAAAATTACTAAGTTTATCACCACTTCAAGTATACACACAAACATTTTTATGCTTTTAATTTATATACAGTATTAATCAAAGCAATAAAAGAGGAATTTCAGGTAACTTTGAATTGTCTAAATTGGGACACACATAACTAAGAGCCATCACAAATTAACATGCAGTTTAATGGATTATTTAGTATAACTTCTCAGTGAAATTTAAGTATTACACAGATATAAATTTATTGTGAATAATCAATCAAGAGGCTAGAAATAACACAATTCTAGAATTTAAATCCTAGAATTGTGTCTATTTTCATGCATTTCTCAACAGAAAAAGATACATACTGTGACAATCCAACACAGATAAGATTTCACGCATAGTTACCTCAAAGAAATGTTCTTCAAAGTCATATTGCTTGGATCACTAATTTGATCATTTCAAACAACAAAATTACATGATAACCACAATAATAAACTTTCATGAAAGTAAAATTTTTGTGCTGAAAATCAGTGTCTGATGATGTACTCCACTAAGTTTCCTGAGAACTCTTATACTTGGGTCTATCTCTGACCAACTGTTTTATTTCAAACTGGATCCATAAGTTAAAGAGTTTGAATACTGTCTAGAATATTGACAACTTCAGGTAGCAGAAAAAAATTCTACTTCTTCCTCAACAGAGCTGTCTGCAGAACTACAGGCACAATTAAATCTCATTGTCTACTTTCCCATTTTTAAATTTGCTCATGTGATATTAAAGTTTATTTTCATGCTTAGTACAAAGCACCATAGCTACTCCTTCCTTTTATCGATCACTAATGCTGCTCAAATATAACATATCATATTTATAATTTAGAAGTGTCTCACCTGTTTTTGTTAAGTAATGTATTATGTTAACATGTTTCAGTAATTCTTCTGCTAGTTACACCTCTTTTCCAAACTCTTCTCATGCTGAATGCCTTTCTTCAATTCTGCTGTGGGCCAAATTTGTTCCAGTAGCTGGCTTTTTTTGCTTTTCATAGTCTTGATGAAATCAGCAAGGAAGTTTTTGCTAGCATGGTAGGCTGATTGGATAATGTATCCACTCTTCAACCTACATGCAGTGAGTTAGAATCTCACTGGGGACACAAATGTTTGTGAATGTCTTTAGGTGGTAGATGAATATCACTAGGGTGAGACCACCACCACTCTGCTTACTGGAAGCCTGGCTTGAAAAAGTTATTTTTCTAGAGCAGGATTTATGAATCTAACCTTAAGCTTAGCCTATACACACATAGTACTAACATTAATGTACTATAGGTCTACAATCTTTCATGGGTTGGGAATCACAACTGGGTTATACTGCAAATTCCACCCAGTCAGCACAATATATTTTAAAGATCATAACATCAGAATGACTTTCAAGGTGATTTAAAAACTGTTGGCAGCCCCTCAGGTCTCCTGCGGAGACTGTTCAACACCCTGGAGCATACAGAACACCATGCTCATGTGCTTTAACCTATATAGGACAGATAATCTGTAGACTTAAAGTGAGAAAAAGCAAACATGTTGAGCATAACAGAAAAGAAAGATCTGGTTTGGCCAACCATACCTCAACCACTAACCATACAGTAAACTGGGATATTTCTACCATACCATATTTAGAAGAAAACTTTTACTCCAGACTTCTAAAAGAATCCATTACAGTTATTCATTCATGTGGATCTTTGCATAGAAATCAAGGACATATTAAATGACATTTGAAAATCTCTCATTAAATCTTTCAATATTTGGATTTCAATTTTGCCAACAATCATCTCCAGTCTTTACCTGATGACAGTTAATGCATGGCATGCAACTTCATATTTGTGTTTTAGGATGAATTAATTTATTTTCATTTGTAATGAATTTTTAGCATTGGGACAGCTTTGTTGTTATCTGGTTATGTTTTTTGTGTTTAGTATGCACTCTGGAGAAGCTGTCAGTTTTGTGTGAGCAAAACTAACCAATTATAAGTTTCAAATTAAAATTACAACTTATAAAAAAATTCTTGTTTAATAATATTCATGATATCTGTGTTACTGTTACACCACCACATATATGCAGTTTTAATCAATCTAAGATATAATTTGGTTGGCTAAATCCCAAACTGCTAGTACATCCTCATTTTTTCAACATCCAAATGAATATTTAGATGCAAGGAATGGGCACTGAATCAGAATCAACTCTACTTAGTTCTCCACATTCTTTATAGACTGTGTGGAGGCTCCAATCAATTATGTTTCTTCAATCCTTCAAATGACTACTCTGTCTAAACCATTTGTTTTATTAGTCTTTCATCTCACATGCTGTTTAAGAATGTAAGATGGTTACCAAAACTTACTGATGATCCCTAAATTATCCCTGATTCCATAGTCTTGAAGATTAGTAACATAAATTTCTTATTCAGCATTTCAAGCTTTACTGTGATTAGACCAATAATGCCTATATTCATTTGTCTAATATTTCTCAGAACTCTTACATCTAGTCTCTGGTCTCATAAACTGTTGTATTTCTAACCAAACTCTATCAGGAGGATTAGATTTAAACAAATTTAATGGATTTGAAAATCTATCTTATCTCTCATTTCATTCTTATTTCTCAGAATGAAAACACAGTAAAGTTTCTTGGAAGTTTTTCCACTTGGTTATACTATAAATTAAAGATACCAAGAAATTATATACTTGGTTTAATCCTTTATCCAAGTGTAAGCAAACAAAGTTTGTGCCTGAAATATAATCAGGACTAAGGCAACTCGTATATAGAAGCTAATGACTTCACATCACTTGCCTTAGTATCCCATAATGCAAATCACATATCCTTATGGGTATGTATAATACTATGCATTATGGGTCACTGGTCTGGGTCACTACCCAGACCAGTTTCAATCTTTACTGAGGTCTTGTCAATTGGAGTCAGATCCAGAGGTGATACTAAGGTTGAAGTAATGCAGAATTCATATTTTCATATATGAGATTATATTTCAGGCACAAACTTTGTTTGCTTACACTTGAATGAAGGATTAAACCAAATATATAATTTAATTTCTTGGTATCTTTAATTTATAGTATAACCATGTGGAAAAACTTTCAACAACTATCTCTAATCCATAGTATTTTAATAATAAGGTGCGACACCTTTTGGCAACTCGTATATGAAAATATGACTCCTGCATTACTTCAACCTTAGTCTCACCTCTGGATCTGGCTCCCACTGATGAGACCTCAATAAAGGTCAAAACCAGTCTGGGTAGTGACCCCTTCCCATAAGGAAATGTGCTTTGCATTATGGGATACTAAGGCAAGTGATGTGAAGTCATTAACTTCTATATACGAGTTGTCCTAGTCCTGATTATATTTCAAGTGCAAACTTTGTTTGTTTACACTTGGATAAAGGATTAAACCAAGTATATAATTTCTTGGTATCTTTAATTTAAAGCAAAGTTTCTTGTCTAGTGGCGCTTGAAGTGAAAAGCTTCTACAGCCCATTTATATGTGTTTGCCATGATTTGATAAACATGGACACCAACCCATCATATGAAGCAGTGTCCACACAATTGCCAACACTTTTCAAGTAACTAAGGATCATATGTTTTATTGGAGTGCACATTAGTATCTATTGAAATCAGTGCTAATTAATTTCTCTGTGCTCATCACTGAAGTGAGCGTAAATGTAACTAAACAAATCTGAGCGTAACTCTTGAAACGACAGCTAAAATTCAGAATATTGTGAATGGCTGCATTGCCAACATATGCAGATCCATATTGATATGTGCATTTACTCTAACTATAATTTCACTGTTATGTTATATTATATTATGTTATGTTATATTATGAACAGGTACTTGTTCAATGCTCTCACACACTATCATCCTTACGATAAACTTGATATGAACGTCTTTTTTGAACAGGTACTTGTTCAATGCTCTCACACACTATCATCCTTACGATGAACTTGATATGAACGTCTGGTATACTACTACTACTAGTCTTGAATTCTGCCTGATTTTCTCTATTATTCATTACTTGGGGGGGGGGGGGGGGGGGGACTAGCCTACCAGTCCAGAACAAGGGGGGTACGCCCCCCCCCCCCTGTTCTGGACTGGTAGGCTAGTTCTCCTTGAATTCTGATGACTCGACACTCAGGATAGCCCCTGACTGTCGAGTCATAACAAATTTATTATGAAAATCAGCAATAAAAAGATGAAAGCATGAAAATATATAGGAAAACAGAAAAGATCAACTGCTTTCTTAATACTTGAATGCTTTATTAGTTCAATTTAGCTATCAAAAAAAAATTTATATAAAGAAAAAATAGAATGCCTGAGGTCAGCATGGTGGTGAAATCAGTAAATGACTTTATCTATCCTATATATATATATATATATAAAATGTTAAGCTTTTTTATGTCACGTTATTTGAAACGTTTTGAAACTCAGGAGCTACCCTGAGTGTCGAGTCATCAAAATTCAAGTAGAACCAGCCTACTAGTTTGTTTAAAGCAGCTTGAAGTACCGTGATTTAATTCAAACCACTGACACAGAACTTAACATTCAGTTTTAAAGTTTTAATTCATTTTTCGTGCTTGGTTGATATCAATAATGCCCTTTGGGTGGAAATATCTTGGTTTGAATCCCATCTAAGATGCATAAACTCTTTATACTGACAAACTGGCTAGATGAACACACAGGCCTCATAGCCTTTGTTGATGTAGCCATAAATCCCAAAGCTGCTAACCAACCAACAAATCATCTTTTGTAACTATTTTAAGCATCTTCTGGGAAAGAATAAAGTTAATGAAAAAGTTATCCAAACACTTTGATAAATCTAAAGTGATATTAACACTTATCTGTATGCAATTGATAATGATATTAAAACCATACTTTATCATAAACTTGATATGATAAAGTATAAGGTTTAGAATGTCATTAACTCATCAAAAATTACTATGCATCAAAATTAGATGTTTTAGATTTGAAAACTCACAAAAAAAACTCATTTTTATACTTCGTACTTTACAGATAATTAGAGATTTAACTGTAAAATTATTTTCATATGCATGTGTATGGATAACTTTCAGTTTTTATAAATAAAGAAAACTGTTCATTTTTGTGTCCTCTGTGCAAACAATGCAACTAAATATTTATCATGAAGATTTTCTCTATGAAAAGCTTATTGAAATGCAATATTAATTAACTGTCAAAACTCATGTTTACTTTGTGTTTATCCTGAAGAAAACCTGTAAGATGATTAAATACATACTGAACAGAAACAATTTTTTTTTGTTGTGTACACACAGAACCACAAAATGGTAATCTGCCAATAACCTGGGTACACTGACATATTTCTGATGTGATGTTGTACTGTGAGAATGTGAGAACAAAGTCACAAAGACAGCTGTTCTGAGTTGATTTTGAAATCAAGCGAAAATCAAATTCATTAAAAAAAGTTTATAGAAAAAGATCACGCTAAGTTTGATTTAGGTTAATGAATCTTTCTAGGAATTCTCCAACAAAGAAATTTCATATCCTATGATTTAAATCTGCCCCCCCCCCCCCCCCCATACACAGTGAAAGAACTTATAGCACATCATTACTGTGTGTGAGGTGCATTAAGGATTAAGAGATAAATCAAGAGCTAGAGGTTGAAGTTGCTGGGGAAAAACATTATGAGGAAGGCTGTTCCAGAGGACAGAGGCAGATGGAATAAATGAAGAAGAAGAGGAGCAGCAGCTCTGATGTGTTTTCAATTGCATTGAAAATGGATCTTTTACTGCTACTGTTTTAATATGTTCAACAGTAATGCCAATTCACTGGAGCAGTGATCATGAAAGTATCTGTAGAAGAGACACATAGCTGAAATATTGCACCTGAGAGATAGAGGCTGAAGTGAGTATGAGAGGAGGGTCATCTATGAGATGAATTACTCTCCTCTGTCAAGAAATTTTAAGGAGATTTTAGGTGCATTACCCCAAAAATGTGTGAACAGTTTCTAAGTATTCTAAGGATAGGGTAATTTACATAACTCTATGTAAATCCAAATTTGGGATTTACATTGGGTTAGTAGCTAACTGGGTGGTTGTAAAATAGCTTCTTCAGTAGAAAAGAATGCCTAGTTTTTTAGAGACTGAGGAAGCTACTGTTGTGATATGTTTATGCTAGGAGAGGCTGAAGGTAAATGTCAGTCCAATGAGAGATTGTAACCTGATGATGTATATACAGATATTTGCGGCAATCCCTTGATATACGCGGCAAGAGTCTTGATTAACACACCTTTAAATTTACCATGTAAAAACATGCAAGCCTCGTGGCGTGAGCATGATGACGTCATTCCTTCCATGAAGCTGTGCCCCCAGAGCCTGAGTGCCAGCCAGTTACTTCACTGCCAGCATTAAGAGTGGGTGTATTACAAGCTCCAGTTGTTCTGCTGTACGTATTTACAAATTACATTTTTTGTTAAGTTTTACAGCCCATTAATCATGTCGAAGAATAAGAGCAATCCCACAACCGGGTCATTAAGTGAAAAAAAGAAGAGGAAAGTAATTACCTTAGATACAAAACTTGATATAATTAAAAAATGTAAATGTGGTGAAAGTAAAAGTAAGATCAGAAGTGAAAATGGTTTTAATTAGTCTACAATACAGACTATTTTATCCAAAGCTGATGAGTACTGCGAGCAAGGTAAAGTTGCATCTACATTTGCAAGTATGCAATGCACACGTAACCGGAGTGCTATAATGGTTGAAATGGAAGATCTGTTGATTATTTGCCTAGAAGACTGCAATCAAAAGAGAATTCCAATTAGTGCCTATAATATCATGGCCAAAGCTCTAAGCCTGTTTTCAAGACTTAAAAAGATTAAATATAAAGAAGACAATTCAAAATTTGAAAATTTTAAATCTAGGGCTGGATTAAAGAATGTGAAAATAACAGGTGAAGCTGCAAGTGCCGATGAAGATGTTTCCACATTTCCTGCTGAGCTGCAGAGAATTATCGAATTATCCTATGCAGTGACTTACCCAAACTATTTAACTACCTATCTCTGAAAGTCGATTACATAGAGTCTACCCTAATGGTGAGATAATCTTCCTTTGTGATTTCAACATACATTATTCAGACTGGCTTCCTTTTTCCAATTTTACAGACAAAGCAATTAAAGAAGTAGAACTGTTTACCAAATGATTACGATTACCGCCAAATTTTCAATGTAGATGAAACTGGCCTCTATTGGAAAAAAATGCCATCTAGAACTTTTATATCAAAAAAAGAATCAGCACAGCTTGGCAATCAAGTATCAAAAGATTGCTTAACTGTTATGCTTGGAGGGAATGCTAATGGAGATTTTAAATTGAAGCCACTGCTTGCCTATTGAACTCAGAACCCAAGGACTTTAAAAGGATGTAACAAGAACTCTTTGCCTGTAATTTGGCAGGCGAATTCAGAAGGCTTGGGTTACCCAAAGTCTATTCGAAGACTGGTTTAAGTCTTATTTTTTCCCGGCAGTTGAAGCTTATTGCAAGAGAAATAACTAGCTTTTAAAGCTGTTTTCCTTTGAGATAACGCACCAGGTTATCCAAATTCTCTTAATGATCTGCTTGAGAATGTGAAAGTTTTATTTTCCCTGCCAAATACGACATCATTGCTACAACCTATGGACATGGGCGTCATTGCAACTTTCAAAGCCTATTTTCTTAAAAAGACATTCTCAAAGGTAGTAGAAATAACAACGGGAGAAAACGCGATTACGCTCCAAGAATTTTGGAAAAAATTTAACATGAAACACACAATTGAAAACATTCATGACTGGTGGGAGCAAATGTCTTCTAGCTGCCTGAAAGCTGTTTGGAAAAACCTTTTGCCAGAATGCGCTAATGACTTAGGTTTTCAAAATCCTGTGAACAACGTGGTCGAAGAATTCGTTGCAATTGGTGAAGACCTTGGTTTTGATGGTATTGATGCAGAAGATATTAAAGAATTATTGGATTCAAATTAAAAAGATTTCAGTGACAACGATCTTCTTGAAATTGAACAACAACACCCATATGAAGACAACGAACAAATGGAATGTGAAGATGAGGTTCCAAAGGAGATAACAACCAAAGAACTGGATGGAATATTTCACAGTTTAGAATCGCTTAAGCAGCCAGTAATGGATATGGATCCAGATGTTAATCAAAGAATGCTTGTTTGCTGAGGTCTAGAAAATCATTTTGCTTGTTATAATAGAATTTATGCTGACAGGAAAAAAATTAAAACTGTTCAAACGGCTCTTGATAACTTTTGATAAAAAAATTTGCAGTAACTAATGTAGGTAAAAGCATTTATTAACATTTACTTTGCATTCATTTTTTATCTTTCCTAAAAGAGTACCATATAAAATGAATTATTAATACAGTAATCAATCATGGATGAATTGTACTTTTTTACCATTGATTATTATATTTGATTAACGTGATTTTGATATACGCAGTAACATCTAGGGATTAATTAATTGCATTAATTGAGGGATACCTGTATTACTGAGGATAAGGGAAGGAGAGCTGACATCCTTTTTATGGGAGAAAAGGGAAGAAATATGCAGAGCAAGGATAATTTGACCAGATTATCCTTGCTCCACTGAAGGGATGTATGAAAATCAGTCTTTTAAGGCACTGATTACGGATGACCTTGATGCTTAGGTTGTCGGAGAATGACATGATTTGTTGAAAGAATAGGATCAATTGAATTGACAGAAAAGTTATAGATAGGTTTGGTAGTCATTTATATATCAAGAGAAAGAGGATAGCTGATAGAATGAAATCCTGAAGAACTCCTGCATTGATGGCAAAGCTCTACGAGCTTTGCCACTTATGCAGTAACTTACCCAACCTATTTAACTACCTATCTCTGAAAGTCGATTACATAGAGTGTACCCTAATGGTGAGATAATCTTCCTTTGTGATTTCAACATCCACGATTCAGACTGGCTTCCTTTTTCCAATTTTACAGACAAAGCAATTAAAGAAGTAGAACTGTTCACCAAGCCACCAGAATTCCAGATAATCCTCATCATCATCATCCTCCAAACACTCTGGACCTTTTCTAAATTGGCTCTCCCCCCAAATACACTGCTGATGTTAGTACTCCTTTTGGAAAGTCGACAGATCATCCTTCTCCCAGTCATTCTTAGTCTCGTATTTTGTGGCACTACAATTGCCAACTGTGATGATCTTCAAGATTTCTATGCTTTCCATGGTCAGATTATTGCTTCTGCTCTTCTGGTCCTAGCACCTCCATTGATCTAATAACAGAACTTATTCTCACTAGGATGAGTGCTTTTACTCCCTATTCAATTCAAAATCCTCAACCCTGGTTCTCCAACAATTGTGCAAAGCAGTCCATACCACAAACTGGATGCCCAATGGCTCCAGTCAAAAACTATAACCTCTCATTCAGCTTACACTACAGCTTGTAAAAATTGCAAAAGAAATAAAAACAACAAAAATTCACAGGTGACTTCATAAGTGCCAAATGCACTAAGCTTGTCTCCTGTCCAAATGGTAGCTGAGCTTCTGATCCCTCCGCAGGGTTGCGGGATGCAACTTCTGTCTTTTCAAGTTTCCACTTCTCTTACATCCCAATGGTACAATGGTAACATCTCATAAAGATGAAGCAGACCTATTGCATCAGTTTTTTTCCTCCAACTCTCATATAGACAACTAAGGAAAGATCTCCAATCAGTTCATAAATTACCCACAGTATGTCTCCTCTAAAATTTTGCCAGGATATCAGAAAAATATTCAGTAGCATTGATACCAATAAGTCTCCCAGACCTGATGGTATTTCTCCAGTTGTACTAAAAGCTTGTGCTCCAGAATTCACATCCATCTTGTATCATTTCTTTAACATGTCATACTCATCTGGCACTTGTTTGGAAGCAAAGCTTTTATCCAACCTATCTACAAAAAGGCAGATAGTCACCTATCAAACTATTGCCCTATTACTCTGATCCCAATACTTACTCCCAATAATAATGGAAAATACAGCCAACTGCTTCACTACTTAGAGACTCGCCAAGGAATTCTGCCATTCTCATTCCACAGCAGATCTCCTAGCCAACACCAACCCACCTTTGAATGCAAGCCATGGGAAAAGTTCAAAGAAACTCTAGTGGTTGCACTTAATATTTCCAAGGCATCTGATTGGATTTGGCATTGTGGCCTTTTTTTTTTTTTTTTACCAAGCTACCATCTTAATGAATTCCTCCTTCCCTTTGTGAATGGATTGTTAGCTTCCTCTCCAGTCATTCACTATAACTCATGGTGGATAGTCTCATCATATTTTTCAAATTAAGACTGGTGTATCCCAGGACTCAATGCTGTCATCTACATTCTTCCTTCTACACATGAATTTTGCTGATGACAGTACTCTCCACTCCTCTTATTCATTTTCAAAACTTTGTCATGGTCTGGTAATTCATGCTTCAAGATCTTTAACCTTAAAATCTGATCTCCTTGACATTCTCAAGTGGAGATGAGGACAACTTGGTGAATTTTAAAGTCACTACGATGTAATTCTGTCTCATTTCCAAATAGAAAGACCATCTCCCCCCCCCCTCAATTTTGACAATATTCCTCTTCTAAACCAAGATGACATCTAATCTATCCTGGTATTAAGCATATCAGGTCCACAGCCTCTTCAGCCTTCATAAATCTTGGTATTCTTTCTTTTTGTCCCAAACAGTACTTCTCTCCTGCTCAACTCCTGATACTTTATAAAGCTCAAATCCACCCAGCCTTAGAATATTGTTCCCACAATGATGATACACCTAAGATCCCCCCCCCCCATCTTGGAATGCTTGGTTGTATACAGGTGAACAATTTGCTTAAATGATGATGCTCCTTCCTCACTGACTCCCTCCAACAGATGCTCTGTTGCTGCATTCTCTTCTACAGGTATTTCCATGGGTGTTGCTCCACTGAATTGACCACAACCATCCATCCACCTGCTTCCATCCATGCGTACAGGAATATAAGTAGCTGCCAGTCAACACATATATATAGTTCTAACTCATTGAACCAACTTCTCATCCTCTGCTTTCATTTCATACACCTGTGTTCTCCGGAACAGTCTTCCCCACATCGTTTTCAACTTTCTAACAAGGTATATTACTCTGATACACCATACCAGAGAGTTTTCAATCTAGAATCTCTTCCTGTTGTTATTCTTCAGCTAAAAATCTCCCGGTGACATTCTACCAGTCATTTATTGTCTCTATTGCAATCCTAATGCCACCACACAATTCTGAACTTTTTGATTTCCTTTCTTTATATGCTGATTTTTTTTCCAGTCCAACTTTATAACACAGTTGACTCTCCCTATGGTAAACATCACTATAACAAACAAATGTAAAGTCCTGGCGAGACCCCATAAGTACAATGCTATGCTAAAAGAAAATTGATACGGCAAACTATCCACTATAACAATATTTTTGTGGTTCCTAGGAGTTTGCTATATAGTCAACTGCAAGTTATCTTCCCTTGAAGATTTTAATCAACTCCAACTGGGTTTCCCCTTTTTAATTGCACAGTTCAGCAGTCATAGCAAATGCTAAAACATTTGCTATCACCAATGATCTTATACAAGCTGTTCACACGCTTAATAGAATAACAAATAACTATAGCCACTCTTCAAACACTCTAGATCTCTCTTTGTTTTTTTTTGCACTAGAAACTCTTCTAGTATACTGTGGATGTTCTTTGTCCTCTAGGCAATTCAGACCATAACTTGGTGTTAGTTTCTTCTCCCAAGATGCAACAATGCAGTCAGTCTAATCCATGTATTTGTTTGCACTGTAAGAAAGCCAAGTGAGATGATCTTCAGGTTGGATTACTGCTTTCAGCCTTCTGTCTATCCAAACATCTGTACTGAACATATTATTGAAGCAACACTTATTGCTATAGAAACAACTATTTACCACTCCACTTTAATTCTCAACCCATATCTAAGCCTTCAGTCTCCATGTAGTTTGCCAAGTCTGTAGAAGAAAATAACAGGGCATTTTGTAATTAGCTTTCATGGAAATCTCATCCCCTTTTTTTTTCCGTTCATACCAAACCATGAAACAAGTGGATGCAAACTATCAACACATCCAAAACTGATTTAAAAAAGGACTAAAAGAAGAAACCTCAACATGTCCAAATAGGAGTCAAGCATTCTGATCTCTTGCCATAGCTACTGGCTATAACTTTTGTCCAACCATGCTTCCACCACTTTTCAAAAGAGGCAGAAGAAATGATGCAGTGGAACCTTGGATGGTTCCACTGCATCATTACACACACACACAAAAAAAAGCCAATTTTGTGGCTTTTACTTTTCCTCTAATTCTTGCAAAGGCTATTAATACCTCCTGTCATTCAGAAAATGCAGTTCCAATGCCCTGTTGGAATTTTTCACTAGAAAGAAGTCAGAAGAATCCTGTCAGAAGACTTGAATACAAAAAGAATCTTGTATTTAATTACCATCTAATATCACTCATTTTAGTTCTTTCTAAAGTAATGGAGAAAAGCTTTAATACTCAAATGATACACTACCTTGAATCTTCTCAACTAATAATGATCATAGAATGGATTCTGCTACTCTTGATCAACACAGGATCTTTTCGTTTAAATTACATACTTTTGAACATATGCCATGGAGAATCTCAGTGGTTGCTCTTGATAACTAAGGCATTTTATCAGGTTTGGTATGAAAGCCTATTAAATAAATTCCCATTACATGATCTGTCTTCTTAATGCAACTTTCTCTCTGGATACATATTACATATGAGTTTTTTAGGACAAAATTTTGCAACTAATGCTAGCGATCCACAGGCTCTATTCTTTTACCCACGCTCTTCTTTCTATATATCAAGGACCTTCTCCAGTTGGCTGATGAGAGTATTATGTGCTTCTCTTCTCATTTGGGAAGAAAGGCACTACACAAATCAGCAAGAATTCCAGAATATCAGCTTTCATAAAATCTTCAAATCACTCTTTAATTGGTCTGATAATTCTCCTAATTTTAGTGCTAGTAAAGCCCAATCCTGTTTTAATTTTCTCAAAGTAATCCTTTTCTTCCAATCTTAATCTTGACAAAAACAATTCCCAAGAGAAATTTCATTTTGTCAACACTAGAAAAAATGAAATTTCTCTTCTTGGGATTTTGCTCTCATTAAGAAAAGAAATCTGCTTTTGTCATTAAAAGTAAGACTGGAAGGGTTGTTTTTGAGAAAAATAAACTAGGATTGAGTTTTACTAGCATTGAAATTAACATCATCCCTTTGATGAGCAACTTAAAGATCAGATGTTAAGAAATTTGATATTCTGGAATTCTTCGTGATTAGTGCGATTCTTTTCAAATGAAAATTTATAAATATATTACAAATATTGCCTCCTCCTCCTCAGCAGTCAAAAAATTGGGTTCTCTTTCATTTGAGGCATTAATTGACCTCCTATTTCTCTAAGAGCTCACTAAAAATACTCAATTAAGTACAGAAGAGGGCAATTAAGTTGATTAATAGCCCATCTCTCACCAATTCATTCTAACCTCTGTCACACAGATATGCAGTTTCTGCTGCTTGCATGTTTTAGAAAATACAAGAAAATGTGATAATTTCTTCTCCATATCCAAATCACACGTACAGCACTGTTTCTCAACTTCCCAGCCATGGCCCAGTACCAGACCCTAGCTTCAAGAAGTTCTCCTGGAATTTGTCATTTTAGTTTTCTAAGCATTTTCATGAATATATATTTTATAGTGGAAATATTCTGAGAAGAATAAAATTAGTGAATGTGTCAAAAAAGCTCAGACCCAGAACACCTAAATAACATCTGTGTAGCAAATGTCAGTGACCGAACCACGTATATTTTTAAACATGGAAGTATTCGTGAATTATCGTTAATTTTCACACACACATCAAAGATGTATAACTGAGAGGAAACCTCCACATAGCCTTTAAAGAAATGCGGAGAACCGACCTCACCTTCTCGTGGTGCACCCTGTTGGGTATCTACCTGGTTACTGAATGAACGAGGATGGGCTGGCAATTTGGGATTTAGCCTAACAAATTGTATTCTTATTGGCTTAAACCAATATACAAAATGATGGTACAACGTGACAAAATTTCATGCCGGATAGAGCGTTGCCCGGTTAAACAAGGCTCCCGTTGTTTTCACCAGGGAACCAGGGCAAACAGCGAAAAGTCAGCTACTGGAACAAATCTGAAAGCACATCCACAACTCAATATCACCAGAGTTAAAGATCAGTACTATCAACATATGAACCCTGAATGGCAAAGCAATGGAGCTAGCTGAGGAATTAGATAAGTACCAGATCGACATAATAGGGGTGACTGAAACAAAAAAGACAAAAACTGGTGAGATCTTTCTGAGCAATTAATACAAAATGTTATATTCAGTCAATGACAATCAAGGAAAAGAATCAAGGAATCAACAAAAAATATGAGGCTAATCTAGTTGAATGGCAGGCAGTATCAAGTATAGTGATGTGGACAAATATCAGAATGGGGAATTGCACAATGAGACTTATTTGTGCCTATGGTCCCACAGAAGGGTGGTTCTACTAAAGTAGAAGTGGAGGAATTTTTTGATGCTTTAGAGAAAGCAACTGACACAATGAAAAAGGAACAGTTGGTCCTTGTTGGGGATCTAAATAGCAGAGTAGGAAATGATTGTGAGACATACAAAAATATTTTGGGAAAATTTGGAGAAAAGAGCAAAGCTAATAATAATGGCAAATATCTGTTGGATTTCTGCTCAGGACATGGACTGGTTATTACTAACACCATGTTCCAACATAAAAATGTGCACAAATTCACATGGAGAGAAGAGGCAAGGAATAAGAAAAGTCTCATTGACTATGTTATTGTTGATAGTGATGTTTTCTCCCTGGTGCAGGACACCAGAGTGTACAGAGAATTTGAAATTGGAAATGATCACTATTTAGTCTTGAGCAGGATAAAATTGAATTTCATATTGAAAAGAATAACATGTAAGAAAGTTTTAAAGCGAATAAAAGTTAAGCAGCTCTCAGATGTGAACTGTAGACAAAAACATACAAAGCTTATTGAAGAAAAAATGAAAGAGTTTGAGAACAGGAACCAAACCTCGGAGATTCAGTGGCAAGCCTTGAAGAAAACCTTGATTGATTCAGCCAGAGAGGCATGTGGGGAGGTTGTCTGCAAGGATAAAAAAATCAGAAATCCATGGTGGACACAGGAAGTTAAAGAGGCAGTGAAGGAGAAGAAGAAAGCATATCAAAAGTTCCTGGCAAATAAGTCAGCTTATGCTCTTAGAGAATACAGAGACAAATGTAAGAAAGCTAAACACTGTGTAAAACTAGCTAAACAAAAGTCATGGGAGGACTTTGGCAAGAACACAGAAAATAAATATCAAGAAGGTGGTAAGATATTCTGGAGGTTGTTGAAGAAGCTTAGAAATGGAAGAAAGAGTACTGAAAAGGAGTTAGAGATGATAAAGGTGACATGAAATTGGAAGAAAAGATATCCTTGAAGTATGGAGTAATTACCTCGAGAAATTACTAAATGAAACAAGCAGTGATAGCACAGTGGTAAAAAACACTCAACAAGCATACATTCAGAAATACATATCCATACTTGAAATAGAAAAAGCAATCAAAGGCTTGAAATGTGGAAAGCCAGCAGGAGTAGATGATATTCGACCAGAAATGCTGAAATATGGTGGTATAAAAGTCTTACAGTGGCCGCACTGCATAGTTCATTAGGCCTGGACAGAGGGACGAATTCCTGATAATTGGAGTAGAGCTCTAATAGTACCCATATATAAAAAGGGAAATAAAACTGAATGTGAGAATTACAGAGGGATTTCCAGTATAGGTATGCCAGTATACTTAAACGGTTGAGAAGAATTGTGGAAGAAAAGCTTGGTGAAGAACAAGTTGGATTTGGGCCAAATAGAGGCTGTCAGGATCAGATCTTCACTTTACGACAAATAGTTGAGAAAGCATGTGTAAAATCGTGTATTCAAGGAACTTTATTCAAAAACCTCTTGTATACCGATTTTACTGGTAAACAAAATTCATTAAAAATACTTGTGGGTAAATAGAGAAATTTTTATATTTTTAATTTCGAAATAATATTTTTTGTATATTACTGAATATTGTCACCTCAAAGGGTTTGCAAAAGAACAGAAAAATAAGTTTAAGATTGTGTCTAAAGAAACCTCTTAGTCACCGGGAATTCCACACAGATTAAGGTATTAACAAATGAACTGGGGCAACTGCAACCTTGTGGGTCAACAGTGCGTGGTGCTTTCCCATCTGAACGCAATGACTGAGAAGGGTGGTGGGTGCAAACCACCGAATTACCAAAAGGCGACGACGTAAGCGAACCCCAAGGCCACTGGAGCCAGATAATAGCGGGTTGCGATGGCAAGAAAGAGAGTTCGGTTCCTGGCAGAGCAGTTTGTGGTGTTCAAGTTTGTCAGTTCCCGTTCCCGGGCCAGCGAGAAGTTTCGAGGTCACGTGGAGTTCCGACCTGAAGCTATGAGTTCTAGAAGTTGAAGAGGTCCCAGAGTCGAGAGGTACGATGATATGATATGCGTTACCGCAGCAGAGCTTTGATAATATCTTGGGAAATGATTTGTAATTGCCATCGGAGACCTGCATTCCAGATGGTAGATGCCAGAAGAGAGACACAACTAAGTTAAGTTGTCTTAGAAGAAATTAGATATCGGATTTTCATGCCGTCAAATTCCTGATATTCAGAGGAGATCTCACAAATCCTGGAGAAGGTACCCGAGTGCAGTGCTAAAGTCGGACGGTAATAGAAGGAAGTGATTTCAGGGATCATTCAGAAAGGACCAGACATCTGTTCAAAGTAAGATCTTTCCTTTGTTTAGCTAGAAATAAGAAGATTGTGGACGATAATTTAATTAAGGGACTTGTTTTATAGTGATACTTGAGGACTTTAGGCTTTATGCTGATATTTGAAGTATTTTGTTATATGTGAGAGAAGGTCTAGCTAAAATTTAAGGTGAAACATCGTGTATTTAATGTTATAGCTCTTGCCTACACCTGCAGAATGTTATGTAAAAATTGATCTGAGTATTACCAAGTTTAACTAGAGAAAATTATAGACACGTGGTCTTACTAGAATTGATTATGATGAACTAAATTGTAAACGTAGTCATTAGTTGTGATTTGAAGCATAGAAGCTAATTTACTTAGTACTTAAAATTGACCCATTTTACATTTCATTGATGTTAAATTAATCGTTTCCTTGTTTAAATAACTTGCCTGATTTTTGAGTCCAATGCACTACTCATTACACTCGAATCTGTGTGAGCCTTAAGGTAGATATTGTAACGACTGCATAACAGAAAATTTAAGTTGCTAGATTTAATTAGAATTAAGAGATTGAGGTTCCGTGTGTTTTACTGTGTGTCATTCTTTTGGAGGGAGATTCAACTCTTACCCACGAATTTGGTGGCGCAGCTAGAAACTAAATACATTTTCCAAATTCCGTTGAGAATAAACACCAATAGGTCAGACAAAGAGATTGGCTCCAGCCCGAGGCAATTTCTTTGTTCTGTAAGTTTTGCAGACATGAGCTTTATATTATTTGCAGCCATAAGTCAGAAGTATAGTAAAGGTTAAGATAAGTTTTAAATGAGATAACTATAGTTTTTTCAAAGGCGTAGAAGACAAGATATAATTGAAGATTTGATAACATATCTTAATAAGATAAGAATAATAAAATTAACAGATTTTAACACATGGGAATATAACAAAGATCTGTATTTAAGTTTTGTCAATCTGGAAAAGGCATATGACAAAGTGCCAAGAGAGAAGCTATTCGATATGCTACAGTTGTATGGTGTCGATGGGGCATTATATCAAGCAATACTTAGTCTTTATTTGAGTTGCAAGTCACCAGTTAGTATTGAAGGAAGTACAGGAAGATGGTTTTAATGTTAAATCTGGTGTGAGACAAGGATGTACATTATGAAGGAAAGTGGTATTAAACACGATATCAGAATTGGAGATGTTAATGTATGCACTTTGCTTTATGCGGACGATGTTATACTTCTAAATAAATCCGCTACAAGTTTGCAAGATTCCCTGACTAAATTGAATAACTGTTGTAATAGATATGGTATGAAGGTCAGCAATAAAAAGACAAAGACAATGAAAATAGGTAGAATCGTTGAAAATGTCAACTGTGTTGTGAATGGAGAACCTGTGGAACAAGTAAAACATTTCAGCTACTAGGCACGATTTTTAGTGAAGATGGTAAATTAAATATGGAAATAGACAACAGAATCAACAAAGCTGGTATGGTAAGAAGTCAACTGAATAAATTCATATGGAATAAGAGAGAAATTAGTCAGAACACTAAAGTAGCTGTATACTAGACAGTGAAAAAACCAGTTTTAACTTAAGGATCTGAGAGCTGGGTCAGAAGTAAAACACTTGACCAGACTAGAGACTGCAGATATGAGAGTCCTGAGAAAGATTAGAGGCGTGAACAGACAGATGGCATCAATGGCAATATCGTATAAAAAAAGAGGATATTAGGAAAGAACTTGACATTGTCAGCATCCAGGAATGCATTAGCAGAGCTAATCTCAGGTGGTATGGTCACTTAAACAGAATGGGCGAGGAAAGATTAGCAAAACAAGTGTTCTCTGCCAGGTTGGCAGGAAAACGACCTACAGGAAGACCAAGATATAGGTGGATCCATAGGCTTCAAAGTGCCTTAGACGATAGAAATATAAGATCTGATAATGTTGGACTCTTGACAAGTAACAGACTGATTTGGAGGAAAATTGTAGATAGGAAGTTAGTAATGATGTAAATTTTTCATGTAGTATTATCATATCCTGTACACCCCTTGAGGGTACATGGCAGGAATTTGATGATGATGAAATCTTTCAACATTCAAGAAAGGGAATACCATTGTTTATGACCAGTCGTAAAAGTTGCCTGCAAGCCGATTACAACAATGGGTGGCGTATCCTCTGTTTTCAAAATGAACGAAATAACATCTGTGTTGCAAATGTTAGTGACCAATCAGCAAGGAAGTATAAAGAAAATTTTTCCACTGAAATTGAAGATCAAGGTAATCTCTATCCTGTTCTCAAATCTAGAAATACCGAATAATTTCTTCGCAAGTTCATATTGCAATGTGTAAGTGGCTGTTTCGAAACCAGAGTGCCGTGATTTTTTAAAAGTAATAGTCTTACAGATTTAAATTTTAATATGAATAAGAGACAAGGGACTTTGTTTAATTTTGGTGTTAAGAAATCTTGTATTAAAGTTTGTGATGCAGCAAATAGTGATTCATCCACCTCAAGCCTACAGAGCAATCTCCATGATATACAAAAGGGGAAACTACCAGCACACAGGAAAAAAGTCTGCATTCACTCGTAAGTACTTAAATGAGATAACTATAGTTATCTCATTTAAGTACTTACGAGTGAATGCAGACTCAATGAAAATCGGCACAATTTAATTTAATGATATTGGCCTGAGGAAACTACAATCCGCTACAAGATTTCATCAGTCCAGTGAGTGATAACTAATTTAAATGTAATTTTATATTTATCAACATGCCACACTGTATACATAAGTGTACTAATACCCTTTACAATTATTCCATAATTAATTATTAATACTTATATTAGTTTAATGTATGAACTTTAAAAAAAATTGGAAAGGTATCTACGAGTAAATATGTTGGGACCAGGCCCTCGTCTTATAAAAAAGAATTTACCAGGCCGCGGTCTCACAAAGGTTGAGAACCACTAATGTACAGCAGCTACTCAGCATCCCTTTATGATTCAACTTCAAACTCACAGAACCAAATTTTCTGACTCTTTATTCTTATTATTACTTATCTTTTGGAAAACAATCTTCTTTCCTATGAATTTCTTACAGTCTTCAAATATATGAGTACAATATAGGGATCTTCAAATCCAATGTTAACAAATTTCTTCGTTCTTCTTTCCTTTCTGTTAATCCATGGTATTAAGGCTGAACGACCCCTCATGGATGGGATTACCATAAAAAATTTAACTTAATTTAATTTTAAAAAAATCTCCTATGCTACTATCCAGTTGAACATAGTAGGAGAGATGCCACAAACAGTGAATTTTGTAAATTCCAAATGGCAAAAGTGATGTTAAGTTATCTTTGAGAGATACAGTTGGCTGATTTTATTGTGAAGAATGAACGTGGCTTCACAACAAATAAATATTTTTTGAAATACAAGGAACACATTCTGAAATACCTTTAAAATAAGGAATTTCATATTTCATCATTATTTTCTTTTATATTTCAGCAAGTCTAGTTTTTATGTATGGTGGCATGATTAACTTGTGAATGATATAGTATTTTTAATGCTGGCGATTTTTAGTTGAAATAAATACTCTGAGAAGTATATATCATCAGTTCTTGTTAGTCAAGCCTTGAGACAACAGCAGCTTTTGAGAAAGACAGAATGATAAACATACCTGGACAGAACACTTTGAAGTTTCAAAACAAAATCTGTGATTTTCTTTTGAGACCTTTCTTTTAGACTTACACAATGATCAGAATACATTTTGGAAAATTATGGAGACAACTACCGAGTTTGAGTAAAACTTTAGTTTAATATAAACCAAAATCAACACTCGACGTTTCGATCTTTATATCAAGATCATCTTCTGGGGCATACAGAGAAACAAGCTACACTACAATCTACATCGTTTTCTAAAGTTACTCACCAACCATTGCAACAATTGTTGGCCTGACCTCTAGTGCAAAAAAAAAAAAAAAAAAAAACTTGACTAATATGATTATACATATAAATTACAACCAGTTGGTATGGAATGGTTTCCAATACTAGCTGAAGGTTGCTTAAGGTCCTAAAGTATGCTGGGTACTAAGTATTAAGTAGGCTTAATATGTGCCATCCAGATTCTTGGAATTTTCATGCTGCCACTGTTGTTATTAGGGTGGTTAATCAGAATTTCGCAGGCTTCTTTAAATTTTCTTTCATACCAGGTTTTTTCATACAAAAAAGAAATTAAAAGGAACCATGAGAACTGAAAATTTTAATGTGATACAGTGGAGTTGACAGAGACCAAAGAGCACAAGCAGGAGTCATGATTTGGATTCATAACTCCCTTTTAAAACAGTTAAAACATTATAAATTATGGAATGAAAGAATAATAGAAGCTAGAATAAAAATAGATAGAGGCTATTTAACAATAATTGGTTTATATGCCCGAGAAGAGGGAAGAGAACAAGATAATATTGATTTTTATAATCAGCTACAAAATATATATAATAAAATAAATAAAAATGATTACATAATTTTAGCAGGAGACTTAAATGCAAGAATTGGAAACACGACAATTAATAATAATATAGGAATACATGGAGAACATACTCTAAACAGAAATGGTAAAAAATTGATTGACTTTGTAGTTTATAATAACCTAAAAATAATGAATTCCTTCTATAAACATAAAGACATACATAAATATACTTGGGCAGCAAGAGGATGGAAATCAATATTAGATTACTTTATACTAAATGAAAAGACTTCAAAATTTTCACTAGATGTTAGAATTCACAGAGGATATGAAATAAGCAGTGACCACTTCCTTGTTAAAATAAAATTAAGATTACCACCTAAATGGCTACAAGTAACAAGAACAGAAAGAAAAATTGAAACATTTGTTTATAAACCTAGACTATTGAATGACACAAATATACAATGGCTATATGAACAAAGAACCAATATCTAGACAAAATAAAACAAAATGAAGAAATAGAAATAGAATGGCTTGATATAAAAACAATACTAAACGCAACAGCAAATGAAAGCTTAGGAAAGACCAAAAAATTCAATAAAAGGAAAAAACTGAAGATCTGGGATGACACAATGAAAGAAATAATCAAAAAGAAAAAAGAAGCCTATCACAAGTGGTTAAGCAGCAAAAGATTAGAAGATGAAATAGAATATAAAAGAATAAGAGCCATAGCTAAAAGAGAAGTTAGAAAAAGACATAGAGAATCATGGAACAAATTTGTTTCTAATTTAGAACATGATTTATATAAAATAAGACCCAATGTATATAAAATTTTGAAACACTTAAATGTAGATACCAAAGAAAACATAAAATTAAACACTGAATTGAAATTAGAAGAATTTCTAAATTACTACACAGAATATTTATATTAGTTTATAGACAATTTTAGACAGACAATTTTAAAAAAGACAACTGGCAAACAATTAATGAAAATGAAAAGGAAATAACTAAAGAAGAATTAGAAATCAGCCTGAAAGAAACAAGAAACAGAAAATCACCTGGAGAAGATAAACTAGGTTCAGAACTATATAAATATGCAGGAACTAGATTCAAAGAAAGACTCTTATTATTTTTAAATAAAATTTACTCAACTGGTATCCCCCCAATAGAATGGAAAAAAGCAATTGTGATTCCTATCTTCAAGAAAGGTAATAGAGATGACCCTAAAAACTATAGAGGTATCAGTATACTAAATTCCTGTTACAAAATATATAGCAGAATCTTAAATAGCAAACTAATGAAATATTTCGAAAACTTTATTTTAGAAGTACAGAATGGATTTAGAAAAGGACGATCATGTATAGACCCACCCTTTTGCCTAAAATTAGTAACAGAGAAAAGAAGAGAATACAATTTAGAAACACATATTGCATTTATTGACTTTGAAAAAGCATTTGACAAAGTTAAAAGAAACATATTATTTAACATATTAAAAGAAAGACAAATACCAAATAATATCCTAAAAGCTATCACAAGTATATATGAAAATAATCAAATACAAATAAGATTAAATCACGAGCTATCATATACGAGAGAGATAAACCAAGGGGTCCGACAGGGATGTCCCCTCTCAGCAACTCATTTTTAATATCTACTTAAATGAAATAATAATAAAATGGAATAAAAATTTACATCAAGGAATTAAACTTTCTCCTACAATAAACTCAAACACTCTCCTCTTTGCCGACGACCAAATAATAATTACAAATTCTGAAGATAAACTACAGAAAGCTATTTTAGATCTAAATGAGATATCCGAAGATTATGGTATGATAATATCAACTGAAAAATCAAAAACTATGGTCTTTAAAGGACAAGATCCAGCAAGAACTAAAATAGTAATAGATAACAAGATCTTAGAGCAGGTGAATTCATTTAACTACCTAGGATGTACAATCACATATGAAAATTAAAAAGATATAAACGTATCCGAAAAATCAAAAACTATGGTCTTTAAAGGACAAGATCCAGCAAGAACTAAAATAGTAATAGATAACAAGATCTTAGAACAGGTGAATTCATTTAAATACCTAGGATGTACGATCACATATGAAAATTAAAAAGATATAAACGTAAAAATTGCAAAATATTTAAAAAAAACAGGTGTAATTAAATCTATATTTAAACCAAACCTAGTTCAAAAGCAAACCAGACTAAAAGTATACAATACATTAGCCCTACCAGTCTTAATGTATGGAAGCGAAATCTGGACAATAAAAGAAAAAGACAAACAAAGATTAACAACAGCAGAAATGAAGTTTATGAGAAAAACTGCAAAGTATACCCTATTTGATCACAAAAGAAATTATGAAAGAATTAACCCAAGAACCAGTAATAGAAAAAATTAAAAAATATAAACATGAATGGATGGAACACGTTCAAAGAATGAAAACAGAAAGATTACCAAAACAAGCCTTAAAATACAAGCCATTAGGGAAAAAAAAACCAGGAAGTCCTCTTAAACGATGACTTCTAAGGCCGGAACAGGCCATGCTAGGCCTAAATCCTTGATATGCATGATGATGATGATGACCAGGTTTTTGTATGGTGTAGAGAGCATGGTCTGAGAGGCCTGCTTCACCAAAATTGTTATATTTAATGTGTCTTTCATGTTATTTTTTCCTTATAGGGATTGTACGTCCAGTTTCACCACTGCAAGGTAAGTTATATGTGCAGTAGATGCAGTAAACTCCAGGATGTGCCAATGGGAGGAGATGATCCTTGGAAGAGTTGAATATGTTTTTTTAATTTCATAGGTGGTTTAAAGGTGGCATTTAGATTATAATGGTGTAGGATTCTGTTGATTTTTTCTGATAACCCTTTAATGTATGAGATAGCTATGATTTTACTGTAATCTAAATTCTTTTTATGAAGGACTTTATTAATAGTATTTTTATTGTAACCGTTATTTATAAATGTGTTGCTAACAATTTTTGTTTAAGAGATTGCTGATTACAGCAAATTGGTGTAGTTCTGTTTTTAATGGTGTTAATGACTCCATGTTTTTGTGATGGGTGGTTGTATGATTTAGCATGTATGTATTGGCCAGTATGTGTCGGTTTGCGGTAGACCATGAAGGATAGATTGCCTGAGGGAAGATGTGTGACTAGTGTATCCAGGAACGGGAGTGAGTTCTGATTTTCAATTTCGATAGTGAATTGTATGTGTTCATGTTGTTTGTCACCGGTGTGGCCAGATAACGAAAACATCATCAACGTATCTAAGCCACACTGTAGGTTTTAGAGTGAAGGAATCAAGAGTACTTTGCTCACAGGCTTCCATAAAAAAGTTAGCAATTGGGGGGATAGTGGTGAGCTCATGACCGTACCTTCTTTTTGTAGGTAAAATTTACTTTATCACACGAAGTAACCAGAGCGTAGTATGTGGAAAAGAGGGCCGTAATGTTGGGCGGAAATTTGTTCTGTAGGAGAAGAATTGTGTTCATTGATTGGGAGATTTGTGAAAAGGGCAGAAACATCAAAACTGACTAAAAGATCATCTTTTCTAAGTGTTATATTTTTAATTTTGTTTATAAAGTGTTGTGTATTCTTTATATAGGAGTGGGAATGACCAACCAACTCCTTGAGTGTTGACGCTAATTTCTTGGCTCGGTGATAATTAGGGCTATCTATTCCTTCAACTATCGGTTGAAGCGCAAACACAAACAAAACGTGCCAAGTCGACCAATAGTTGAAGGAATAGATAGCCCTAATTATCACCTAGCCAAGAAATTAGCATCAACACTCAAGTAGTTGGTAGGTCATTCCCCTTCCTATATAAAGAACACACAACACTTTATAAACAAAATTAAAAACATAACTCTTGGAAAAGATGATCTATTAGTCAGTTTCGACGTTTCTGCCCTTTTCACAATGACACAATTCTTCTCTTACAGAACAAATTTCAGCCTGACATTACAGCCCTCTTTGTCCACGTACTACGCTCCGGTTACTTCGTGTGGCAAAATAAATTTTACCTACAAAAAGAAGGTACGGCCATGGGCTTACCACTACCCCCCCCCCACCCCAATTGCTAACTTTTTTATGGAAGCCTTTGAGCAAAGTGCTCTTGATTCCTTCAGTAAATACATTGACGATGTTTTCGTTATTTGGCCACACGGGCGACAAACATTAGACATATTCCTTAGTCACCAGAACAAACAACATGAACGCATACAATTCACTATCGAAATTGGAAATCAGAACTCACTCCTGTTTCCGGATACCCTAGTCACATGTCTTCCCTCAGGCAATCTATCCTTCACGGTCTACTGCAAACCGACACATACTGGCCAATACATACATGCTAAATCATACTATCAACCATCAAAAAAATATGGAGTCATTAACACTATTAAAAACAGAACTACACCAATTTGCTCTAATCAGCAATTTCTTAAAGAATTTAGATTACAGTAAAATCATAGCTATCTCATACATTAAAGGGTTATCAGAAAAAATCAACAGAATCCTACACCATTATAATCTAAATGCCA
The DNA here is from genome assembly GCF_054136105.1 of Typopeltis vanoorti. NCBI lineage: Eukaryota > Metazoa > Arthropoda > Arachnida > Uropygi > Thelyphonidae > Typopeltis > Typopeltis vanoorti. Next base: position 73,801,274 of record NC_143557.1, on the reverse strand, counting down.
CCTTTAAACCACCTACAAAATTAAAAAACATATTCAACTCTTCCAAGGATCCTCTCCTCCTATTGGCACATCCTGGAGTTTACTGCACATGTAACTTACCTTATATTGGTGAAACTGGATGTACAATCCCTATAAGGAAAAAAGAACATAAAAGACATTAAATATAACAATTTTGGAGAAGCAGGCCTCTCAGACCATGCTCTCTACACCTTACACCAAACTGATTGGAAAAAGTACCAGCTCTCTACACCATACAAATACCTGGTATGAAAAAAAAATTTAAAAACAGCCTGCAAAATTCTGATTAACCACACTAATATCAACGACAATGGTGGCATGAAAATTCCAAGAATCTGGATGGCACATATTCAGCCTACTTAATACCTAGCATACTTTAGGACCTTAAGCAACCTTCAGCTAGTATTGGAAATCATTCATACCAACTGGTTAAAATTTATATCTATAATCATGTTTTTAATATACCGGGTGATTATAAAATAACGTTCAGCGTCTTCAGAGCCCTCTAGCGAGTGATGTATTAGACGAAACACACCAATATTCGGTAGACATACACAGTAGAACATGGGGATTCGATTTAACGAAAAAAAAAATTGTACCAAAAGTCGCCAACAGGGGAAATTTTGGAGCTGTTTAACAAGTAAAATGCATTAATTTGCATTATCGTGTTTCTTGTGAGCGATCATGCAATAAAAAGAATGGCTGTGTAGATTTCTTATCATTCGTAGACGAACTGCTTTTCGATGCCTCTTACCTTAAGTGAGCATGATTTGTTAGTCAAACTCTATTATCAGCGGAACAATAAAGCCAGTGCTTGTCTTTGTGATTTTCAGCTTATGAAAAATTTACGAAAAGGACCGTTTAGTGTAACAAACTTACGAAAACTGATTCGGCGATTTGAAACTACTGGAACTTTAGCAGTGCAGGTAGGCAGGGGACGCAAACCAATCAATCACCCTCAAGTTGAACAAGTTGCAACTGCTATTGTGGAACAGGAGATGACGAATGTGCAGAGTACCAGCAGTGCAGGAGCAATATCCCAGCAAATGGATATCACATACACAACGGTGTGGAAAAACCTACATCAGATGTTGAAGTTGAAAATATAATCATGATCGAAATATCATGTTCAAGAATTGCGCCCTGGTGATGCGACCACGCGAATCGACTTATCTTTGAGATTCTTAGCGCGCATGGAAGTGGATGATGCATACTTTTATTTGAACGCCGATATTAACACATGCAACTGTCACATTTGGGCTGCAACTAATCCACACATTGTCTGCAGATGCCTATCCACTTGCCCAAAGTCACTGTGTGGTGCGGATTTATGGCATCTTTTATCATTGGTCCATACTTTTAGGAGGAAAATCGCCAAAATGGACCAGTGACCTGTTCCGTCAATGCTAACAGGTATGCCAATATGCTACAGAACTTTGTGGTTCCACAACTGCAGCAAAGAGGATGTCTCAATTCGACCATCTTCGTGCAGGATGGTGCACCACCCCACATTGCGACAACATTTCTCTGACAGAAGAATCATTAGTCGTACATTTCCCACGCCATGGCCACCGAGATCACCTGATCTCAATTCTTGTGACTTTTGGCTGTGGGGATTTCTTAAAAGCATTGTGTATCAAGGGCATGTATCCGATATTCCAACTTTGAAAGATCGAATAACATTACACGTGAGACAAATCAATTCCAATATGTTGCGAGCCACTGTGGAAAATGTCGTGCACTGTATGCAGTTCCTGAAACTTCAGAACGGTGGTCATATTGAACCTCATTTGTAATTAACAATAAACGTCATGAAATTGATGTGTGCTGTCTCTCATTTGCCATTTAGTCATTCATTAGTCACACCTACTAAAATTAATTTGGCATTTCCAAAATTTCTCCTGTTGGCGACTTTAGGTACTATTTTTTTTTCAGTTTAAATCGAATCCCCATGTTCCACTGTGTATGTCTACCGAATATTGGTGTGCTTCGTCCAATACATTACTCACTAGAGGGCTCTGAACACGACGTTATTTTATAATCATCCTGTATATCTACTCTATATCTATAAACAGATAAGACGAAATTTAAAACGTTTTTAAATGTCAGGTTATTTGTTATCTACTCTATATAAAATTAAAAGGTGTTAGAAGATTTATTTAGTTTATTTATGATTATGCAGGATTATAAATATCTACTCTACATATTCATTTACATTTTCCTTTCTTTATTTTTTCTTACTTTATTTATCTTTCTTCCATTAGAGTTCCTTTAATTAGAGGTGTTCAGGAATTTAAGATAAGCCAAAATTTGAAACGTTTTTATGTCACAGATGTGACATAAAATTCAAAACGGATGTGACGTCAGCTTGGTAGGTCACGACTTTTGGAAGGCGACGAAATGAGTGATGCTTACTCCACCTTTGCTGTGAGTCGCCCTTGTGTTGCACTACCATTGGGTAAGTAGCTCTCTCCTAAAGGTAGTGCAACACAAGGGCAACCGCATATAATCAGTATGACCTACAAGCCTGGAAATCGGGGAGGTTGGCCACCGTAGGCACCAGAGAGGGGAGGGGTGTAGCCTCCCTAGTGTATATATATATATATAAACATGTTGCTCTCCAGCCCAATGTAATTGCATAACCAATAGATGATAATAATAATAATAGGACTCTAGCGTTGATGTAATCAAGTTTTTTTTCTTTTTTTTTTTTCACCAGAGGTCAGGCCAACAATTGTTGTAACGGTTGGTCAGTAACTTTAGCAAACCATATAGATTATAGTGCAGCTTGTTTCTCTGTATATAGTGTATATGGTCCAGAAGATGATCTTGATATAAAAATCGAAATGTCGAGTGTTGATTTTGGCTTATATTAAACTAAAGTTTTACTCAAACACAGTAGTTGTCTCCATAATTTTCCAAAATGTATTATTTTGAAACCCTTCTGGTGTTATGATTAGCATAAACAGTTTAGATATTCTGTCACCTGTCACCAACATTCCTTCATCAAATACCATAGAATTAATCAAGCAAGATTTTTATTGTGACACCGCAATTTTTGTGAATTAGTTATTCACTCTGGATATTTAACTTTCAACACTTCTTAACTACTTTATAGAACACTTCAAATGATGCTTCCTCAACAATATTTCTCCCAGACATATATGCCTTAATGCAAATATGTAGGTGTCTTTTTTTGAGGTTTGAAATGATTCTTCTCCTAATTTACAACATTTTCTATCCAAAACAAATGCACTTCATCCCAGAATTCAGTTCACTTTGGAAAAGAAGAAAATCAAATAGCCTTTTTATCTGCTAATTCATAAATCTACAAGGGTTGTTTGAAAAGTTTGTAACAAACTTTTCAAACAAGGCAATTTTCAAATTGCCACCAATAGATGGCGACACAATTCATTCGTTCATTCATAAGTGTCGGCATGTATAATCTTTTTCATGACCCCTGGCAAAATTTTAGCCACGTGCGATGCGTAGTTCTTGTTTGGCAAACATTTAAAACGACCGTGTTCGTATTTTTCATAAAAATGGAGAAAAACGAGTTTCATGCAATGATAATACACTTTTATTTGAAGAAGTGGACGGCTGCACAGATCAAAGCCTAGTTAGATGCAGTTCATGGGGACTCTGCACCATCATTAAAGACTATTTATTTTTGGATAAATGAGTTTAAACGTGGTTGTAAGTCCATCGAAGATGAAGCGTGCTCTGGATGCTCGACTGAGGTCACTATGAAGGAAATGATTTACAAAATCCATGGTATTGTTATGGAAGACTGCCGAGTGAAAGTGCGTGATATTGCTGTGATTTTAGGCATCTCAGTTGAATGGGCGTATAATATCCTGCACAAAAAATTACACATGAAAAAGCTGTGTGCAAGATGGGGGCCGCAATTGTTGACTGTCGATCAAAAACGCATGCGAAAAGACATATTTCAACGCAGTGTTGGACGATGCTAAATCGCAATTCGCAGCATTTTGTGCATCGATTCATGACTGTAGATGAAACTTGGATCCACCACTACACACCTGAGTCCAAGCAACAGTCAAAACAGTGGACAATGCCGATGAAAGAGCACCAAAAAAAAATGAAGACCATTTTTTCAGCTGGGAAGGTGATGGCCACTGTTTTTTGGGATAGACTATTTGGAAAAGGGTAAGACAATAACAGGAGCTTATTATGAATTGTTGTTGGACTGTTTAAAATAAAAACTGAAGAAAAAACAACTAAGATTGCCGCACAAAAAAGTACTCTATCATCAAGACAATGAACTGTCCCACACATTGGCCATCGCAATGGCAAAATTGCACAAATTGAGGTTTGAATTGCGTCCACATCCACTGTATTCTCTGGACTTGGTCCCACGTGACTTCTTGTTCCCAAACTTAAAAATTCGGCTTGGTGGGAAAAAATTTTCTTCAAACAAAAATGTCATCAAGGCTGTCAATGACTATTTTGCACAATTTGACAAATCCTATTTTTAAGATGGGATGAAAAAATTGGAAACTCGCTGGACCAAATGTGTAGACCTCAATGGAGACTATGTTGAGAAATAAAAGTGATTTTTTCCAAAAACATGTGTTTAACTTATTTTTTTACCAAACTTTTCAAACCCTCAATAATGGCGGTCTACAATTCTTAATATTTCAGAAGACTCACCAGGGCTGCTATATTCATGCAGATACGCCACCCTAGTCAAAAAAATTGGGACAATTAAGTCCTTATTACATCATAACCAGTGGTGAGCTATGGAAATTTTAACAAAGGGCTCGCATCATCGAGCAAAAAAAAAAAAAAGCCGTATTTCACACAAAAACATTTATTAATACAGCTTATGTACAAATGCCAATCAAAAAGTATAAGGGGACAATCAACCTGTAAAGGCTATCATTTTTAAACAAATATTTCATGATCTAAACATGAAATATTTGCACACAATCATCTGTGTTAATTTATCTTACATAAAAAAAAACATTTTTTAACTATCAAAATATAATAAAAATAAAATCTTTTATAATCGCATATATGCAATAGTCCGCATCTTTTATAAACAAAATAAATTTCTTTTGTTTGCTATAGAAGTTTTTATGACAGACAATCTATAAATAATAAATAAATATTATCTAAACACAATAATATTGAAGTATGTTATATTTCTCTTTTGTTTTTATACTTAAAGTGATAATCAATGGTACCAATCAAGGGGCATTATTTTACAGTCCTATTTATTTATATGCGATTACCAAAAGTGAATTCTTATTTGTAAAAAGGTAGTAACAGTAACTATAATATTTTACTTAATAAAATCACTTTGTTAGGTTACCATACGAGTGTTTTGCTTAAGATATTTCAAAAAATTATGTTTTTTTCTTCTTTTTTTTGAAAAAATAAAAAAGTAAACAAGAAGAACAAGGGGCTCGCAAATTTGAGAAAAATTTAACAAAGGGCTCAGGCGAGCCCCTTATAGCTCACCACTGATCATAACCATTCTTTATGTTCGACAGATGATCTATTACATGAAGAACTGCATCACATTAAATCAATTTAATGTGAAGGGAATATCGGAACATATTTGCAAAAATTTTAAAGCCTCATTTAAAGCCCTAACATTTTTACAGCATTTTCTCTACCTTTTCTCTCATCACTAATGGACAAGCTTCCTCCACTTAGTTTTCTAGGTGCCTACCAGATTCCTTACTTTTAGGGGTCGTCTTATTATGGACAATCTGAAAGCTCTACCTTTATTCATCATGAAAAACATATATCATATATGCCAGCCTGGCTGACCGAGTGGTTAGCGTATCCGCTCCCCAGCCAAAAAGCTGCGGGTTCGAATCCCGCCATGGGCAAGGATATTTGTGATTGTCTGTGGAAATGCTAGTGGTGGTGGTAGGCGATAGATGGTGTTGGTGTATTGTGAGTGGTGAAGACAGAGTTGTTGGGTAGATGCCCTCCCTCGATGAGTCTTTGGACTCCCTGGAGGTGAAAAATAATAATAATCATAATCATACGTCAAATATGAGCATGAACAATCTGGCCTTGCTGAACACGCCATCTCTACTAAGTAGAGTCCACAGGAATAAGACTAAAATCCTACATAAGAGCAGATTTCTTATGAAACATCCTCATAAGAAAACTTATAAAATGTTACTGCACTGTTCAAACTTTACTAGATTTGATAGTCTACTTTTTTTTTCTTTATGGAAAATAGTGATTTTTCCATCTGTTTACCCTTCATGTTTAATCATATATTTGCTTTCTATATAGTAATATATATATATATATAAAATTAGAAATTTGTTGACTGTTTTGTTGCACAGCTATGGTAGCAATTTTTAGAATCTTGTAATTTGTGTATCATGTACCATACTGTTCCATTTGTGTGCTGAAGATGCCTTTGACACTTATTTGAAAAATTACTATTAAAGATTAAATTTTTCATCCATGAATTTTCAGTCTTATTTTTAAGAGCAATTATTACATGCAGACAGCTGCTCTGGTTTTTAGTATATCATACTAAAAATTGTGAAAACTGGTATGCTGTAAGAATACCAGTGAGCACACTGAATTTCAATATCACCATTAAGCATGGTTTCTAAATATGAGTACTTTCATTAATTTTCCAACTTTGACAGGCAAATGTTACTGTCAGATAAATGTCCAAATATAATTCAGAACTTAGAGCATAAGTTTGCAAAAAAAAAAAAAAAAAAAAAACTAATGCATGACAAGCATTATTGTTGCAAAATAATTACAGAATATGAAATGACAAACTTACTTCCAGATCAGTTAGGAGGAGCTCCCTAACTGTATAATATGAAGCTTCATTCTCTAATAAGTATGTTACCTTTAAACCAACATCTGTAAATGTTAAATCACTGTCTCCTCCCTTCTCATTACCCAGAGGCCAATATTGATGACATTTTACCTAGAAAAGACACATCAAGAAAACAGGTAATCTGCAACTATTGGCATTTGTACATGTAGATTTTTTAAGATAAAAAAAAAAAAATAACAGAAACATGTAATTTTTTTTTTTTTCATTTCATACTTATACTTATTTCAATAAAATTAAATAAATTCTAAATGAGCTCACAAACAAATTTTCATTTAAAGTACAATATTAGTATGTGTGTACAGCTTTATGGCAAAAATAATGAATTTTTCTCTTGGAATCTTGTACTAACAAAAACACAAAGATAATTCAGGTCTCATAGGCTACTTCATATTCATGGTGATCACTTCAGTTTCATTAGCCATGGAGACAAGAAAATAAAAATAAAAATAAATAAATAAAAAAAGGGGAAATGAGTAATTAAAGTAAACCACCAGTAAGCACCAGCATGCAGAACATATTACAATATTAGCGCACGTACATACATACATACATACATAGTTGTACCATCAGTTGTGTGTACACACACACACACACACACACACACACACACAATAATAAATTTAGTTTAATCCTTTATCCAAGTGTGAGCAAACAAAGTTTGCGCCTGAAAGTATCTTCAGGACTGGGATAAGTTGATACAACACCAGGCAACTCGTTGCAAAGGTGGAGCAAGCTAACATCATCTCAGTATCTCCCATAATGATTAAACTCAGTATCTCCCATAATGCAAAACACATCTCCTTGTGGATATGTATAATGTCATGCATTAAGGGAAGGGCAACTACCCAGACTAGTTTTGACCTTTATTGAGGTCTCTTCAGTGGGAGAGAAGCCCAAGTGGAGATACCAGGCAGAAGCATTAGCAAGGTCATCTCTACCTATAGGAGTTGCCAAACGGTGTGCCACCTTTTCATTAAATTACTCTTTTGGAGTAATTTAATAAAAATTTGGAGAAAAGAGCAAAGCTAATATTAATGGTAAATACCTGTTGGATTTTTGCTCAGGACATGGACTGGTTATTACTAACACCATGTTCCAACATAAAAATGTGCACAAATTCACATGGAGAGAAGAGGCAAGGAATAAGAAAAGTTTCATTGACTATGCTATTGTTGATAGTGATGTTTTCTCCCTGGTGCAGAACACCAGAGTGTACAGAGGATTTGAAATTGAAAGTGATCACTATTTAGTCTTGAGCAGGATAAAATTGAATTTCATATTAAAAATAATAACATGTAAGAAAGTTTTAAAGCAAATAAAAGTTGAGCAACTCTCAGATGTGAACTGTAGACAAAAATATACAAAGCTTATTGAAGAAAAAATGAAAGAGTTTGAGAACAGGAATCAAATCTTGGAGATTCAGTGGCAAGCATTCAAGAAACCCTGATTGATTCCGCTAGAGAGGCATGTGGTGAGGTTGTCTGCAAGGATAGAAAAATCAGAATTCCATGCTGGACACAGGAAGTTAAAGAGGCAGTGAAGGAAAAGAAGAAAGCATATCAAAAGTTCCTGGCAAATAAGTCAGCTTGTGCTCTTAGAGAATACAGAGACAAATGAAAGAATGCTAAACATGTGTAAAACTAGCTAAACAAAAGTCATGGGAGGACTTTGGCTAGAACATAGAAAATAAATATCAAGAAGGTGGTATGATATTCTGGACATTGCTGAAGAAGCTTAGAAATGGAGGAAAGAGCGCTGTAAAAGGAGTTAGAGATGATAAAGGTGACATGAAATCGGAAGAAAAGATATCCTTGAAGTATGGAGTAATTATTTCGAGAAATTGCTAAATGAAACAAGCAGTGATAGCACAGTGGTAAAAAACACTCAACAAGCATACTGTCAGGAATGCATATCCACACTTGAAGTAGAAAAAGCCATTAAAGGCTTGAAATGTGGAAAAGCAGCAGGAGCAGATGATATTCGACGAGAAATGCTGAAGTATGGTGCAAATAAGTCAGCTTGTGCTCTTAGAGAATACAGAGACAAATGAAAGAATGCTAAACATGTGTAAAACTAGCTAAACAAAAGTCATGGGAGGACTTTGGCAAGAACATAGAAAATAAATATCAAGAAGGTGGTATGATATTCTGGACGTTGCTGAAGAAGCTTAGAAATGGAGGAAAGAGCGCTGTAAAAGGAGTTAGAGATGATAAAGGTGACATGAAATCGGAAGAAAAGATATCCTTGAAGTATGGAGTAATTATTTCGAGAAATTGCTAAATGAAACAAGCAGTGATAGCACAGTGGTAAAAAACACTCAACAAGCATACTGTCAGGAATGCATATCCACACTTGAAGTAGAAAAAGCCATTAAAGGCTTGAAATGTGGAAAAGCAGCAGGAGCAGATGATATTCGACGAGAAATGCTGAAGTATGGTGGAATAAAAGTCATACAATGGCTACACTGCATAGTTCAAAAGGCATGGACAGAGGGGTAAATTCCCGATGATTGGAGTAGAGCTCTCATAGTACCCATATATAAAAAGGGAAATAAAACTGAAAGCGAGAATTACAGAGGTATTTCCCTACTGAGCGTTCCTGGTAAGATTTATGCAAGTATACTTGAGAAACTGCTGAAAAGAATTGTGGAAGAAAAGATTAGTGAAGAACAAGCTGGATTCAGGCCAAACAGATGGTGTGAGGATCAGATCTTCCCTTTACGACGAATAGTTGAGAAAGCATGGGAATAACAAAGATCTGTATTTAAGTTTTGTCGATCTGGAAAAGGCATGACAAAGTGCCAAGAGAGAAGCTATTCAATACGCTACAGTTATATGGTGTCAATGGTACATTATATCAAGCAATACTTAGTCTTTATTTGAGTCGTAAGTAAGCAGTTAGAATTGAAGGAAGTACAGGAAGATGGTTTAATCTTAAATCTGGTGTGAGACAAGGATGTACATTATCCTCTCTGTTATTCATTATCTATAGGGGTCACATTATGAAGGAAAGTGGTATTAAAAATGATATCAGAATTGGAGATGTTAATGTCAGCTCTTTGCTTTATGCGGACGATGTTATACTTCTAAATAAATCCGCTATAATTCTGCAAGATTGCTTGACTAAATTGAATAATTGTTGTAATAGGTATGGTATGAAGGTCAGCAATAAAAATACAAAGACAATGAAAATAGGCAGAATTGTTGAAAATGTCAACTGCGTTGTGAACGGAGAACCTGTGGAACAAGTAACATATTTCAGCTACTTAGGCACGATTTTTAGTGAAGATGGTAAATTAAATATGGAAATAGATAACAGAATCATCAAAGCTGGTATGGTAAGAAGTCAATTGAATAAATTCATATGGAATAAGAGAGAAATTAGTCGGAACACTAAATTATACAAGAGACAGTGTTCAAACCAGTTTTAACTTATGGATCTGAGAGCTGGGTCAGAAGTGAAACACTTGACCAAAGACTAGAGACCGCAAATATGAGAGTCCTGAGAAAGACTAGAGCCGTGAACAGATGGCATCAATGGCAATATCGTATAAAAAAAGAGGATATTAGGAAAGAACTTGACATTGTCAGCATCCAGGAATGCGTTAGCAAAGCTAATCTCAGGTGGTATGGTCACTTAAACAGAATGGGCGAGGAAAGATTAGCAAAACAAGTGTTCTCTGCCAGATTGGCAGGAAAACGACACAGAGGAAGACAAAGATATAGGAGGATTGATACGGTAGGATGTGCCTTAGACGATAGAAATATAAGATCTGATAATGTTGGAGTCTTGACAACAGACTGATTTGGAGGAAAATTGTAGATAGTAAGTTAATAATGATGTAAATTTTTCATGTAGTACTATCATATCCTGTACACCCCTTGAGGGTACCTGTCAGGAATTTGATGATGATTTTTAATGGCATACTACACTATGTTCCAAATTTTTACCGCCAAAATTTATGTCGCCTGCTATAGTACACTCACAGATTTGAGATCCTCCAACACTTCTGCACATATCACAAAAAGGAGAATCCATTCTGATAATAGGGTAAGCAATCCGTCTTCTGGGATGAATTGTTTATTATTACACATCAAAAAATTAACTTCTCTCTTATGATCATTGCAGTTTTTTTGCTTGTATAACAGTTGGGAAATTTTATCTATAAAGCACGTGATTTTGCATGTTTGCGACCAATTCGTATGTCCTTCATTTCTTTCTCCCCTTCAATGATAATGTCCAAGAGTTAATTAAATCTCATGCTGAAGAATTGAGTGATTCTGACCTGCTATATTTAGATGCACAGCGGGAAGATCCCCGAAGAATATGAAGAAAGTTTAACCACTGATAGTCAGCCAAAAGAGATTTCACAGAAACAATTTGAAAATATTTTTCGTACAATCGAAGTTTTTAAGCAGCAATGCGTAGAGGCTGACCCTCATGAAGAGATAAGCAGTAAAATTTACAGAAAAGGGAATAGGGCCATACCGTCGGTTGTATGAAAAAAAGAAACAAAATGCCTGCCAAACTACATTAGCTCTATTCTTTGTTAAGAATAATAAATTTATATTCAGAATATGTTTTATTGTCTTTTGGCTTCATGGTTTTCCTTTAACATGAAGTTTTATGCAGACGATGTTATACTTCTAAATAAATCCGCTACAAGTTTGCAAGATTCCCTGACTAAATTGAATAACTATTGTAATAGATATGGTATGAAGGTCAGCATTAAAAAGAAAAAGACAATGAAAATAGGTAGATTTGTTGAAAATGTCAAATGTGTTGTGAATGGAGAACCTGTGGAAAAAGTAAAACATTTCAGCTACTTAGGCGATTTTTACTGAAGATGGTAAATTAAACATGGAAATAAACAAAGCTGGTATTGTAGGAAGTCAATTGAATAAATTCATATGGAATAAGAGAGAAATTAGTCGAAACACTAAATTAGCTGTATACAAGACAGTGTTCAAACCAGTTTTAACTTATGGATCTGAGGGCTGGGTCAGAAGTAAAACACTTGACCAAAGACTAGAGACCGCAGATATGAGAGTCCTGAGAAAGATTAGAGGCATGAACAGATGGCATCAATGGCAATACCATATTAAAAACGAGGATATTAGGAAAGAACTTGACATTGTCGGCATCCAGGAATGCGTTAGTAGAACTAATCTCAGGTGGTATGGTCACTTAAACAGAATGGGCGAGGAAAGATTAGCAAAACAAGTGTTCTTTGCCAGGTTGGCAGGAAAACGACTCAGAGGAAGATCAAGATATAGGTGGATTGATATGGTACAATGTGCCTTAGACAATAGAATTATAAGATCTGATAATGATAATATTGGAGTCTTGACAAGTAACAGATTGATTTGGAGGAAACTTGTAGATAGGAAGTTAGTAATGATGTAAATTTTTCATGTAGTACTATCATATCCTATACACCCCTTGAGGGTACATGTCAGGAATTTGATGATGATGATGGTTTTCCTTTAACTAGACCCCGAGACCCTAAGTATTTTATAAAAAAAATCAAGGGTCCAAAAAGAAATTTGAGGAATGAATTATAATTTTCCCATAGGTTATTATATTCAATTAGTGTGTGTTCGATTAATGTGCCTGTTTTAAAGAACGCATTAGGTGCACTAATCGAGGGATTGCTATATTCTTTTCTTCTTGCAAGTATTACTTATTTGCAATAAATATCCGAATGGAGGTTAGGCATCTGAAAATTAGATAAATGCTCAATTAGAAGTTTAGTTGACTAACTGTACAACTCTACAGTGAAGTCATGAGAATAACTTCAATGTAGAGAAAGTTGCTCTGCAGAATGTAATAATGACATTAATCAGTTTACATTCCCTAAATCCTTAAATGAATAGCATGATTAACAGGTATAATTATTGCTAATGGAGCATATTCAGTCCTTGCTGATAAATTAAGTGATGATTTATTGTCTTTGATAACTAACTCCATTATATTGCATTTCACTGCATGTATTGCTTGTGATTATATTTAAAGAAATTATAATTTTTTATTACTGTAAGGAGCTTTGTTTTATATATGAAATAAAACTCATAAAAAAAAAAACTTGATATATGTTGTTTTTCATTTAGTTATTTTATAATTTCCAAGACATTGTCTTTTTCTCTTTCTTACTGGCATGAAGAACTAGACTATCTTGGTCTCTATACCCTGAAAGCTGCCTTGTTTGGACTCTAGAGTTATAGAATGAGAGAAACGAAATTAAGAAATTTCAAGTAGTTTGCTTCACAGAAGAACAAAAGACATAACCGTTAAATCCCAAAATGAGATAAGGAAATCTTCAGCCAGAGAGGCAAAAAGGTCAATGTTAGTTAGCCTCTGAGAAGTGATATCATGTGAAACAAATCACAGTTGACATAATTCGAAACGGTGAGATGGCTGCTTGGTAAAGAAGTTGATAGGAGTGTTTCGATCAGAAAGAATTAAACGTGGTTTTGAAGAATGTTGGTGGCAAATGAACTTCACTGAGATTATAATTTGGGTCATACAATACTTTAGGACTGTCCTGGTCATTGGCATTGCTACTACTGCTGACTAGGCTATATAACTTAAAGCTCAGCTCCAATAAGGTCTCAAGGGAGCAGAAAAAGGACAAGAGTGTTCCATTGCATAAAAGAAGCTCCAAAACATATGTAGCAAATTACAGAAGAATAAGTATCTTGGAAGTAATGGCAAAGTACTGGAGTTTGTCAAAAATAAAATTTAGAAATAGGTGGATAAGAGTATGATTCTCTATGGGACAACATGGTTTTGTAAAAGTCAAGTCATGCCTTAGTAATTTACTATAACAGAGTGACAAAAGAGTTGGAAAAAGGAAACAGCTAGAGGATGATAATGCTGGATTTTGCAAAGGGCAGGATATCACGTGGAACTGCATTATAGAAATGGGAGCAAGTGGAGATGGAAATTAAGCTAGTAATACAAGTATGATAGCCAATGGAGATATAAAAGAATAGCTGACAGAAGATCAGAATGTAGGGAAAAAAAGGCAGATCAATAACAGTGTGCCACAGAGCTGTGCTTACATTAATGATGCTAGAAATGATTTGAAAGAAAATATTCAGTTGTCTGCTGATAATGCAAAATTGGGTAATGTAATAATTAAGACAATGCAGAGGGCATGCAGAATGATTTCAACAGACTGACAGAATGAGCAAAAGATGATGACATTTTAATGTGGAAAAGCATAAAGTTATGCAATCTGAGATGAAAAGATTACAAAGCCTGTAATCTTATCATGATGCTAGGAATGGGTGGGAGGGGGGGGGGATAGAGAAATGAAATTTGTAGAACATACTGCAAAAAGTGGCATAGAAACACCTTGTTATTAAAAAAACACAAGCAAAGATAAGGGGCAGTTATCACTTCCCTTTATAAAGATTTAATATTGTTACATTTGGACTACTTTGCACAGGTCTGATCACCTGAGTTTCTTGGAATTGAGAAGCAGGTAGAAAGGATCGAGATGTTAGTGACAAAGATGGCAAGTGGTCAGCAGAATGCTTTCTACAAAGATAGATTGGGAGCTTGTGGGTTGCAGAAGTTGGTTGACAAGCAGAGAAAAAAGGGGGGGGGGAATATGATAAAACATTCAAGTTGAGTTGCTAAAAGGATTTTATAGGATTGATACAGACAAAATTTTTCAGCAATTTTTCTTAGCTAGGTTGGGGGAATAAGCAGGTCATCCCTGAAAATTTATTAAGTGTGGTTAGTAAGGATCCGAGGCTCGATTTTTTGCTTGGAGAGCGGCAAATGAGGGGAATGAATTGTCAGGATTTGTTTTGAGTAGACTGTTGGTGAATGCATTTGAGGGAGGAAGGGCATGATAGGTATTAGGTAAATCATCTTCAGATTGCATGGAGATTCAGAAACAACAGCAATAATAATCTCGACACTTGTTTGGAATTATATAAAATAAAAAGTTACTAATCATTGCCTGTAGCAACTGTTACATCTAACCAGCAAAAGTCTCCCATTTCTGATTTTTCTCTCTTTCTATTTTATCTCACTCTTTATATACTTTATGTATACTATCTTTTAATTATATTTTCTCAGTTCTCATTGTATTCATTTTTATTTATATTTACTTTTTTTTTTTTACTACATACTTTATTTTTTTGTGGGATAACCATCAAGCATTTATATTATGGAAATATCACATTCCCAACACATAATATGGATCATAGTAAAAGAATTGTTCACTGCAAAATTAAAGGCTGAAAAACCAAGTTGTAAAATATGAATTCAGCAGCAGAGAGTTAACATTTTTCATTAAAGTGAAACATGAGGATCAGAAGACAGTGATGATTCTGTTATCATATCATCAGGTGTATGCCTTCAAGTGTACAGCTGCAGAAGACAGGTTAACGTCAATTTTACAGCCTGGTTGGCTCAGCAGATAGCACTGCCATTCTCCAACTAACAGAAACAATTGCTGTGTGTATGGTGTTTGTGAGTGTCTTTAGGTAGTAGGTTGAAATACAGTATTACTATCTGTAATTCTGACATCATGCATGACAGCAGTTTCCATATCTTGAAAATTCTATGGATATAGTAAGTATATCTTGAATGTTGGGCTGACAGTCTCATAATGTCTCCAAAATATGTAATCTGCCAGAACTCTACAATATCCACTAACCTAAATAAATCTGGCTACATCATACTAGCAAAAGCCCAGAAGATTATTATGAGATTGTCAAGCATAATGATCAAAATACCTTTACTATGTCCATACACGGTGCCATTTAGGAGTGTAGAATCATGCCATTTTGTATGTACTTAGTCTGTGTTTACCTTCCTTCGGTTGTGCCTGATGTCTTTTTGCCTATGAAGATGCCATAGTGATCAAGATGAAATATTGACTTAATAATTACAGTTGCAAATTTAGTATTTCCTCTGCAAAGCTTTCTCTAATTCTTCTTCTTTCAATTCTTCATATAACAGCATTCATACTTTTACTTGTATATAGTTCATCCTTTATTTATTTATTTTTTTATTTACCTTTCAACTTAATACATGTATATTTTGTTAATAAATGTACATTTTGAGATTTGATTTTAATCTTGACTGCAGTGACCCAGTTCTATGTACAAAATTTCTGGTAGACGATATGTTGGATAGATCACAGCCTTATCTTATCTGTTCACAGCCACCTGGATAATTCAACACAAAACACAGTTAACATCGTAAAGTTAACCATTTGAATGAAATTATTTTGTCCAATGTATATTTAATTTCATTTATATGACCAAATTTATTTTTAAAAAAAAAAACGAACTATAATAGCATAATTAATCTAACTTACTGTGTTTTTCTCAATAACTCTGTTAAGCATAAGAACGGCTTTGGATTTCTGCTCCCATACCATTAACCAAAAATGTCCTGTTGTTACCGGTAATGGACCCTAAAAAAAAATCAGAACTGCTTTACTTATTATCATATCACAGCACATACCATACCATATTTGTTTTAATATATGATACTGAAAATGATTTTGAAATAGAGAAATAAAGGGATATAGCATGAATAAAGCCTACAGTGATATACCATAAAAGCTAAAACTAGAGATAAAAAGGGTGAAGTAATTTTGAAGAAAAAAAAAATAAAAGGATTTTTCACTATGCTACAAAACTGTAAACAGTCATCATCATCGCATTTTCTGTCCACTGCTAGATTAAGGCGTCCTCAAAGTCCTCCATTCAATTCTAGTTGGAGCTTTTCTATGCCAATGAATTCCAGCCATCTCTTTAATCTCATTATCCTTCTGTCTCTTTGGTCTTTCTAAAGCTCTCTTTCCATCTTTCTTCTGGGATACCATTCTGATATCAACTTTATCTATTTGTGAGTGTTATTTTTTGCAATATGACCTGCCTATTGCCATTTGGATCTTTTAATGGCTGTTATATTATCCAAGTATTGCACTTTCAATCTAGAATGGTAATCATGATCTTTCCATTTTCCTCTGGGTGATCCTCAACTTGTTGCTCAATTTTTTAGTTGAAGTCCATGTTTCACCACAGAGCTGTCAAATATTTTTCTTTTAAGACAGACTGATGTTTCTGTTGAGTGCTTCACAGTGTTTTTCAAAGCCTATCCAACCAAGTTGAATTCTACATATAATTTTTTTTCACAGTCTACCTCTACTGTGATCTTTTGTCCTAGGTAAACAAAGGAGGCTAATTATATCAATTTCCTGATGTCCCATTTGTACTGGCTTTTTGGTGATATTTATTATATATTATTTGTGTTTCGTCTTTGTTTATATTTAGTCCCTTCATTTTACTTTCTACATTCAATTCATTGATCATCTGTTTTAGTTTCCTAAAAGAACAAAATCATCAGCAAATTGTAAGTGATTTAGTTCTTTCCCATTTACCATAATTCCTCCATTTTTCCAATCTAGGTTTTTAAAAAATTCTTCTAGCATTGTTGTAAATAATTTAGGTGAAATAGTATCTCCCTGCTGTCTAACTCCTGTTTTTTTTTTTTTTAAATATATATATATATATATATATATATATATATATATATGTATAGGAAATCTCATATTTGTTCCTGATTTTATAGCAGCAGTTGAATATATATATATATATGGCTAGAATAACTCCGAACAAGCAGGATTCAGAAAAAAATACAACACACACACACATATATATATATATGTAATAAGATAAATCCTTGAAAAGACAAATGAATACTAAAAGCCTTTAGGTCTGGCATTTATTGATTTTGAAAAAGCATCTGATTCAATCTCAACATTAGCTATTTTAGAAGCTCTTAAAAATCTAGGAAATGTGAGATTGAATCAGATGCTTTTTCAAAATCAATAATTGCCAGACTGGCTTCTAAAATAGCTAATGTTGAGATTGAATCAAATGCTTTTTCAAAATCGATAAATGCCAGACCTAAAGGTTTTTAGTATTCATTTGTCTTTTCAAGGATTTGTCTTATTACATATATATGTGTGTGTTGTATTTTTTTCTGAATCCTGCTTGTTCTGGAGTTGGCAAAAATCTAGTTTATTTTGTATTCTGTTAGTAATGATTTTTATAAAATTTTATATATTGCTGAAAGGAGACTGACAGGGCAGCAATTTTAATATATGTCTCCCTTTTTAAAAACTATAATAAAGACACCATTAGTCCAAATCTTTGGTATTCTCTTCTGACTTAGGCATGTATAAATTTTACTTAACAGAGTCATGACTGGTTCAACACCTGCTTTCAGAATTTCCATTGGTAACTATCTTCACCAAGTGTCTTTCCATTGCTTATGCTACCCATTGTATACGAACTTCTTTTAAAATATCAGGGCATGGACCTGTAAACAGTATATAATACTATACCATTTATAACTTAGCTATTTAATTTGTTTTTCATGATTTTTTTTTTTTTTTTTGGAGAACTTCCTCTGATCAGAGGTGGGGGCTGCTTTGGTTTCAAGAACAGATTGCATTTTCTGAAAAAAAAAAAAAAAAAAAGTGCAGCAGTTATTAGTTGCAAATGCAAATTTATCTTTTGTGAGTGCTGTGAATTTCCTTAAAAAACCCTCTGGTAATTTAGGAGAAGAGGATCAGGAAAATGAATATTAATATGACCATCAATGAGAATTAGCATGCAGAAAATTATTTTGCATTTTTGAGAAATTCACATTGGGGTGCTTAAGGGTCAAAGCTGTATAACTTAGAGGAGACCTCCACATAGCCTTTAAAGGAATGCAGAGAACCGACCAGGGCTTCTGACCTAATGTCCAATCCTCACCTTCTTATGGTGCACCCTGTTGGGTATCTACTTTGATACTGAACGAACGAGGATGGGCTGGCAATTTGGGATTTAGCCGACCAAATTGTATTCTTATTGGTTAAACCAAAATAAAAAATGATGGTACAACATGACAAAATTTCATGCCGGCTGGGGCGTCGCCCGGTTAAACAAGGCCCCCATTGTTTTCGCCAGGGAACCAGGGCGAACAGCGAAAAGTCAGCTACTGGAACAAATCTGAAAACAAATCCCAACTCAACATCACCAGAGTTAAAGATCGGTACTATAAACGTAAGAAGCCTAAATGGCAAAGAAATGGAGCTAGCTGAGGAATTAGATAAGTACCAGATCGACATAATATGGGTGACTGAAACAAAAAAGACCAAAACTGGTGAGATCTTTCTGAGCAATAAATACAAAATGTTATATTCAGGCAATGACAATCAAGGAAAAGAAGGAGTAGCCATAGAATTCAACACAAAATACGAGGCTAATCTTCTTGAATGGCAGTCAGTCTCAAGTAGAGTAATGTGGGCAAATATGAGAATGGGGAACTGGACAATGAGACTTATTTGTGCCTATGGTCCCACAGAAGGTTCTACTAAGGTAGAAGTGGAGGAATTTTTGAGGCTTTAGAAAAAGCAACTGACACAATGAAAAAGGAAAAGTGGGTCCTTGTTGGGGATCTAAATAGCAGAGTAGGAAATGATTGTGAGACATACAAAAATATTTTGGGAAAATTTGGTGAAAAGAGCAAAGCTAATAATAATGGCAAATATCTGTTGGATTTCTGCTCAGGACATGGACTGGTTATTACTAACACCATGTTCCAACATAAAAATGTGCACAAATTCACATGGAGAGAAGAGGCTAGGAATAAGAAAAGTCTCATTGACTATGTTATTGTTGATAGTGATGTTTTCTCCCTTGTGCAGGACACCAGAATGTACAGAGGATTTGAAATTGGAAGTGATCACTATTTAGTCTTGAGCAGGATAAAATTGAATTTCATATTGAAAAGAATAACATGTAAGAAAGTTTTAAAGCGAATAAAAGTTGACAGCTCTCAGATGTGAACTGTAGACTAAAATACAGAAAGATTATTGAAAAGAAAATGAAAGAATTTGAGAACAGGAATCAATCCTTGGAGATTCAGTGGCAAACTCTGAAGAAAACATTGATTGATTCTGCCAGAGAGGCATGTGGTGAGGTTGTGTGCAAGGATAAAAAAATCAAAACTCCCTGGTGGACACAGGAAGTTAAAGAGGCAGTGAAGGAAAAGAAGAAAGCATATCAAAAGTTCCTGGCAAATAAGTCAGCTTTTACTCTTACAGAATACAGAGACAAATGTAAGAAAGCTAAACAGTGTGTAAAACTAGCTAAACAAAAGTCATGGGAGGATTTTGACAAGAATATAGAAAATAAATATCAAGAAGGTGGCAAAATATTCTGGAGGTTGTTGAAGAAGCTTAGGAATGGAGGAAAGAGTGCTGTAAAAGGAGTTAGAGATGATAAAGGTGACATGAAAACAGGAGAAAAAGATATCCTTGAAGTATGGAGTAATTACTTTGAAAAACTGCTAAATGAAACAAGCA
This sequence comes from Typopeltis vanoorti, assembly GCF_054136105.1. Classification (NCBI taxonomy): domain Eukaryota; kingdom Metazoa; phylum Arthropoda; class Arachnida; order Uropygi; family Thelyphonidae; genus Typopeltis; species Typopeltis vanoorti. Next base: position 73,781,010 of record NC_143557.1, on the reverse strand, counting down.
GTGATGACAGCACAGTGATAAAAAAACACTGACCAGGCATGCAGTCAGGAATACATATCCATACTTGAAGTAGAAAAAGCCATCAACAGCTTGAAATGTGGAAAGGCAGCAGGAGTAGATGATATTCGACCAGAAATGCTGAAGTACGGTGGTACAAAAGTCTTACAGTGGCTGCACTGCATAGTTCAGAAAGCCTGGACAGAGGGACGAATTCCCGATGATTGGAGTAGAGCTCTCATAGTACCCATATATAAAAAGGGAAATAAAACTGAATGTGAGAATTACAGAGGTATTTCCCTACTGAGTGTTCCTGGCAAGATCTATGCAAGTATACTTGAGAAACGGTTGAGAAGAATTGTGGAAGAAAAGCTTGGTGAAGAACAAGCTGGATTCAGGTCAAATAGAGGCTGTCAGGATCAGATCTTCACTTTACGACAAATAGTCGAGAAAGCCTGGGAATATAACAAAGATCTGTATTTAAGTTTTGTCGATTTGGAAAAGGCATATGACAAGGTGCTAAGAGAGAAGCTATTCAATACGCTGCAGTTATATGGTATCAATGGGGCATTATATCAAGCAATACTTAGTCTTTATTTGAGTTGTAAGTCAGCAGTTAGAATTGAAGGAAGTACAGGAAGATGGTTTAATGTTAAATCTGGTGTGAGACAAGGATGTGCATTATCCCCTCTGTTATTCATTATCTATATGGATCACATTATGAAGGAAAGTGGTATTAAACCTGATATCAAAATTGGAGATGTTAATGTCAGCTCTTTGCTTTATGCGGATGATGTTATACTTCTAAATAAATCTGCTACAAGTCTGCAAGATTCTCTGACTAAATTGAATAGCTGTTGTAATAGATATGGTATGAAGGTCAGCAATAAAAAGACAAAGACAATGAAAATAGGCAGAATCATTGAAAATGTCAACTGTGTTGTGAATGGAGAACCTGTGGAACAAGTAAAACATTTCAGCTACTTAGGCACGATTTTTAGTGAAGATGGTAAATTAAATATAGAAATAGACAACAGAATCAGCAAAGCTGGTATGGTGGGAAGTCAATTGAATAAATTCATATGGAGTAAGAGAGAAATTAGTCGGAACACTAAATTAGCTGTATACAAGACAGTGTTCAAACCAGTTTTAACTTATGGATCTGAGAGCTGTGTCAGAAGTAAAACACTTGACCAAAGACTAGAGACCGCAGATATGAGAGTCCTGAGAAAAATTTGAGGCGTGAACAGATGGCATCAATGGCAATATCATATTAAAAATGAGGTTATTAGGAAAGAACTTGACATTGTCAGCATCCCGGAATGCGTTAGCAGAGCTAATCTCAGGTGGTATGGTCATTTAAATAGAATGGGAGAGGAAAGATTAGCAAAACAAGTGTTCTCTGCCAGGTTGGCAGGAAAACGACCCAGAGGAAGACCAAGATATAGGTGGATTGATACGGTACAAAGTGCCTTAGATGATAGAAATATAAGATCTGATAATGTTGGAGTCTTGACAAGTAATAAACTGATTTGGACGAAAATTGTAGATAGGAAGTTAGTAATGATGTAATTTTTTCATGTAGTACTGTCATATCCTGTACACTCCTTGAGGGTACATGGCAGGAATTTGATGATGATGATGAGAAATTCACAAGTATATACCTAGTCTAGCTATAAATACTGTTGCAACTTGAACAACACACCTTTAATCTATGAGTAATTCGTTCATAGCTTTCAGCTGTAAACATACAAACCACATATATAACATGCATACAGCAGCACTCAATGTTCTAAATGTCTCCTTTCTGCCTGCCTGAAGTCTCTGATGCCACATATCAAAAGCAGTATGCACAACATCCAACAGAAACGCTGGCACTGCTCACTCCAAATCTACCTTCAAGGTTAGCGATGCTGGGGTGTCATTTCTTGCAGGCTACTCTCTGAAGTTCAGATCACAATTTGAAGTCAAACAGATTCAGATTGGGACTTCCAGACAGTCAATCAGATAGTCAGGCACATTCACCTCCAACCACTGTTGTGCAGTCCTCGTCTTATGTGCAGGAGCTGGGTCCTGTTGTAAAGTCCACTACCTACCATGAAATAAGATGTTGTTCAGAGGCCATACTACAAGTTCCAGCACAGTGTCATTATACACTTTGAAGAAGATTTGAACACCTTTCTCAAAGAAATGCAACTTGGATATCCCCCTGAAATGGGGGTAATGACCTCTCTGAATCGTAGGAACTATGATACATGCTCTGCGACAATCCGGAGCATATAACCCAATCGTTTTGGCAGTTAAACAACTCTTCAATGATGAACATCTTCTCATCTGTGAAGAGGATATCTCTTTATCTGTTGTTCACGTACTGCTGGAGAAGTGCCTCTGATTTTATCACTCACTGCTGCATAAATTGTGGTGTTAGGAAGTGTCCAGTAGAACAATGATAGACTATCAGCACCAGGTCATCAGTTAGTATACATGACATCATTCTCTGTGAAAGTTTATCTCTCATGACATCACAAAAGAACAGGTCAACCATGCTGTTACATCCTAAAGCAGCATGGTTGACCTGTTCTTTTTCTCCCCAGTGCATATTAACCCATTCAGCTAGACAACTCAGTCTCTACTGATGAACATGTGAATGTTGGGTGTGCAAACGAAACCAGGCTAGCACAATTCTGTGGGCAGCAATAGGGTGTGCAGAAGTTTTAACAGTATTTATAGCAAGACTGTGTAGAAAATGTTAAACAGTATAACAGTGTGCTTACATTACTACCAACATTAAAGAAAGCACACTGTTATAGAGGCAAGATAAAGCCTCTTAATTACTCTTAATCCATGCCTAATATTTCTGAAGCCAACATAAAATCAGTTGAAAATGTTGCACAGGAAGAACTCTGAAGGAAGCAATAGTAATGGATTCACCAAATGACACTAGTTGAATTAAATGAGGAAAATCTTACACAGCTGAAACGTTCAGTAAAAGTGAGGAGGATGAAAAGGACATTTACAGCTCCTGCTTAGAACAAGCAGTACTGAGGTCATTTTGCACACAAATTATGATTTCTTCATATAATGTAGAAATCCATAAAGTTTAAGGACTATACAAGTTACTATGGAATAGTAAAAAAACTTTGGAAGAATACTGAGAAAAATAATATTCCCACATATTTCAAAATAACTGAATTTTTACAGTTCAACTGGATCTACTCCACCTACAGTACATGTCTGGAAAGGAAATCATTTGACCAAAGACAAATCTACAACATGAATTACAAAAATCCATTCTATGGGATTTGCAAAATGGAATCTAAGCATTCTTTTTCACAGTTGTTTATCTGAACATGACAGATTTACACATTGTCTTTTTTTTCGGGAATCTGAAAAAAAAAATTGTAAAAAATAAGCCAAGCATCTTAAAAATATACCTAAAGAGCAAAAGAGGTCAGCTGTAACTGAAATAGTGGCATTACTTTTTTATTAATAATATTATTAGTGCTGTTGCTATTGTGCTGTTAAAATTTCAGAGGGGGAAATACAAGTGACTTAGCAAACTGTAGAGACCTCAGAATAGCAGCTTTCTTAGAGAATTTCCTAGAGAATAGCACTGTACCTATAAAGAATTGGGTTGGAACATTTTCTCTAACACCCATTCAAAAGTTTATAGACCTCTATCATACCATCCCTCTTTCTCCTGTTAACTAGAGTCTGTCCATATAATCTAAATCCCATAAACGGGATATAATCTTTGTAACTCTTCTTTGTACTCTTTCCACAGTTTCTTTATCCCCTTGGATCATGGGAGATCAGGTCTGTGCACAATAATCCAGATGTAGTCTTATCAAGACCTTATAAAGAGGCAAAGTGACTTCCTTGTCCTTACATGTCAAGGTTCACGTCAACATCACAATTGTCCTCTGAGTTATATTTGCAACTTTTGCTAGGTGACCTTTGAACATCAAATTCCTATTCACTATTACACCAAGATCCCTAGACTCAGTTTCTTGTAGCACAACCCTGCTAATATAAAAATGCCACTGGAAATCTTATCATGCCAAAGTGCATAACTTTACACTTACTAACATTAAACTGACAGCCATTTTCGTATGCTCAAATTTCCAGTCTATTCAAATCATTTTGTAAGTGCTGGATATTAGTAGCATTCCTGATTGTCTTGTCTATCTTTGCATCATCGGCAAACAATTGCACATTTCCTGTTAGACTCTTTCTAATGTCATTAATGTACAGATTGAACAACAATCGCCCAAGGATTGAACCCTGAGGTACACCACTGGTCACCTTAAATCTGGCATATTCACACCCACTGTATACCACTTTTTTGATGATATCTGTCTGTCAACTATCCACTGATCAAAGTCAGGAGTTTATATTCCAATCCCATATTACCCAGTTTATGCAACAGCCTTTCATGTGGTACGCTATCGAATGCCTTAGCAAAATCCAACATTATCATAGTGTATCCATTCCCTTTATCCAACTCGGCAGTTACAGTGTTATAAAAGATGAGCAAACTGATAAAACATGACCCTTCTTTAGTAAACCATGCTGTTCATTGAAGAGTATAGCTTGTTTGTCCACCCATTTCTGTATGTGAGTTCTTACCAATTTCTCTAAAATCTTCACTACCATACCAGAGATGCTGATAGGTTGGTAGTTAGGCATATCAGTTTTTGCACCACCCTAGCACAATGGAACTATCATACATTCTGTCCATTCCTGTGGTATCATTCCTGAGCTGAGACTCAAGTTATACAAACACGTGAAAGGCTTAGCCAATTCAGTTGAACACCCCTTTAGTAAGCATGCTGATATTCTATCTGTCCTTATTGACAAATTCTTATCTAGGTTATGCAACAGCTCTTTAACCTCACTTTGTAACTGTATCCAACGTAGCAGTAGCACTGTGCATTATGTTACATGCACCTGGTTGCTATATCTTAGCAAAGTGAGCACTCATTAACTGAGCAATCTCATTAGCTTCTGCTACTAGAGTACCATCTGCATTCAATAAAGTATTTCTTGCACATTCATTCTTTCTTTTGATTGTGGCATAACGATCAAATTCTTTTGGATTACCTTTAGCTTGCATAGCCAATTTCATACTCCGATTTAGCTTTCCACACAATAGAATCCTGCAGACTTTTCTGGCTTGTGATTTATATATTTCATAACTCCTCTCACTCTTATTCTTACAATATTCTTTCCACATCATCTTGTGGATCTCTTGCCTAATAATGTTGCACATACATTTTACTCCCAAATTTATTCTTCAAAACCTAGGGATACATTTAGATACTGCCTCATTTAAGCACTTTTTCAAAGATTCCCTGACATTTTTCTCATTCAGTAACTGATACCATTGGATAAGAAATAGTATTCTCCTGAATATATCCTAATTTCTATCTTTGTAGTTCAGCATGTAGCCAGTTCTAAGGAACATCAACATAATTAGATACTTCCCAAGAAAGCACAGTATGATCACTGTCATCAGCTGGGTGGTAAAATAGTCATATTCTTAACAGACACCACTTCTGATGCTATAAACAAATTTAACACTCTTTGACCTCGAGTTCCTTCTTTCACATGCTGCTTGAGAAAGTTGTCTCACAACAATTCAATAAATTCCTCTTCATTCTTATCATGAGATTTCTCTTCTACCAAATCCATGTTTGGATAATTAAAGTCACCTATAATGATGTTTAGTACCCATAAGGCTAAACTGGCAAAGTGAGCACTCATTTTGCTTTCCTCTCCCATTCTGTTTAAGTGATCATAACACCTTACATTAGTCCTACTCGTACATTCTTGAATGTAAACAATGTCGAGTTCATCTCTAATGTTTTCATTTTTAATATGATTCTACCATATTACCATAATCTTTAAAGATTAGAGATCATTAAAAAAATGATCTCTAATCTTTGATCAAGTGCTTCATTTCTAACACAACCTCATATCCATAACTTAAAACTGGTTTGAACACTATCTTGTATTCTGCTAGTTTGGTTGTGGTTGTTTGGCTAATTTCTTCCTTATTCCATATAAATTTATACAACTGACTCCCCACCATACCAGCTTTGCTTATTCTATTGTCTATTTCCAGATTTAAATCTATTATTATTGATTAACTGATTTCTGTACTAAATTTAATATAGAGCTATTCAATTTAGTTAATGAATCCTGCAGACTTTTAATGGATTTGGATAAGATTACATCATCTGCACAAAGCAAAGAACTAAATTTGATATCTCCAATTCTGATATCAGATTTAATGTCACTTTTATTCATCATTATGTAAAGGATATAGATGATGAATATAATCTACATCCATCACATAATGAACAAAAGACATGTAGAAATGTATACCAAAAATTATAAGCTATAATTTTTAAACTTTGTTACCTGTGTAAGTATATAGGCACGATTTGCAGCAGGAACTCTGACAAGGCTAGCATTGATATAGTCCTTGTCTCCTCTCTCCAACCGTACCCGACTATGATCATCTGGAATTATATATTTCAATTTTTAAGTAATGTTTATTTATAGATAATTCATAAATTATAGATAAAAGAGCCTTTCCTCTATAAGACAACTTTGCTTTTTTCTTTCTCCCTGTCATGCATGAACTTCAGATCTATTATGTTACTATATTAAAATCTCATAAATTTATTTTATGAGATTTTAATATAGTAATATTAAAATACATAACAAAAGTAATAACAAATAGTAATAACAAAAATACATAAGGAAGGAGTTCCACTCAGACGCATAGGACTGCATAGACTCCCCCACCTATCACTTAGCCAAATTTCTATCTCATCTTTTAAGCTCCTATACTGAAATTATCTTATAGTTGGAAGCTAAGAAGTTCCAATGTAAATATACAGAAAATTATGTTCAGAAACCAAATATTACAAGTGGCAAAATTGGCCACTTGTAACAAGCAAGTTAACAAAGACCAAGTTAAGAACAGTTTTTAACATCACCAATCATGACAAGTTGGTAAGTCCACTTACCAACTTAACCAATAATTGAATACTTTGGGGATATGACATTTTTTTATTATAATATTTCTGTATATAGCTGATTTTCACAATAAACTGTGTGGTCCGGGATTACTAAAACACAATAATCATAAAAATTATGATAAGGAACTAATTTTCACTGTAAATGAATGCAGATAATTTGTTTCATTGCTTAACTTTGTTGAAAATTAATTATTTATAGCCTAATAAAAAATGATTGATACATTTCTATCTCTTCTTTGTATAACAAAATACTTTGTACGTGTTTAATATAAAAATAAAATTTTTATTTTTTTTATGGTAATTTGATTCGCAAGTAGCCCAACTTATAGGATTTTGGTACCATAAACAGGCAGAAAAGTGAGGAGAAAGAATAAACTTGTTTATACTGGATTTGAAGACCTATAGATTGTAATTTTTTTGGTAATGCACAAGAGGAAACACTGTTTCAGAAGATAGTAATAGAAAAAAAGAATGAAGAGGAAGAAAAATTTGTTCTACAAGTTTAGAGCTGATGAACAGTGTTCATAGAAATATATTTTTTTTTTAAATGCAAGCAGCAGAAACTGAATATTCTGTGAAAGAGAGTAGAATGATTGGTAAAAACAGATGGACCAACAACCTAAATGCTCTCTTCTGTATCGAGACAAGTATTTTTAGGGGACAACACCCCAAATGTAAGAACAGTATTTAATGGCTGTGTGGATTTGTGATTTGTATTGAATTAATAGCTGTTCAGAGTAATGTCTCAATTGAAAGAGAAAACCTAATTTTCTGGCTGCTAAGGAGGCAAATATTTGTAATATGTTTATGTCCAGAGAGATTTAAGGTCAGAGTAACCCCAAGAAGGGAAATCAAAATCTCATCATCACACATTTGGATGTTGTCAAAAGTAAGAGAGGAAGAGTTCTTTTTTTTTTATGAGAAATAATACAGGAATGAGTTTTTACTAGCAGTGAAAATAACAAGCTTATCAGAACTTCTGATAACCATGCATAATCCAGGTAGAAGAGGGGGAAAGTGTCTCCAGTAGTCAACAGATTAAGACAAGTGGACTTAAAACAGCTGAAGATATTCTTCTTCAGGCAACCAACACAATCAGCATGACTGCAGAGTCCAGACTAAACCACAATATGCTGAACTTGGGTTATGTCTGCAGTAACCAAACATCTGCCAACACTTTCATATCAGTGGACTGATTAGTAGATTGCACAGACAAATTTCCCAGCCAACAGGAATTAAACCATTAGACAGGAAGAATTTATGAATTTACATCAACATTAGCCATGTGCTCATACACAATCAACTATGAGTCACCAAACATGATCTCATCCTTAATATTCACAACATCTCCTCTCTTCAAGAGACAATATCTTTTCAACTTGATTCCTGACTTATCTAGGCAATCTCTCCAACAAATCTTACAATTAAACCAGACTTATTCTCAACCGCAAGTTTGACTCACTTGCTCACAAGCAAAAACCAACCAAGGTAAACCCAGCAATAAACAGATGGGTTGTCAACATATCCAGGCATTCCCTCACTCGAGCAGAAATATCAGTTCTCATGAAAAGGCATAATTTTGCTATAGTGCCTAAAAGAATTCCATATCTGTATTTCCTACATAACACTGAGAGGAACCCTCTCAATGATGATGCTAATAAACTCTGATTTGAAGTCTCCTCAGTGCTAGTCAGAGTTACCCCCTCCCAAATTTATCTCCAGCTGAAATCAAGGTCCTAAAATCTTTAAGACATAATAGCCATCTCACCATAATAAAAGCAAACAAGGGTAAAGCTGTAGTAATCATGGACATCACTGATTACAACAACAAAACAATTCTCTTCTGTTACAAGATCATTCCACTTACCAGATTTCCCAGAACCTACTAATGGTCAAATTAACAAACTTAATTCCTTACTAAACAATGTGATTAGTCAGGATGAAGATACTATCAAAATATTGAAGACCCATTTTGGTAAAAGTTCACATTTTTATGGCCTACCAAAAATACATAAGGAAGGAGTTCCACTCAGACGCATAGACCCCCCCCACCTATCACTTAGCCAAACTTCTATCTCATCTTTTAAGCTCCTATACTGGCCACACACAAGCCTCTGTGAAGAATTCATCAGTTTTTTTTTTTGGGGACAAAATAAAAAACATAACCCTGAAGCCTATAGATCTCATGATTAGCTTTGATAATCCAGTCGTTATTTATTAGGATACCGCTGGCTGACACTCTCAAACTGTTATCAGAGGAGTTCCCTCCAGGCACAGCTGAACTGTTTGACTTTGTAATGCACTCAGGCTATTTCATCTGCAGGAACCAATTCTACAAACAGATTGAAGGAACCATTATGGGAAGCCCCCTGTCACCTGCACTTGCTAATTTTTATTTAGAGCATCTTGAAGAATCCCAATTTTCTTCAATACAACCCCAACTTTCCTTATCTTCCTTTTGGGTTCAATATGTAGATGATGTGGGTGCCATCTGGCCAGACTCAGATGAATCTCTATTTACCTTTTTAACTAGGCCGACCATACATCCCGATTTGACCGGGACGGTCCCGCTTTGAAGGTCCTGTCCCAGTCAATTTGTGAATTGTCCCAGGAAAATATAATATTACATATTATTACTATTGTACATTATCATGAGTGGGAGGGAAGTAAAAATAGAAAAACAAATAAGTTTATAAAAATAACGATGCTGGGCTAAACTCTAGAATATGTGTAATAGATCTGCATCAAGACATTTAAAACAAACATAATAAAATACTTTTATTTTTTTTTTAAGTTAACAGTAAACATGTTTTGTTTGCGTTTCTTGGAAGAACCATGCTTAAATATACAATTATTTTGATGCCAATTAAACAATTTAAAGTTAAAAGTCAATATTAATATATTTGTCATACCAGTTATTGTCTTGTATAGAAGCGTCCCAGTTTGGGAAAATCAAAATATTATCATTATTATTATTATATCACACCTCCAGGGAGTCCAAAGTCTCATCGAGGGAGGGCATCAGCTCTTCGTCTCACTACTTCACCAACCTTCATCATCTAACACCAACGTCATCTACCGCTGACTACCACCACTAGTGCTTTCACAGACAATCGCAAACATCCATGCCCACGGTGGGATTCGAACCAGCAGCCTTTTTGGCTGGAGAGTGGATATGCTAACCACTCGGCCAACCAGGCCGGCAATATGGTCAGCTTATTTTTTTAACCAAACTCAACAGTCTACACTCACATATCAACTTCACTATGGAAAAAGAAAACATTGGAAAATTAGCCTTCCCGGAAATTTTCCTTTCCTGTACCCCTTCCGGAATACTTGCTACTTCTATTCAATGTAAACCTACCTTCACAGGCAGCAAGATTCAGCACATCATTCATCTCAAAAAATAGGCATTTTCAAATCTTTGTGCAACAGAGCATGTTATCTTCTTCAATTCCCAAGCCCTTCAACAAAAATGGAACACCATCCAATGCATCTTACTACAGAATTGTTTCACTTCAAGGAAGTTTAAATGCATCCTGGACTCTTACAAGCCCACTGCCAAAAATGGTGACCAGTATGGTGAGTCCCTATCCCAGGCATCTCTGAGACAACTGATAAGATCCTGAAATGATACAATTTAGATCCCACATTTTTCCCTATCAACCAAATCTCCTCTTGGTTACCATCCACAAAAGATAAACAGCCCCCCCCCTCCTTCCTTGGTGTTTACTAAGTTCAGCGTGAATGTCTCTGCTCGTATGCTGGACAAACGGGACGTTCTGTTGAAAAACAACTACAAGAACACCAATCTCATATTAACAACAATCTTCACTCCATGCTGCTGGCCTTGCTCAGCAGCATGCAGTGAACACCAACCACAATATCCTATGGCCCAATACTCGCCTTTTACATCAGTGCAGGTTTAGGTTTGAGCAGTTATTTAAAAAAAGTACTGAAGCAATGAAATGACTACTTCTTTATTGTCAAGATTTGGGAGTCTCATCCTCATAAATGGCATGCAATAGTGTTTTCCTTGTCCCATTTTAACTAATTGATTATTTTTTAAATTTACTTTAATATAATGCTGTCATTTGATCATCTAATTCTTCTTCTTCCTAACATGGAATTTAGGCCAAACGGCCTGTTCCGGTCTCATGCCATCTCTTTCTTGATCTTCCAATTCTCCTTTTTCCACTTATTTTGTATCTGTATAATATTTTTGGTAGTCTGCTGTTGCCCATTCGATTTAAATGTTGTAGCCATTTTTGTTTATCCTGTCTTATGTAGTAATTAATTGGTTTTATTTTCAGGGATTGTAAGATTTCTTCATTTATTTTGTAGTCCCACTTGGTATATCCAGCTGTTTTTCTGAGAAACTTCATTTCTGCTGTTTGAATTAATTTTTCATCTTTCCTTTTTATGGTCTCCATGTTTTCCTTCCGTATAGTAGAGTTGCTTTTGACAAGACATTACATAGTCTGATTCTAGTGTGTTTTTGTACTAGATGTGGCTTAAATATATTATTTATTATGCCATTTACTTTGACAAAGTTTGATATTTTAGTGTCTATGTCTTTTTCTTCTTCGTATGATAGATCACATCCCACCTATCTGAAAGTGTTTACTTGTTCTAGTACTTTATCACTATTTTACTTCTTATTGGGTTTTCTCCATTGAATGCCATTATTTTTGTTTTTTTCTTTAGATATTGTCATATTATATTATTTTGAGATATCATTTAATGATCTTTGTAAATCATCTTCTGATGTAGCTAATACTATTTGTTCATCTGCATATAGTAGGATCTTCATTTGCAGGGTCATTTGTATACCAAATGGGTTATACTGTTTCCAGATTGTTATAATTTTATTTATATATATATTGAAAAGCAGAAGTGAGAGGGTACATCCTTGTCGTACTCCTCTTGATATATCTTTCCATTCCGAGATGTGTTCTAATTTAACTGCTATTTATTTCCTGCATATATTTCTTGAATGGATTGTAAAAGTTGGTTTAGTATTGTTATGTCATGACAATTCTTTATTTTATACTTTATTGTATTCTCCTACTTATATCACTTATCTTAAATTATCACTGTGTAGTGTTATGACTTTAACTATATACTTCTATGGTCTATATATGTGCAAACATCAGAACACTATACTCTCTCATCTACAGTAAAATCTATCCACACAATTGGCCATTTCTTAGAATGATTAAGTATATTAAATAATTAACAAAGGGTAAACTTCTGAATAGCGTCCTATCCTCATCGAAAATGGTCTGGAGTTACCTCCTCTAATCAGGTTCTGGCAATATTTATTTGATCAAACTGCGCCAGCCAGATCTCTAGGTTACAAATTCCTCTTAACCAAGGAGTAACCTTCAGAAAATATACTAAACAAATCAATCTATTAATTACTCTTTATCTCAATTTTATCTCTCTCTCTCTCTTAAAATACTTTAGTTTGCAGTCATGGTCTCTGTCATATAATTCTTTCCCGCTCAGATTCAGATATTAACAAGCGGTGCATTGGATTCAATTCAAGGCACAAAACAGGTTAAGATACTCAAAATACATTTATTAAATTCCTAAGATTACACATTTACAAGAATAGACTCAATTGGAATAGAGGTATCCTAAGTTATAAAGTTAAACATAGCAACAGTAATCACACAATATATCCAAGCATGGGTTAATTTCACAGCACAAAATTTTGTTAGCATCTTCTAAATATCCTTACTAGTCTACACATATTCCCAAAACAATCACATCAGTAACTTTATATATCATTACTCACAACAATTCAAACTGTAATTCATTCATATAAATATTTGAGAAATAGCCTTTAGATTTAAGACACTGCTATCTAATATTCACTATAGTCCTTCTTCCTACAAGTATAGAGTTCTAAAACATAACATCTCTTTTCTTCTATATCACAACATTCCTTTCTTTCTTAACAAAAGAATTAAAAAAGGTTTTACATTACCATATTTCTGGAAACTCATTCAGTCTGTCAATTTTTTCTTACTTCATCCCACGGAATGTTCAATCTTCTCCTAGACGACAGACTCACAGGCTAGGCTTGGACATCATTGTTCTGCCTTTCCTTCCCATCGTCGACTAGAAACAGCATGGCTCGGATCGACCTACGTGGAAGTATATGGCATCCAGTTCCTTCAAGCTTACTCGTGAGGCTACCGATTCTCTCCTCGTCGATTCCTTCCATACAATATTGTGAACCGATGGCAGTGAATAGCTACACGCTATCGATAACATCCCGAACTCGAATTCACTCCGACTCCACAAGAAAATCCCAAGCAGACTCAAGACCTCAAGAAGAAAAAGCCCCTCGAAAGGGGGGCAAACCCCTTTTATACCTTCTACCTTTGGCGCCCTCTTCACTACCATACCTCTGCTCAGCACCCTCCTTTGCACACGTGTCATATATTCTATTCGCGTCTTCCTGGAGAACTCCGTGCATGTGCCGTGTCTTCCTGGAAAACATTGAGCGCGTGCCACTCCGCACATAAACAATTTGCCTTAGGCTACTCAATTCACCCGAAGTTTTCGTTAGTCGACTTTCAACTTCTGTTACTATGCCTCAACATATATCTTATAAAGAATACTTCTTTCATTATAATTTCTTACAAACAAATGACATCATTTACCTTTAAGTAATATTACAAAAATTGTACTAGCATATGATTCTTTAAACAATTAGTATCTTTACCTATGTACAAGCATTTTCCTTATTGTTTAGCTAAACTTGTTGAATCTTGAACAAAATATTTCTTTAGGGAAATCTTTTCATTCAAGATCCAACAGTATGCTTAAATCGGTTAATATTTAAAACAGTTTTTGTCTACTAATTTTGTCAAAGGCTTTTTCATAATCAATAAAGGCCACATGTGTTTCTTTTTGAAATTCTCCTCTCTTTTCTATTAATAATTTTAAAGTAAAAATTGGATCTATGCAGGATTGGCCCTTTTGGAAACCATTTTGTTCTTCTAGTAGTTTGTCCTGCACAATGCTGCTTAGTTTCTCTTTTAATATTCCTGCATATATTTTATATCCTGTATTCAGCAGACTAATTTCCCCTATAGTTATTGCAATCGTCTTTACTTCCTTTTTTATAGATTGCATAACCAGTGTTTTTTTTGCAAGTTAGGAGTTTTTTCAGACATCCAAACCATATTAAAAAATTTCAGAAATCTTTCATTAAATTTTTCACCTGCATTTTTGTATAGTTCTATATTTATATTGTCTTCTCCTGGCATTTTCCTATTTTTCATCATCATCCTGACATGTACCCTCAAGGGGTGTACAGAATATGATAGTACTACATGAAAAAAATTACATCATTACTAACTTCCTATCTACAATTTTCCTCCAAATCAGTCTGTTACTTGTCAAGACTCCAACATTATCAGATCTTATATTTCTATCGTCTAAGGCACTTTGTACCATATCAATCCACCTATATCTTGGTCTTCCTCTGGGTAGTTTTGCTGCCAACCTGGCAGAGAACACTTGTTTTGCTAATCTTTCCTCGCCCATTCTGTTTAAGTGACCATACCACCTGAGATTAGCTCTGCTAACACATTCCTGGATGCTAATAATGTCAAGTTCTTTCCAAATATCCTCGTTTTTAATATGATATTGCCATTGATGCCATCTGTTCACCCCTATAATCTTTCTCAGCACTCTCATATCTGCGAGTCTCTAGTCTTTGGTCAAGTGTTTTACTTCTGACCCAGCTCTCAGATCCATAAGTTAAAACTGGTTTGAACACTGTCTTGTATACAGATAATTTAGTGTTTCGACTAATTTCTCTCTTATTCCATATGAATTGATTCAATTGACTTCCCACCATACCAGCTTTGCTGATTCTGTTGACTGTTTCCATATTTAATTTACCATCTTCACTAAAAATCGTGCCTAAGTAGCTGAAATGTTTACTTGTTCCACAGGTTCTCCATTCACAACACAGTTGACATTTTCAATGATTCTGCCTATTTTCATTGTCTTTGTCTTTTTATTGCTGACCTTCATACCATATCTATTACAAAAGCTATTAAATTTAGTCAAAGAATCTTGCAGACTTGTAGCGGATTTATTTAGAAGTATAACATCATCCGCATAAAGCAAAGAGCTGACATTAACATCTCCAATTTTGATATCATGTTTAATACCACTTTCCTTCATAATGTGATCCATATAGATAATGAATAACAGAGGGGATAATGTACATCTTTCTCTCACACTAGATTCAACATTAAACCATCTTTCTGTACTTCCTTCAATTCTAACTGCTGACTTACAACTCAAATAAAGACTAAGTATTGCTTGATATATGCCCCATTGACACCATATAACTGTAGCATACTGAATAGGTTCTCTCTTGACACCTTGTCATATTCCTTTTCCAGATATACAAAACTTAAATACAGATCTCTGTTATATTCCCATGCTTTCTCGACTATTTGTGGTAAAGTGAAGATCTGATTCTGACAGCCTCTATTTGGCCTGAATTCAGCTTTTCTTCACCAAGCTTTTCTTCCACAATTCTTCTCAACCGTTTCTCAAGTATACTCGCATAGATCTTGCCAGGAACACCCAGTAGGGAAATACCTCTTTAATTCTCACATTCAGTTTTATTTCCCTTTTTATATATGGGTACTATGAGAGCTCTACTCCAATCATCGGGAATTCGTCCCTCTGTCCAGGCTTTCTGAACTATGAAGTGCAGCCACTGTAAGACTCATACCACCATACTTCAGCATTTCTGATCTACTCCTGCTGCCTTTCCACATTTCAAGCCTTTGATGGGTTCAGGTATGGATAAATATTCCTGACTGCATGCCTGGTCAGTGTATTTTACCACTGTGCTGTCATCACTGCTTATTTCATTTAGCAGTTTTTCAAAGTAATTACTCCATACATCAAGGATATCTTTTTCTCCCGTTTTCATGTCACCTTTATCATCTCTAACTTCTTTTACAGCACTCTTTACCCCATTCCTAAGCTTCTTCAACAACCTCCAGAATATTTTGCCACCTTCTTGATATTTATTTTCTATATTCTTGCCAAAGTCCTCCCATGACTTTTGTTTAGCTAGTTTTTATACAGTGTTTAGCATTCTTGCATTTCTCTCTGTATTCTCTAAAAGCACAAGCTGACTTATTTGACAGGAACTTTTGATATGCTTTCTTCTTTTCCTTCACTGCCTCTTTAACTTCCTGTGTCCACCATGGATTTCTAATTTTTCTATCCTTGCAGACAACTTCACCACTGAATCAATCAGGGTTTTCTTCAAGGCTTGCCACTGAATCTCCAAGGTTTGGTTCCTGTTCTCAAACTCTTTCATTTTTTTCTTCAATAATCTTTGTGTATTTTAGTCTACAGTTCACATCTGAGAGCTGCTCAACTTTTATTCGCTTTAAAACTTTCTTACATGTTATTCTTTTCAATATGAAATTCAATTTTATCCTGCTCAAGACTAAATAGTGATCACTTCCAATTTCAAATCCTCTGTACACTCTGGTGTCCTGCACCAGGAAGAAAACATCACCATCAACAATAACATAGTCAATGAGACTTTTCTTATTCCTTGCCTCTTCTCTCCATGTGAATTTGTGCACATTTTTATGTTGGAACATGGTGTTAGTAATAACTAGTCCATGTCCTGAGCAGAAATCCAACAGATATTTGCCATTATTATTAGCTTTGCTCTTTTCTCCAAATTTTCCTAAAATGTTTTTGTATGTCTCGCAATCATTTCCTACTCTGCTATTTAGATCCCCAACAAGGACCAACTTTTCCTTTTTCATTGTATCAGTTGCTTTTTCTAAAGCCTCAAAAAATTCCTCCACTTCTACCTTAGTAGAACCTTCTGTGGGAGCATTGGCACAAATAATTCTCATTGTCCAGTTCCCCATTCTCATATTTGCCCACATTACTCTACTTGACTGCCATTCAAGAAGATTAGCCTCGTATTTTGTGTTGAATACTATGGCTGCTACTCCTTTTCCTTGATTGTCATTGCCTGAATATAACATTTTGTATTTATTGCTCAGAAAGATCTCACCAGTTTTTGTCTTTTTTGTTTCAGTCACCCCTATTATGTCGATCTGGTACTTATCTAATTCCTCAGCTAGCTCCATTTCTTTGCCATTCAGGCTTCTTATGTTGATAGTACCGATCTTTAATTCTGGTGATGTTGAGTTGGGGTTTGTTTTCAGATTCGTTCCAGTAGCTGCCTTTTTGCTGTTCGCCCTGGCGAAAACAACGGGGGCCTTGTTTAATCAGCGACACCCCAGCCGGCATGAAATTTTGTCATGTCGTACCATCATTTTTATTTTGGTTTAACCAATAAGAATACAATTTGGTTGGCTAAATCCAAAACTGCCAGCCCATCCTGGTTCATTCAGTATCCAAATAGATAGCTTCTTTATTATATTTTTCAGTTCTAACATTGTGATATTTTCTATTAGGTGATTCTTTGTTTTATAAAATTTTATTTCTTTGTTCTCATCTGTCCAGAGATTTTGGAAATAGGTCACCCATTTTTCTAAATCTATTGTTTGTATTTTTATCTTTTCTTTTATTTCTTTATTCATGTATTTTATTACTTTATAGGTTTTGGGTTGTGGCTTAAATAAACTCTTTTCTAGTTCTGATTATCTAATTAAATTTTATTTTATTTCAAATCGCTTAATTTTAAATTTGGACCTTGATTGTAATCTTATGTTATTGTAACGACCCACTAGGTGGCATCCAGCTCAGCTCTGTAAATAGAGTTAACGTTCTTTGTTGTAGTTTCACCTTGTGATCATGCTGATGCACCGAAGATGACCAGTTAGTTTCTGATTGAAATATTTGCAGTAATAAAATTATATTTTTTTGAATATGCATGTCGAATAAACATCACACAGGAAGCTACCTATGAGTGAATTAAAGTAAGCAGTGATCAAGGTAAAAGACCAAGCATCTGTTATATAAGACATTAGTATGTTACAGATAAGTTCGGTCGTATGGTGCTATACTGCACTCTGACTGTCAACTTGAAGTGGTAAAAATTGTGTTTGAATTCCAGAGTAAAGACTTAGTTTACTTTTTGTCTCATTTCTTCCAGCATTCAATACGAATGATATTTTTTGGCTACATCAGACATTACAAAAAGATTTCTTCTTTCTGAAGGTGCAGCTATAAAATTCTGCAGAACAACAGCTAAATGATATACTGGACTGACTTAATGATAATGCTTTAGGAAGATACCAATATTAGCCAGTAAATTATCTTGTTGCCACTCTTCTGAAAGGAAGAGTGGAGTCTGGAGGAAGTCTGTAAAGTTGTATATGAATGAAGGGGGGGGGGGGAATAGTGTCAACATTACAATCTGCAAAGGATTTGGGTAAAACATCCATCACCGTATAATGCTACATTTCTCTCCCTAAATCAACCTATCATAAACAGTAGACATGCAAAACAATGCAAAAAGAAATTACAAGTCAAAAAGATAAACTTCCCAAACCTTTCATATTCTTAATAAACATACATAATCTTGGATCCAAAACTTTTCAGATGAAAACGATTCTCATATTCATCTAAAATCTGCAAAACCACATTCTCCAGATGCAAAACCACATTCTCCAGACACAGCACATGCCATAGTGCCCACGATTCAAAGAGGTCATTACCACCATGTATTATGGTATTATAATCCCCCCACCCCCACATGTCACCCCCACAACACCACCATTGGTGGTGTTGGTGGGGGTGACATGTCAGGGGATATCCAAGTTGCATTTCTGTGACTTGGATATTCCCTCACCAAACCATCACTGACACGGGAGTAATGACCTCTCTGAATCGTGGGCACTATGGCATGTGCTGTACGACCATCTGGAGAATATACCCAATTATTTTGGCAGTTAAATGACTATTCAATGGTGAACATCTTCTCATCTGTGAAGAGAATATCTCTCTGTCTGTTCATGTATTGCTGGAGAAGTGGCTTTGATTTTATTACTCACTGCCACATAAGTTGTGGTGTTAAGAAGTATCCAGTAGAACAACAATAGACTATCGGCCCCCAGGTCATCAGTTAGTACAAGTGACATCGTTCTCTGTGAAACGTTCATCTCTCGCGACATCACTTTCTGCATTCTCATGGGATTACAGTGGAGGCATGCCTTGACATTCTCACAAAGAACAGGTCAACCATGCTGTTATATCCTGATGCAGCATGGCTGACCTGTTCTTTGGTGGTCAGATATGTCTTCTGCATCATTATAACAGTTAATAGTCCGAAACACAAATATCCTACTGATCCCAAGTGTTTTCAGCGTGTTGAAAATAACAGGTAGCTGCATTCCAACCTTGTGAGGTGCTATTACAGCTACATGGTTCTCATAATTTTCCCACTCCATGTTAACCTGTACAGCCAGACAATTCTCTCTCTATTGATAAACATGCAAATGTTGTCTGCACACACTGCCACTAATAGAAACTGGGCTCACGTAACTCTGTGTGCAGAAGTTGTTACAATATTTATGGCAAGACTGTGTAGATATATCAGCCTTTGCACCCATGTTGTGCAATGGGATTACCATACATGTAAGTACTCAAAAATAACCAGTTTTTTTTTTTTTTTTTTTAATTTTATTCAAGATTATAATAACATATTCCAGTCTCCTTCAAAGTACTCTGCATGCGAGTCAAATGCACTTGGCCCAATGTTTTTCCACTGCTAGAAACATTTCTGGAACTGTTCAACTGGAATACTGTTCATGGCCTCCAGCAACTCTTTTTCACTTCATCCACATCAATGAATCGATGCCCTTTCATGGAGAGAGAGAGAGAGATGAGGCAAGTAGGGAGGAATGGGTAGATTTGGGAAGAGTTAGGATGGGAAAAAAGTACATCAGTGTTGAAAAGGACAAGTAGTTAAAAGCTGGGGAAACTGATATGATGTTTTATACCAGGAAAAGCTAGAGGTAGATGTCAGTCCAAAAAGAGAGAAAGATCTGATCCTTGCCTAGCGTTCTGTGTATTATCAAAGGTAAGGGGAAGGTGAGTTGGATCTTTTTTTGCAAACAAGAATGCAAAATTTCTGGTTAGTACTTTAGTCAATGAGGGAAGAATGCAGTTTCCCTGAATATGTTAGTAGTAGTGTGGTGAAATGCTTGATAAGGTCTAGGGTTTCTGTCAGTGTTACACTAGTTAAATAAAGAAATAATACCAAAACCGATCAAGATATCTGAATTTTTCAAGTCAATATTTTTTTTATTAAAGTTTTGCAGTGAATAGAGTTTTTAATGCAGGAAGGAGAGGCACATGAGGAAGCAAAGCTAATTTACTAACCATCTGACAAATTTGTAAGCGGGACTTTGATCGGATACTGCTTCCTTTTCAGTTATGATTAGAAATGTTTCTGCAACAACCTAGTTGAGTGTGTATTTTACAGCAGTTGCAATTTGTCCACTGAAGATGCTGTTACAAAATCCAGTGAAATATTAACAACTTAATAAATTATTTATTTTGTGCCTCTCACACTGTTCACTGCTATAAATAATCACTACCTCAGCCTTTAAAATTTTCCAATTACATAAAAACCACAAGGGATAAGTAATACTATTTATTTAAGGCCATATATTTCAGCCTGAATATTAAATAAATAGTATTACTTATCCCTTGTGTTTTTCATGTTAACTGAAGAAACTTCTCATGGCACATCTCTTAAACAGCAATTTTCCATAATTTGCATAAACACATTTTCTATTAACTGAAACTGATAAGCGAGTGTGAAGATGTTCAATCGGTCATTTTAAAACTTATATTTACTTTTAAAGTTTCCTCTAAAATTCCTATGATCTGTACAAAATGCATAAAAAAAATATAAATAAATAAAAGACTAACTTATTAGTCTTTTACTAGATTATGTATGTAAGTACTTATATACGTAATCAAGCAGCGGTATCTGGAAGTGAAGTACTTCATGTAGGAGATTCATTTCAAGCTCATAACGACATCCACAAAAACATGAGTTATATCGTAAAATCTCTCATGATAAGTTTTACGTTCACGTTTAGTTTTACGTTTTTATAGGGAGATTGCACTTAAAGAAATGTCAATTTTGTCTGTAATAATTTTCTATTTTGTAATAACGTAATCATAGGCCTTTGTTAAAATAATGTGCCGTATGACATCATTATGTAATGTTGTTAATTCATGTCCATATATGGCAATTTCAAAAGAAGCGCAAAGTATCACATCACCATTCAGATGTCAATACATGACCATATATGGAAGTTCGAGAGACGCATATAATGGAAGTCGGGGTCTTTATAAGCCGAATCATCGAGGAGTTTGTCTTGGGTTTCTCAATCTTCTCTTGCCTTGGTACACCGCCATGTGACGTCTGTTGTTGGACCTCAAATTCTCAATCCTCTCCTACCAGGATCCACTACCATAAGAAGTACTGTGTCGATTGTTGGAATGTCTCACTAGGAAGGAGCTGCACACTGCCGCCATGTAAAGGGTCCTAGAGGGCATAGAATAATCAACAACTCAGACAAAGTAGAAATTTGGTGGGAGATCAAGAACGAGCTGACAGAAAGAAAGAAAAGAAAGGGGCACTTTCGTGTGGACAAAAGGTTCATCTAAAAGGCAGTGCTGGACGAGAATTGTAAGTACTTATATACGTAATATTGCTGAGCAAGAATGTACATCAAGTGTATATGTGTACAACTAAGCCTGTATAAGTTAATATCGCAATAAGCTCTTTCAAGGTGTGATTTAATCTCAACTGTGTATAAGTAATTACTGTAAGAGTAAGAGGCATACTGTACTTGATAATGTACAGTATATGTTAAGGGTCCAAGAGGGCATAGAATAATCAAAAACTCAGACAAAGAAGAAATTTGGTGGGAGATCAAGAACGAGCTGGCAGAAAGAAAGAAACACTTTCGTGTGGACAAAAGGTTCATGTAAAAGGAAGTGCTGGACGAGAATTGTAAGTACTTATATATGTGATATTTCTGAGCAAGAATGTACATCAAGTATATCTGTGTATAGGTAAAATAAGACTGTATAAGTTAATATCACAATAAGCTCTTTCAAGGTGTGTCTTAATCTCAACTGTGTATAAGTAATTATTGTGAGGCGTACTGTACTTAATAATGTAAATTAATACTGAATTAAGCTTACTCAAGATATGCTTCATTTTCAGTTTATGCATGCATGACTAGCATGATATTTTAGATTTTGATTTAAGTTCAAAAGAAGAAACATAGAACTAAGTTTGAATTAGGAAGAATTGAAATTAACAAAGAATTGTAATGCAATTTGTGTATGTGTGTGTGTGTTAATGTGGATCAGACTGTGTAAATAATCTCTTTTGATTTAATTAAATGGCTTGTGAACATATTGAACTGATTCTGTCAATGCACTATCCTGAAAATTTTGAACCTACATGTTACTAAACATACACACGTAAACCACAGTAATTAAATTTTTAATAAGTAAATATTTCATCCTAAGTATCTTAGGACATCGTCAGTACAGTTATTTCAAACAATACTAGGAATAACTAGTATACAATGCTTACAATGGAATCCCACTATGCGTGCAGTAGCGTGTCATAGAGTTAAATTAAAATATATCTGATTAAAAAATAAATTAGATTAAATTAAAATAAAATAACATGCATAAATTCTACATACAGCCTTATATAAACATCTAGCATTTATATAAAGAAAGTGCTGAAGCCCTACGTCACAGACCCAATTAAAACCGTAATGACGTTCTTACTATGCCTAAAGTCTGGGAAATTGTCATCCTTAATTGTGTAAAATAAATTTATGTTATTTTATTTAAATTTAATCTAATTTTTTTTTTATATATATTTTAATTTAATTCTATAACACGTTACTGCACACACAGTGAGATTCCATTGTAAGCATGCACCCTAACTGTATGTTATTCCTAGTATTGTTTGAAATAATTGTACTGACAATGTCCTAAGATACTTAGGACAAAATATTTACTTATTAAAACTTTAATTACTGTGGTTTACATGTATATGTTTAGTTATGAATACTCCACAGGTTTCACTATATAATATAAATTTGTTAGACTATAGAGTGTGAGAACATAGGATATAATAGAAATAAACAATTGGCAGAAGTCGATAGTTACAGCAGTCAACCATTTACGACAATTCACAAAGCTTAAGTAAAAAAAAAAAAGAAAGAAAAAAAAAAAAGAAAGAAAGAAAAAAGTGGGGTTGTGAGAAATACCAAAAACAAATGTAATAATCTAATCATGTACTGCCTCCACATCATAAACATGTATTTCTGTGTATGCTGTGTAAGAAACGTAAAGAGAATATGGTAATATTATGGCACCAGGATACAAATGTGTGTATAAACTGGGTGAGCCTCACATTGAGAGCTCACCCAGGCTGTGATTGGTTGTTGTGTCAACCAATTGAACGTTGTCATTTGTCATGAGTTGATGTTTTTGTTTTCTGAGTTTCATCTGTTTTGCATCTATGAAGTGTGAACTGACGTGGTAGGCAAGTTTTTATATATATAGACATAGGCAAGGTTTTATATATAAAATACATATAGACAAGTTTTTAATATATAATTCTCCATAAATTTATAACTTTTTTGCCCATATTTATAATGGGAAACAGTGTTGACGATCTACTGAATATCCTGTTTTCTGCCAGAGCTTTTGTGGATTGTATGACTGTACTCGAAGGAGGTAAGCCTCGTCCTTCTCTTCCAAATTTACAGAGCATGCAGAAACTGAGATGCAAAAACTGAGTGCATGATACACTTTTCTTCATCACAATACAGTAGAGTAGAATGGTTAACTGGATTCAAAGTGCAGTCAAGACTTTTTTTTTGTTGGCCTTATTTATTATTCTCCAGAGAGAAAAGTGTTTGGAATAAGCATGGATGTTCTGACCTTAATCATTTAACAGCAGTGCAAAAACATGAGCGCTCCATATCACATGTCCAATCATTTTTAAATCTTAAGATGTTTAGAAAACAAAGAAAAATGGAAGTTACTCATCATAATGAACAGGTAAAGAAAAACGGAGACATTTTAAAAAGATTAATTGATGTCGTATGCTATTTGGCTAAGCAAAAGCTTCCTTTGAGAGGTCATGATGAGTCTGAAGATGCAGCTAATTGAGGAAATTATATAGAATATTTAAATGTGCTACTCTTTTGGGCATTCAAAAACTTTTAGCTTTAGTTATTGTTCATTTGACCTTTACGATTTCTATTTAAAATTAAATTAATATATCTCGTTTGAACCTGGGTGTCTGTCCTTCCCTTATTCCCTGGTGGGTACTAGCTTTTAGCATATGCATGCAGCTTCAAGTTCTTTGAATCACAAGATTCAGACTTTGAACAATTTAGTACATTTTCCCGCAAAATGATAATGCTTCTGCTTGCTATCGAGCTATTATAAATGAAATAAAACAAAAGTCAACGAATCAGATGACACTCGAGACCTTCTTTGAAAAAAAAAGATGCACACCGAAGCTTCCTAATATATCTCCTACTACCTCGACGGCTGCCGATTCACCAGTGATATAGAAATGAGCTAATTTTTTTTTCAAAGAATCTTTTTTAATTTAAAATTTTTCTTATGTTATTTTTTAAATATGTAAATCTTTGGCTAGTAAAAGCTTTTATCATTTATATTATCATTTTATCATTAATATTCAATTTATGTTTTATATATTCCTTCTTATGAATGTAACTCTTGCTTATAGCATCGTTTCTAAGCAAATAAACTCCCGCTTTATGAATGATCGCCAGGAACCAATTAATTCATAAAGACTGGAACTACCTGTGTGTGTGTGTGTGTATATATAAACACACAACATTGGTTTTCACATGTCTTAAACATGTTCTTGAAACAACAAGCCTCGTTGATTTATGAGCTGACATGATTTATACCACACCCAGTTACTAGGCACTATCAGCTGCCAATAGCTTAAATCTGTTTTGGTGATCGATCTTACTGACATAACAGTTAATCATATGAAAAAAAGTTCCTTCACATTTTGAAAATTAAATATTTATTAAAACTAATTAAAAAAAAATAAAAAATTAATCCAAGTGGAAAAATATACACAATAATGGATTACTGTGATGAAATTAGCTTTGTACAATGCATTTTGATTTTTGAAATGTGTAACTTGTCTTTCAGTTAGGCAGCACTTATGAGCATCTTCAAGTTAATCTTACAATTTATTATTATTTTTTTAAATAAATACTTAAAACAGATTTATATAATAGATAAGTCATCTTAAATAGTTAAGTAATGCAATTAATTATTGACTGTAAACCATCAGGTGATAACAGCTGCATCTCTGGTGAAGGTAAATAAATTTCAAGCATTTTCCACCAAACCTTACACAATGATTACAGTAATTAGTGTTTAAGGATACTTACATGGATTAACATCTCTATAACGATTCAAGTTTTTATTTTCTGCTTTTTTGGCTTCCTTAAAGGTATAGTTATAATTGTTAGACTCACTTCGTATTTGCTAAGAAAGAGTAATAAAATATCCCGTGTTAATTAATATATAATACATAACAAAAAAGATTACTTCAGAACATGTATAATGCATATTTTCAACATTCAATTATCATACATTATACATTTAATATACTGTACACACACACACAGGTGTGTGTGTTATTGCCTATATATATATATACACATATATGATAAAGATACCAAGCAATTTTATAAGCTAGGTTTTAATCCTTTTTCCCTTGTAAGCAAACAGACAAGTAAGTCAAGTTTGCACCTGAACATAGTTCAGGTCTGAGGCAACTCGTAGTAAAGGTGGATTAAGCTCTGATGATAGTATTTCCCTTAATGCAAAGCACATCCCCTTGCAGAGATGTATGATGCTATGCATTAGAGGCAAAGGCCACTACCCAGACCGGTTTCGACCTTTATTGAGGTCTGTCAGTGGGAGCCAGACCCAAAAATGCCAAAGTTGAAGTAATGCAGAGCTTATAAATTTTACCTAAACAAGGTGCTTTGACCTTATTAAATAAAAATCTCAGGATGAGAGTAAGATGTAAAAAAAAAAAAATTTTTTTTTAAGGATTAAAACCTAGCTTATAAAATTGCTTGGTATCTTTATCATAGTATATACCCAAGGTATAAAAAAAAAAATAAAAATACACACACACACACACACACACATATATATATAAACTCTGAATATTTATAAACATGGAATTGCATATTCAAACTAATAAATCTTACAGTTACTGTATTAAATAATTTGTTTAAATCTAATTGAAGTGTGGAATAGTCACGGTAGATGCAACAACTTTCTTGTAATTTCTAATGGGATTAAAAATAATAATAAATAAATAAATAAATAAATGAAATAGTATGCTCAGATTTCCCTGAACTCCTAATGCTAGAAAAATGAAAAGCAGAGAAAAGTTCTAGGAATGAATTGCATTTTAAGATTCTAAGAACTTATTTAACCTTGTATTACTTGATTGCCTTTTAGTTCACTTCCTGGTTTACTCTACTTTCATTCTTGGTATAATTATCATGATTAGGGCATTTATTCCTGAATTCTGATAAAAATGAAGTGCTGGTGATTATAACCAAATATATGTTGCAAACTTGGTCTTGTTGGTCGGGGAGACTAAAAGCATCTGTATTATTTACTTACAATAATTTATGTTAGCAGCTATTTTTTTTATCTGTTAGATATTTTTCCCTTAATCTGTTTCTATCAAAGAGATCTTAAAATTTTAATTTTTTTGTTGGTATTCTCATGTTTGTGTGAACAAATCAACACTTTATTTCTTTTATTATTTTATTTATTTTATTTCCAGTACAGACAATGTACTGGAAATTTACTTTCTTTTAAGATTCAGCTATAATTAAAGCATTAGTTACTATAAGCATTGTATTGCTGGATGGGGGGGGGAAGCAAAATTAAAGAGCGACATGCCACCAGATTTTACAAATTACTGCACATCATTTGAGTCCAGCAGTTTTAAATTCTGTTACTAAAAATGTTCTCTTTGTTCCTGAAATGGTGATAAATATATATATATATATATATATATATATACCTTTTACCACAATTTATACTATGAGTAAGTAAATAATTTTATGACCAGTATATTTAAGTGGTCTTTCTGGAGTCTTGCATATATATATATGCAATATAAATGACTGATAAAATTTTATAATTATGCTTCCCCCCCATATACAACTCTTTAGCATCTTTTATTAGCTAGGCTTGTATCCAAACTGCAAATTTCCTATTGCAAACCCATCTGTAACAAATGAAACATTGATCTGCCAAGGCAATCCTTGTCAAATTTCTTATATTATACTTTCATAAAATGACAAGATTGCTAAAACAGGATCATCCTTTGAAAAAGGTGTATTGGGACTTTATAAACACTCATACTGACATCCACCACTCAATCTTATCCTAATCCTAACTAACTAACTAACAAAAAAAAAAATAATAATAATAATAATTTGAAATTGTCAACCTTCATGTCAGCTTTGTGTAATGATGCCATTACACGAACTCTCCCAAAAGCAAAACTCATTAAACAACAAAATCAAAAATATTAATTCCCTAGAACATTTCCTTGAAATGCACAACTTCCACAGCTTTAACCCTCCAACAGCCGTGACATCTAACGTCTAGCTAAATCTGGATACACTTCCGTAACACCTATTGAATAACATGGATAAGAAGTGCAATTGGGTCTCACTATTTCATCCACCTCAGCTGGCAGGGAGGTTAATGACATCACCTAAACTCTTCCTCCTACACATCAATGATTTTTTTTACACCAACCTCATATCCCTATACTTCACAGACCAAAGTGTAAACTTGCAAGAAAGGAGAAATATCTGGGAGTGGTCTAACATTCCTCATACTCTTGTCAAGTACTCCTCCATAATAAGAGGAATGTTTGACAAGAGTGTGAGGAAACTGCATTTCCCAGGTGTGAAAATTAATGATGTTAGTGAGGTTATTAGGATGCCATGAGCAAAGTGATAAAGCTGATCATTTTGGCAGATAAGAATGATTAGAAAGTGACCAGTATGGTATTTGAGAAAATATATGAATAAGTTACTGAAAATAGCAAAAAGAGAGAAAGAGGATGGCGAGTCTATTCACATGGCATGAAAGAAGCAAGATGAGGACAGCCATGAATTCTGCCAACAGTTTATCTTCAAGTTTGTCTTACAGTTACTAATATTAGCAAAATGTGACTGAAAAACAATGATATAGTTATACCTATAAGGAACAGAGAGAGAGAGAGAGAGAGAGAAAAAACAGGATGAAAGGAGGGATACTGCTGATGACAGCAGACAAATTAGTCAATGTGCAGGTTGTGCAGAAGGAATGATATGTTTGTGGATGTGTGAAGTGAGTTCAATTTCATTGAACTTCCAATGTAATGGTGAACATTACATTACAGTGGAAGTGAAAAATCAGGGAAACTATGGATAGGTTGGGGGGGGGGGGGGAGAAATAAGCATGAAATTATCAAAAAATGTTGAATATGATTCCTCAAGTAATGAACATGAATGGGATACAAAGTTTAAGGATAGTTGTGGGCCCAAAGGTTTACTGCACTTTATACTAATGCCAGAAACATCTGCAACAAGGAAAAAGAATTTTTAACATTGGTTAATTCTGCCAACAGTTACTAGTATTAGCAAAATGTGACTGAAAAACAATGATACAGTTATAAGGAATGGAGAGAGAGAGAGAGAACAGGATGAGTGGAGGGGTACTGCTTATGACAGCAAACAAATTGCACCCTAAAAAAGTAGGAATCCAGAGGGAGGTTAGAGAGGTGAAAGCAGTATATCTGAAACTGTCTGGTCTGAGAAAAAAAAACCAACAGAATAAAATCTATAGTTGGTTGCTGCTATAAGCCAGAGAATGCAAATGAGGATGTGGATGGTATGCATCAGGAAATAAGTCCAATAAGTGGGCGAGTAATAATTATTGGACTTCAAGAGGAAAGTACTTATGGGTAGAAGGAAACAGAATTCATGCAGCTACTAAAAAATAATTACCTGAGGCAGCATGTGATGGAAAGCACTGGATCTACTAACTGCAACTGAGGATTTGACTATAATGAAGGTGAAATCAACAAGGAGAAAGTGATCATACAATCTTGAAAAGGGAGGCGACTAAACATGTAAAATTTTCAGTAAGCAGGGGCTATAATGCAGATTTAGAGCTGGTAATTACAACAAACCTTCACCATATAGGCGAAGCATACCAGAAGTGTACTTCTAGAAAGGCCATCCTAGGTATGTATGAGAGGCTATATCAATATACCCAAGCAACATACGAGGCATTTTTCTGGTTAAGTTAGCAGCTCAACCAGAGAATGATAATTAAACCCAAATGCCCAAAGAAACCAAAACTCAAAAGACCAGACAGCTATCTCAGTACTGACCCAGAATGGAATAAGAAAATGAAACTAAAAGAAGAGTTAAAAATTGGCAGTTGGAATATGATACCTGAAAGAAAGAGAAGAAATAACTGAAAAACTTGAAAATCATAACATTAAAATGTGTGCAAATCAGAGACAAAGAAAAAAGCAAAGATATAAAGCAAATTGGAAACTACATATTAATATATAGTGGAGTAGAAAAACATGAAAGAGCATCCAAAAGAATTGGATAATGATACATAAAGATATAATAGAACAAGTAGAAGAATACAATTATATATGAAGCAGAATACTACATTTAAAGCCAAAAAATGAGGGGGGGAGAATTATTAAATATTATTAGTGTATATAATATAGAGGAAGGGAAACAAAAACTAGAAACGGAATTTTACGAAGATCTTCAGAATGTAATAGACATAATAAATAAAAAAAGAATATGGAATAATAACTGGAGACTTAAATGCAAGAATTGGTAACATGGTTATTCCAGGCATGTGCCAAATATGTAACGAAGAAAAAATTAATGAAAATGGAATAAATTGGGTACAGTTTTGTACACATAATGAATTAAGAATAAATAGTACATTCTTTGTTCATAAAATACAACATAAAATCTCTAATTGATTACATTATAATTAATGGAGAAATCATGCCAGAAAAAATTATTGATTTAAGAGTTTTAACAATCGGGAGATACAGGAAGTGACCATAAGTTAGTTCTAAGAAAAATAAAACTGACATTAAAGAATAAAACAAAACACAGAATACAATTACTCTACAATGAAAGCATAAGATACCTATACCAGAAAATATTTTTAATATTTCCAGTTTTATCTAACAGACAAAAACAGTAGAAGAGAAATGGACAGCCTTTAAAAGCATTGTACATGAAGCAGCAAAAGACACACTAGGAGAAAACACAATTAGTACAAAAACTAATCAAAGATATACATGATGGTTTAAAGAAGAAGTAAAAAACTTAGTGAAAGAAAAGAAACTGCATTTCACAGATATATACAAAACAAATCAAATATCCTAATGTATGAAGAATATAAATATATAAAATAAATTAAATAGTAAGATAGGAAAATTCAACAGGAATATTGTCCCTAGATTTCAAAGAACAAATAGAATGGGATTAAAATGGATGTGCAGTCTCATTAAACAAGAGATTCATTAGTAGAAGATAATGCAGAAGGAATACTGTGAGAATAAGAGTGGGAGGGATTATGACTAAAAAACTAAAAAAGTTATGAGTATTGTATGGACAGCTAAATTGGAGTGTGAAAAGAAATTAGCTGCACAGGCTGCAAACCAAAAGAATTTTATCATGCTGCTGCAAGTAAAAGAAAGCCTGAATACGGAAGAATAAGTTTCCTAAATGCAGATAGTGCGTACCCTAGTATCAGAAGTAGTTGAGGTAGTTCAAATAGTGCTCACTTCACCAATATCTCTCAACTTGTATATGTAACATAGTGTGCATTGCTACCACTACACTGGATTGAAGAGATAATGGAGGTTCTAGAGATTTTGTGTAATCTAGATAAGAATTTGCCAATTGGGACAAAGAGGATATCAGTACATGTGCTAAAGTAGTGTTCAACTGAACTGGCTAGACCCTTGACATGTTTGAATAATTTGAGTCATAACAAAGGAAATATCCCACAGGAATGAAAAGAATGTATGATAATTACATAAGGATGGTACAAAGACCAATCTGTCTAACTACTGACGTATCAGTTCACATACAGAAATGGATGGACAAACAAAATATACTTTGCAAGGAACAGTATGGGTTTACTAATTGCTCATGTCTGAGCAATTTGCTCATATTTTATAATAATGCCGAATTGGATAAAGGGAATGGATACACTATGATTCCAACGGACTTTGCTAAGGCATTTCATAGGATACCACAAGAAAGGCTGTTGCATAAACTAGAGCAGCGTTTCCCAAACTTTTCCTACAATGGAACACTTCACAAATCTTGAAATTTTCAGGGAACACCTTGGTTATTTTGTAATGTATTAATTAATAATCAATTGTTAATTTAGCTGGTTTTTATTATTAATTAATAATTAATTAAACAGTAATTACACATCAACATCATTAAATTAATTTGTGCTGATTTTCATTGACATAACCCATTCTGATCACCAAAAATTTATAATATTATTATAAGTACTTACGAGTGAATGCAGACTTTTTCTCCTGTGTGCTGGTAGTTTTCCCCATCCTGGAGATCGCTTTGTAGGCTAGTGGTGGATGACTCACTATCTGTTGTGTCACAAACACCTTCAATAAGAGATTTCTTAATACCAAAATTAAACAAAGTCCCTTGTTTCTTATTCATATTAAAATTTAAATCTGCAGGCCTATTACTTTTAAAAAATCATGCACAACGGTTTCAAAACTTTCACCCTACAGTACGAACTTGCGAAGAAAGTATTCATTATTACTAGATTTGAGAACGGGATACAGACTACCTTGATCTTCAATTTTAGTGGAAAAATTTTCTTTATACTTCCTTGCAGAATGGTCATTAACATTTGCAACACAGATGTTATTTCGTTCAGTTTTGAGAACAGAGGATACGCCGTCCATTGTTGTGATCAGCTTGCAGGCAATTTTTATGATCGGTCATAAACAGCAGTATTCTCTTTCCCGATTGTTGAAAGATTTCAATATGTGAAAATTAATGATAATTCATGAATATTTCCATGTTTAAAAATATGCCGTTGGGTCACTGACATTTGCTACACAGGTCATTTCCTTCATTTTGAGAACAGAGGATATGCCACCCATGGTTATAATTCGCTTGCAGGCAATTTTTATGACCGGTCATAAACAGTGGTATTCCCTTTCCCAAATGTTGAAAGGTTTTGATGTGTGAAAATTAACGATACACAGATGTTAATAGGCGTTCTGGGGCTGAGCTTTTTGACATGTTCATGAATATTATTCTCCTCAGAATATTTTCACTATAAAATATTTATTCATGAAAAATGCTTGGAAAATTAAAATGACAAATTCCAGAACTTTTCGCAGAACACTTATTCACCTTCAGTGGAACACTGGTGTTCTGCGGAACACAGTTTGGGAAACCCTGAACTAGAGAATTGGAATATAAACTATTGGCTTGAACATGTGGATGCTGCCAGACGGGTATCAGAAAGTGGTATTTGGAGAATGTGAATATGCCAGATTTAAGGTGACCAATGGTGTGCTTCAGGGATCAGTCCTTGGACCATTGCTGTTTAATCTATAGTTTAATAAGATTAATAATACTGGAAAGGGGCTGACAGAAGATCTTCAGTTGTTTGCTGATGATGCAAAGTTAGGTAGGGCAATCAATCAGAGATGCTACTGATATTCAGCATTTACAGGGTGATTTGAATAGGTTGGAAGTGTGGGCAAATGATAGTGGTTATCAATTCAATGCTAGTAAATGTAAAGTTGTGCACTTTGGCATGATGTATATCCAACAGCATATTATATTGGTAGGATTATGCTTGGAGTAACTGACGAAGCTAATAAAAAGAAAATTGCAATGTTGAAATGAACATTGATATGCAAGGATATTGAAGGCCTCTTTACAGGACCTTGATACCTGGACTACTGGGCACAAATTTGGTCTTCTGGGTTTCAAAGGATAAAGAAGAGTTACAAAGATGTCATCAGCATTATGGAATGCAGATTATAAGGACAGATTGAGGGTATGTGGACTGCTAAACAGGAGAAAGAGGAATGGTATGATAGAGATCTATAAAATTTTGACAGGAAGTTATAGGTTTAGTTATTGGTTGATAAATTTTTTTCGTTATATGAAAGGTGGAAAGAGGACAAGAGAAAATCCATGGAAGTTAAGTTTGAGTGCGTTTCAGAAAGGAGTAAGAGCTAGATTTTCCCTCACAGAACCATGAGCAAATGGAACAGTTTGCCTGTTCAAATAGTGAGTGGATCTAGTGTGAATTAGTTTAATAGAAGATATGACAGCTCTTGTGGGTGACATATGGCCTCCCTTGATGAGTCTTTGAGTCCCTGGAGGTCTAATAATAATAATAATACTGGAATAAAGAATTAGATGATTTTGAAATTACCCAAAGAATAATCTGGAAAATAATACAAACTCAAAAGAAAGAATCAATTGAAAATATAAACTAGCAAAAGAACTGGGTGATATTCTGAATACGGTATTTAAAGGGGAAAAAATATAAACTGGCAAAAATGCTTAACAATATTATTATGATGATGATTCAGGCCTTCATGGAGTCAAAAGACTCATTGTGGGAGGTCCTTTCTAGAAAACAATATCTATCATACCATTCCTTGAACTCACTGACCGTTCGTGTTCTCACTACTATCAAGAAATGCTTTATCAATCTTTAAGAAAGAAGACAGAACAAATGCAGAGAACTACAGAAGAATAAATCTACTCTGTGCTACATTAAAATTATGCACACAAATAATTGGAAATATAATAAATAATTTGACTGAATTATCTGATGAGCAACAAGGATTTAGGAAAAATTGAACAAAAATGCAATATTTATATCAAAGCAAATAATAGAGAAATCCATTACAATTATAATAGAATAGACTCTTTATGTGTGTGTGTGTGTTATTGATTCAACTAAAGCATTTCACAGAATTGTTAAGACATAATAACCATATCAATAATTAGAAAAATACCAAAAATTTTAGAAATAATTAGTTCTAGAACAGTTCTCAGATAAATACAGAACAAGGACAGACTGAAGAAATTAAAATAACCAAAGGAATTAGATAAGGTGATTCATTAAGTATCAATCTTATTTAGTGATGGATAAAATAATAAAAGTGCATAAAATTTTAAAATGTGGAATAAAAATTAAAAATTAGGAATAATTGGATATGCTTTTGATATAATCTTACTACCAAAAGGTAACCTATAAATATTACTAAATACATTCCATAATGCAGTAGAAAAGAAAACTATGAAGATATCAATGAAAATTTGAGAAGGAAAGCATAAAGTGTAAATTAGAAATATTATTATTATTACGTGACACCTCCAGGGAGTCCAAAGACTCATCTAGGGAGGACACTGTTTCCACCACTCAATCCACTAACTACATCTACCACCATCACTAGTATTTTCACAGACAATCACAAACATCCATGCCCACGGGCTGAAGAGTAGATACGCTAACCACTTAGCCAACCAGGCCGGCTGGTTGGACTACTGTCCAATCACATCAAAGGGAGAATAATTGAACAAGTTAGTAAGATAAAATATTTAGGAACAGAAATAAGTAACTATGGCATCGCACAAAATGAAGTGCAAGAACAAACAAAAAAAAAAAGCTAGTATAATATCTGGATGTCTAAACAGCTTCATCTGGAAGAAATGTTTTTATTCTTAAGTAAAGAAATTTTATTCATAAGTAAAGAAACAAAAATAAGAATCTACAAAGGAGTAATCAAACCAGAACTAAACATATGCACCAGAAACACGTGCAGCAACTGCAAAAATTAGACAAATCAATGAAACCACTGAGTAAAAAACATTAAGAAAAATTGAAGGTGTAAACAAAATAATAAACAATAAAAAATAAAGTAAACAAAATTAAAAACTCACAAATCGGCAAAAACTGTAAAATACAGCCAATAAATGGAGGCAACAACCCCTCACCAACTAATATGTCTCAATCATATCCCCTCTTTTATTCACAAGGCTCTAAGTTGCATTCCATCAATCTCTCCACGTATTAACTAACTTAATGAACCTTGTCTGGACCCTCTCTAATATATCCTCATCCTTCTGAAAACCAGCTGACCAAATCTGTGCACAGTAGTCCATATGCAGCCTGATCAAGGCCTCAAAAAGGGAACCATAACCTCTTTGCTTCAACATGACAAGGTCCTCTTCATCATCACCACCATAATCTGTTTACAATATTCTTACAATTTTTGCAATGTGACAATTAAACTTCAAGTTTCTGTCCACCATCACTCCCAGATCTCTTATCTCTTCCATCTCATTTAAAGTTTCTCCATTAATTGTACACTGCATCCCAATGTCGCCTACCAAATTTCAAGACCTTGCACTTTGCAACACTGAATTGATAGCTCCATTCACTTTCCCATTTACATAGTGATGACCTTCCTTTTTTTGAGATATCACTTCCCCAAAACACAACCCACTGATACCTATCTAATAGCTTATTACCTATCCAACTAACTAGTTTGTCCGGTGGCAATCTATCAAAGGCATCTGAAAAATCCAAGTATAGCACTGTATATGCATCTCCTTTATCCAATGTATGTTTCACCTTGTAGTGTACATCAGTGCTTCTTAAACTTTTTACACTCGTGACCCCTTTTCATCCAAGAAATTTTTACGCGACCCCATTTCACCCGACCCTGGGTATATAAGTATATAAAATAGGTATACAAATCAAACATTTACTGAAAATAAATCATAAAGAAATTTATTTTAAAATAGTTCTTTGGTATACACAATTTTACCATTTACATAAAGAATTACAAATAGCCTGTAATCTGAATTAATTTTTGCTTGTTGCGTGTTCAGAAACCTGTTACTGGCAGGTTTCGCGCTCCCCCCCCCCACATTCAGTTATGCAACCCCATTTGGGGTCGCAACCCATAGCATAAGAAGCTCTGGTGTACATAAGCAGGTAACTAAAACATGAAAACATGACCTTCCCCTAACAAACCAATACTGACCCTCAAAGAGAATCTTGCTATTATCAACCCAATTCTGAATCCTAGGCTTCATCAATTCCAAACACACATTGGCCTATAATTTGTAGTCTTAGTCTCACTCCCTGCCTTTGAACTGGAACAATTTTTGCCACTTTCCACTCCTTTGGGACTTGCCCTATTGTAAGACTCATGTTAAACAGGAATTAAGTAAACTTACTGCCTTATTAGCAGTACGTTTACTTAATTCCTCATATACTGCCTACTCACTCATTAGTCCCTCCTCCACCATACCCTCTACACTCCAGCTTTTCATGATGTTAGTTCACAAGGATGAAATACTCTGATAAACAGACAGCTCACTGAATACTTCAACTATATCCTCTGCATCACTTACCGATCTACTATTGTCATCAGCTAACATCATCCTGCCAAAGCCTAATTTCACATATATGCCCTCTTCACAGAAGTGCTCTTATGACTGGCAACAACCCAGAGGTTTAGTCAGGCAGGAGTGACTATGCCAAGTGGGAGAAAATCTGACACCCAATTCACACGCACATCCATCAGATTTAAGACTCTCAACTCTCGTGTGCCCTCCATTACATATTATACATTTAGTTTAATCCTTTATCCAAGTGTAAGCAAACAAAGTTTGCGCCTGAAAATATCTTCAGGACTGAGGTAAGGTAGTGCAATACCAGGCAATTCCAGGCAAAGGTGGACAAAGCTCTCATCAATCCTTATCTTAGTATCTCCCATAATGCAAAGACATCTCCATGCAGGCATATATACTGCTATGCATGAAGGAAAGGGCCACTACCCAGACTGGTTTCGACCTTTATTGAGGTGTATTTAAGTAAAGACCTCTCTAAAAATTAAACGATCACGAAAGATCGCCCAACTCAACTTTGTTCCACTCAGTGACAGGCTCACTCCGTCACCAAGAAGAACTTCTCAGCGTTGGCTCTACCAAGTGGCAGGCTTACCCCACCACCAGACAGAGCTATAATCTCAGCAGTGGCTCTACTCAGAGACAGGCAAAAATCTACCCCAAGCAGAGCCTCTCATATATATCCAGCATGGGAGGCAGACCCAACCATGGAGATCCTAAGGCAGAAGCAATAGGAGAGGTCATATTTACCTATACAAGTTGCCAACAGGTGTACCACCTTATTATTGAATTACTCTGGATTTAGAGAAAGATATTGGAAGTTTATTTTGCACTTGGTTAGAGTATAATACATTTAGTTTAATCCTTTATCCAAGTGTATGCAAACAAAGTTTGCACCTGAAAATATCTTCAGGACTGAGGTAAGGTGGTGCAACACCAGGATACTCCGAGCAAAGGTGGACCAAGCTCTCATCACTCCTTGTCTCAGTATCACCCATAATCAGTATCTTCCCATCAAAGCACATCTCCTTGCGGACATGTATACTGCTATGCATTAAGGGAAGGGCCACTACCCAGACCGGTTTCGACCTTTATTGAGGTCTCGTCAGTGGGAGGCAAACCCAACTGTGGAGATACTAAGACAGAAGCAATAGGAGAGGTCATATTTACCTATACAAGTAAATATTGCTTATCGCTTAAGAACTCAAGAAATTCTCCTTATTCCTAAATGATCATTCCTCTCTTGCTCACCAAGCTAAGCTGCCTATACATTACTGTCTCCACCCTCAACATTCCCCAGCCTATAGCAACTTTCAACAAAATATCTCATCCTATACTGCTTCAAACCACTGCCACTATTTTACCCTTGCATCACAACCTCCTGCAGACATAATTCACTTGCTATTATCAGCAGTACTCCCCCCCCTCTTGCCCTTCCTATCTTCATGCAGAACATCACATCCTTCCATTTCCATTCCCATCAAGATATCATTCTCATCCAACTAGTTTTACTTATTCCAACTATCTATGGGCAAATATACTTAATCATCATGAGTGATGATTAAGTGATGTGGAAGATGTGATGTGGTGATTAAGATGTGATGATTAAGTGATGTGGAAGAGCAGGAGAGTAAGACAGGAGAGATTGAAGAAGTAGAAATGAACGGGGAAGTGAGTGGTATGAGTACAGAAAATGAGAGAATGGGTGTGCAAGAGGAGCAGGGAAACGGGGAGGCTCAGGGTGGACAGGGATACACAGCGTGAGAAAGGTGGATGCTCCAAGAGGAGGTGAGAGCATGTGTAGGCAGGAAAGAAATGGGATGACCAGGGATTAAGAGGAAACAGATGGAATTGCAAAGGGTTCTGAAATGAAGAAGCAGAAAGGGAAATGGCCCCAGTCCAGCATGGAGAGATCACATCGAGTGGGTGGTATCAGTGGAACTAGCTGTAGAACCAGAAATGAGCTGTTGTGTTTGTATACCAATGCTAGAAGTATAAGAAACAAGGCGGATGAAATGGTTGGAATAATTGCGTCTGTGCACACAAAGATTGTCGGAATAAGTGAGACATGGTTAGATGAGGATGACATCCTGACAGGAATGGAGATGGAAAGGTATGATGTGTTTCGTGAGGATAGAAGGGGTAAAAAGGGAGGGAGAGTGCTATTGATGATAGAGCAAGAGTTATGTCCATACAAGGTACAGATGCAAGAGGGAAATAGGGCCAGTGGTTTTAAAGCAGTATGGTGTGAGATAGAGGTGAATAGAATCAAATACTTGGTGGGATGTTGTTATAGACCTGGTAATGTGGATGGTGGTGATAGTGAAATGTATAGTCAAATAAGCCAAGCAAATAAGAAAAGGGTGATCATTATGGGTGATTTTAATTATGGCATAGGAGACAGCCTGCAGGTGTAGCATGGAATGAGGAGTTAGCTGGAAAAGAGATCAATGCAGCTTGGGGGATTTTCAAAAATTATTTAGTAGATGCAATGTCTAAATGTATACCACGGGTGAGAAGGTTAAATAGGGTAGGTGTGAGATGGATGAATAAAGAGATTAAGCATGCAATTACAGAGAAAAAGGGCATTGTGGAGGCAGCATAAGAGAAGTGGAAGTAACCAATTTCATGAGATCTACAAAGACCAGGCAAGGAGGGTGACTTGGTTGGTGAGAGTAACTAAAGAGAGGTATGAACAGCAGTTAGCTAATGAAGACAAAAAGAATCCTAGGGAATTCTTTCGATATGTAGCCAGCAAAAGAAAGAATGATTATGGAAGGATGACACTGATTGGAGGAAATGGTATAAAGACAGCTGATGCAGAATGTGTGGTGGAGATACTTAATGAGCAGTTCATAAAGATCTTTTAATCTTGTGAATGTGACTTCATGGAGAGATTGAGAGCAGTTGATGATGGGGAGGAGAGACTGACTGTAAGTGAGCAAGATGTGTTTAGGGAGTTGAGTAAACTAGATATAAATAAGGCTATGAGACTTGATAATATATCACCGCGTATTCTGAAGGAATGTGCCAGAGGGTTCACACCTGCCTTGACATATTTTTTTAATATGAGTCTTGCACTTGGTCAAGTTCCTAAAGAGTGGAAGGAGGGCAAGATTGTGCCACTTCATAAAGGAGGTGATAGAATTCGAGCATCAAACTATAGGCCTATCTCTGTGTCAAGTGTTGTGGTTAAGTTGTTGGAGAAGCTTGTGAGAACTAGGATCCAGAGTTGGGTTGACAACAATGGTATAATCTTTGATGGACAGCATGGATTTGCTAAAGGGAGGTCATGTTTTAGTAGTTATAGTAATCTACTTACTTATTACAATAAAGTGACTGCTTCCTTGGACAGAGGAGAAGGATACACAGTAATATACTTGGATTTCGCAAAATCTTTTGATAGAGTACCTCATGATAAGTTGACAGTCAAACTAGAGCAGATGGGGTTGGATATTAGATTAGTGCATTGGATTGGAGACTGGCTATCTGATAGGTATCAACAAGTTGTGTATGGGGGTGCGATATCTAGGAAAAGGAAAGTCGCTAGTGGAGTGCCTCAGGGGTCTGTTTTAGGGCCATTACTATTTAACTTGTATATTAATGATATTGGCAAAGATTTGGATGGAGATATTCAGTTGTTTGCAGATGATGCAAAGTTGGGATGAACCATAAAGAGTAGTGAAATGTTGTGGCCTTGCAAGAAGACTTGAATAAATTGAGTGATTGGGCAAGCAAATTGGGATGTGAGTTCAATGTTGCAAAATGTAAGGTTTTAAAATTTGGAAAACAAAGATGGGATGCAGAATTTATGCTTGGTGAGAATATATTATTGAAAGTAGAGGAAATAAGAGATCTGGGGGTGATAGTGCATAAGGATTTAAAATTTAGGGGACACATCGCCAAAATTGTGAAGACAACACAAAGACTTCTGGGAATGATGCAGAGGACACTGACGTGTAGAAGTAGGGAGATACTTGTTCCTTGGAGATAGTTCCTTGATACTTGGAGATTTTTGTTCCGTTGCATAAGGCTTTGATTAGGCCACACATGGGCTATTGTGCCCAGATTTGGTCACCGGGTTTTCAGAAGGATGATGAGATGTTGGAAAGGGTCCAAAGGCAATTGACTAAGGTAGTTTCTGACCACTGGAATGTTGAGTATGAGGAAAGATTGAGAAGATGTAATTTGCAGAGTCTGGTGGAGAGAAGGAAGAGGGGAGATATGATAGAGACCTACAAGTTGGTAAGGGGTTGTTATAAGATCAATGGTGGAGAAGTTCTACAGAGAATAGTGGGAGAACAGGAGAGAACCAGAAGTCATCCCTGGAAACTGTATAAAGAGGGTGTGAGTAGGGGAGTGAGAGGCAGGTTTTTTTCGTGCAGAGTTGTAAATGATTGGAATGCCTTGCCTGAGAGTGTGGTGTCTGCAAGGAGTTTGAGTGTGTTTAAGACAGGGTATGATGAAATGTGTGTGTGAAGACCTCCCAGATGAGTCTTTGACTCCATGAGGTCTTGTTTAATAATAATAATAATATATCATAACAATTTTATCTCATTAATGAAAATAGGATGATAGGATAGAATAAGCATATCA
Organism: Typopeltis vanoorti; assembly: GCF_054136105.1. Classification (NCBI taxonomy): domain Eukaryota; kingdom Metazoa; phylum Arthropoda; class Arachnida; order Uropygi; family Thelyphonidae; genus Typopeltis; species Typopeltis vanoorti. The sequence goes on along the minus strand of NC_143557.1, from coordinate 73,739,735 downwards.
ATTCATTTCTTGGTTTATAACCAGTCCATCCATGCCACCCCTCATCTGTGGCTTCTTCTCACCTGCTTTTGTCTGTTTGCCCCATATATCTCCCCAGATTCAACTGCTTCCCATGTATCCCAGACCACTACATTGCTATGCTGAAAATCCTCTATCTGCATTCATTACTGCTTTCAGAATCCACTCTCCTTATACTAGGTCTCCCTGGTCTCAGATTTTCATTTCTCCTACTACTCTCATCTCCATTCACAACCACTTAAGTTTTACTTGGTCCACTCTCCGATCATTTACAGCACCTCTGACTTCCATGTTACCTTGTTCACATCACTCACTTCACTTCCTCCCAACAGCTACCTTTCCAGATGATTCCTGCCAAAACCATTCAGATGAAGTCCATAACTCTTATATAGTTCCATTTGCCATGAAACTCATCCCATACATTCACAAACTGCACCTTTCTCTTCACACATTTCTGCTAACATTCCATTCATGATTTTTTTCCTTGCTGTCTCAACTAATCATTTGTCATACCCAAGCAACAGACCAACTACTCTTTCACCACACCATTATCTTTCATTCACCTCATGTCCACTCTAACATTCACCTTATGCCCAACCAAATCATTTGTTCCAATGACCACCAATAACTCCCTTGCGAGCTTGCTTCTCATATCCAGAGCATCAAACATCCTATTCATCTTCCCTCCCAGAAAACAAACCTTGTGCATCCTCTCATCCACCACACATTTTATAATAGAATCTCCACACAGTGCTACTCTTAAATCATTTGCCACTTCTTTTCCCCTTACTATCTTTCATTTTATTCTTATGCACTTTAACATTTATATCCATGATACATTTAATCTCATTCTGCAAACATCTCATCTCATTTCTCATCTGAATCATTCCATTATTTCTGCATTCCAACAATTGTGATTTCTTTCACATTAATTGCTCCTGTTTGTGCTCTGTCGGTTGGCTTTCTTCTGCTCCTAGTCCCACCTGCTTTTACTCCTTCAGTCTGGCTTACATCTGTCCCCAAAATCAAGCTCGCATTTGCTTTTTCATATTCACAATCACAGTCACTGCACTCATATTCTCTTGCTTACCCTTCTGGCATACTATTCCCAGTCCTTCACTGGTTTTGACTTTGTCTGATATTCTTTACTCCTCATTCTTGATTTTCATTTAAATCACATTACATTACATTAGCCAGGTGCTATCAGCCCGGGGTGATTTTTGGCCTCAAGCACCACATGTCGCCACTCGGCACGGTCCTCTGTGACTGTCCGCCACGTTCTGGTCTCCAGCCTGACAGCCTACATGTCTTCCTTCTCCTGATACACCCATCTCCTTCTCAGTCTCCCTGATCGGGGTTAGGCCTCCCACACTTGTCTCACAGTCCTTTCGGGGCCCATACGGTACAGATGCCCCAGCCACTGAAGACGCTGGGCTTGCAGATCCACATCAAGATGTCTGCCAAGTTGTATAAAGCATGTATGGCAGCATTGGACAGCCTCCTCCAGACTTCATCTGCCATAACCCCTAAATAGATATGTCGTAGCATCTTGTTCTCGAATACTCTCAGGTGATCGGCTTGTCTTGCCGTGAGAGTCCACACTTCAGCACCGTAGAGGAGAACAGGCCTGATCAGAGTCTTGTATAGTCCCACCTTTGCAGTGCAAGACAGCAAACGCAAGGCAAAAAGAGGGACGCACCTGATAATAGGCCACATTCGCAGCATTTACCCGACTCTGGACATTAGCCTCAACTTTGTTGTCTTCAGTCACGAAAGAACCCAAGTACCTAAATACGTTCACCCTCTCAAACTGTGCAGCTCCCTCTGGAACTTGAGCAGTATGGCGACTCATAAAAATATATTTTGTCTTCAAGGTGTTTATCTTCAGGCCAACTTCTGCAGTTTCTTCAATAGCAGTAACCAATGCCACTGCGTCATCCAATTGATGTGCCATGATGTTCAGGTCGTCCGTATAGCCAAGAATCCTAACTTGCACCCCCCCCCCATGTCGACGCCACTTGCTGTGTGTTTCTAATTACTTTTTCCAACACTAGATTGAAGAGAATCAGAGAAAGCCCATCACCCTGCTTCATACCGGTCTGTACTTGAAATGGGTCTGACAGGTCACCTTCTGCTTTCACTCTTGCTCTCGAACCAGTTACACACACCTGCACCATTTTTCGAAGTTTTCGAGGAATTCCCAGCTCTTCTAACACCTGCCATATTTTTGGGCATATTATTGAGTCATAGGCTTTAGAAAAGTCTATGAAAATATTATGAACTTCCCAGTTATATTCTCAGCACTTTTCAAAAAGTTGGTGCAGTGTGAAGAGTTGGTCTATTGTAGAACGGTTCCTCCCGAAGCCCATCTGGTAGTCACCAAAGCACTCTTCTGCATATGGTGTGAGGCACATAAGCATGATGTTAGACAGCAACTTGTAGCTAGTAGACAGCAGTGAGATGCCCTTATAGTTGCCGCATTGAGCCTTATCTCTTTTCTTATATAATGGGGTGATCAGCGACTCCTTCCACTCGTCCGGCAGCTGTTCTTCTCGCCAGGTCATCAAGATGAGCCAGTGCAGCTGCTCCAGCAGGACGTCTCCACTATTCTTCAGGAGCTCTGCCAGTATGCAGTCCACTCCTGGAGCCTTATTGTTTTTCAGCATGCGGATAGCACAAGTAATCTCACTAAATGTTGGCTCTTCAATAAATGGTTCAGCATTTCGATAAAGAGTATAATCCTCCGATACTGACGTTCCAGCATTGACATTCAGCAAGTTTGCGAAATTTCTACGCAGCCGAGTGAAAGCATAGTTTGAGTTTGTTAATAGATTTCCACTCTCATATCTTATGGTTGCCACTTGTGTCTGGGCACCTCGCATGGCTTTGATCGTCCGGTACATCTCCTGTCCATTATTTGTCATCCTATTTCTCTCTATACTAGCCACTTTCTCATTAAGATACTTCCACTTTTCCTGTGTAGATATGTATTCACCACTATTCTCACCCTCTCATGTGCAGCTTTCTTCCTGCTATCCACTAGGTAGTTCAATAATGCTTCCTTTCATTTGGCTACAGCTTCTTCACACTCTATTAAACATTGCTTTTCTCCTCCTCTTTCTCTTTCCCACAGTTCGAGGCAGCTAACGCGACCGTATTTTTGATGGTGTCCCACATCCCACCTGGATCATCCTCTTCCTCCTGTAACTCCCCAAAACGATTCTGCAACTCTAACTGGAAACCTCGCTTGCCTTTCGCTGTTTTCAACTTGTCCAGGTCCCATGCCGATCGTATGGTAGGACACGTGAGTTTCTGAACCGCAATTCTATGCCTGAAATCATAGGCTACCAGATAGTGGTCGCTATTTCCATCTGCTTCTCTGAAACTTCTCACATCCGAGATGGAGCTGTGGTGATGTCGATACACTAGTACATAGTCTATTTGGTTAGCTGTTCTACCGTCAAGCGATCTCCAGGTTTGCTTGTGGACGTCTTTATGCGCAAACATAGTGCTCTTTACAAAGCATCCCGTAGCGGCGGCAAAACTCGCAAGTCGAATCCCATAATCATTGCACTCCTCATGTAGGTTTTCACTACCCACGAAAGGGCGCCACACACGCTCTCTCTCCCCAGCTTCGCATTGAAATCTCCCACTAGCTTGATGTCAAAGGATGGTAGATTAGCACAAGTACGCTCAAGCACTTCGTAGAAACAATCTTTAGCTTCCTCCAAGCTCTCTTCTGTAGGCGCATGACAGTTCACAATAGACACATTTTGAAAACGTCCCTTAACTCTAATAGTACACAGCTGATTGTTCACAGGTTTAAAATCTAAAATATTACACAAAAATTCATCACTAACTAAAAACGCAGTTCCGAGTACTTTTAGTCCTCTGTCATCACCAGTATAGTATAGTGTGTACCCCTGATTGCGGGTCGAGCCATGTCCCAGCCATCGCGCCTCTTGTACAGCACAAAGTCTAATTTTATACTATTGTAAGACATTCATCACATAAAAACAGCTCCTTCTTTCACCAAACTACGTATATTCCAGGTCCCAAAACAATTAACAATCATCGTCACAAAGGCGTCCGAATTCCGAGGCTTCTGCGGTGCTTGTTTCATAACCAATAGGGTTTTTACAGGAGGGGTGGTTGGCCCCTCGCTAATCCTCCCCTTATATTAAGATTCCTTAACTAAATTGAGCAGCATAGTACTAGCGACAGAAATCCTTAAGCAGTTGCATACAACGTGCACACACCTAAAGTACTGCAATAAGCTTCTACTCAAATTAGGCTTAGTTGCTCACACATTCTCTACCACTACAGTTTTATAAAATATACTCACTAAAAACCAATAGAAAATTTACACAAACCTATATGCAATGTGCTCAACCTAAACATCATAATTTTAAAAGAAATACTCCTCAACAAAAATATTTCACTAAAACGCATAAACAACTTTATACAGCAAAATCAACCACCAGCCACACCGTACTTTTAACACTTCAGGATATTACTTAATATATTCTGGAAAAGAAACTCGTTAAATAAAACGCCACTAAAAATCTACATGAGAAAAACACAATTTTGAAAAATAAAACGTATTTTCTTCTTTCTTCTGCCTTTCATTGCTGTTGCTAATCAGGGGCTTTCACATAACGATTCAAATCACTTTCATTGAAATCATTTAAAACACTGCAGTTAATTAAAATATCACCCTTTCGGCACTTCTTCACCCTTTCAGTTCTCTCATTCAATCTTTCAATAAAGATCTATCACATTTGCTCGCTATCTCACACACACACACACACACACACACACACACACACACACACACACACACACACACACACACACACACACACACACACACACACACCACATTCCCCACAACAAACCACCTTTGAAAAATTCACACCATTCGCTCCACTTGTTTTTAGTGCCATATGACTGGTTACTCTAATTTTAACTACCATTTTGCCTTCATTAACTTTAACTATATTATATAAATTTCTCTATAAAACTTACAACCTTAATGCATTCAGAATCAATAATTATTGAAGTAGTTTCACTAATAATTAAATTTTCAGTGAAATACACATTATTTTTCGAAAATATTATAAGAAATAAAACTTGCCTTTGTTCCAGCAATTCTACTACCTGTCTCCTGTACTGATGGCACCATGGAATAATGGTAAAACATATGTAAAAAAAGATTTACTACCTGTAATATTTTGTCACTTGTTACAAGGAGTTCATCACAAAGAACAAAATAAGGATCAGAAAAAAAAATTAAAAGATCAAGTCTGTCACAGCTGCATGAGAAAGAGCACATTAGAGTTCTAAGGAAACAATGAAGAGTTACAAATATGTAAAACAAGGAGCATCCTAATCCTGTGGCTTCCTCTCTCTCTCTCTTTGAGAGGGTTGCAGCTGATTACTAGGGAGATATTGACGCAAGGTGGTTTCCCGTTGTTCCTTGCCGTATGTATTTGTAACTATAGCCTGAGTCACAGGGCCAGTTTGCCTGCTTGTGGGATGAAAAACCTCAGATAAACTGGCAGAAAAAATCCTGCTGTCCATGCCCAAGACTGGCTAACTTGGCAATGGCTGAGGAAGATCCTTAAGTTACTCACGTCGTTGACGGGAATCAAACCTAGGACACTCTTTCCCCAGGCATATGGCTGTGAAGTGCAAAGCCACTAGGCTAACCACACGGACACAAGGAGCATAGATTATTATAATATATATGTATTATTCCAAGACAAAACACTGCAAAGGGGGAGGGGTGAACTACATAATTTTTGATACTAATGAAAGCAAGTTATTTTACAAAACAGATTTTTTTTTCTGGCATCCTCTGAATTATGGTGGCCATTTTTATTTTTGTGATCTACAGAATTTTATAATTTCAGGTAATTTAGAATTACAATTTAAAATTAACCACACGTTATATCCAGATTGTCCAATTTTTGATTTTTTTTACTGCCATTTTAACGTTCAAGAAGTCTTAAATGCATTTCAAACAAACAATTTTTTTCAAAATGACAGAGTCATCTGCTTTAGGTGTTTTTTTTTTTTTTTAATATAATATACAGGGTGTCACTGAATTCATGGCCCAAACGTGAGGGGATGGTAGTACACACCAAAACCACCAATATTCGTCATAGAATATGTGGCCGCAAACGCAATGAGGAGTCGGAAATGAAGGACAGACACAGGTTTCCAGAGTGACATTTATTGGAAATCACTACAACAAAAGCTCAAACGTCTGCCCACCAACGTCGATACACGCGGCACAATGGTGGAGTAGTGATTGGCGTACCTGCTCGTAAACACCAGGCTTGTCGCGCACATCACCAGCTGCGATGGACAGTCGAGCTACCAGATCCTCCGTGGACTGCATGAGCATCTCGTACACGACACTCTTCAGATGTCCCCACAGAAAGAAATCGAGACAAGAAAGATCGGGCGATCTGGAGGGGCCACCGTGCCCAATCCATCGGTTCCCAAATGTGGCATTAAGATGCTGACACACGTCCATGCTGAAATGGGAGGGTGCCCCCATCGTGCTGGAACCACATATGGGAGTGGATGGTGACTTAAACATCCTGAAGCAATTCTGGCAAAACCTGTTGCAGAAAAATACGGTACGTTTGCCCATCGAGACAGTCCGGCAGTAGGTAGGGTCCAATTAAGTAGTCATGCACGATCCCTGCTCAGACATTGACGGCAAACCGTTGCTGGTTTGACTGTGGATGTGTACCATGGGGGTTCTGGGCCGCCCACATATGCGCATTATGGACATTGACTACACCTTCATGTGAGAAAGTTGATTCATCCGTAAAGAGTACATGAGTGGGGAAATCGGGCTGTACAACACTTTGCTGCAGGAACCACTGGGCAAAATAATGCGCAGGGGATAATCAACAGCTGTCAATGCCTGTACTCGCTGCAAGTGATAGGGGTGTAGCCCTTCTTCATGCAGTACTCGCCAGACACTGTTCCGATGCACACCCAGGCTCCTGGCGGTGGATCGCATGCTTGTACCTGGGTTATCTGTCACCATACACAAGATGTCCTCGCTCATAGCTGGCGTTCTGACTGTCCATGCTCGTCCTGCATCATGTCGACTGATGCGGAAGGTGCTTGCCTCACGCAGCTGATGGTGCAGTCGTGCAAACATTTTATGATCGGGCACACGGTGCATAGGATATCGCTCACGGTACTGTCTTTGTGCCTCTCTACCATTGCTCTCGGCTATGCCGTACATCAGGTGCATATTGGCTTTCTCTGCGTTCGTAAACTGCTCCATCTCGTGTCCAGTCGATGCTGAGAATGCTGGAGTTTGGCCGATCCAAACTCCAGCATTCTCAGCGCTTTTAAGCTGTGCCACCTCATCTATGCCCCCTACCGACACCAGGTTGCATTTGCAGCTGCATATTCTATGATGAATATGGGTGGTTTCAGTGTACTACCATCCCCTCACGTTTGGGCCATGAATTCAGAGACACTCTGTATATATATCAGCCCCACACACGAGCAGTACCGAGGTATATCATAGAAAAGAGCTTGTGTGTGAGCAAGTGGTTAAAAGAAGAATTTGTTTGTGTGTTTCTTGAAGACTCAGGGGGCTGTAATCATTGGGGAAAACTGTTCCAAAGATCAGAGCTGTACGTGAATAAAGGATAAGAATGAGAAATTGGTTCAATGAGTTTAGAGATAAAATGTATAAGGTGGGAACCAGCAATTGCTCATATCCATATTAGAAAAAAGTTGAGGAATGGTAGTGACTAGTTTGATGGAGCAGTGCCCTATACAAAAGACATAATGTAGCTAGAGAGCATCTATGGGAAAGCAACTGGAAAAAGTCAGTGAGAGAGGGATCATCAATTAAGCAGACTGCTCTCTTCTGAACATAATCAAGAATTCTGAGGAATGTGCTAGGTGCACCTCCCCAAATGTGAGAACAGTATTCTAAAGTCAGGTGAATCTGAGCTAAAGCATCAGGAGTTGAGCATGGAAGTGCTGTTTAAAGTGAAAAAGAATACACAGCTTTTTAGAGGAACAAAAGGTTATGGACTTGATGTGCTTATGCCAGGACAGGCTGGATGGGAAAATCAACCTAAGAAGAAAACCCAAAGTATTTGGAGTCTCTTTTTCACCCATTATTCTGTACTCTACCTGCATGCCCTAGGTTTAACCATGAGTATGGGTTTTTTTGTTTCATTTATACATGTAGTGGAATATGTATGCCCAAATTCACCATGACCAAAGCATTTTCTTCTCTGAAGAAAAATAAAAATTTCCTCAAAGTTTGCACAAAATTAAAAACTGCTGATTTTAAAGCCCAAAAATGTGTCAGGGGAATAAATAAAGATTTGAATTTTTATATGAGAGATATTCTAGAAACAAAGGAAGGACAGAGAAAAATTTACCAACTAGCGAAGTGTAGAAATAAAGCAGCTAAGGACATCTTACATGTGAGGCAGATCAAAGATGCTGAAGGAAGAGCATTATGGAGGGATGTGGACATAAGAAACAGATGGAAAATATACTTTGAGGGACTTCTGAATGAGGAAAATGCAAGGACTCACAGAGGAGATGGGCAGCCTTCTGAGGGGATGGTGCAGAACATCAGTAGAATGGAAGTGATGGAGGCCATGAAGAGGATGAGGAATGGAAAAGCGGTGGGCCCCGACAGAATTCCAGTGGAGGCATGGAAGGCACTGGGGGAAGAGGTAATTGACCTGCTGTGGGACCTGTTCATGAAAGTTTGCCAACAGGAAAATATACCCGAGGAATGGAGGGAGAGTACTCTTGTTCCCATCTACAAGGGTAAAGGGGATGCACAAGAATGTAAAAATTACAGAGGAATAAAGTTGATGTCCCACACAATGAAGATCCTAGAAAGGGTTCTTGATGGTAGATTGAGGGAGGAAGTGGAGATTGCAAAGGAACAATTTGGCTTCATGCCTGGTAGATCAACAACAGATGCTATCTTTGGGTTACGACAGATGATGGAAAAATATCGAGAGAAACAAAGGGAGCTGCATCTGGTATTTATTGATCTGGAGAAAGCATACGATAGAGTGCCAAGGCAAGAAGTCTGGAGGTGTCTGAGGGAGAAGAAGGTACCTGAGAAATATGTCAGATTGGTGCAGGAAATGTACAGAAATGTGAAGACAAGTGTTCGGACCTGTTTGGGACAGACAGAAAGTTTTCAAGTAACAGTTGGCTTGCATCAAGGGTCAGCATTAAGTCCGTTTCTGTTTAATATTGTGATGGAGGTGGTAACAGAGGAGGTGAGAGAAGATGCACCTTGGACAATGTTGTATGCAGATGACATCTTGCTGTGTGTAGATTCAAGAGAAGAAGCGGAAACTAAACTGGAAAGATGGAGAAAAGTACTGGAAGAGAGAGGTATGAGACTGAGCAGAAGTAAGACAGAGTATATGTGTTGCGCAGTGGGCGGTGGCCAGGAGACAGACCTGGAGCTGGAAGGAAATGTCATCAGGAAGGTGAGAGACTTTAGATACTTAGGTTCGACAGTGGAAGAAGATGGAGGAGGTGAGAAGGAAGTGGGATGCAGGATACAAGCAGGTTGGAGGAACTGGAGGGAGATGGCTGGAGTGTTATGCGATAAGAGGGTGCCGATCAATCTGAAAGGCAAAATTTATAGGACAGTAGTGAGGCCAGCTATGACATATGCTATAGAAACTGTGGCCCTGAGGAAAAATAACATTAGCAGGATGGAAGTAGCAGAGATGAGAATGCTTAGGTGGATGTGTGGTGTGACCAGAAAGGATCATCTGAGAAATGACTATGTCAGGGGAACAGTGAAAGTTACGAACTTAGGAGCGAAAATACAGGAGGCAAGGTTGAGATGGTTTGGTCATGTGATGAGGAGGGAGGACGAATATGTGGGAAGAAGGGTCATGCAGATGGATGTGCAAGGAAGGCGGAAGCGTGGGCGGCCAAAGAAGAGATGGAGGGAGCTGGTAGAAGAGGACTTGAAGATGAAGAACTTGGATGTGGTGACAGCCCAAGACAGGAAGGTGTGGAGGAGACTCATAACAAACAGTGACCCCACTTAAGTGGGAGAAGCTGCAGAAGAAGAAGATATGAGAGATATTCTTGATATGTGGTTATAAATCAAAATTGGTCCTATTCTGGTCTTTACATCATTTCATCCAAAAGTTTTTTGAGAATGGAAAAAAATTGTAATTTCTTTATAACTAAGATGCAAAGCCAAACGGCTATTTTTCTGGCAACCTTAATTAAATTTAAGGGGATAAAAATCCCTTGTTGTTTTACAGCCAGTAAGCAAAACTCTAAGATCGAGAACTACGATCTATGAGTTTCATGCCAAAGAACTATCGGGGAATCCAAGCGTAAGTGACCACTTGGTAGTACAACACCCAGGCAACTCGAAGCAAAGGTGGAGCAAGCTCCCTCACTATCCTTGATATTTTCTCATAATGTAAAAACACAGCTCCTAGGAGATGTAAAACTGTCATTACATTGAAAAGAGGTCACTACCCAGACCGGTTTCAACCTTTTTTGAGGTCTCATCAGTGAGTAGGTAGACCTGGATGATATCAAAGTTTAAGTGAAAAGAACTTGCATACCTTTACTATACGAATGCCATAAAGGTGTGCCTATATATTATAACTAAGATGAAAAGCCAAATGGCTATTTTTCTGGCGACCTTAATTAAAATTAAGGGGATAAAAATCCCTTGTTGTTTTACAGCCAGTAAGTGAAACTCTAAGATCAAGAACTACGATCTATGAGTTTCATGCCGAAGAACTATCGGCGAATCCAAGCTTAAGTGACCAATTGGTAGTACAACACCAAGGCAACTCGAAGCAAAGGTGGAGCAAGATCCCTCACTATCCTAGGTTGAAAATGGTCTGGGTAGTGACCTCTCCTCATAATGTAATGATAGTATTACATCTCCTAGGAGCTGTGTTTTTACATTATGAGAAAATATCAAGGATAGTGAGGGAGCTTGCTCCACCTTTGCTTCGAGTTGTCTTGGTGTTGTACTACCAAGTGGTCACTTACGCTTGGATTCGCCGATAGTTCTTCAGCATGAAACTCATAGATCATAGTTCTCGATCTTAGAGTTTCGCTTACTGGCTGTAAAACAACAAGGGATTTTTATCCCCTTAATTTGTAATTTCTTTGTTTGCATCTTTAACAGTTTTAGTACATCCACTTATTAAGATAATATTAGATGAGTGTAAGGTAAGTTTCATATCAAGATTTTTTATGTCACTAGAAGTATAAGTAGAATAAAACATTTAAAAAAATACAATTTTTTACTTTAATATCATTAACTCAGATATGCACGCAATTCAGTTTCATATCACTAGGATTTGCAAACAGGTACACTGCATCTTTCTGTTCTATTTTAACCAATTTTACTTGAGGAAGTATTCACTATTTAAATGTAATTTATTTTTCCAAAGGATATGATCTTATTAATTTTAATAGCAATTCCTTAAAATTCTTGTCAGGTTTGGACGAAAGAAGTTTAGTCTTTTATATAATTCTTGTTCATATCCTGCTCTTTCCTTGATTAAACCGTTATTACCACATCTAATTTTAAAACCAGAGAGACTCCATTATTTTATTGCTTTAGTTATTGAAATGTTATTCTCTCTTAAAAATTAAATGGAGTGAATTGAAAGAAAAAATAAATTAAATTAAGAGTTCCTCTGATCAGATATGCACTTTATGTACTACATAAAATAAACCTCTTCTTTCTAAGCATTCATTCATTCATTTAGACTTGAACTCTCCCATTTGCTACTGTCATATTGTACTGGTTCAAATCTTAAAAAACTATGAAGTGGATGTACTAAATATGCTGAAAGATGCAACAAAATGTTGTGGTTTTGCATTTTTCAAAAGGCTGTCTAGGCTGAAGGAAAATAACAAAATAGCCACCTATCAAGAGTATCCTCTCATAAAATTTTCATATTTTTATTTGGTTCCCAACATAACCTTTTGTGTGGCTTAACTTTCATATGGATCCAGTGAATAAAAATGGTTGCCAGGAAAAATCTAAAAAGAGTATTTGTTTATCCTATACTTTAAAAGGTGTAAAAAAATAACTCACTTTCATCAAAATATAAAATTATGCAGCTTTGACTTAATTTGATGATTTCATATGAAACACACACATATATTTATAAATTGACAGTGACTGCACCATTCATATCCAAATTTATCTGCTAGCAATCTCATTTGAGGTTAATAAGATATTGCTAGTAGCACAGTTTATATCTGCACTCTGAGTTTTCTTTCAGGCACATCCCAGCTCTAATTTCACAGTATCTCAGCTACATTTGCTGGTGGTGTAGAATCATTTCTATATCACGGGATTTTTTTTGTTGTTATTGTTTTACTTTCAGTCATAAGACTAAAAGGTTTTTTTACCTTTTTTTTTCCTATAGCAAAATGCCAAGTTTTGGACTTTTTTGAGATAACAGTACAAATTTCAAAATTCTTTTAAGCATATGAACTCTGTGAATGAACTGAAAGGATGTGAAGAAGTAAGATAAGCAACTAAGGTTTTAAAATGGATAATAAGGGCTAATAAGATATATTCCTTCATGCATATGGCAAAGGGAAATATTCTGCTGTAGTTAAAGATGTGAAAACTAGGGTTAAACTAATACAGGTTTTCACATTGCTTGCATTTGATTTAAAATGCTATATATTGTATTCCTTGGGAAACAAATCAGGGGGGAAGACTGTTCCACAATACAGCAGTAGCCAGAATGAAGGAGAAGGAAAAGAAACTTGTTCTGTGGGTTTCAAGGTGCACTGTGAAGGAATGTTGAGTAAGCACAATAAACTGTAACATGAGGTGTGAACAAATGAGACCAGCAAAAACTGAGAGATTTCTGAAGGAATATATAGAAAGCAGCAGCAGTGAAATCCTTATTCAGACATTCTCAAAATGGGATTGAATTAATAACACGAAAAAAAAAAGGCTCAAGTGAAAATCCCAACAGGTTTTCTGTTGAGATTATGCCAACACTGCACCTTATACTATCACTTAGGCAGCAGCTGGGCAAAGTTAAATGTTTCAACCGTATAGAGATTAAACATCGCCAGTCAGCGTCCCAAACCCTGCCAAAAATGGTCAAGTTCTGATTGTCACGTTATTACCTGTCCCTTCAGATGAAACTTTCAACAAAAAAAGCAGGCATACCAGCAGAACCGGTCAGGACTGCACATACAACAGATGCCAGCAAAAAAGGGTTATCAGCTCTTCCAGTTAAAAGAAGATCATCAACATGCCTATCAAGGATTTAGAAGTCTTAGAAGTCATCGTCAAATGTTTTAAGAGGATGTCCTGGTTTTCTTTTTCCTAATGGCTTGTACTTTAAATCTGTTTTGGTAATCTTTCTGTTTTCATTCTTTGAACCTGTTCCATCCATTTATGTTTACATTTTTTAATTTTTTCTATTACTGATTTCTGGTTTAATTCTTTCATACTTTCTTCATTTCTTTTGTGATTAAATAGCATATACTTTGCAGTTTTTCTCATAAACTTCATTTCTTTCAGCTGTTATTAATCATTGTTTGTTTTATTGTACAGATTTCACTTCCATACAATAGGACTGATACGGCTAATGTATTGTATACTTTTAGCCTGGTTTGTTTTTGAACGATAATAGGTTTATATCTTTTTCATTTTCATATGTAATCATACAACCTAGGTAGTTAAATGAATTCACCTGTTCTAAAATCTTGTTATCTATTACTATTTTAGTTCTTACTTGATCTTATCCTTTAAAGGCCATAGTTTTTGATTTTTGATATGATCATTCCATAATCTTTGGCTATCTCATTTAGATTCAAAATAGCTTTCTGTAAGTTATCTTCAGAATTTGTAAATATTATTTGGTCATCGGCAAAAAGGAGAGTGTTTAAGTTCACAGTAGGAGAAAGTTTAATACCTTGATGGAAATTTTTATTCCATTTTATTATTATTTCATTTAGGTAAATATTAAAAAGAGCTGCTGAGAGGGAACATCCCTGTTGGACTGCTTGGTTTATCTCTCTCATATATGATAGCTCATGATTTAATCTTATTTGTATTTGATTATTTTCGTATATATGGCTTTTAGGATATTATTTGATATTTGTCTTTCTTTTAATATGTTAAATAAAATGCTACTTTTAACTTTGTCGAATGCTTTTTCAAAGTCAGTAAATGTAATATGTGTTTCTAAATTGTATTCTCTTTTTTTCTCTATTATTAATTTTAGGCAAAAGGCCAGGTCTGTACATGACTGTCCTTTTCTAAATCCATTCTATACTTCTAAAATAAAGTTTTCAGAATTTTTGGGGGATTGGGAAGTAGTGAAGAGGATCCAGAGGCAAGTGACCAAAATAATGAGTGGTTTGGAAATCCATCATCATAGAGGTGGAAAAGGTTATATGGTGTAAATGGGATATTAGTAATACATAGTCTATTTAAGCTATAAGTCAGCAGTCAGAATTGTGAAGGGGATACAGAAAGATGGTTTGAAGTAAAATCAGGTGTTATTTAAAATTCTACTATATATTTTGTAACAGGAATTTATACTTATAACTCTATAGTTTTTAGGGTCATCTGTACTACCTTTTTTTTAAAGATAAGAATCACAATTGCTTTTTTCCATTCTATTGCAGGTTACCAGTAGAATAGAACAGTGAATTTACCAGGTGAATAGATTTTATTTAAAAATAACAGGAGTCTTTCTTTGAACCTTGTTCCTGCATATTTATATAGTTCTGAACCTAGCTTATCTTCTCCAGGTGATTTTCCATTTATTGTTTCTTTCAGGCTGATTTCTAATTCTTCTTTAGTTATTTCCTTTTCATTAAATGTTTGCCAGTTATCTTTTTTAAAATATTTATCTGTCCACAATCTGGTGTTTAATTTTATGTTTTCTTTAGTATCCGTATTTAAGTGTTTCAAAATCTTTAAACATTGGGTCTTATTTTATATAAATCATGTTTTAAATTAGAAACAAATTTGTTCCATGATTCTCTGTCTTTTTCCTTCTCTTTTAGCTATAGTTCTTATTCTTTTATATTCTATTTCATCTTCTAATCTTTTACTACTTAACCATTTATGATAGGCTTCTTTTTTCATTTCGGATACTTAAACTTGGAAATTAAATTTCACAAGATTTGGGAATTAATTCTCTCTTAATAGGGATGCAACAAATATTAAATTTTGCTTTGGTATTTAGCCATTTAGGATAGAACACCACCCATATACGGTACTAATACACTACCCAAATATGGTACTAATGTACCGTATATTATCATGGATTGGGAAAGGAGGAACTTGTTTACATTTGATTTAAAATACTCTATATTGTATTACTTGGGAAACAAATTGGGGGAGGGGGGGGGGGAGACTGTTCCACAATACAGCAATAGCAGGAATGAAGGAGGAGGAAAAGAAACTTGTTTTGTGGGTTTCAAGGTGCATTGTGAAGGGATGTTGAGCAGCATCTAGACATATTCCAACAGACTGAGTACTAAGTGGGGGGATTATCGATGCTATTTCAGATGAACCTTTCCCATGGAAATATTTATAAAATACACATATTGCAGAAATCAAACACCTGTGCAAAAGTGGGAGGAGGAGTGAGTTGGTAAGAGATGGATCATTAATTAGTCTAATTGCTCTGCTCTGTATTGAGTCAAACATTTTGAGCAGGCTTTTTAGGGACCAAAATGTGAGAGCAATATTCAATAGCTGGGTGGATTTGTGATTTGTATAAGGTTAACAGATGTTCAGAAGTGAAGTAACATCTTGAGTGAAAGAGAAATCCTAGTTTTTTAGAAGCCGAGGATGAAATGGTTGTGATGTGTTTATGCCAGAAGAGACGATGTCAGGGTAATTCCAAGAAGAGAAATCTCATCATGTCTGGAAATTTGGGTGTTGTCAAAAGTAATACTGGGAGAAAATGGTTCTTTTTTGTGAGAAATAAGACAGAATTGGGTTTTATTAGCATTGAAACTGACTGATCTCCAAGCCATTGAAGGATGGCTTGGAGATCAGAACTGAGGGTAGTGGTGGGTTGACATTCTGTAGGTTGAGGCGAGTTGTGTAGAGTAAGGTTTATCAAATGAAAGGGAGGAGTGCAATGTGCTGTCATCTGCAAATAAGTATCTGTAGTTGATTGGAGGTCAACTGAAGTAGGTGTTTGATATATAGCAGGAAGAGGGTTGGTGAGAGGACAGAACCTTGTGGAACCCCGGCATTAGTTGAATGGTGAGAGGATAAGGAACCATCCACCATCGTGCATAGTGTGCGTCCAGACAGAAAGCTGGCAATCCAATCCTGAGATAGACTAAACGATGGTAGTTTGATTAGTAAGCCTTTGTGCCAGACCCGATCAAATGCTTTGGAGATATCAAAGGCAACCACTTGAGATTCACCGAACTTCTCCATGGCATTTGGGACATTTTTCAGATATTCAGCTTCAGCCAAATCAGTACAAAGATTTGGTATTTAGCTGCCAAAGCAAGCAGAAAAATTCATGTTTCGTGCATTGTAACAAATGCAACAAATTGGGAAAATTCCTTGCATTTGTTACAATTTCCACTTGTGCCACTTCAAACAAAGGCTTGTTGCATTTGCTATAAGAACTTTCTTTGGTGTTTTTATTTTAGTTTATATTATGCAGTCTTAAAGTTGGTTATATTATGAAGGAATAATATTTGTCTTAAATTATTAAAAAAGAGTACAGTTTTAACCAAGAATAATAAAAAAAAAAGCAATATTTGGTTTTATGATTTATGTGAAGATTCAGAAATGATTGCAGTGGATAACAAGCAATACTCAACTTTATAAAAACAAATAAATAAAAGATTTCAAAGATTAATGAATAAACTTATTGTGCAGTGCAATTTCCTGGAGAAAATTTCTTTGGAAACCAGCTTCCAGCATATTCATCAAAAGAGTTTTTTCAGAAAAGGAAATATTTATGAAGAAAGCAGATGTAAGCTTCTCCCAACACAGAAAAATTTCTTTCCCTACTTCATAATTTATTGCAAATTCGTTTTAATTAATAAATCCATAATTATTCTCTATATTTCACAATTTAAAATGCAAGTTCCATTAATATTTGTTATCAATATTTGTTCTGATTTTTATGCTATATTGTTTTTCTAAATAATTGTTTCCTATAATATTTAATGATAGCTTTATTATATTGAAATGAAGAATGTTGTGGATCCAACAATATTTTCTAGCCACAGGTAGAAACAAACTCTCAAAAATTTTCCAGAGCTTATGAGATCATAACCTTTGGCACAGAGCTACCTTTGCTTGCACTATTTAAAGGACAAACTGTGCACATTTAAGCAGCTTGTATATTCCTTGACATTTATTGAAATGAAACAGGTGAATTGAAACATTCTTGCCCATTTATGACTTCAGGCTCACCTTTGGTTGTCTTGATTTAGTTTCACTTAAACAATGTAATGCCTATATGCACATCACTCTCTACATTGTTCCCTGATGACGATGACGACAATGTAACTTTGCTGAAAGATCAGAAGTATTAATTACTTTTTTCTAATTAAAATTCTATCTTACAACCAGAATTAGTTTTCTCGTAATGCTCCACACTAATTTTGATAATTACTTCTTTACTATTCATAAGACTTTCATCAGCAGTTAAAGAAATTACTTCATACTAATTTATCTGCATGTAACAGTTATTATTATTACATGACATCTCCAAGGACTCATCATGGGAAGGCACTCCACTCTGCTACACAGAATTATCACCCATCACTAACACCAACAGCATTTTTTGTTTGTAAACTGTGTGTTCAACAGCTAATTAACTAATAAAATACATGTTGGATGGATTATATAAAGGACTTCCCACAATGAGTTGTGACACTCTGTGGAGGTGCCATAAAATAATTCAGCTGGTAGATATAGGAAGGTGGTAGAATTTTTCATTTTTCATCTTGTATATTAAGTAAAGACAAACTAGCCAGAAGAACACACACAATTAACATACCTAACAAACAGGCCTCATAGCCATAGTTGCTTCAGCTATAATTCAAAAACAACAATGGCTGGATATACCATATGTACGAGGTATATCCAAAAAGTTTCGAGACTAGGTTTGTAACATGCAAACAGATGGCAGCACAAGGCTGCATGCACAGTCACAGGGAGCACCTACCTTCATAAGTCAGAGTGCCAAAAGACATTGTCCTGTGTACATCGGGAGCTGTGCAACTAATACTATTCTGACCACCTGCGTTACCACATCTGCGATTTCATCATGAACAGCAAGTTAGAACAAAGAGCAAACGTGAAATTCTGCATGAAACTGGCAAATCTGCCACAGAGACGTTTGACATGATTCGGCAAGTTCACGACGATACTGCAATGAGTCGTTCGAGGTGTTATGAGTGGTACGCGTGGTACGCGTGCTTCAAGAGCGGAAGAACATCACTGGAAGACGATGAGAGATCAGGAAGACTTTCAACGAGCTCAACCCCCAAAAATGTCAAAAACATTCGGCAACTTGTGCATGAGGATCGTCAGAGAACACTCCACAACATTGCTGCCATTGTCGGTGTGTCATACGGAACATTCCAGGTGTTAAATTGTGAATGAAGGATTTTATGATTATTCATGATTTAACATGAATTCCATATCCTGAGCTAATTTTGCTCCTAAGTAAATTCTAATTTAAATACTTACTGTTATTTTTTTATTGAAATAAAAAAATTGTAATTTTTTTTGTTATTTATTCTATATGAATTCTTTATATAACTTATAAATGTATCCTAAGTGAACTGTAATATATGCATTTTATTTGTTATGACGGAAAGTGAAAGTAATTCTAATGGACTCTGCTAATGTGATTTGATCAGTTGCTGTCAGAAAACTAAGTTATTTTTAGATAGCGCGTGCCTTAGCGTTGGGGAACTGTATAACGATCACATGAGAATTTTCGTTGTAAACTGAACGAGTGAAAAAAAAAAAAAAAAAAAGTTTGGGCGGGAAAAAGGAAGAAGAGAGATGATATAGAAAGAAACAGCCAGAGGGAAAATGTAGAGAGTGTGGGAATGTGATCTAACCTTGATCATAACAACATAATAAAGATTTGGAAACTTGTTCCGATTTTAATGGATCTTACTTCAAACTCATATTTATTTATAGTTTCCTGTCATCTTGTAAAGGAATTTATCCGAGTGAAAGGATAATAATATGATCAAGATATATATAGTAAGATAAGTTATTACGAGCAAGAAAATACATTTTCCAGTCTTAACATATGAGTTATTGAACTCAGGAATACCATAAGTTTTGTGTTGCCTATAGTGGAAGATTATTGAGTGCCTAGAAGTGTTGTAAGAGTTTTCCATAATGTGCAAGCTATGATGATCATACCGGTAAGAATATCTATTCTATAACTAACGTGTTTTAGTGTTACTTATGTCCGGAGAACTTGGTCAAAATTCATGTTGCTGGAGCCAGCTAGTCAAGCCTGAATGAGTGATATTATAAAACATTTCCTTGTGAAACTAATGTGAGAAACTTCATTGAAGAATTAGTTCGTGTTTGAATGTGTTATCTCACAATGTATATGTAAATTCAAGACTGAGCCTTTATTCTGTGAGACTAAAAAGAATTGATTTTTAAGCGTTTTGCTGAATATTGATATTGTTTAAAGTGAAACTAGGTTGAAATCCCAAAGGATGAGAATTGTAAAAGCCTTATATATAAGTTCTAGCAGTAATTGATGCACTCAGCTGAGTAGAATCTAAATACTTGATAGAATGCATAAATTATATTCTAATTGTACTGATCTTAATAGAGTTCTTGTTTGGTATGTAATAATTTTGTGAGAGAATTAAATATCTTGTTTGACTTGATTCTTGTGCTTGCTTAATTTCAGTTTCATTGCACCACTCATTAAAATACGAATCTTGCAGGAAACTCTATGTATAAGTAAGAAAATTTCGGCCTATAGTAAGTTCACGTTGTTATTGTGCTTGATGCTTGATTCCTTCACAATAATTGTGTAAATTCAAACATAGAGTGGCACAGTATAATAATAATTTTCTTTATGTTTCAATGTGGGGTCAACCAACAGCTAGCATATAAGGTTGGATGAAAGACAAAACCAACACAGGCAATCTTCACGTGTGATTTGAACATGCACCGTGTTGCCAAGTTCGTCCCCAGGAGTAGAAGGAACACTGCATCGAAGTCCGCCAAGAACTCCGTCAGCGTGCCGTGGATGACCCATCCTTCATGTCGAGGATCATTACCGGTGACGAAACTTGGGTGTACAGGTACGACCCTGAGACGAAGCAACAATCTTCACAGTGGAAGAGCCCATCATCTCCATGACCGAAAAAGGCAAGGCAGGTCCGCAGCTCGACAAAGTGCATGCTCATCGTCTTTTTCGACATTCGCGGCATTGTGCATCGAGAATTCATCCTCAGGGGCAAGACTGTCAATAGTGAGTTCTACTGTCAGGTTTTAAGGCATCTGAGGGAGGACATTCAGTGAAAGCGACCAGATCTGTGGCGTGCAAAAAACTGGATGCTCCACGACGACAATGCACCCTGTCACCGAACTCTCCTCACACGTGAGTTTCTCACCAGAAACAACATGATCTAACTTCCGCACCCACTCTTCTCGCCAGATTTGGCTCCTGCAGACTTCACCCTCTTCCCAAAGATGAAGATCCAGCTCAAAAGTCACTGTTTTGACACCATTGCAGAGATCCAATGCAAATCGCAGAAGGTGCTTGACATGCTTCAAAAAGAAGACTTCCAGGACACATTCCAGAAGTGGCAAGAATGCTGGGAGCGCTATACTGATATGCAAGGGGACTATTTTGAAGGTGATAGTGTGTAAATGTAGATAAATAAAGTAATTTCTCGTAAACAGAGCTAGTCTCGAAACTTTTTGATACCACCTTGTATGTCTAATACTGCACCCAAATCTCTAAGTCTAATAATAAGTCTCATTATATATTTGTATTTGAGGTTATTGTCAAAATTATTATTTCAGACTTGAAATTATTTAGTTATGAGATTATCTGGCTTATTCTTAGCTGTTGAACTTTTGTTGGAAATGCAGCCTTTAATTTAGGATGCATTTCCAACAAAATGAAATTTAATGTTCAAGGTCAACGGATGAAAAATGACAACCATCTCAGGTAATTGCTGCCACACTATAATAATGAATGTTCTTAAAATGTGTTTTCAAGTAAATATGTAAGTTTCACAGTTTCTCTATTAAATTTACACACATACACAGTGCTTTTTTGTAAAACAGCCATGCTGGTAGTGCTCATTCTTTGTATGCAAGAATGTTTAAAATTAACTGGATATGAAAAGAAAACTAAAAATTATTTACTAATATTTTACTTAATAGAGTGGTAATGCTTTTGGAATAAGAACAGCAAAAGTATATAACTCACATAAGTGTTTGTTATATACATTATATATAAATATATTGTAGAATACATTTATTAAGCATAAATGTATGGTACAAGTATATAAAAGATAAGTGAAATGTGTAGAATGAATTTTTAATAAAAATTTTATATAGAAAATATAAAAATTTCATATAATAAATATAAAGTCTTATATAGTAAATATCTTAACAGATGTAGTGAGAAAAAAAAAAACTAGGCTTATTTGTATATTAAGTAAATGTATGAAAAATTACTAAATACTACAAATTTCTAAATGTACCACATATGTTACTGTTAATAAAGGTGCTGGTATAGAATATCATTGCATATCATCCTAAAAAAAGCACCATCTATATATATAAAATGAACACATCAGAGATATTAAATACTATAGGAGTGAAGCCTCAGGCTTTGTCATCACATGTGCTCTCTTCAGCTGACCCACAAGTCCTCTCACAAATTGAAACATCAAGTATTATGGGATTATTACACCATCTATGGAACTATTACACCATCTATGGTACAACAGAGAGAAAAATCTGGGAGTGTAAGCATCTAAATATTAACCCACGTATCAACTTGTCTGAATACATTCTAGCCAATCATTAGCCAAACACATGCATGTGAATGTGTAAACACGCACAACATTACTGAACAATGCAGCATACAATTAGAAATATTTTAAAATAATCAGGCTCTTCTATAACTACATAATAGTTGTTACCTCTGTTAGTGTTTACTATTTTGTGTAAACATACTAGTTTGTATGTTTAAACCTGAAGAAATCCTGTGCAATTAAAATAAATGTTATCTTATTCCAGTGTTCTGCCTTATAAACTCTTAGTTACATACTAATGGACCAGCAAAGTCTACATGCTCTCTCTCTCTCTCTCTTTCTCACTCACTCACACACACACACACACACACACATGATCAACATATGAAAGGTCCTAAGATGATGAGATCTCTGGAAACATACACACACACAGAATGAGAAATTTAATAATACTGCCTTATTAATGCAAATATTTTGATCTGAAACTAATAGATCATCAGTAGTGCATATTACCAATTCAAAAGAACAGCAACAAGAGATTTTTTTTCTCTTTCAACAGCAATCTGAAGATGCTTTAAAGATGCCACCTTAGAACAATCTGAAGCAGCTCAGCTTTCCTTTCTAATCAAGATTAACAACCTAAACCCTCATATCAACTTCACCCACCATGGAAAAAAGGAAAGAACATAAAATTAGCTTTCTTGAATGTCATCATCCTATCTAGTACTCCATACAGTGCAACTTCAGTTTGTCGTAAACCTGCTTTCAGAAGCCATTAATAAAAGATTCAGCTCATAATAATAATAATAATAATAATAATAATAATAATAATAAATAAGCATAATCATATCTTTACTTAATAAAACTCGTGTTATTTTCCTGTTATGTCGATCTGACACTTATCCAAATTCCTCAGCCAGCTTTATTTCTTTGCCATTCAGGCTTCTTATGTTGATAGTACTGATCTTGAACTCTGGTGATGTTGAATTGGGATGTGCTTCAGGATTTGTTCCAGTAGCTGACTTTTTGCTGTTTGCCCTAGTTCCCCGGTGAAAACAATGGGGGGGGGGGCTTGTTTAACGTCCCAGCCAGCATGAAATTCTGTCATGTTGTAGATCATTTTATATTCTGGTTTAAGATGATAAGAATACAATTTGGTCGGCTAAATCCCAAATTGCCAGCCCATCCTCGTTCGTTCAGTATCCAGGTAGATATCTAACAGGGTGCACCATGAGAAGGTGAGGATTGGACATTAAGTCAGAAGCCCTGGTCAGTTCTCTGCATTCCTTTAAAGGCTATGTGGAGGTCTCCTCTCAGTTATATAGCTTTGATCCTTAAGCATCCCAGCTGTCATTATATATAAATAAGAGTTTAATATTTTAATTTAATTTTCATGGAGTATTTTTCTTTATCGAAAAGAAAAAAAATTGTCTATTGCAAAATTGTCCATGCATTAAGGATGAACTGTCACTGATCACAAAAGGAGATAATACTAAAAAAAGCTGATCTGAGAATTTTTTTTGTTGTTGTTTTGTTTCTTCTTGGAAAGAATTGACTGAATTTTTCATGAAAACATTTATGAAAGTTGAATTTTTCAATTACTAGATGGCTACACAGAATACTAACATGATATAGAAAAACTGAAATCACACCATATAGAATATGATAATTAAGACTATTAATCAAATTAAATGCAGTATTAACCACATCAACATCCACATGGATGATATACATCACTCCTCATATGCTGTGTCCATGATATTTAAATGTAATATCAATGGTACTGCAAATCTGAAACGCACTTCACATCTATTGTAGATGTCAAGGCTGGTTACATGATTAAGAGAAACTTATTCTCTAATTTTTTTAACATGGAAAGTAATAATAAACTAGTTACAGAAATAAGATGCATGGAATATGAATTATCAATCTGATATGGAAGCAACAGTATTTTTTGCCTCAAAAGGTTAGGTTTTTCTCTCTCCCTCCTCAAAAAAAAAAAGAAAAAAAGAAAAAAAAAAAAGACAAATTCACCAGGGAATATAGACAATTAACAGACAGATTGTGCAGTTTTATGCAAAATATAGCAGCCTCTTGGTGATTCCTGGAAATCATGGAGGCATCTTAATAATAATAATCATCATCATCATCATCATCATCAAATTCCTGTCATGTACCCTCAAGGGGTGTACAGGATATGACAGTACTACATGAAAAAAATTACATCATTACTAACTTCCTATCTACAATTTTCCTCCAAATCAGTCTGTTACTTGTCAAGACTCCAACATTATCAGATCTTATATTTCTATCGTCTAAGGCACTTTGTATCATATCAATCCACCTATATCTTGGTCTTCCTCTGGGTCGTTTTCCTGCCAACCTGGCAGAGAACACTTGTTTTGCTAATCTTTCCTCTCCCATTCTATTTAAGTGACCATACCATCTGAGATTAGCTCTGCTAACGCATTCCTGGATGCTGACAATGTCAAGTTCTTTCCTAATATCCTCATTTTTAATATGATATTGCCATTGATGCCATCTGTTCACGCCTCTAATCTTTCTCAGGACTCTCATATCTGCGGTCTCTAGTCTTTGGTCAAGTGTTTTACTTCTGACCCAGCTCTCAGATCCATAAGTTAAAATTGGTTTGAACACAGTCTTGTATACAGCTAATTTAGTGTTCCGACTAATTTCTTTCTTATTCCATATGAATTTATTCAATTGACTTCCCACGATACCAGCTTTGCTGATTCTGTTGTCTATTTCTATATTTAGTTTACCATCTTCAGTAAAAATTGTGCCTAAGTAGCTGAAATGTTTTACTTGTTCCACAGGTTCTCCATTCACAACACAGTTGACATTTTCAATGATTCTGCCTATTTTCATTGTCTTTGTCTTTTTATTGCTGACCTTCATACCATATCTATTACAACAGCTATTCAATTTAGTCAGAGAATCTTGCAGACTTGTAGCGGATTTATTTAGAAGTATAACATCATCCGCATAAAGCAAAGAGCTGACATTAACATCTCCAATTTTGATATCAGGTTGAATACCACATTCCTTCATAATGTGATCCATATAGATAATGAATAACAGAGGGGATAATGTACATCCTTGTCTCACACCAGATTTAACATTAAACCATCTTCCTGTACTTCCTTCAATTCTAACTGCTGACTTGCAACTCAAATAAAGACTAAGTATTGCTTGATATAATGCCCCATTGACACCATATAACTGCAGCGTATTGAATAGCTTCTCTCTTGGCACCTTGTCATATGCCTTTTCCAAATCGACAAAACTTAAATACAGATCTTTGTTATATTCCCATGCTTTCTCGACTATTTGTCGTAAAGTGAAGATCTGATCCTGACAGCCTCTATTTGGCCTGAATCCAGCTTGTTCTTCACCAAGCTTTTCTTCCACAATTTTTCTCAACCGTTTCTCAAGTATACTTGCATAGATCTTGCCAGGAACACTCAGTAGGGAAATACCTCTGTAATTCTCACATTCAGTTTTATTTCCCTTTTTATATATGGGTACTATGAGAGCTCTACTCCAATCATCGGGAATTCGTCCCTCTGTCCAGGCTTTCTGAACTATGCAGTGCAGCCACTGTAAGACTCTTATACCACCATACTTCAGCATTTCTGGTCGAATATCATCTACTCCTGCTGCCATTCCACATTTCAAGCCTTTGATGGCTTTTTCTACTTCAAGTATGGATATGTATTCCTGACTGCATGCCTGGTCAGTGTTTTTTACCACTGTGCTGTCAACACTGCTTGTTTCATTTAGCAGTTTTTCAAAGTAATTACTCCATACTTCAAGGATATCTTTTTCTCCTGTTTTCATTTCACCTTTATCATCTCTAATTCCTTTTACAGCACTCTTTCCTCCATTCCTAAGCTTCTTCAACAACCTCCAGAATATTTTGCCACCTTCTAGATATTTATTTTCTATATTCTTGCCAAAGTCCTCCCATGACTTTTGTTTAGCTAGTTTTACACACTGTTTAGCTTTCTTACATTTGTCTCTGTATTCTGTAAGAGTAAAAGCTGACTTATTTGCCAGGAACTTTTGATATGCTTTCTTCTTTTCCTTCACTGCCTCTTTGACTTCCTGTGTCCACCAGGGAGTTCTAATTTTTTTATCCTTGCACACAACCTCACCACATGCCTCTCTGGCAGAATCAATCAATGTTTCCTTCAGAGTTTGCCACTGAATCTCCAAGGTTTGATTCCTGTTCTCAAACTCTTTCATTTTCTTTTCAATAATATTTCTGTATTTTAGTCTACAGTTCACATCTGAGAGCTGATCAACTATTCGCTTTAAAACTTTCTTACATGTTATTCTTTTCAATATGAAATTCAATTTTATCCTGCTCAAGACTAAATAGTGATCACTTCCAATTTCAAATCCTCTGTACACTCTGGTGTCCTGCACCAGGGAGAAAACATCACTATCAACAATAACATAGTCAATGAGACTTTTCTTATTCCTAGCCTCTTCTCTCCATGTGAATTTGTGCACATTTTTATGTTGGAACATGGTGTTAGTAATAACCAGTCCATGTCCTGAGCAGAAATCCAACAGATATTTGCCATTATTATTAGCTTTGCTCTTTTCTCCAAATTTTCCCAAAATATTTTTGTATGTCTCACAATCATTTCCTACTCTACTATTTAGATCCCCAACAAGGACCAACTTTTCCTTTTTCATTGTGTCAGTTGCTTTTTCTAAAGCCTCAAAAAATTCCTCCACTTCTACCTTAGTAGAACCTTCTGTGGGACCATAGGCACAAATAAGTCTCATTGTCCAGTTCCCCATTCTCATATTTGCCCACATTACTCTACTTGAGACTGACTGCCATTCAAGAAGATTAGCCTCGTATTTTGTGTTGAATACTATGGCTACTCCTTCTTTTCCTTGATTGTCATTGCCTGAATATAACATTTTGTATTTATTGCTCAGAAAGATCTCACCAGTTTTGGTCTTTTTTGTTTCAGTCACCCCTATTATGTCGATCTGGTACTTATCTAATTCCTCAGCTAGCTCCATTTCTTTGCCATTCAGGCTTCTTACGTTGATAGTACCGATCTTTAACTCTGGTGATGTTGAGTTGGGGTTTGTTTTCAGATTTGTTCCAGTAGCTGACTTTTCGCTGTTCACCCTGGTTCCCTGGCGAAAACAACGGGGGCCTTGTTTAACCGGGCGACGCCCCAGCCGGCATGAAATTTTGTCATGTTGTACCATCATTTTTTATTTTGGTTTAACCAATAAGAATACAATTTGGTCGGCTAAATCCCAAATTGCCAGCCCATCCTCGTTCGTTCAGTATCAAAGTAGATACCCAACAGGGTGCACCACGAGAAGGTGAGGATTGGACATTAGGTCAGAAGCCCTGGTCGGTTCTCCGCATTCCTTTAAAGGCTATGTGGAGGTCTCCTCTCAGTTATACAGCTTTGACCCTTAATATTATTATTATTAGTATAATTATATTATTATATTATATTATATTATTATTATATTATTATAATATTAGTATTATTATTATTAATAATAATAATATGTATTCTTATTAACTTGTGCAAACCAACCTTATATGCTAGTACAAAATATTTAAGAGTTTTTGCCATGTTGTTTCCTAAGATATCCAATGAAATAGCACTCTGACATGAATTATGGCTATAGCCATAATTCATGTCAGAGTGCTATCTAAATCTAAATGCTGATGTGCTATAGCAAAGACTATAGCACATCAGCATTTAGATTTAAATTCACAGTTGTGATTTTGAATCCCACCTGAAGCTTGAAGTTGGTTTCAAACTCGCCACAGTGAATAACTGCTTACTAAAGGCCTGAAGTGGCTTGAAAGAGTTCCATGTTTAGTCTCTCCCTCTCTCAAGCAGAATTTCTAAATTATCCAACCCTTATTAATCCACCCAGATACTAATCAGACAAGTTTACATCCTTTTGCAGGTTTGATCATATAAAGATTTCTGTCTAGAGTCTCAGTGTTAAAAGCCCTTCAGATATTTGTGTGAACAAAAGTCAAACCTCTCAACATTATCATTAATAATCTATACTTTAAGATATTAATGATGTCAATAACAGTAAGTGTTACTACAATCTTAAACATAATTGAATTAATGTAATGATTTAGACTATATTCATTAAACAAAAATTAAATGGGAAGTTCACTATAATTTTTAGGATGTAACAGGCAAACATTTAAATCAGAACTATAACAAAATTACGTAGGATGTTTTTGTTAAGAGGGAAGGATTATAATTCATTTTAAAGATTGAAGTGTTTATTTAGAATTATTCAGGAGGGGAGGGGAGGGGGGAAGAGGGAATGCTTTAAAAAAAAACAACTAATATGTCACTGCTGATGCTATAGGTATTGCAACCTTTTCTGTGTAGATCACCTAACATAAAATAAATGGGAGTAATATTTATGATTGTTAGCATGGATTTCCTAAGGATTCAAGTGATTTGATTACGCTTTATTATAAAAAGAGTGGCTGATAGGAACAAACACATACTGAAATTTTTTCTGGATATGTTAAAGCAACAAGTGCCACACAATGCTGCAACATATGAGTTTAGATAAGTGAACTCAACATACGAGTTCATGTCTAGTGGATTGGAATGAAAATTGGCTATCTGACAGACATCAAAGTGCCATACAGAACCATATTGGGGTGAAACTAGGTTAGTGTGGTTTTCACATCTGGGACCATTAATATTTAATCTCTATGTCAATGATACTTCAACTGGACTGCAGATGGATATTCAATTGCTTGCAAATGAAGCTAGAGGGGATTATTAGTAATAGTTTTGATGTGGCTATTTAGGAGGATCTGAATAAGCTGGAGAGGTAAGCTGTATATAAGTTTGACAGGATATCACATGGAACTCTAATCAGTAAACTGGAGCAGATGGGGGATGGATATAGGGTTGATGAGATGGATAGGAGGGTGGTTGATGGAGAGATACCAGAGAGTGGTTTATTCAGGAGTTGAGTCCAAAAGACAGCTTGTGACTAGTGGTGTGCCGCACGGCTCTGTTCTTGGACCACTACTTTTCAATTTGTTCATCAATGATATAGGAAAGGATCTGAGCGGAAGTGTTTACTTGTTTGCTGATGATGCAAAGTTGGGTAGAGCAATTGTGAGTGCACAGGATGTCAAAATTTTGCAGGATGATTTGGATAGTTTGGAGGACTGGACTAGGGAAAATGGATGTCAATTTAATGTGGCAAAGTGTAAGGTTATGCATTTTGGGGTGAAAAGATTAGCAGCAGTATATCACACTGGTGGAACCATACTCCAGGAGATTGATGAGGCCAGGGATTTGGGAGTGTTGGTGGATAGGGAATTGAAGTTTAGGGGGGGCACATTGCAAAAGTGGCTAAATCAGCCCATCAAATCACTTGGCTTCTGAAAAATACTTTAACAAGCAGAGACAAACAAGTTATTGTTCCTCTGTATCGAGCCTTGATAAGACCACATCTAGACTACTGTGCCCAAATATGGGCACCAGGGTTTCTTCTTGATGGGGAGGAGGTAGAGAGGATCCAGAGACAAGTGAAAGATGATAGCAGGAATGAACCTTATGAGAACAGGTTGAAGATTTGTGGGTTGCAAAATTGGTCGATAGGCAGAAAAGGGATGATATGACTGAGACATTCAAATTACTGTAGGGTTTCTATAAGATTAATCCAGAAGATATTTTTGAGAATAGGTCTGGTGGTGGGAGGACTAGGGGCCATACATGGAAGCTGGGCGAGAATGTGGTTAGCAAGGGTATTAGAGCTAGGTGTTTTACTTGGAATAAGCTACCAGAGTCTGTTGTGGGTGCTATGACCGTGAATGAGTTCAAGGCGAGGTATGATAGATACTGTGTGAATGTCGAATAGTTGTTCTTGACATGATGTTAGGGCCTCCCTCGATGAGTCTGTCGACTCCTTGGAGTTGCCGGAATAATAATAATTGCTATTGATTGATTGATTGCTAAAATATTTATACATACAATAAACATTTTGTGTGACATTGCATCTTATAATTTTACAGAGTTCAGTACTAAGTGCTGCAATTCCTACATTGGATTTTAATTAAAATTTTTAGTAATACTTTTTTGCCCTTATATTATGTATTTACAACACATGTTCTTCTAATATTAACAATGAAGATTATACAGAATTTTTTGTATAATTTTTTTATCTTATTTTTATTTTATTTTATTTCTTTTAAGTTTGAGAAAGAATGATTATACATACAAATTTCTGCATTTGCTTATGACTACTTGTAGATGAGTGAGGCAAGTTAATCCCATCTACTTCGAAGCTTGGGTTAGCTTTTATGAAGAGAGTGGGATTTAGCCTTCACTATTTGTGTTGTTGCTACTGTTTATGTATGGGATGTAGGCATTGGATGCTAGTGATTTGTGATGTGTATATTAGTGTTAATGGTTTCTTAACTTTGTTGGTATATTTTCCAGAGTTCGTTTTTTAATGTTCTGTAGTTATCTACGTGTTTTAACTTTCTTGGTAGGTTGTTGAGTTGCATGGGTATCTGATGTGATCTCACAAAAGAACCGTATGAGTTGTTGAAGGGTGTGGGGATGTAGAGAGTTGTTGTAGGTCGTGTTATACGATATGTGTCTCTGTTGTTTCGATAGATGATGTTGAAGTAATTCATTGTTAATGTCATGTAGTGTTTCAGGTTTTTAATGCTCAGAATTCTGTGTATCGCCATGTGCTTGTCGGATATTGGTTGTTGTGTGTAAGATGTCCAGATCACTGTTGACACGATTTTCTTGTGTAGTGCTTCTAATTTTGTTAGGTGGCTGTTTGATGTATTTGTATAGACTGTTATTCCGTATCTGAGTAGGGATTCGCAGATACCATGATATAGGAGTTTTTTTATGTTGGGTGGAATAATGTCTTTAACTTGGAAGAGTTTTGCTGCGATGATCCGGAGTTTGGTGTGTAGGTATTCTATATGTTTTGTCCATTTAAGGTGGGATAATAGACCGAGGTATTTTGCGTGTGTTACAGGTTTGATTTCGGAACATTGGCAGGTATTTTTGTTGTTAATGCAGCGGTATGTGTGACAATGTATCGATAGTGATGCGGGGCGTATGATTCTTGGGTTCTGTATTATCAACATCTGTGTTTTGGTGTGGTTGATTAGAATTGCGTTTTGGTGGAAGTATGTTGTGATTTGCAGAGAGCTGTGTTAATGTCTGTGTGGATTGCTAGTAGCGCAGTGTCATCTGCGTATTGAAATATTTGACTTCTTATGGATATGTTATGAACATCGTTAATGTATATGTTGAATAGAGTGGGTGATAATATGGCACCTTGAGGTACAGCGTGTTTTACTTGTATACTCCGACTGTGACATGTACCTATTTTTGTTACTTGTGTTCTGTTTGAGAGATAGTTCTTGAACCATGTATGCAGTGTTCCTCTTATACCTATTGAGTATAGTTTGGTGAGTAGTATGTCATGTTCAAGTGTGTCAAATGCTTTGGTTAGGTCCAGCAGTATAAGGACGGTGTACTTGTTTTTGTCGAGAGCTTTGTTTATTGTGTCGGTGATGTCTTCTAATAAAGTAATGGTGCTTTTTGTTTTCTGAAAGCCGTATTGGTTTTGTGAGATGATGTTGTACTTCTGTAAATAGTTCTGTAGTCTGGTGCGTGTTATTTTTTCTATATATATATATAATAATAATAATAATAATAATAGATGTTAGTTTAGTGCAGGGTTTCTCAAACTTTTTCTACGATGGAACACTTCACAAATCCTGGAATTTTCATGAAACACCTTGGTTATTTTGTAATGTATTAATTAATAATTAATTGGTAATTTAGCAGATTTTTATTATTAATTAATAATTGATAATTATTTATTAATTAACTAAACATCAATTAAAGTTTAATTTAATTGATGTTTTAATTAATTTAATTTATTTAATTAAAGCAGCAATAAACCATCATTAAATTAATTTGTGCTGATTTTCATTGACATATCCTATTCTGATTACCAAATATATTTATAATATTATTATAAGTACTTACGAGTGAATGCAGACTTTTCTCCTGTGTGCTGGTAGTTTTCCACTTCTTTTGTACATCCTGGAGATCTTTGTAGGCTTGAGATGGATGACTCACTATCTGTTCCGTCACAAACACCTTCAATAAGAGATTTCTTAATACCAAAATTAAACAAAGTGCCTTGTCTCTTATTTATATTAGAATTTAAATCTGTATTCCTATTACTTTTAAAAAATCACGGCACTCCGGTTTCAAAACAAGCACTTGCACACTGCAATACGAACTTGAGAAGAAAGTATTCAGTATTACTAGATCTGAGAACTAGATACAAGACTACCTTGATCTTCAATTTCAGTGGAAAAATTTTCATTATACTTCCTTGCTGATTGGTCACTGACATTTGCAACACAGATGTTATTTCATTCAGTTTTGAGAACTCGCCGCCCATTGTTATACTCGGCTTGAAAGCAATTTTAAGGATCGGTCATAAACAACGGAATTCTCTTTCCCGATTGTTGAAAGATTTCGATGTGTGAAAATTAATGATAATTCATGAATATTTCCATGTTTAAAAATATGCCGCTTGGTCACTGACATTTGCTACACAGATGTCATTTCCTTCAGTTTTGAGAACAGAGGATATGCCACCATTGTTATAATCTGCTTGCAGGCTACCGGTCATGTAGTTTATGACCGATAGCCTGCAAATACCGCTGTTTATGACCGGTCATAAACAGCAGTATTCCCTTTCCCAAATGTTGAAAGGTTTCGACATGTGAAAATTAACGATACAAAGATGTTATTAGCGTTCTGGGTCTGAGCTTTTCGACATATTCAGGAATATTATTCTCCTCAGAATATTTCTACTATAAAATATTTATTCATGAAAAATGCTTATAAAACTAAAATGACAAATTCCAGAGCTTCTCACGGAACACCTATTCACCTTCCACAGAACAGTTTCAGAAACCCTGGTTTAGTGTATGGTTTTGAAATCTGAGATCAAAGGATATTCAACTCATTAAATTCTCCTGGAAGAGCATGGGATTGTGAGGATAATGAAAGACAGAAATGTGAAGTTCAGGAGCATACTGCAATGCTCCAATACTGGAAGGTTGATAAGTAGCAGAGAAAAGATGTTAGCTCCAATGTATAAAACAATCATCAAACATCCAGATTATTGTGCTCAGATTTAATAGGTTGAACAAATTTCAGAGGGGTATGTGGGAGTGTGTATTTCGTAAAACTGCATGTTTTAGGAAATATTTACAAAAGGGGGGGTTGTCATTTCAGAGAACAGAGAAAAGGGGTGAACAATAAAAAAAAAAGAAAATTTTTATCTGTGTTTGATATTGAAATGTGAATAAGCAGCTGGAACATGGATGAACTTCCTAAGAGGGTGGCAAGAGTGTAGACTGTTCTACAATGTGGACATAAAAAAAAATAGGAAAATTAATGGTTTCAATTCTGCTGAACCATTTCATTTTTAATGAACAGCTTTGGATGCTGTTCATTAAAAAAAAAATTACTAAAACAAAGAGCCAAAAGGCTTCACTTCAGCGATGCAAAATTATATAAATTAAGTGGATATTAAATCCAACATTATTTCAAAGCCGAATACAGAAACTAGAAAAGTTTCGTGCGAAAATTTACCAGAGAGCTTGCAGGAATACACTCACCACCATACTACGAGTTGTCCTAGCCAAACCTTATAGGAGACACGAACACTCGAGACAGTGAGAGGTCGCTTACGGAAAATACACATCTCCGATGCATTGAGCTTGAAACAGCTGTCTGACCAGTGAAACCTTATCAAAATGGACCAATAGGAGGCGATTATATGGGCGCTTTGAGTGTTCGTGTCTCATAAGGTTCAGATAGGGCAACTTGTAGTATGGCGGTGAGTGTATTCCTGCAAGCTCGCTGGTCAATTTTCACACAAAACTTTTATAGTTTCTGTATTCGGCTTTGAAATGATGTTG
Organism: Typopeltis vanoorti; assembly: GCF_054136105.1. Classification (NCBI taxonomy): domain Eukaryota; kingdom Metazoa; phylum Arthropoda; class Arachnida; order Uropygi; family Thelyphonidae; genus Typopeltis; species Typopeltis vanoorti. The sequence continues at coordinate 73,705,609 of NC_143557.1, read as the reverse complement.
GATTTAATATTCACTTAATTTATATAAAAAAAAAAAAATTAATTAAAAAAAATAGAGAAGTCCATGAAGGCTTGTTTTTTGGATTTATGGCTGAACAACTAAAGCTATGAAGTCAATAAATTGCATGTGTTCTTCTGGTAGTTGTGCCTGTTTTGTGAGATGAAAAACCCAAGCTTCCAGGAGGATAAACCTTGTCATCTCCATATGAGACTGGTTAAGTCCATGCAGGCAATAATAGGATAAGCAAGAAAGTATGAACCAACATACGAAGTATGTTAAAGAATATTATATTGCATGCATTGCTCATCTTTCAGAAAAATCTGGCAGTGATCTGTAAGGCGATGTGTTTTTTTCTGATGACATTACTCATAAAACAGGTAATGGTTTTACTCTCTATATAATTATCTCTGTTATAGTATTCCAAACTGCAGTTTTTGGCTTGGCATCATTAATCAATCAAATCATTTGGAACTGAATAAAAGTCTCGTCATTTTCTTCAATTATGATCAGCTTAAAGCATGAACAGCAATGTTTATAATAATGCTTAACAGTATAAGCAACACTAAAAGGGAAAAAATACATCCATCAAACTCACTAATATTTTGCTAGTTTTCTATCCAGCATCATCAGAGCATAATGATAACTGTGACAGGTACAGACACCTAAACTACGTAATTGTAGAAATGATTTAAATTGCAACTGACACCTAATGTCTTTAAATGGTGCCCTACATGGATTGGATAACTTTTAATTTAGATATTCATATTTATGAATTTAGGGACACAAAACACAAGTGTTGAAATGATTATTTTATTGAAATTAAAATCTTAGTATAACAATCTGAACTGTACAAATCCAGAAAAATCTTAGTACATGAGGACTTTAGCAGAGTTTATTGTAGTTTTTTTTATTTATTTATTTTATTTATTAATTATTTTTTAAAAAAATATTTTATTTTTATTTTATTTTATCTTATTTAATTATCACTAAAGGTCAGGCTAAGAAACAGATTAATTAACATTGTGTAGATTTAATTTACCTTTATAGAGTGCAAGAGCATGTAGCTTGGTTCCCTATACACATGTATCCTGATGATGACCTCAATATAGGGGTCGAAACATCAAGTGTTATTTTATTAATAATTAGTAAAATAATCATTTCAACACGTGTTTTGTGTCGTTAAATTCATAAATATGAATGCTGATCACCTTGTAACCTTAAAAGAAAGAGTTTAATTTAGATATGATAGTCACCCAGATCTTTGGGAAATTAATGCAACCATAATTGTTGAGGTTGGGCGAGTGCTTCATAGCTGATGCTGATTCTAAGAATAGCCTCCCAGATCTGTAATGTCTTCTATGTAAAGATGTTTTTTCCCCATCTGATCCTATGTGAAGGAGTATCTAGAACATGGTCTGCCATTTCCAACTTACCATATAGGTGATCTTGGATGTAATTGTTCAAAGTGGATGTCAACTGATATACCAGTCTGTCCAAATTAGGCTGAACTGCAAGGAGAAGGAATGGTAAACAATCCAGGATGTTCAAGAGGATTTAGTCAATCTTTAGGAGAATATATATGATCATATATATTCTGATCATATATATATGTGTGGAGATCATATTTCCAGAGAGCTTTGGTTATCTTTTCTGATGTACCCTTAATATATGGGATGTGAATGGTTTTGCTATGATCCTGTGTGTTGGGTGTAGGAAGGATTGGGGAAGGGATGCATATAATATTTTATCTATTTTATATGGGCTGTAGCCATTGGCAAGGGTGCTGTGAAGGTCTCTGAGCTCAGTTTCAAGGGCTCTGTCATTTGAACAAATAGCTCTGGCTCTGTGAGTAGGTGTTTTGATGATGCCATGCTGTTGGGAAAGGTAGTGGTGTACTGTTTTCTTTAGATGGAAAAGGATAATAAGCCATTGGGAAGTTGTGTCACTAGTGTATCTAAAAAGGTGAGACTATTATAACTTTATTTTTCCATGGTGAAGTTTATTTTAGGATGCTGGCTGCTAAGATGCACCAAAAATGTATCTATTGTGTCTGGACCATGAGGCCAAACAGCAAACAACATCAACATAGCCAAGCTGTTGATTTTTAGTGTGGCTGCGATGAGTGTTGGTTTTCAAAATGCTCCATACAGAAGTTTGCTGGAATGGGGGGGGGGGGGAATCTACAGCAGTCCCATCTAGCTGTTTGTATATTTTTCTTTCTATACAAAATAACCTGCATATATGGTGAATCTGAATAATTCAATTATCTCAGAGTGAAAAAGTGGCTTAATAAGATTAAAGGTCTCTGTCAAAGATACATTAGTGAAAAGTGAGTGATATAAAAACTGACCATGAAGCCAGAATCTGTTAGAGTTTGATTTTTTTTTATTATTATTAATGGTTTAAAGTGCAAAGAGTTTTTTAATAAATGAAGGAGGGGATGCCTGTAATGGAGGAAAGTGATTTCAATAAATGTTTAGCGAGATTGTTGGTGAGGCTGTCCACACTACTACTGGATAAAGGAGGGGGGGGGGGTCAGATTTGTAAATTAAACACACCGTATCACAGTAAAAACCATTCTCCCATATGTTAGAGTACATCAGAAAAAGTAGCCAAAGCTCTCAGCAAATATAATCTCCATACTACTTTCATTCAACATTCTCCTAAAGATAAACTACATCCACCTGAACATCCTGGAGTGTATAAAGTTCCTCGTGCCTGCAGTTTAGCCTACTTTGGGCAGATTGGTATATCAGTTAACATCTGCCTTGAAGAATTACATCCAAGATCACCTGTACAGCAAGTCAAGACTGGCAGGACCAGGCTCTAGATCAGGGATTCCCAACCTTTTTGTTTTCTAGAGCACATTCTAAAATACCGATAGGGCAACGGGCACCATCTATTTTTTTCAAGCAAATTTTTTGAATTCTTTTGTTAAATGAATACATACAAAGTTTACATTATAATCAAATGTTTTATTACTTAAAAGTTTACATTATATGAAAATTTAAATATATATATGTAAGTTAGTGTGATCTTTGGCATTGCATTTCATTGGCCAGTGCTTCATAATTAGGAGAATATGATGATATTCCAGTTCTTAAACTGGAATGAACAACTTCGAATGAGCATCTACTTTACATTGTATGCGTTTAATACTCATCATGTGTCATTAACGCATGCGTCATATAGCATGTCATGAATTGTTGCGTGATTATTTCAAACTATACAGCACACGGTTGAACAGCGGCAGGCACACAAATTGGTCGACGGGTGCCATGGTGCCCACGGGCATAGGGTTGGGAACCCCTGCCCTAGATACTCCTTCACATAGGATCAGATGGGAAGAAAGCATCTTTATGCAGAAGTTATTACAGTCTGAGAGGCTATTCATAGAATCAGCATCAGCTATGAAGCACTCTCCAAACCTCAACAAGTAATTTACCAAAGATCTGGAAGACTATCATTTTAAGCCCTAATAGCTGGACTTCTCTAAATTAACTTTGTAGTTATCCAACCCACAGACAGCACCATGCAAGGCCATTAGGTGTCAGTTACAACTTAAATTGTTTCTACAATTACTTAGTTTAATGTTGTGTGCCTGTTGCAATTATCATTGTCCTCTGATGATGCTGGATAGAAAAACCAGCAAAATATTAGTTTAATAAATGCATTTTCCCCCCTCTTAGTGTTGTTTATATCATTAAGCATTATTATGAATAATGAATGACACTCAAGTATTTTCACTTGTAAGATGCTCATTAAAGAATCGTTATTATGAGAAGTCCTTAATTATCAAGATACATTAAAAATCAATTTGCTGACCAGATCATTAAGTGTACGGTTAGGGTGAATTCTGGTACACCAATTCCTTCAAGGGTTTGTTTACTTCAAGATCTGGTAATTGTGATTACTGTATTATATAAGAATATCACAAGAGGCCCACATTAACTGTTATTTACACAATATCATATCTCTAATTGAACTCATCCACTGATAAAGCATGCATGACCAACCACCTACATCAATCTCCACTCACCAAGTAAATCACCTAGTCTTTGCCCTTGTTAACTACACTCTTATAACTTCCATGAATGGTCCTGGAAGTTGTAAGACCTTGTTTTCTTCCTTACTGTCACTCACCACAATTTTTTTTTAATGCATTAATCATATAAAATCTCTTTGGTAACATATGTTTCTATCATATCCCCTCATTTCTTCCAATCAACTAAACTTAACTGGGAGCTATAAAGACCAGTTTCCATTTCTTTCACTCATCTCTAAATTCTCTCAAACATTTCTACAACTCAAGAAGTCCAGGTGACCAAATTTGCATATTGCAATCAGATGTGGCCATATCAAAGGCTTAAAAAGAGAGAGTTACTAACTTCCATATTTCTACTTCATTCTACACACACATACTGTGTATTCTTCAACATCCAAGTGATCCTTAGCACTATATTATTCATTTCTATAATGAATTCATTTCTAACCTTACACTATGCCAAATTAAACCTGCAAACTTCATTATCCTTCGCCCACACATTAACTTGACATGGATGTGGTGATAGCACGTGCAGGATGATTCAAATCACCTTTATTAACTATTGCCCTACTAAGTTTTCAATCATTAGTATGCAAATTAAATGGCAATGGCCATGTACAAAGCAGTGTGACATACCACTGATTATCTGTCTTCTCTGAGATTCTACTTCACCATATACTCTCTTTGTCCATCTATCACTCATTCTTCTTATCAGTTTCAATAGCCAACTGGATATGTACAAAGCCTTGTGACACATCACTGATCACCTGTCTTGTATGGGATTCTACTTCACTATATACTCTCTTTGTCCATCCATCACTTATTCTTCTTATCCATTTAATAGCTTCTATCCATTATCATCTGCTACAGTTCACATAAAACTGTGCAGTATTCTATCAAATACCTATGCAAATTAAGCAGTGTCATAGTGTAGCTATTTCCTTTATCCACTTAGCTGTTATTTTATTACAAAAAAAAAGTTAGTAAATTACTAAGAACAAAACCAAGCCTTCACAAAGTCATACTTTCCCCAATAGAATACCATAACTCTATTTACCCATTGTGCAGATGAAGAATGTTTCAAATACCTTAACCGATACTGCTGAGATACCAATCCATCTGTATTTTGCTATCTCTGTGTTAGAGACATGTTTATATAATGGAACTATGTTGCCCACATTCCACCCACTTTGGATCCTACCAGAAATGAAAGCTAATAAACAACCTTAACCTGGCACTGCCAATTCTCTTGCGTTCTCTTACAAGATAGGAATTATTGCTAATTTGTTCACATTTCTGCAAATGGCATATAACACAGTTATAGCAACCCCTCCCACCGGTTTTACCTTATTAAAATGAAATTTATTTAACATTTCAAACACCTGCAAATCATCAACTTCATTCTCTATAATCTTTTCCTTGCATCCGATTAGGGCCGGTTTTATCATTAGACAAACCTAGGCAATCGCCTAGGGGGCACTAAGATTTCAGGGCGCCATATTTTGCTACATAGTTTGGGGAAAAATTACAAACTTCGAAAAAAATTTAGTAAAACCTTGATTTAAAGAAATAAGTCAAGCGTCCTGGTGCTCGCTGATGATCCTACACTGTTTTCGCCTTTCTCTATTTCTTCCACTCCCCTGCTCTTTGTATACTTAACCTCAAGTGCAGATTTTTCCTCCTTATGGCATGTCTCCCAAGATGAGCGGGGAAGTTCCGGGGGTATCCCTCAAACTAACAATCAGTGGTAGCGACTAACCGACTGTTCTTATCTTCATTCCCTATAGACTTAATTCTGTTGATTTTTAGATTAAGCTATGTTTTTGCAAGCTCTCTGAGGTCTGAGAGAACTGGGAATTACGTCATTCATTTTCTCACAGAATCGTCTTGTTAATTCAGTTCAATTTATTCTAAATCAGTATACTGATTAATAGAGCAGATTATAGATGAATTAATTCAAAACTTTGCCAAAGAAAAAGCCCGAAAGATTAATTTTTCATAATTTTTGTATTTAAGATGTAATAATTTTCTTGCTATACAGATATTAGGAGTAATCATATTATTATTATTATTATTATTCAGCTCTCCATGGAGTCAAAAGACTCATCATGGGAGGTCCTCCCCTAAGAAACACAAAGTCTATAATACCACTCCTTAAACTCATTGACCGTTCTCGCTTTCACCACTCCATCAGGCAATGCATTCCACGGTTCAACCACCCTCCATGCAAAGAAACCACTCCTCACCCTCTTGCTCACAATTTCCTTTCGTAACTTCCAGGGATGGCCTCTTGTCATCACTTCCTTCCACTGTTCAACCAAGCGAAAGAACTCCCCAGTGTCAACCCTGTAACCACCTCTCAACAGTTTAAAAGTCTCAATCATATCACCTCTCCTTCTATCCACCAAACTCTGCAGTCCACATTCCCTCAGCCGAACCTCATCACCAAAATTGTACAGTCCTGAAACCATCTTTGTATATAAATATACATATATGTATACAAATGTATTGGTTTTGATTAATAAAAATTTTTAATGTTCATAATGATATTATTTTTATAAATATCCACATGTGTAGGTGTACGTGTGCTTGTGTGAGTATGACAAAATATATAGAGAGAGACAAAGTATTGGGGTGCCTAAATTTTCTTTGCCTAGGGGCATCAGGTACTCTCGGATCGGCCCTGCATCCGATGTAATATCTCTCTATATATCATGGGCAATACGTTTTCCATTATTTAACAAGAATTGCTCTGCTCTTACATACTCTCAGAAATAGTATAAAACAGGCAATTGTTTTAAAAATACGTCATAGTCAACAGGTCACGCATAAAGCATATCCGAAATCGCAAGTACATGGGATGTACAGATCGGCACAAAGGGAGAAAAGGATGAAAGGGGGGAAAATTATTTATTTTATTTTATTTTTGTGCGTCACATCTTTTTTTTTTTGCATCACACACCAAACAAAACTATCAGGCACACGCATAACTGATATCTGCCAACGTCGCAACCTCAGGTAAACTAATGTTAAATACTTGAAAGATCAAATATTTGTTGGAAATCATACTGTGTATATGGTTATGAAAAAATATATGTTTTATCAAGGGATTTGACAAACACATGGTGAATGGGATGATCAAAACGTGTTCACTGGAAATAAAATCCCATACCCAAACAAAGCATTTAAAAACGGAATATGTTTTCGTTTACATCTGATGTACATATATGTAATTATTTTTATGCAGTTTAGTTAAATCAATTCCAACACCTTATATTTCCACTTCTCATTTCCTCTCACACGATAATTAAAAAAAAAAAAATGGCTAGTATAGTATATGACAAGGACAGGTTTAGCACCCACCTGATAAACCAGTACCCAAGCGTTCCTACTGTCAATATCTAGGAACTCTTCTTCCATGATTGTATTTATTTTATGTACTCCTCATTATAAACAGCCATTGACGACTCTTAAACTACAATAAGACTTGTATACGTGTAGCTTTTGTTTACTTCTGCTCAAGGAGGCATGAAAGCACCCTTTCTTTACGCATTGTCCTCTCTAAAGTCAACGGAAGTGTCACGTAACGCCATCTTGTGTTAATGTAGGTAAGCAATACCATTCAAACAAGTACATCAGGCACTTGTATACAAAGTGCCACACTGCGGAGAGTTAATTGGTTTGTGCATTTAAAAATATTTTTAGCAGAAAACTCAACTCCCCATGATAGAAAGTACGTTAAATACGTCCAGATCAGTGAATCTCAGTTGCAGCCATGATGGCCATGTGCCGCTGCCGAGATATTTCGGTGTGGCCAGGAGAGCGGCTTCGCCTATTCCCTATAAAGAAATAATTAACCGATTTTTCTTTTGATTTTTGAAATTTCAAAATTAAATAATCATTTATATACAATAAAATATCATATGAACTTTTTTTTAAATAAAAAAAAAATACAGTATCAACGATATTCAACATGATTGTTCATCCAGAGTACCGGCATTTTAATAAACACTCTCTCTTTCTTTTAAGGTTACACGGTGATCAGCATTCATATTTCCAAATTTAGGGGACACAAAACACACGCATTGAAATGATTATTTTACTTATTATTATTAATAAAATAACACTTGACGTTTCGACCCCTGTATGAGGCCATCATCAGAAGGATATGTGTATATAGGAAACCAAGCAACATGCTCTTGCACTCTATAAGATAATTAAATCTACGCTGTTAATTAATCTTTTATTTAGCCTGACCTCTAGTGATAAAATAAAAAATAAAAAAATCAGCTAACGCCTTTTTATATCCGTATACGGGGAGTAGGTGAGGCCATTTAGCCCTATCTAACTTTTGGGGACTGAGTGGGCAGTTCAGTCTCCAAATAATAATAATAATAATAATTAATAAAAAAACTGCAATAAACTCTGCTAAAGTCCTCCTGTACTAAGATTCCTCTGGACTGTACAGTTCACATTGTTATACTGCATTTTCTTCTGGACTTGTACAATTCAAGTTGCTATTGAATGTTAAGGGAAAAAAAAAAACTTCACCAAGTCTTCTTGTATTGAGATTTTTCTTTGGCTTGTTCTAGTTCCTATAAAGGTTGCAAATAGGTTTTTCACATCCTTGGAATTGTTAGACCATCATTTTTGTTCAGATTTGGATTTTGTTTGAGCATTTCACATCCTTCTTTGAATTTCCACTCGAACCAGGTTTTGGTGTGGTGTAAGGACTTGATACCTTTCCAATCAATTCCGTGGTATGTTTGGAGTGCATGGTCAGAAAAGCAGCTTTTTGCAAAATGGAGGTATTTAATGTGTCATATGTGTTCATCCTTCCTAATTGGGATGGTTTGCACTGTTTCCCCTATGTATGGTAGGTTACATGTGTGTTGTATTTTGTAAATCTAGCCCACCCAGGGATTTAAAAAATACAATGTGCTTAAAAACTTTAAAGAATGGCTGTCAATTTAATGTGGAAAAATGTAAGGTTATGCATTTTGGAGTGAAAAGATTAGCAGCAGTATACTGCTGTATACTGTAACAGTAGCAGTAGTAGTAGTAGTAGTAACAGTAGCAGTATATAGTACCATACTCCAGGAGATTGACGAGGCCAGGGATTTGGGAGTATTGGGGGATAGGGAGTTGAAGTTCAGGGGGGGGGACATTGCAAAAGTGGCTAAATCAGCCCATCAAATCACTTGGTTACTGAAGAAAACTTCGACGAGCAGAGACAAGCAAGTTATTGTTTCTCTGTATCGAGCCTTGATAAGACCCCATCTTGACTACTGTGCCAAGATTCGGGTACCAGGCTCTTCTTGATGGGGGTAGTTGGAGAGGATCCAGAGTGACCAAATGATAGCAGGTCTATGGAATGAATCTTATGAGAATAGATTGAAGATTTGTGGGTTGCAGAAATTAGTTGATAGGCAGAAAAGGGGTGATATGATTGAGACATTCAAATTACTGAAGGGTTTCTATAAGATTAATTCAGAGGATATTTTTGAACAGGACTCGTGGTGGGAACATTAGGGGCTATCAATGGAAACTGAGCAAGAGTGTGGTTAGCAAAGGTTAACTAGGTTTTTTGCATGAAGTGTGGTGAATGAGTGGAATAGGTTGCCAAAGTCTGTTGTGGTTGCCATGACTGTGAATGAGTTCAAGGCGAAGTATGATAGATACTGTGTGAATGTTGAATAGTTGTTCTTGACATCATATTAGGGCATCTCTCGATGAGTCTAAGGACTCCTTGGTGTAATAATAATAATAATAATAATTATTATTATTATTTTAATGGCTAATATAACCTACTTTCGTTTAGGAGTGCCTCTTTTTTTTCATTGGCTCTTTACCCAAAAACTTAAGGCATTACTGAAGTGTTATAAAACTAATGTATGAAGAATAAAAACAGAGGAAAACTTTGGACATTCATTTTTTTGATGTTGTCTTTTGTCTCCTTATCCTGGCGATGTGTCTTCATCTGCTGTTAAACGAAAGGGAGTTAAGAAAGTGAGGGGTAAAGTAATGTGGGAGAATTATTTGAAAAAAACCCGTGTTTTTTATATGTATAATAATATTATTATTAAGGGTGGGTAGAGAGTGCTTGGGAGGTGGGGTGAGAGAAGGATCTGAAGACAGAAATAATTTTTTTGGGGGGGGGGAAGAGGAGAGATTTAAGGGAAAATGTCAGGGGTGGGAGCCGTTTCGACAGGTACCTTTTTCGGAATTTATAAATAAGAGCAGAGATGGGTCTATTTGTCTGCCCTTATTTTCCAAGCTGCAGAGAGAGAGACAGATCTCTTTAACGTTTTACAAACACGTGCGAATGTTAGATATCAGCAATTCGACGGTAATAGTAGTTGCAGGTTTGTAAGGAAAATTTATTTTGTGTGATGTTCACTCTGTGCTGCATGCGGCATTCGTCTTTGATAATAGCTTAAGTTAAATTATCAATGATTACCTTCACTCTCTCACAATCTGAAAAAGCGATTGGCGTTTTGGGGGTAATTTTTCTTGTTTGTGACGGTGTTGATTTTTTAATATCTTCATTAATCCCAGAAACTAAGGTTTATCATCCCTCATATAATCATTTCGCTCAAGTTTACATACAATTTACAGACAAAAATACTACTGGTGGTAGGCGATAGATGGCACGATGTGTTGATGGTAACAGTGTAGTTGTGTAAGTTGAAGGGTTAAGGAGGGAACGGAGAGTTGTGTTTAGTAGAGTAATGTGTACTCCCAGATGAGCCCTTAGATGCATTGGAGGTCTGCTAATAATACTAATAATAATGTTAAAGCCTTTTATTCCCATATAGAGGAGCAGGAAATGCCATTAGTCCTATTTGTCTTTAGCAGATTTCTATCTACCTTTAGGAGACTGGGGGGACAGGGTAAGTTCAATCTTCAGAGATAGCTGGCCCAAGACTATCAATATAAGCAGCATCCGATGAAGAGAAGACTGACGAGTATCACCATTTCATGATCCATAATCCTAACACAATATGTTATTGTCTGACATATCTTTGGTTCTTAGGATAATGGGATATAAAACCCGATTGTAGGAGTCACTTGTCCCTGCTAGAAATCAACTAACTCGGCAACCGGTCGAAAAAACGCTTATAAAAACTTTCTCTAGTGGGCAATTAGAATCAACCCTAGGTCATTCTTTAGGAACCAGAAAATGAAATTCCCCCTCCACTGAATCAGACAAGCCATGTAATAAAAAAAAATCAGCGAACGCCTTTTTGTTTCCATATAATACAGGCGAGGCCGTTTTTTTAGCCCTATCTAACTTTTGGAGACTGAGTGGGCAGTTCAATCTCCACTGGTAGCCAATCAGAGATACCTTGCCAAGGCTATCATTAATTATTTGGCACGCAGTGAAGGCGGCTAGTAAGTGCCGCAATCTGGTGGTTTCTAACCCTAACACAATATTTTTAATGTCTAAAAATAGTGTGGGTTCGACGGTCGATTTTCTTAAGTTTACGGGACCAAAATACCCGAGTTTCTAGGAGGAAAAACCCACTAGCCCGTTCCAGAGATCGACTAACTCTGGAACCGGTCGAGAAAAGGCTTAGAAAAAGTTCCTGTAGTCGGAGACTAGATTCGAACGCCTTTCATCGTGCGGTCAAGTACTGTAGAGTGAAAACGCCACTTCTACTGAGCTACACAGGCTCTTTGTAGTAGTCTGGCTGCTGGCCTGCCATGTAATAACAATAATAATAATAATAATAATAATAATAATAATAATCTGGAAACAGCATAACCCATTTGGTATACAAATGACCCCGCAAATGAAGATAGATACACTACTATTTGCAGATGATCAAATAGTATTAGCTACATCAGAAGATGACTTACAAAGATCATTAAAGTCATTAAATGATATCTCAAAGCAATATAATATGACAATATCCAAAGAAAAAACAAAAATAATGGCATTCAAAGGAGAAAACCTAATAAGAAGTAAAATAGTGATAGATAATAAAATACTAGAACAAGTAAACACTTTCAGATACTTGGGATGGATCTCATACGAAGAAGAAAAAGACACAGACACTAAAATATCAAACTTTGTCAAAGTAAATGGCATAATAAATAGTATATTTAAGCCATCCCTGGTACAAAAACACACTAGAATCAGACTATATAATGTCTTGTCAAACCAACTCTACTATACGGAAGCGAAACATGGACCATGAAAAGGAAAGATGAAAAACGAATTCAAACAGCAGAAATGAAGTTCCTCAGAAAAACAGCTGGATATACCAAGTGGGACCACAAAACAAATGAAGAAATCTTACAATCCCTAAAAATCAAACCAATTAATTACTACATAAGACAGTATAAACAAAAATGGCTAGAACATTTAAATCGAATGGACAACAGCAGACTACCAAAAATAGTATACAGATACAAAATAAGTGGGAAAAGAAGAATCGGAAGACCAAGAAAGAGATGGCATGAGACCGGAACAGGCCACATGGCCTATATTCCATGATAGGCAGAAGAAGAAGAAGAAGAAGATAATAATAATATAATAATAATAATAATGCTAACGGGATAAAGATACTGAAAAGCAGTTGAACAACTCAGATGGAAGACTTGGTCATAACCACAGAAATGATTCAAAGACATGCAAAGAAAATGAAGAACTAGGGTGAATGAGGAAAGGGTTATTTGCATAGATTTTGGCTCAAATATTTGCCCAGTAGCTATGCTCGACTGCCTCAACAATTTAACACCTATTGCACACATGCTCAATTGAAGAGCGAATGACAAACGAAAAGACAGTTTGTTTTTGAAAAACAGAGAAAAAGGAGCTATTCCAAGTAATTACTGCCCAACTTGCCTGTCAAGAACATATACGATACTCACTGGATACCTAGTAACTTCAATTAGTCAATATTTATCAGGACGCTAACTTCTGCCCATTGAAAAAAGGGGTTGCAGAAAATCCAGAGTAACAACAGACATTGTAAATTTATAAAATGATTTTGAAATATTCAAAAAATTCAAAATTCAAATTCAAAAATTCGATAAATTATATATGGCATAGTTTGCTTACCAGAAAGCATCCGACTATTTGACAGATAGATGAATTAGAAAATGTCTAGAAATTTTTGAAGTGTAGAGAAACAACAGAAAATTCCTAACAGCTGTCATGACCACATGGAAAACTCAATAGTTCATAAAGAAAATCTGGGTACTGTGAGTATCAAGAGAATAATTTTCAAAGGAAAATCACTATCACCTCTATTGTCCATCCTAGCACTGATTCCTCTGACATTAATTCCAAAGATAAGTAGTTTTGGATATTAAACATCAAAGCAAGCAGGAAAAATATCCCATATGTTATACATAAATTATATGAAGCTAGACGTAAAATTATCCAGAGAAATTGATTCACTGCTGAATACATTTCAAATCTTCAGTGAAGACATTTAAATGGAATTTGTACTTGAGAAATGCAACTCTCATAGTTTGAAGAAAAAATAGCAGTCAATATAGGAATCACATCTGCAGATGGAATAAAAAATTAAAACTTGCCACAGCACGAATTGTATGGATACCTACGAATTCTTGACATAGACGAGATTTTGAATTCAGAAGTAAAAAGAATACAACAGTCAACAGAAGCGGGTCAAATTCCAAACTAAATGGAGACAACGATTAGCAGCATTACATACATGTGCCATCCCTGTAATTAAATATATAGCAGGGATAACTCACAGCATAATTTTGGTGCGCTTCATCGTAAAACATGGAAACTATGGAGTAAGTCATGCTTTTGATCCACGCAGTAATGCAGATCGGTTATACAAGGGTGGTCTGAAAAGTTTTCGGCCTCGACCATAGATAGCAACACTATCAGCACGATTTTTTTTCTAAATAGATACATCTGTCATAAGCATCCATGTGAATTTGTAAGTCATTCTATCAAGTAGTTTGCGTTATACAGCTATCTGAAGCAAAATTGTTATTTGTATCCCTTGAAATGGATAAAATTGAGTACCGTGCAATTATAAAATTCATTGCAAAACAAGGTTTAACGCCAAAAGAAATTCATTCAAAGTTCATAAAAGTTTATGGGCACTCTTCTCCTTCGTTTTCGACAATTAAGAAATGGGCTGTCGAGTTTAAACGTGACCCTACCAGCCTTGAAGATGAATAACCAGGGAATATTATTCCGCTCGTTTAACAAGAGTAGCCTAAAAAATTCGTGAGAAAAGACGGTTTGCAGAAGAAAAAAATCATCTGTCATCAGGACAATGCACCTGCCCACAAAGGTCTTTTAGCAATGGGAAAATTAAGGGATCTGCACTATGAATTGTTGGAACATCCACCCTATTCCCCCAGATTTGGCTCCCTCTGACTTCTATCTCTTCCCAAAACTAAAACACTTCTTGCTGGTCAGCGTTTTGCAGATCTTATTGAGAACCACTACAGTGACCGGATAATGGCGCTAGAATAAAGGTACTAGTCTTAAGAGAGATTATGTTGAAAAATAAAAATAATTTTTAAATTATAAATTCGTTTTTTCATTGTTAGGCAGAGAACTTTTCAGACCACCCTCGTATATAGCCAGAAATGAGGACGTGAACTTTTACAAGTCAAGCAAACAGTAGAAGTTGATTACATGAAGGAAAACATAGAAAAAGTAGTAAATGTAGTAGGTTTAAAAAAGCAAAAAAAGAAAGAAATTTCCTCTATACCAAAAAGATCAAAAGGTTTAAAAAATAAAAGCACTGCATTGTCATATTTCAAAGAATTTGAAGGGAAAGTAGACACAGATTAACTTGACATTGACTTGAGTAGGGCAACTTCAAAAAATATAGGTTTGATACTTGCTGCTCAAAAATGAACACTAAAAACGAAGGCAATAAAGGAGAGAATTGCAAAGATCTGTAGCAATAGTAAATGCTGACCATGCACAGATAAAGAGAGACAGAAGACCATCTAATTACTTCTTCTAGCAGGATTGCCCAGAGACTACAGAGGCATTATTGGGTTGCAAAGGCTGCACAGTGGAGCTGTGTGCAGATTGTTTCCCAACTTGAAAAATCCCTTGGGAGCACTTCAAAAAAATGTATTGAAAATTAAAATGCCAAGATATTATGGGACTTTAAAAGCTACATAGATATACATCCTGATTACACCTCCGAGGACTCATCGATGGAGGGCACCTACTCTACAACCTCTTTGAATCCCGTGAAGGCCATGACGGGATTCAAAGTTTGGGAAACGTTACATGCTGAACTACAAAGCAGGAAATTATGACCAACTGAACAGTATACTGAATTTAGTGAAATGCTACCGGTTGCAGGTTGATGGGAAGCATTTAAGAAATATTTAAAGGCTGCAATCTCAGAATGTGTCCCGAATTCGAAGAATAAATAGGGTAGGAATCAGTGGTAGCTCGTAAGAATTTGTAGTGGTAGGGCTGTAGCAATAAAAGTAAAAAAAATTAAATCATTAATAAAACTAAAATATAACAATATTTAACAGAATCCTTCTCTTCGTTCATTTCTATAAAGATATAAATTAAAGGCTAGAATTAAATAGAAAAAAGAAAAACCATGCAATATTTACCTACAACAACGACTGTAGGTAAATATTTTTTAATTTACCTACTTTAATTATTTTATCATTTTAGATGAAAGTTAAGAAGTGATGCTAGTTTGAACGCTACCTATAAAAACTCAAGTGAACCTGTCAACAATTTTTTGGGAAGGGAATAGTCAGATGAATGGGCCAATCGAACAGTATTATTAAGGATTTTTATAGAGATTTTGGTATACTATTCCAAATGGGAGATCAGCAGTCTTTTTACAGTGGAATAAATTTTGGATATCAGACTCAGAACATACCATGCAAGACCCCCTAGAATATATGGCTCACCAAAATTACATAAAAGCAAATGTCACTTAGACCTATTGTGCATTCATTCTGTTGGCATGCTTAAAATATCAAAATTTCTGTCTAACCTTCTCCATTCCTTCATTGGCCACTCAATTTCTTTAATAAAAAATTCCATAAAATTTCTTATGAGAATAAAAGACATTAAACTGGCAGATACAGATATGTTGGTAAGCTTTGGCATCGTCTTTCTCTTCACAAATATCCCTCACAAAGAGAATTTTCTTTGTGAGGGATATTTGTGAAGAGAGAATTTCTATTAAACATAATGGACTTATTCAAATGTACAATTACATCAGGTTACCTCATATGGAAAGATAAAATATGTAAGCATGAGGAAGGAACTGTAATGGGCTCACCCTTATCACCTAACCTAACCAACTTTTATCTTGAACACCTAAAAAAAAAAGAATTTTTTTCTCTTGACCCAAAACCAACAATTTGGCTGCAGTAAACTGATATCTTTGCAGTTTGGAGCCATACACAACCAGAACACCACTCATTTCTACAAAAACATCAACAACCATCATCCTCATATTAAGTTCATACTAGAAAAAGAATCATCCTTTCTCATCCAGCATAAGCAAGAAGGATCCATTCCCACTTCTGTCTGCTGAAAACCAACTTTATCAGGTTGTTATATTCCACAATACATCAGCCTACCTTCCATCTCAAAAATGCAGCATCATAAAATCAAAAGCACACAAATTTGTTCTTCTGAAGAATCTCTAAAACAAGAACTGGAAATTGTCAAGTCTTGCTAAATGGATATAATCCAAAAAATAATTAACCACTCTCCTATACAGCAACCCAAACAAGAAGCCCACAGGACTTCTATACCATATATTATATTAAAAGCATCTCTGAATGTGTGGCAAAAATTATGAAAAAATATCAACTCACCGCTACCCATAAACCCATCAAACAAATTCATAACCTGCTACCTTCTCCAAAAGACTAACTCTCACCAATGATGCTACCTGGCATATACCAAGTACCATGTTTGTGCAACTTGTCTTATTATGGACAAACAGGAAAATCTGTAAATAAACGTATCTCTGAACTATTTGGCTTGGCACAGCATGGAATTGAAAACACTAAGCTGCTGCACAGACCCATACATTAACATGAACATTTATACAAAGAAAGTGCTGAAGTCCTACTTCACAGACCTAACCTGAATTATAACGACTACCTTACTGTTCCAAGTGTGGGAAATTCTATTAAATAAATTGTAATCTCTTATATGTGTTTTATTTTTAACTAATTATTTTCAGTCCAATAGTTTTAATCCATGAACACACACAACTATATACATAGAGGAATTCTAATTTAACAGATGTTCTCAATTGTTTCTTTATTTAATTATATATTTGGTTTAATCCTTTATCCAAGTGCAAGCAAACAAAGTTTGCACCTGAAGTATTGCAGGACAAGGGCAACTTGTGGTAAAGGTGGAGTAAGTTCTGATCACTTGCCTTAGTATCTTCCATAATGCAAAGCACATCTCCTTGCAGACATGTATAATGCTATGCATTTAGGGAAGGGCTACTACCCAGACCGGTTTCGACCTTTATTGAGGTCTCATCAGTAGGAGCCAGACCCAAAGGTGGTGATACTAAGGTGGAAGTAATGCAGAAGTCATATCACAATATACCAGTTGCCAAAAGGTGTCAACACCTTATTAAAATTCCCTGGATTAGAGATAGTTGATGGAAGTTTTTCACTTGGCTATGCTACCAATTACTGTATTTGGTTTATATATTTGTATTATTTATATATATATATATATATATATATATTTGGTTTAATCCTTTATCCAAGTGTAAGCAAACAAAGTTTGCACCTGAAGTATTTTCAGGACTAGAGCAACTCATTTAGCAACTGGATGATATGATTTCTGCATTACTTCCATGTTGGTATCACCACCTCTGGGTCTGATTCCCACTGATGAGACCTCAATAAAGGTCAAAACTGGTCTGGGTAGTGACTCTTCCCTTAATGCACAGCATTATACATGTCTGCAAGGAGATGTGCTTTGCATTATGGGAGATACTAAGGCAAGTGATCAGAACTAACTCCATCTTCACCACAAGTTGCCCTAATCCTGAAAATACTTTGTTTGCTTACACTTGGATAAACCAAATATATAATTGATAGCATAGCTGAGTGAAAAACTTCTGTCAACTGTTTCTTTATTCAATTGCTTATTGTTGTTCACTGTTTGTACTGATGATGTCTTATGATATGCAAGATGAAATATTTACATAAATTTATTTTTACTGTGGTATTACATGTTATTCTATAGTTCTTTGGATATTAGCTTCAGTGCCATATTTTTCTGGATAACATCTCAAAAAGGTAGTTATTTGATTCTTAAAAAAAAAGTACTCTGATTGCAGCATATGCATGTGGTGGATCATAAGAGATACAGAGATATGGCAAAGATTTTTATTACTCCCAATTTGCAATATGATACAACATTACAGATTTTTTTTTTTTTTAAACAAAGCTATAGGTCTTAACATAGAATTTTTCTTTATGGGTTTTCATGTTGGCAAACCTATAACAGCATGTAAGCACTTGGCCAATCTGCAAATGGCATATCATATTCATCAACTGAGTCACAGTGGTTTATTGGACTTTTGGTGACAAGGTGTATGAGTATGGTGCCTATTGATTATCTTCTAATTGAAAGTTGTAATATAACATGATTGTGCAATTTGTTGAAATTATTTAGTTGGTAAAATGGGGATCTTTATAAATAGCAGGATGCTTAAGGTAATACTATATTCAAAGATTTAAAATTGACCAATCGCTTTTCTTACCCAGTGAAGCTAATATCCTACAAAGAGAAAGGGCGATTTTTTTTTTTTTTTAAATCTCTCGAACATTTATATTATATAGTTGAAATTTTATTTAAAAATATTTTTTAAAATTTTGTTCTTAATTATATTATTGCTACATTATTAAAAATAAAGATGCATTTTTATTTTTAATAACATTATCAAAAAACAGAAGTAAAATACACAGAAGCTTGGAACACTCACTTGAGTGCTACGTAACATTCGCTTGTTCAGTATGGAATGTACTCACCATACATTGACTCATAGTTCTGACCAAAAGGTAACAGTAAATTACATTTAATATGTAGTTAAGTACAAGACTAAGACAGTGCTGAACTGAGAAGGTACACAGAGATGACCTTTTCAGTTCTCAAAAGGTGTCAAGGGAGTAGAAAGAGCAAATATAATTCCAAGACAGAAGTAGAAATTATATGCCAGTTAAGTTTACAAATATGGTGATTTTGATTAGAGGGTAGCTGACAGATAGATATCAAAGAGTGGTGTATGGGGAGTTGAGTTCAGAAGAATGTGGGTGACTAATGGTATACTGTAGGAATTGGTTCTCTACTGTTTATTTTGAACATCAACAATACAGGAAATGAATTAAGGAGAAATATTTGGCTTGGTGATGATGCACAGCTAAGAAGTGATAGTCAATAAAGATTTATTATTTATACGAGTACTCCAAGAAGTCAAAAGACTCATCGCACAAGACCTGCACTATCCATTAACACAATACCTATCATAAATCTCCTTAAACTTATACACTGTTAAGAGGCAAACCATTCCACTCATTCACCACTCTCCAAGAAAAGAACCTAGTCTGCGCACCCTTACTAACCACACTCTTAAACAGCTTCCAAGTGTGACCTCTTGTTTTCTCCCTACTCTCCATGTATTCAAAGTTTTCTTCTGCATCAATCTTATAGTATCCCTTTAGTAACTTATAAGTTTCTATCATATCCCCCCCCCCCCTCTTCCACATGTCAGTTAAACTCTGTAACCCTCAATCTGTCCTCACAGGGAACACTGCACAGACCTGTTACAGCTTGGTCACTTGTTTTTGAATCCTCTCTCTACCACTTCCCAATGCCCAAGAAACGCAGGTAACTAAATCTGTGCACATTAGTCAACATGTGACCAAATCATAGACTTATAAAAAGAAATAATAACATCCCTATCTTTATTTCTTAATGTGCCCTTCAGCATCCAAGTAATCATCTAAGCTATTCTGCCAACTCTTGCAATATGTACTCTGAATTTCAAATCTCTATCCACCTTCATCCCAAGCCTCATCGATTTTCTGTAAACCAGTACCTTACATTTTACAACATTGAATTGTCAACCATTGTCCTTCGCCCACCCTGCCAATTTATTTAAATCACCACCTTTATCAAGTATTGCCCTCCTTAGTTTTGAATCATCAGCAAAAAAAACTGAATGTTCCCCTTCAAATCTTCTGCTATATATCATTAATATACAAATTAAAGAGTAGTGGTGGTCATAGTACAGAGACCTGGGGCACTCCACTAGATACCCTCATTTACTTCAATTGCACCATACTATAAACCACCCTCTGATGTCTATCAGTCACTGGCCTCATATCTATTCCAATTTGCTCCAACTTATGTAGTAGTATCATGGCATAGCCATTTCCTTTATCCAATTCTGCAGTCACCTTATTATAAAGTGTGAATAAATTTCCCAGGCAGGACTTACCTTTTACAAAACCATGCTGCCCCTATAAAGCATCATATTCCTATCCACCCCTTCCTGAATTTTACTTGTAATCAATTTTTCAAATACTTTAACCATCACTCCACAGATACTAATTGGTCTGAACATTTGTTACTTCTGTCTTCGAGCCACCTTTATGTAATGGAACTATCTTCCTCTCTTTCCACTCCTTTGAAACCTTGACAGAGCTGAGACTTAGATTAAACAACTTCGTTAGAGGCACTGCCAGTTCACTTGCATATTCCCATAGCACACAAGCATACTATGCAGGACCAATGCTGTATTCATATTGATATTTTTCAATATACTGAGTACCTCCAGTTAACCTTCCTACCGGCTAGGACGTCTATAGACGTCCAACTAAATCTGGATATACCTTAATGATCATATCAGTCTTGGTCACCTCAGTAAATGCAGTCACCACCTGGATGATATACTCTTGAAAAGTGATCACTAATTAACTGAACTATTTCTTTTGCTTCTGTCACTTTCCTAAAATCAGCAATGAGTAAAGTTATCTTACCATAACCATTCCTTTTCTTGATATGTAGGGAAAAAACTCTTTGGGATTTACTTTAGTCTACCTAGCTAATTTTCTATTGAAATCAGATTTATCCTTCCTTATCATATTAGTTATCCTTCTTCCACATGCTTCATACTACTCATGGGCATGCTGATCACCCCGTTGTTTATATTCCTTCCATAATGCTTTCTTTTTTTGCAGGTTCTGCTTTATATTGATAGTCATCCACTTAATCCCTACTCGGTTTATCCTCGTGATGTATGCACTCTGATATTGCCTTGCTAAAACAATCCTTGATCACTTTCCATGTACTACTAATGGCATTCAATCCATGTAGTTTTTTATGACTTGGCATTGCTCCAAGTCACCTAAGTTTGTCATAATCGCCAGATTTGTAGTTCTGCATAAACCTTTTGTTGACAGAAATTTCCACACATTGAGCAGCCTCCGAGGACAAGATCACTTTCACCGATCGGAGGTAGAGTTGCTACTGCAGTTATAGATAGATCTTCTGATGCTTTAACCAGATCCAACACTCTCAAACCCCTCTTCCCTTCCATCATGTGTGGTTTGGGGTAATTATCCCTTTCTGACTATAAATTCAATTTCCATTTTGCTATGTATCTTTTCCACCTTCAAATCTATATTATCATAATTGAGGTCCTCCACGATAATTGCTTGGCCTGCACTCATTGTTCTAATCTGCTGATGCATGTCATCCACATTTTCTTCTGGACCCGCAGGTCCATAACAGTATATTTTTGTCCAATTCGCTTCTATCTCACACCAGACAGCCTCAAACGAACCATTTCCATCAGATCTACTATCTTCCTTAACTTCTATTTTTGGTGGTTAAGTTCTTCAGGTATCATTAATAATACCTCTCCTCCTGTCCTATTTCTTCTATATTCTCTGAAAATACAATATCCATATTACATTCTATTTTTGTAACTACATCATTCTCTGACCAGGTCTCGCTGATGCCAATAATTTTTGGACAAGACCAATGCTAAAAACTCCTCTCCTTTATTTCTGATACTTTGGGCATTCATGTATATGCATTTCAACACCCCCTTGGGCCCTTACAATTACCCTTGAATAATGTTATTACCTGCCCATTGAGATTTGAAAGTTGGGAAACTGCATCCAACTCTTCATAATCTTTCCTACAATCATACTTATCTATCCCAGCTGTGGCTATATACATGCTTGATTGCTTCCCCTTACTAATATCTCTAGTTTTCCTGCTTTTGCAATTCCAAACTCTCACTGAACAACACTTTCTCTGAGCACCTAACTCCAAAACCATTTAAGTGCAGTCCATCAAGCACATACAGGTCCTTACTTCTCAAATTCACTCCACACATCTATAAACTGCACACCATTCAATCTTCTCATTGACTCACTGGCAATCATCAAAAGCATCAAGCTAATAAATGACCACCAGTATGGATTTGGTCACTGCCAATCAATAGGAGATCTACTCACACATCACTAATCTCTGGACAAATGCCATGGATAAGTTTGGTGAATCTCAAGTAGTTGCACTGGATATCTCCAAAGCTTTAGAATGGTCTGGCACAAAGGCTTAATAAGCAATCTCCATCATTTGGTCAATCTCAGGACTTCTGCAGTTGGATTGCCAGCTTTCTGTTTGGGGGCACACTGTGTGATGGTGGATGGTTCCTTATCGTCTCACAGTTCAACTAATGCTTTGGTTCTACAAGGTTCTGGTCTCTCACCATCCCTCTTCCTTCTGTATATCAATGACCTACTTCATTTGCCTTCCAATCCAATACACACTTTTGCAGATGACAGCACATTGCACTTCTCCCTTTCATTTGATAAACCTTATTCTACATAACTCACCTCAACCTACAGAACATCAATCACCACTACCCTCAATTCTGATTTCCAGACAATCCTCTAATGGGGTTCAGTCAACCTCATCAATTTCAATGCTAGTAAAACCCAGTTCTGTATTATTTCTCCCAAAAAACTAACCATTTTCTCTCAGTATTATTTTTGACAACACTCGAATTTCTAGATAAGATGAGATTTCTATTCTTGGAATCACCATGTCATCAAGCCTCTTCTGGCATAAACATATTACAACCATCATATGCTCAGCTTCTAAAAAACTATGATTTCTCACATTTTGTGCTGTGAAGGAGTCCACATAAGCATATCATCATCCACATTATTACTTTCAACTACTTTCTTCAAACTCACATTCATATTTTGTGCACTATCATTCACTCTTTCCACTACATTCTTCACAAGACTGACAATCCTACCTTATATCCATAATATCAGTCACTTCCATATTAACCTTTTATATCTTATTTCTCTCATAAAAGGTGGTTTGGTTGGCCAAGTGGTTAGCATATCTGCTCTCCAGCCAAAAGGCTGCAGGTTCGAATCCTGCCAAGGCCACTGATGTTTGTGATTGTCCTACTAATTTTTTATCATATGCACTGCTGTAACCTTTGTCCTGGTGCGGTATGACTTTTGATGTCTTTGCACCATAAAAATCAAATAAAAAATCTCTGACAAAAATAGAATGCTATGCTATGCAAGATAAGTTACTTTAGTGAAAGTGGCAGAATAGCTGAATATGCAAAAATAAGGACTGTATGTGCATTCTGAAAGCTAACAATATGATTCCACTAAAACAAAATTCATTGTTCACTGTCGCTTTAGGCATGTGTGTGTGTGGGGGGGGGGGGAAGGGTGAGGGTTGTTATTTTATTCTGAGAAATAGTCAAGACTCATTTATCAATATTTTGGTACATTCTGGCTCAAACCAAATGACTGTCCTCCTTGAGCATTTATACAGCAGTTTTATAGCATTTGAACTGTAGCCAAAAACAAAAGTTCAGCAGATCAGTGAAGGCCATCTAATGTGAGACATAGGCCAACAGGATAAAACATAGTCATATATGAATAGCATGCATTGGTAAATAAGCTCAATGAGTAAAGAAGAATAATTCTTATGCAACTGATACACAGATTAGAGAAGGATATACAGTATGGGCAGAAGGAAACAGAATTTAACAGCTACTAAGAAATAATTACCTGAAGCAGCATATAATGGGAGGTACCAAGGATCACAGTGCTGTCTAATGGTTAGTGATCATGCTGCCTTGACATTGGGACAGGTCAGATGTGGAATTACAGAGGAAGTAAATATGACAAAGTCAAGAGAATTATTTCCATGTTTAAATTTCTCTTGCTACTGTAGCAATCATGCTGAAGGTGTTTACTAAAATAAAGAACCAAAAGGCTTCATTTCGGTGATGCAAAATTATAGAAAATCAAATGGATATTAAATCCAGCATTATTTCATAGTTTCTACATTTGGCTTTGAAATAATGCTGGATTTAGTATCCACACGATTTTATATAATTTTGCATCGCCAAACTAAAGCCTTTTGGTTCTTTATTTCAGTAAATACTTTACGCACCATGCTTATGAAAAATACACCTCTCTGACACTTCGAGTTCCTTCGTACTGAATGAGAGTTTTTGCTCTATTAAGGTTTCTGTGGTCTCTGAGAAGAACCAACGAGTTTAAAACAGCATTCAGGCCAGTAAAATCTAATCAAAATGGACCAATAAAAGGCAAATATATAGATGCTTGGGGAAGTGATCATGTCTTCTGTGTGGTCAACTCAGCAATTATGAGTAAATGCCGGCAAGTGTATTCCAATAAGCTCTCTGGTCAAATTTCGTATGAAACTTCCATAGTTTCTATGTTTTGCTTTGAAATAATGCTGGATTTAATATTCACTTGATTTTATATAATCATGATATAAAATCTAAATAATTCACTAACTAAATTAAATATTTACAGGCAAACATTTCCTAGCTCAAGACAGCATTATCTGAGGTATTTTAAAGACACACACACACACAGCAAAGTGTGGGTCTTTACACACACTTCGGCAATGAAATGACAAGGTTAACTTGTCATTTTGTATAACTGTAGTGCAGCATAACTTCACTAGTTATGCTGCAATTCCATTAAATTAACTAAAAAAACACACACACTGGCAACGAAATGACAAGGACAGTTCACATATGTGAAGGGCAAAAGTGGTGCTTTCTGTGACATCTTCTGTGATGATTGCTGCTGATGGGAGGATATAGTGTGCCAGAATTTGTGTAACAGAACTAATGATGTAACCCTACATGAATTTTTGCATACCACCCTATCCTCCTGTCAGCAATAATCACAGAAGACTGTGACAAAGAGTGATGTTGTCACCCTCCACATGTGACCATCCTTGTTCTGCAAGTCATTTCACTTTCAGTGCTGAGTGTGCATCTTTGAAGTGCTTCTGATAATGCTAGTTTAAGCTGGCAAAACATCAGTGTGTAAATATTTAATCTGGTTATTAAATTATTTATTTTCATTCCAGTTTTACACAGTTTTTATTCCAGGAACTTCAACATGAATCAAAGTCAAGAGAATGCTTGGAGCAGTGGCTATGGCATAAGAAACTGTAGGGATTGGATGTTCAGTCATTGGAAATGATAAAGAGGTGTTTTAGAGAAACATTTGTAGCATACAACATACACCAAGAGTCAGGAGGATAAATCAAATTGATGAGTAGCATTCTTAAGCAGGAGCTGGGGAAAATGGAGTCTATGAAAGAATTTAAAGAGAAATATGATGCATAAATTCATGAACACTTCAAAGTGCAGTTCATTATAATAAGGAAGGCAAAATCAGCACACGAAAGGAAATTAACCAAGCAAACCAAAATTCCAAAGAGATTCTTCATTATGTGGCAAGTAAAAAGAAGAATGACTATGGCAGAGTAATTCTTATGAAGCTGATGATAGTAGGGAGGGTAACTGAAGCCAGTGAAATAGATGAATTACTGAGCATTCAACTTTGCAAAAGTGTATCATCATTCAGAAGGAGAATTCCATTACAACAGGATTGTTTTCCACTCCTGTGGAAAACAATTCCAATGTAATAAAGGAATCTCCAAAACAGACATAGCAAATTATCAAATGATCAGTGATCGCCATCTCAGAAGATGTTAAGGTAATAAAGAAGTTGGTTAAAGATAGAATTCAGGAATGGTTGATTAGAAATGGGATACTATATGGAGACAAATTAGTTTTGTGAAGGATTTTGTGAAGTATGTCTCATTACTCACTGTTTATAATGAAGTGATGATAACTAAGCTAGATAAAAAGAATGGTTATACAATGATACTGCTGGACTTTGCAGAGGAATCTGACATGATGCTACGTGGAACTTTATTATATAAACTGGAGCAAATGGGGATGGATGTGAAGCTGGCAAAAATACAGTGTAACTGTTGTAGCAATTTACCCATGACAATTTATCTAATGTCCAAGTAAACGGAATAACTCAAGGCTACACTACAGTTATGCTGCAATTCCATTAAATTAACTAAGAGACACACATATGTCAAACTAAAATCTTGTGAAAAGCCACTTTTAAAAAGAAGGCAAAGCTGAGAGTCAACATCCTAAATATTCAAATTAATTTCAATATTATATCAGGTAGATAGTAAAAAAAAATAATATATATATATATATATATAGACATACACAGGGTGGCCATAAATTAACTTTCCCTCTTTGGAGGTATCTGTAGCTATAACTAATAAACGGAATGAGTCCACATTTATATTGAAACTTTCGAAGGCATGGGGAGATGAATTCGGCAAAAAAAAAAAAAAAAAAAAAAAAAAAAAAATAGTACCAAAAGTCGCCAATAGGGGAAATTTTGGTGCTGGTGAACCGAAAGCAGTCAAATATTTGCAGTAAATGCAGGCAAAAAGGATTATGCAAATATTACTGTGCGTACGTGACAGCAGCGCCACCAATTCCACTTAAAAAGGGATTGGGAAAGTTCAAGCAGTTATTCGAATGACTGATGAATTGTGCTCAATATGCATCCTACCTTGCCTCAACGTGCTTTACTTGTCAAGTTAGTTTTACCTTAAACAGTGCAATGCCGTAGCGGCCCTTCGGGAATTTAAAAGGCTTCATAACCTGCATACAGGTCCTATTTCAGCTGTAGTACTGAGAGCTATGATTAAGAAGTTTGAAGAAACTGGATCACTGTCCACACGGTTAGCCTAGTGGCTATGCGCTTCACAACCATATGCCTGGGGAAGGAGTGTCCTAGGTTCGATTCCCGTCTACGACATGAAGAGCTTAAGGATCTTTCTCAGCCATAGCCAAGTTAGCCGGTCTTGGGCGTGGACAGCAGGGTTTTTTCCCAAGTTTATCTGTGGGTTTTCATCCTGTAAACAGGCAAACTGGCCTCATGAACACATGCTGCTAGAGTCAAAAAATACATTTCCCCCTCAGCGGCAGGCCGGCTGGGGGTTGTACTAACAAACGCCGTATCTACGTAACATGTGGACCCTGCAATGGAAGCAGGAAAAACACGCAGAGGAAGAAGAAGAAACTGGATCACTAGGAGTTAGACCTGGCAGAGGATGGAAAGCAATGCAAGAAGAGACAGTAACAGACGTTGCTACTGCGGTGTTCGATGACACAGGGACCAGTGCTGGTTCAAGCGCTCGTGCCATAGCTCGCAAACTTCATATTGCTTATGGTACAGTCTGGAAAATCTTACGGAAAATGCTTCACTTCTATCCATATAAGTTCAGTCGTGTGCAAGCTCTAACTACCGCAGATTATGATAAGTGCATGACCTTCGCACTAACATTTCTTGCCTGAATGGAGATCAACAATGACTGGCCTTGGAGAATATTGTGGGGTGATGAGGCTCATTTTTATCTGAATGGGTTGGTCAACACTCACAACTGCAGAATTTGGGCATCTGAACATCCCCAAGCGATCCAGCAAGTACCACTGCATTCTCCAAAAGGAACCGTGTAGTGTGGCTTCACAGCCGATTTCATAATCGGACCATACTTTTTGAGCATATTACCCCTACAGGTCCTGTAACCTGCTCCATCACTGGAGAGATTAATCAACGAATGCTGGAAAATTTTGTCATTCCTGCATTGCAGTAAAGACAATGTTTGGACTCCATGATTTTTATGCAGAAGGGAGCATGGTCACACACTGAACGTTCACTACAGCACCATTTACGCCAGCATTTCATTAATGAGGTTAGCAGTCAGTTCTTTCCGATGGCATGGCCGCCTCAATTCCCGGACATCACTCCATGTGACTTTTGGCTGTGGGGGCATTTGAAATCCGTTGTGTATGTTGGTGGGATTCCCAACTTGCATGTCTCGAAAGAGAAGATAAAAGGGGCTGTTATGAACATCCAATTCGACTCCTTACGCTCAGCTGTAGAGCATGTCACACACCGGATGCAATTTGTTGTACACAAGGAAGGTCAGAACATTGAAAATTGTGTATGTGGTCCAGGGGACCCCGATTCTGATGAATAAAACATTATTTCATGTGCGTTCAATACATTAATTTCTGTCTCTCTCGCAAGTTGTTGTTTTAGTTTAATTATTATAACGTGCCACATATCCAGCTGGAACGAGTGATGCGGATGTTGCTTACACCGTTGAAATGTTATTATTCCATTTTATCTGCCTTCAATGTAATTATCTGCTTGTTTTTGGCTCTGCCAGCACCAAAATTTCCCCTATTGGCGACTTTTGGTACCAAATCTTTTTTTTTTTTTTTTTTTTTTTTTCACAGAAATCATCTCCCCATGCCTTCAAAAGTCTCAATATAAAATTTGGTCTCATTCCGTTTATTTGTTTTAGCTACCGATGCCTCCAAAGAGGGAAAGTTATTTTATGGTCAACCTGAATATATATATATGTTACCGCTAAAGTGCAGAAATCAGTTATTCTGCAGATTATTTAGGTATTGTGCAGATTAACTACAGTGATCGGTAAATGTGCGGAAAATTGTTTCATTTCTCAAATTACCTAGGTAATCTGCAAATTACCTACTAGGCACTAGTTAAAGTGAAAATAAGATCTTTGCTGGAACAACAGCAACGTTTCTGTATGCTTAAATTAAGATAATGTTATTTATTTATTTTTTGATATCTAAAGAATCAAGTTAATACAAACAAACAATCAACAAATTAATTGATAGAATCAATCGTCAATCAATTAATATAATACAAGGAATCAAACAGTTTAAAATATTATTACAATTAAGAAAAAAAACATATGATAAAATTATGTTTACTTATTAAAAAACCAAACTAAAAGTGGAGGGAGGGGGGGAAGGAGTAGGGAAAGGAAATGAGAGAAACAAACTTTTGAACTTTAACGATACGGAAGCCGTTAATGTGCACATTACCTAGGTAAAATGCGGAAAACTCTTGATTCCACACGTTAACGGAGCAAATCAGTTAATCTGCAGATTAGCTAGGTAATGTGCACATTAACGGTTTTCGCACTTTAGCGGTAACATATATATAAAGTAGTAAAGAAAAGGTTTAACATCCACATAACATCAACTGAAAAATAAACAGTTCACTAATCAGCCTTTCACAACATTAGTTGTTGTTCCATCCCCCCCCCCCCCAGAGAATTAGCATTTTTTCTTTTTTGTGAAAATTTCATATAAATGAGAAAATATTATTTGTGTATATGTGCAATTAGTTCCCTATTATCACCAAGCACCAAAATCAGAATTCAACTAGTGAAATCAAATATTGCTAACTTAGTCACCCAAGTGAGTAGCATCTCCATTCTCAAACCCATAACTTTTTGTGATTTGAATGCTACTGTGGTATTGATATCTTACAGCTTAAGTAGAAGCTTAATTACAATTTGTAACATTGTAACATGTATGATTTAATATCCACCCATAGGTACTACTGAAGTGTACAAATGAGTTTACAACCTTTTATGTTGGGATTCACATTAAAAAAGGTAGTATTTAAATACTATGGAATTCCTTACTTTCTGATAATAGTAACTTTTTTTTTAAGCACAAAGAAATTTTTAACTACATATCCCACTTTCTTTATTCAACTTTGTAATTTTTATACACAATTATAAACTCAAAATAATTTTTAGCAATTAAATACAATGTAGAATTCAGGAACTTTCTGTTAAATGTACAAAAAATTCGACACATTTGACTAAGGTTTTTTTCCCTTTTTTTTTCGTGTAAAGATCTGTACTCTGCATAATTTTTTTACCTTACTGCAATGGATGGGAGAGTACTTTTTTAAATGTAGGTGCTATCTTCCAAAATAGTGATAAACACTGCAATTTATTAATATTAATAAATGTTTAATGTAAACATAGCAGACCCATCTCTCTCTCTGTGTGTGTGTGTAGACATGTTATAATTATTACAGAAGAGCTCAAATCTTAGTTTCAGAACATTGTCAATATTGATATATATATCCAAAGTATCCTACAAGCAGTTCAAAATTAAGCAAATGTATAAAATTACAAAAGAGTGAATGGAATGGAGAAAATATTGTACTATATTCTAAATAGATGACTGAAATAAAACTCTTGATTTAAACTGTAAGTAATAAATTAACGTTTGACATTTTTAAGATAAAAAAAGTTAAGAAAATTGATTTTTTATACTTATACACTTAATAATGAATATTTTCTTTTAGTTCAACTCACTTTTTTTTTTATTAAAGTTATAAAAAATAATTATGCAAGGCTAAAAATTTAGCAGCATAAAAAATCATAAGATTTAAAACAAACTTTTCTTAGTGGGAGAGAAAAGTTAAATAGAGTAAAAGAAGTAGAAAGATAGGCCGCTGCAGTACTGAAAGAAATGGATGGCATCTGATATTATGTCACCTTTCAACATGAAAGATGTTGACAATAAACCATGTTTAGACATGGCTTCAACATTATCTGACAGTATGATGATGCTCAACAGTTCCAAGTTAGTGTGTACATAAAACATTTTTTTAAAAAAGTACAACTACATAAACGTTATATATACAGATTTATATGCAATGTATGTATATATTTAATAATGTACACAGATCAAAATTCTTATTGAATAGTTTTACAGGAAAACAACCTCATTATACTACAATCTGTAGCAGATAATTTAAAAATTTACACTAATAATCACTCAAATGATAAATTATTTCCAACTTGTTTTGTGAACAAACTATCTCCAAAATGTCAATGAAATGACAATTAGAATTTTGATGGCAGTATGTGAATGAATATGAAATGTTATCAGAACAGAACAGATTAACAAATAGTTAAAATGCTTTTATTCTGGTGTTTTTATTTGTAACACCAGATAAAAATGTCCATTTCGTTTATATAATGAAATTTACACACAGTGCTATTAGAACAACAGTCTCTTTTGTTCAAATGAAATATAAATATTTCACAGTAACTTTGATGATTATAAAAATCCAGGTGCCAGAATTATGAAATGTATGGATGGCTTAAATCTTCATTTTGTTCTGGCTTTTTTCGCCCCTCTCTCCTCAGCAAACGACTATTTCCTCAATTATTTTCTGAGCATATTTCATCCTATTCTATTAAAAAAAAAAAAAAAAAAAAGTAAGATTTTGTTTTCATTATGTCAGAAAAATACATTTATACTTCTCTGAGAAAGAGAACAAAGAAAGATAATAAGACATATCTATAAAATACTGAATTAGCAAACATTATATTTTTCTTAACGTACAGTGAAATTTGCAATTTATTCAAGGATGGACCTAACATCAGGAGGAGGACCGGTGAATGAATAACACAACTATTAAGTAAAAAGAGAAAGAAAGTGTACGTATTCTAAAACACAATGATGATCAACCCCCTTTACATTTTTTTTTTTTTTGGAATTATGTAGCTTCCTTTTAAACATTAAAAAAAAAAAAAAAAAGAATGAAATTCCATTTATATTTTATCATTAAGAGAGACCTCCAGAAAGTCAGGGACTCATCAAGCAAGGCCAAACACACACACTCACACACTTGCTATCATACTTATTCTTGAATTCATTCACACTACTTGCACACACAACATCCAATGGCAATCCATTCCAATTGCACACCAGCCTATGAGAGAAAAATCTAGCCCTCATCCCCTTCTTAGAGGCATTCCTTCTCAGCTTCCAAAATGATATCAGGATTCCACAATCCTGATATCATTTTTAACACTCTCCTTTGCACTCTCTCTACTGTATCAGAATCGCAATGGAAACAAGGAGACCAGACCTGTGCACAAATAGTCCAAAGTGAGGTCTTAACAAAGCCTTGTAAAGAGGCAAAATTACATCCTTATCTTTACATGTCAAAGCTCGTTTCATCATTGCCATTATCTTCTGAATCGTATTTGCAATCTTTGCTACATGGTCCCTGAACTTCAACTTGCTATCTACTAACACTACATGATCCCTAGCCTGATCAGTTTCTTCTAGCATAATCCCAACAATATAATACAACATTGAATATCTAATCACACCAAAGTGCATGACTTTGCATTTACTGACATTCCCATTCCCACAATTCCAGCCTATTCAAATCATTCTGAAAGTACTGCAATATCAGCAGTGTTCCTGATTATTTTTATTTATATATAATTATACATGTAATTTTAATGAACATACAACAGTAAAACTCAACTAGAATAAAAGTTATGATTTTCACAATTGTTTTGATCTTTTTCATAATCCACGACATAATACAAGTTTTCTTTTTTTGATTCAAAATTCTATAACCTGTGAACAGAATTCAATTTTCATGATTGTCAACAAGTTCTCTATCATTAAAAATAGGTATAAGTCCAAAATTTAATATTACATTATACTGAAAGTGGGCTCTGTCCCTTGATTCCCATGCTTTTAATGCTCTGCCACAACATCTGGTTTAATTTTCAGCCATATTTTCTATCAACTTAGGAAAATGCAAAATGTGTTAAAAATATACATAAAAATATAACGGAAAAACTCACGTAGAAAAATTATTTAATGGTATAATTTTCGCCCGTGTGTCACAGGCATCTTCAGTACAATTAGGCACAAAAATTAAACATTAACTGACAATTCCAAAAAGCGCCACCTAAGTAGCTGGTGTAAGATAACTAAAAAGGTCAATAACTTTCCTAAAAAAAAAAAAAAAAAAAAAAAAAAAAAAAAAAAAAAAAAATTAATACAATAAAAAGTTAGGAAAGATTAGCTGATTTGTAAAGTACTATCTCCCATAAAGGGGACAGACGTAAGCCGTCGGATCTGTTTAAGTTAGGAGAATGAAGTAGAGTTTCACATGCTTCTTTATAAAGGCGTTCCATGAGAAACTGACTTTTGTGAAGAACTCTTGTCTTTTTCCAATGAACTCTGTGTCTAGTGAAGATGGCATGTTCTGCAAGTCCAGACTTTTCAGGTTTAAAGTATTCAATATAAGATTGGTGTTCTTCTAGCCGAATGGAGGCAGATCTTCCCGTTTGTCCGAAATAACATAATCCACAAGAGCACGGAATCTGGTAGACACCTGGATGATTGAGATGTGGAAGCTTGTCCTTTGGAGAAGCGAGAAAGGTGGAGATTTTTCTAAAAGGTCGAAAGGCAACAAAAATATTCAGTGGTTTTAAAATTTTTGCTATACGTTCACTGATGCCTTGTATATAAGGGATGGTAATGCGCGTTATTTTAAAACCACTGAATATTTTTGTTGCCTTTCGACCTTTTAGAAAAATCTCCACCTTTCTCGCTTCTCCAAAGGACAAGCTTCCACATCTTAATCATCCAGGTGTCTACCAGATTCCGTGCTCTTGTGGATTATGTTATTTCGGACAAACGGGAAGATCTGCCTCCATTCGGCTAGAAGAACACCAATCTTATATTGAATACTTTAAACCTGAAAAGTCTGGACTTGCAGAACATGCCATCTTCACTAGACACAGAGTTCATTGGAAAAAGACAAGAGTTCTTCACAAAAGTCAGTTTCTCATGGAACGCCTTTATAAAGAAGCATGTGAAACTCTACTTCATTCTCCTAACTTAAACAGATCCGACGGCTTACGTCTGTCCCCTTTATGGGAGATAGTACTTTACAAATCAGCTAATCTTTCCTAACTTTTTATTGTATTAATTTTTTTTTTTTTTTTTTTTTTTTTTTTTTTTTTTTTTTTTTTTTTAGGAAAGTTATTGACCTTTTTAGTTATCTTACACCAGCTACTTAGGTGGCGCTTTTTGGAATTGTCAGTTAATGTTTAATTTTTGTGCCTAATTGTACTGAAGATGCCTGTGACACACGGGCGAAAATTATACCATTAAATAATTTTTCTACGTGAGTTTTTCCGTTATATTTTTATGTATAGTTATGTCTACTCACGGTTTACCTCTTTTAAAACTTAGTGTTAAAAATATGCCTCAATGTTCTTTACACTATCACTAGCACTAGTGCCATCTCACCCTTACTGGTAATAATATTTGTATTATATATGCTTTTTCCCCATACCAAAGTGGCATTCTTGATGTTTTAACAGCATCTTATTACCAATAATAGAATCAAAGGTCGACAAATGATCCAAGAATAGGCTCCTTATTCCTAACAATGAATAAAAAAGGCAGGAAACTCTGCCTGGCCATCAAACATTTGTATCTCCAAGTTAAATCTTTGATTCTATGGACAATCCAATGAATATGGAATAATGCATATCAATAAATTTACAGCAGTCTCCTTCTGGAAACTACAATGTTTAAACTATCAAATTAATTTTAGCCTTTAAATCTCAAAGCTATCCCATGTTTTCATCTTTCTCTCTCACACACACACAGAATGGTTGCATCTTCTAAAGATAAAATGGACTTTTTGCCACCAGTTTTCTCCTCCAAATCTTGTTTAGACTACTGAGCCAAATATTCCATTACTA
This sequence comes from Typopeltis vanoorti, assembly GCF_054136105.1. Lineage (NCBI taxonomy): Eukaryota > Metazoa > Arthropoda > Arachnida > Uropygi > Thelyphonidae > Typopeltis > Typopeltis vanoorti. The sequence goes on along the minus strand of NC_143557.1, from coordinate 73,670,714 downwards.
TCCACAAACCACTCTCAGTGTATCTTCTCTGATCAGTTTTCTCCTCCAAATCTTGTTTAGACTACTGAGCCATATATTCCATTACTATCCATAAACCACTCTCAGTGTGTCTTCTCTGATCTTTTGATAGAAGTACATCAGAAAAATACCATCTGGAGGATTTATTAATATCAGTAGCCTTGATATGAATAAGTTCTTCAGATAGCATCCCTCCAGTTGTACTAAGAACTTTTTCATAGCACAACTTAATATAAATTAACACCCATCCTATATCAACTTCTAAAGCTGTTCTATTCATCTTTTATTGATTTTTTTACATCTATTCCCTTGTCCACACAAGGCCTATAAAGCACATTAGTTCCATGTGTGGGCAAAAGAAAAAGAAGAAAGGAGGAATCTATTCACATTTTGTTTGAGCAGCTGAGGGTTGTATTCTTTGGGGAAGGCAGTGAAGTTGGTTCAGTGACTTTCAAGATAGACTATAAAAGGGTGTTGATTGGTAGTACTTCTTGTTCTAATGATTTTAGAGGAAAGTGGAGGAGTGATAGTGGTCAATTCAGCAGAGCACTGTCCATCTACATGAAAGAAAGCTTTCACGAATAATGTTAAAAATAAAATAAAACATCATTAAGCTATTGTCCCTTTACAGTCACAACCATATTCTCCAAAGTGATGGAGAAAGTCCCCAACAACCAGCTTCTTTGCTACCTAAAGACCCATCAGTGAATTAGTGATTACTCATATGGATCCTGCCATTCTTGTTCTATAGCAGACCTTGCTTACCCACCATTAGATACAGACAATGGAAAGATTCAGAGAATCTTATATAATCAATCTGAATATTTCTAAAGAGTATAACTGAGTCCAGCATTGCAGCCAACTTTCCAAGCTATCATCTTGTGGTCTACTTCCATCACATGTGTCTGACCTCATAATGTCCGATTCTCTCCCGCCACTTCTTTTCCCGTTCTGTGAGCACGAGACTGCTTTGGTGCAACTCTCTGCTTTTCTTGAATCTTTTCTTTTGATCAGCTCTGGTTCAAAATTTCCTCAGGCCATTCAAGTTGCACTCATTTGCAGTCTACATAACTCTCCAAATTCTGATAACTACTCTGACAGTGTTCATTATTTGCCTCTAAACTTGATTTTCTGCAGTCCAAATACCCAAAGAGTGAGGCTGTCCTCCTCTGAGACTAAAGTTCATAAATCAAACTGGCTTCCTTTTAATTCCACTGAATGAGCCAAAAAGATCAAGACATTTGCTGTCAGCAACAATCTTTAACAATTATTTATCTACCTACCAAAATATCTGATAATCCTCTCCACTCTCCTAACACATCTGATTTCTTCTAAATATACTGTGTGTCATATTTCTTGTTGGAAACTCAGAACCCAACTCATTCAAGTTCGCTTTTTTTAAAAAAACATCTTTCACTGAGGCTTGGCAAAACTTACATGGTTACTCTAGGCATTCCCTGAATGGATTAGACATAAGGATCTACTAACCAAATTACCATTTTATGGTCTACCATCCACCCTTTGCAATTGAATTCTCAATTTCCTCTCTTATTGTTTGCTGTATGTGTCATTTCTTCAGATTCCCTATCCCCCTTTCAATGTAGGAGTACCACTGAATTCTGTATTTCTCCCCATGCTTTCTCTTAATCATAAATGATCTTCTCTCAAATCCTATCCATATTTTTGCTGATGATGCAATTCCTGTTTTTAATTTGATAAACTGTGCTGTGCTAAAATAATGTAGGAGTACCACTGAATTCTGTATTTCTCCCCATGCTTTCTCTTAATCATAAATGATCTTCTCTCAAATCCTATCCATATTTTTGCTGATGATGCAATTCCTGTTTTTAATTTGATAAACTGTGCTGTGCTAAAATATCCCTTTAATTTTCATGATCTGTAATTAATGTCTTAAACAATGATCTCCTTGCCATATTTCAGGGGAATGAAGTTAACTTCAATTCTACCAAATTTCCTCCTTACTACACACAAAAAAGATCAAACTTCACGTCCTCTCACCTTTTCATAATATTGTGATCACCATTAGATGGTATTTCCCATGCTGAGATGTTATATAAACTCAAAGGGATAGTATGCAAAACAGATTTGTGACATGAATAGGAAAGTAGATGAATAACAGATATCAGAAAGTGCTATGGATGTTTAGTCTAAAAGTCTTAATAATTAAACTAGACAAGAAATCATATTAAAGAATATATAGGAGGATAAACTTTATATTCTGTTTAAGCAACCATACCACCTGAGATTAGCTATGCTAACACATTCCTGGATGCTAACAATGTCAAGCTCTTTCCTAATATCCTCATTTTTAATATGATATTGCCATTGATGCCATATGTTCACATCCCCTAATCAGGACTCTCATATGTGTGGTTTCTAGTCTTTGGCCAAGTGTTTTATTCCTTATCCAGTTCTCAGATCCATAAGTTAAAATAGATTTGTAACATTGTCTTGTATACAGATAATTTAGTGTTTTGGCTAATTTCTCTCTTATTCCATAAAAATTTATTCAGTTGACTTCCTACCATACCAGCTTTGTTGATTCTATTGTCTATTTACATATTTAATTTACCATCTTCACTAAAAATCGTGCCTAAGCAGCTGAAATGTTTTACTTGTTCTACAAGTTCTCCATTCACAATGTTGATATTTTCAATGCTTCTGCCTATTTTCATGGTCTTTGGCTTGTTATTGCTGACCTTCATACCATATCTATTACAACAGTTATTCAATTTAGTAAGAGTATTCGAGGGCTAGGGGTGAGTCTTTCCTATCCTGCTAAGTCATTTCGTCTTATGCAGCCACCAAAGGAGGCAAGCTAGTCTCAATAGGAGCCGGTCCCAAGCCCGGATAAATGCGAGGGTTGATGTCAGGAAGGGCATCCGGTCGGAAAACTTCAGTGCCAACTCAAACTATGATTATGAGTCGAAGAGAAAATGATATAAGGGCTAGGGCGTACCCCTTAAGCGATGTGCAGCCACATCGCCCTACAGCTGTGAGAAGTGGACGAGGGCTACTGCATCAAGGGCGGGTGCGGTTAAAGAAGCGAGCCCAGCAGGTGGAGAGGATGTTGCGAGTGGGAACACTGAATGTTGGAAGCATGACTGGAAGGGGAAGAGAGGCGGCAGACATGATGAGGAAGAGGAAGTTGGACATTTTATGTGTGCAGGAGACAAGGTGGAAAGGGGGAAAGGCAAAGGAACTGGGAGATGGATATAAAGTGTTCTACTCTGCAGCGAATAACGAGGGAAGAAATGGTGTAGGAATTGTGGTGTGTGGTAGAATGAAGGGTGAAGTACTGGACGTGGGTAGAAGGAATGACAGGATCATGCGAATGAAATTGGGTCTTGGAGAAGAGCGGGTGGTCGTATTATGTGTATATGCCTCGCAAGTTGGTTGTACAGCAGAGGAAAAAGATGAGTTCTGGAACGTGTTAGATGAAGAAATGAGGGAATTGGAAGAAAATGAGATGGTGATTGTCGGAGGAGACTTGAACGGGCACATAGGAAGACAGAATAGAGACTGTGAAAGGGTGCATGGTGGCCATGGAGTGGGAATGATGAACCAGGAAGGAGAGAGGGTTGTGGACTTTGCAGTAGCGTTTGATCTGGCAATTGTGAACTCATATTTCTTCAAGAGGGAAGAACATTTGATAACATTTAGAAGTGGTAACAACAGCTCACAAATTGACTACATTTTGACTAGAAGAAAACATCTTAAGGTTGTGACAAATTGTAAAGTAATTCCAACAGATCAAGTAGCACAACAACACCGACTGCTGTGCGCATACTTTAAAATAAGATTGAAGATAAGAACTTCTGGTTGCCATGGGATGAAGACAATTAAGTGGTTTCGCTTAAAAGAGAAGAGTGTGAGGAATCGTTTTAGGGAGAGAGTGTTAGAGAGGATTTCGGATGGACTGGAAAGTGTACAAGATTGGTGGAAACATAATTCAAAAGTAATCCTGAGCTGTGCAATCGAGGTGCTTGGTGAGACATCTGGAAAGATTAGAGAGCAGGAGGGTTGGTGGTGAATAATGTACAAGTGGCAGTGACAGCTAAGAGGAAGGCAAAGCAGAAGTGGGATGAGTCAAGAGTGGAAGAGGACAGAGAGGCGTACAAAGAGAGAAAGCAAGAAACCAAGAGAGTTGTGGCACAGGCAAAGGCCATGGCATATCAAGATCTGTATGATCAATTAGAAACAAAGGAAGGACAGAGAAAAATTTACCAACTAGCGAAATGTAGAAATAAAGCAGCTAAGGACATCTTACATGTGAGGCAGATCAAAGATGCTGAAGGAAGAGTATTATGGAGGGATGTGGACATAAGAAACAGATAGAAAATATACTTTGAGGGACTTTTGAATGAGGAAAATGCAAGGACTCACAGAGGAGATGGGGAGCCTTCTGAGGGGATGGTGCAGAACATCAGTAGAATGGAAGTGACGGAGGCCATGAAGATGATGAGGAATGGAAAAGCGGTGGGCCCCGACAGAATTCCAGTGGAGGCATAGAAGGCACTGGGGGAAGAGGTAATTGACCTGCTGTGGGACCTGTTCATGAAAGTTTGCCAACAGGAAAATATACCTGAGGAATGGAGGGAGAGTACTCTTGTTCCCATCTACAAGGGTAAAGGGGATGCACAAGACTGTAAAAATTACAGAGGAATAAAGTTGATGTCCCACACAATGAAGATCCTAGAAAGGGTGCTTGATGGTAGATTGAGGGAGGAGGTGGAGATTGCAAAGGAACAATTTGGCTTCATGCCTGGTAGATCAACAATAGATGCTATCTTTGGGTTACGACAGATGATGGAAAAATATCGAGAGAAACAAAGGGAACTACATCTGGTATTTATTGATCTGGAGAAAGCATACGATAGAGTGCCAAGGCAAGAAGTCTGGAGGTGTCTGAGGGAGAAGAAGGTGCCGGAGAAATATGTCAGGTTGGTGCGGGAAATGTACAGAAATGTGAAGACAAGTGTTCAGACCTGTTTGAGACAGACAGAAAGTTTTCAAGTAACAGTTGGCTTACATCAAGGGTCAGCATTAAGTCCGTTTCTGTTTAATATTGTGATGGAGGTGGTAACAGAGGAGGTGAGAGAAGATGCACCTTGGACAATGTTGTATGCAGATGACATCTTGCTGTGTGTAGATTTAAGAGAAGAAGCGGAAACTAAACTGGAAAGATGGAGAAAAGTACTGGAAGAGAGAGGTATGAGACTGAGCAGAAGTAAGACAGAGTATATGTGTTGCGCAGTGGGCGGTGGCCAGGAGACAGATCTGGAGCTGGAAGAAAATGTCATCAGGAAGGTGAGAGACTTTAGATACTTAGATTCAACAGTGGAAGAAGATGGAGGAGTTGAGAAGGAAGTGGGATGCAGGATACAAGCAGGTTGGAGGAACTGGAGGGAGATGGCTGGAGTGTTATGCGATAAGAGGGTGCCGATCAATCTGAAAGGCAAAATTTATAGGACAGTAGTGAGGCCAGCTATGACATATGTTATAGAAACTGTGGCCCTGAGGAAAAATAACATCAGCAGGATGGAAGTAGCAGCGATGAGAATGCTTAGGTGGATGTGCGGTGTGACCAGAAAGGATCATCTGAGAAATGACTATGTCAGGGGAACAGTGAAAGTTACGAACTTAGGAGCGAAAATACAGGAGGCAAGGTTGAGATGGTTTGGTCATGTGATGAGGAGGGAGGGCGAATATGTGGGAAGAAGGGTCATGCAGATGGATGTGCAAGGAAGACGGAAGCGTGGGCAGCCAAAGAAGAGATGGAGGGAGCTGGTAGAAGAGGACTTGAAGATGAAGAACTTGGATGTGGTGACAGCCCAAGACTGGAAGGTGTGGAGGAGACTCATAACAAACAGTGACCACACTTAAGTGGGAGAAGCTGTAGAAGAAGAAGAAGATTCAATTTATAAAGAGAATCTTGCAGACTTGTAGCAGATTTATTGAGAAGTATAACATCATCCGCATAAAGCAAAGAGCTGAGATTAACATCTCCAAGTTTCTTTTCCTCGTCCTTCATCCCTGCTACTGCTGTATTGTGGAACAGTCTTCCTCCTGATCTGTTTCCCAAGGAATACAATATACAGACTTTTATATCAAATGTAAGCAAGTTTTTCCATACATGGTACCGATGTACTACAGGTTGATTAACCAACCTCTAGTGTATGAGCTCAACATTATAAAAGAAGAAAAAAAATTGTCCATAACCAAGGCAGTGATTGTTGCTCTGATTGGTAAATCTTATCATGGGTGGTTACTAAACATGTGGAATTTTCAATTAAAAATAGATACATCTCTAACTACAAAGTAGGTGATTATGAAAAGATTAGGAGATAGCTCAGGACAATGTTATGGCATAAGAAACTGCAACAAAAGTAAGTCAGCAGTGCAATGGAAATGGTTAAGGGCATGTTTAAGATAAGCAGCATTTGAGTGCATATTCAGGATCAAGAGAATAAATGTGGGAGGTAAATGGATATAGCATCATTAAGAAGGAGCTGCAAAAAATGTAGATAGAATATATGAAGAATGATCAGCAACAATAAGAAAAAAAATACACTTAACCACCGTACTGGCCAGGATACACACATGCATCCTTGATTACATAGATGCAAAGTGTTCATTGAAGTTCATTCACAGAATCTTTGAATATTATAGAAAAAAAAAAAAAGATATTGATACAAAGCATATAGTTTTGATATATTTGATCCATGGTGATTAATCACCATGCTGTCAGTATGGTAAGGAAGTTAAAATCAGATTATAACAGGAAATCTTTACAGCTCTTTTATTACATGGCTAATAAACAATGGTACTACCAGGAACTTTATTAAATTAACTGGAGCAAACAGGTTTACTCAACAGGTTGGCATTGGTTGATTACACGTTGATTATTGTTTGTTGATGTTTAGTGGAATAAACACCTATTGATAATAATTACTAACTAAATGTATTTAGTTAATAACTATTATGTCAATATTTCACCTTGGTCACCAAGGTATTATTATTATGCACAAAGAAATACACTGTGCACATGTATGCAGGAACACTGGCTAGAAAGCAAACACATACTAAGTGCGAATGGTGGGATATCCTACAGTCCTAATTGCCCCCCCCCCCCCCTCATGAGTGTGATGATGGAAATTTACTGATGGTCTCATGATGACTTCTGAGATTTTTCATAAAGTGAGATAGCTGAATGTTATAATGCTGAGGCAGATTATAGGAGTAGTCTCTTGGATTTATATCTGCTCCTGCACTTTTCCACTGAATCCAGTGATCCATATCCATGACATGATCTGTTGCTCCAGAATGACTAAAGTGCAATTAATGGAATATAGTTCTCCTGTGTTCATCCAGGCAGATGTTACTAGTTCTTCCTGTTTTTCCACAGTAAGATAGTATGCAGAAGCAAGGGATTCAGTAGACCTAATTATGGTCTAGATGATCTAGTTTTTGGAAGGCTTGAAAAGGTAGTCTGCATCATATTATCATTTTTTAGAGCATCTGAAATTTTTTCTGAGGTGCACTGGATATACAGAATTGCAAGTTTTTTTTTTTTTTTTGGTGGGGGGGGGATTAGGTTTAGGAGATGAGCAGAGTTCTGTTGCTCCAGAATGATTATAGTGCAATTAATGGAACATAGTTCTCCTGTGTTCATCCAGGCAGATGTTAGTAGTTCTTCCTGTTTTTTAAAGTCATTTTGGAAATTCCAAAATGACTTTGTGGGATACATTTAGTACATAATTTACTGCAACACAATCTGTATTATTTTGATTAGTGTTTGAAGTAGTTGCATGATGTATATTAAGTATATGAATAATGCAGACTATGCTAAGTATGCATGGTGAAGTAATATTAAAATCTCAGAAGCAAGCAGTCATTCCTTTCATCAAGAAAACATACGAGTTTTACTTTGAGAAATCAGGACTGGACCTACCACTTAAATACCATATTCATCAATGCCATTTGTCATCCCAAAGTATGGAGAAAGCCTAGAGACCATGCAAGTGACTGCTACTGCTGTTAAACATCTCTGGCACATAATGAAATACCCAAACTTTCCATCAAACATGAGACCATGAATGAACACAGGTCTACTGATAGAGATGAAAGTGCATCACTATATTCTCATCTACTACATTCAGACTTTCAGCTGCATTTATGAGAACACAAGTTCTCACAAGAACAAAGTCAGCAAAATGTAGAATCATTTTTAACACTATTCCAAATGGAAACATTAGAAAGAAAACATGACTCAGATGAATGCCATTTTGTTTTATAGATGATTCAAAGCATGCACGTGCACACACACACACACTGGAAATAATTCTAATAGCATATGTTATCCATATGAAAGACTCATAAAAACACAGCTTTCCTGCTTTACAAATACATTAAATATGATGAATACAGATGTAACATTTACAGCAACCTCAAAGTAATAGCAATTTAATTGGGATGCAGCTAGGCTTAATGGGAAAAATGATGCTTTTATTATGTGAGTAATATCAAGCCAAAGACACAAAAATAGGTTAAAAAATGACTAGTTCAACAGACCCTAACAAGGATGAAAATTTTCATATCCCTGTCTTGTAAAATCTAAAATAGTTCTCTTGCAACTACTCCACATTAAACTTGGGTATGATGAAAAAGTTCATTAATTCTTTAGTAACATACGAATAGCAATGTAAAAGTTAAAAAAGTATATTAGTCCACAAATTCATACATTTATGGAGGATAGTTTTTCAATGATGTCTTAAATAATACTGAAAACATGCATTGAAGGTCTCAAGTGTTCTGCCACTTTTCTAGGATTTGTTAGAAGGGATGATGACAAAAACATTGTAGAAGTTATACAAAATGTTATCAAAGATCCACTTCTTATATTCAGATTTGGATTTCTTTCTTCATAACTTAGTACTGTCAGTGATGAACATGGCAATTCTATCGGGGCATTTCTTGTATAGAACAATGATATTCAGGCAAATGAAACTAAATATGCTTTCTGATTTTTGCTGGTTCTTAATCTCACCAATGCAGTTAAAGGTTCACATGAAATGCTATTTGTTCAACACTTAATTTTGATTCCTGAAATACCAGAGGATGATAGGATAATTTTAAGTTCACATTAAAATTAATCAGACATACCACCTTTTTTTATCTTCAAGGAAAAATAAAAGTGTCTCATTTGTTGATTAGTGTCATTATTTGGAATATCCTTCACCCTTCCTTCTAGTCATCATCATCATCATCAAATTCCTGACATGTACCCTCAAGGGGGTGTTACAGGATATGATAGTACTACATGAAAAATTTACATAATTACTACCTTCCTATCTACAATTTTCCTCCAAATCAGTCTGTTACTTGTCAAGACTCCAATATTATCATTATCAGATCTTATATTCTTATCGTCTAAGGCACTTTGTACTGTATCAATCCACCTATATCTTGGTCTTCCTCTGGGTCATTTTCCTGCCAACCTGGCAGAGAACACTTGTTTTGCTAATCTTAACTCACCCATTCTGTTTAAGTGACCATACCACCTGAGATTAGCTCTGCTAACACATTCCTGGATGCTGACAATGTCAAGTTCTTTCCTAATATCCTCGTTTTTTAATATGATATTGCCATTGATGCCATCTGTTCACGCCTCTAATTTTTCTCAGGAATCTCACATCTACGGTCTCCAGTCTTTGGTCAAGTGTTTTACTTCTGACCCAGCTCTCAGATCCATAAGTTAAAACTGGTTTGAACACTGTCTTGTATACAGCTAATTTAGTGTTCCGACTAATTTCTCTCTTATTCTATATGAATTTATTCAATTGACTTCCCACCATACCAGCTTTGCTGATTCTGTTGTCTATTTCTATATTTAATTTACCATCTTCAGTAAAAATCATGCCTAAGTAGCTGAAATGTTTTACTTGTTCCACAGGTTCTCCATTCACAACACAGTTGACATTTTCAATGATTCTGCCTATTTTCATTGTCTTTGTCTTTTTAATGCTGACCTTCATACCATATCTATTACAACAGCTATTCAATTTAGTCAGAGAATCTTGCAGACTTGTAGCTGATTTATTTAGAAATATAACATCATCCGAATAAAGCAAAGAGCTGACATTAACATCTCCAATTTTGATATCAGGTTTAATACCACATTCCTTCATAATGTGATCCATATAGATAATGAATAACAGAGGGGATAATGTACATCCTTGTCTCACACCAGATTTAACATTAAACCATCTTCCTGTACTTCCTTCAATTCTAACTGCTGACTCACAACTCAAATAAAGACTAAGTATTGCTTGATATAATGCCCCATTGACACCATATAACTGCAGCGTATTGAATAGCTTCTCTCTTGGCACCTTGTCATATGCCTTTTCCAAATCGACAAAACTTAAATACAGATCTTTGTTATATTCCCATGCTTTCTCGACTATTTGTCGTAAAGTGAAGATCTGATCCTGACAGCCTCTATTTGGCCTGAATCCAGCTTGTTCTTCACCAAGCTTTTCTTCCACAATTCTTCTCAACCGTTTCTCAAGTATACTTGCATAGATCTCGCCAGGAACACTCAGTAGGGAAATACCTCTGTAATTCTCACATTCAGTTTTATTTCCCTTTTTATATATGGGTACTATGAGAGCTCTACTCCAATCATCGGGAATTCGTCCCTCTGTCCAGGCTTTCTGAACTATGCAGTGCAGCCACTGTAAGACTCTTATACCACCATACTTCAGCATTTCTGGTCGAATATCATCTACTCCTGCTGCCTTTCCACATTTCAAGCCTTTGACGGCTTTTTCTACTTCAAGTATGGATATGTATTCCTGACTGCATGCCTGGTCAGTGTTTTTTATCACTGTGCTGTCATCACTGCTTGTTTCATTTAGCAGTTTTTCAAAGTAATTACTCCATACTTCAAGGATATCTTTTTCTCCTGTTTTCATTTCACCTTTATCATCTCTAATTCCTTTTACAGCACTCTTTCCTCCATTCCTAAGCTTCTTCAACAACCTCCAGAATATTTTGCCACCTTCTTGATATTTATTTTCTATATTCTTGCCAAAGTCCTCCCATGACTTTTGTTTAGCTAGTTTTACACACTGTTTAGCTTTCTTACATTTGTCTCTGTATTCTGTAAGAGTAAAAGCTGACTTATTTGCCAGGAACTTTTGATATGCTTTCTTCTTTTCCTTCACTGCCTCTTTAACTTCCTGTGTCCACCAGGGAGTTCTGATTTTTTTATCTTTGCACACAACCTCACCACATGCCTCTCTGGCAGAATCAATCAATGTTTCCTTCAGAGTTTGCCACTGAATCTCCAAGGTTTGATTCCTGTTCTCAAACTCTTTCATTTTCTTTTCAATAATATTTCTGTATTTTAGTCTACAGCTCACATCTGAGAGCTGCTCAACTTTTATTCGCTTTAAAACTTTCTTACACGTTATTCTTTTCAATATGAAATTCAATTTTATCCTGCTCAAGACTAAATAGTGATCACTTCCAATTTCAAATCCTCTGTACACTCTGGTGTCCTGCACCATTGAGAAAACATCACTATCAACAATAACATAGTCAATGAGACTTTTCTTATTCCATGCCTCTTCTCTCCATGTGAATTTGTGCACATTTTTATGTTGGAACATGGTGTTAGTAATAACCAGTCCATGTCCTGAGCAGAAATCCAACAGGTATTTGCCATTATTATTAGCTTTGCTCTTTTCTCCAAATTTTCACAATATATTTTTGTATGTCTGACAACCATTTCCTACTCTGCTATTCAGATCCCCAACAAGGACCAACTTTTCCTTTTTCATTGTGTCAGTTGCTTTTTCTAAAGCCTCAAAAAATTCCTCCACTTCTACCTTAGTAGAACCTTCTGTGGGACCATAGGCACAAATAAGTCTCATTGTCCAGTTCCCCATTCTCATATTTGTCCACATCACTCTTCTTGAGACTGACTGCCATTCAAGAAGATTAGCCCTGTATCTTTTGTTGAATACTATGGGTACTCCTTCTTTTCCTTGATTGCATTGCCTGAATATAACATTTTGTATTTATTGCTCAGAAAGAACTCACCAGTTTTTGTCTTTTTTGTTTCAGTCACCCCTATTATGTCGATCTGGTACTTATCTAATTCATCAGCTAGCTCAATTTCTTTGCCATTCAGGCTTCTTATGTTGATAGTACCGATCTTTAACTCTGGTGATGTTGAGTTGGGGTGTGTTTTCAGATTTGTTCGAGTAGCTGACTTTTCACTGTTCGCCCCGGTTCCCTGGTGAAAACAACGGGGGCCTTGTTTAACCGGGCGACGCCCCAGCCGGCATGAAATTTTGTCATGTAGTACCATCATTTTTTATTTTAGTTTAACCAATAAGAATACAATTTGGTCGGCTAAATCCCAAATTGCCAGCCCATCCTTGTTCGTTCAGTATTCAGGTAGATACCCAACAGATTGCACCACGAGAAGGCAAGGATTGGACATTAGGTCAGAAGCCCTGGTCGGTTCTCTGCATTCCTTTAAAGGCTATGTGGAGGTCTCCTCTCAGTTATACAACTTTGACCCTTAAACACCCCAGAGGGTGTTTCTAGTCAACTGCCATAAACTTCCTTTAGTTTTGTTTCCAAATCTTTTAAAAACATTATGGATTTCATGGCTTTACTCAAACTGATAGATCCACTGGTATTTAGCAGAATACCACTGCCAGCAAACCATTCCCAATTATTAACAAGCCAGTGCCATAAATTAAGAAAACCATAATCAGAAAAATGCAGAGCACACACACTTAGAATTGAATCAGCTGCCAATGTTCTCATCTCAGATTCCTTGCTGTCTAAGCCCTTGGCATTATATTAATGAAATACATTTTTTTTTTAACTTTTGATTTAGAATTCAATGAGTATCAAAAATTTCTTTCTAGTCTTTCCACAATAAACCCAGTTTTAATCACCCAAATGGCCATACTGATGAAATATATATACAGGGATTTTTTTCAGCCGAAATGGTCTGGAAAAGTTTACCGGAACGTGTTCCGGGACCGTTCCGGCTGAAAAAAAGCCCTACACATATATATATATATATATATAAATATATCAATAAATTTGTTATGTTATTATTTATCTTTCAAATGTTTTTTCTATTTCAATGGCACTTCACATTCATGTAATTACTCATGTGTAAACATGTCAAGGCTGGTAAAGGATAATGTTAAATCACTGTTTCCAACCAGCATAAACACAACTCAGAATTTGTTTCATTTTCTATGCAATCATTTACTCTAGTTTTCAAGCAAACATACATGTTACATTCATATGACCCAACTTATATAGTGATCCTATGATAATTCTACAGTAGACAAATATTTGCTCATTATAGAATCACTAACACTAGACTATGTTAGACAATTCTAGTGAAAGCTAGAGATCCTACAATTTGTTATGTCTGATAAAAATAATTATGACTGTATCTGAAACAAAAGTTGTTAATTCTCAAAGATAACATTAGTATGGCCTGAGGACAAAACAAATGCTCCTTCCTACAATTATGAAAAAGGCAATTATATGTAGTTAATTTTCTTTGTTTCTTTCACCTTCATGTTTTATTCTACTTCAGAATCGAATATTTCTCTGTATTTTTTTTTTTTTTAACTTTTGTATTTAGTTTGCTACACTGAAATTTACCTGAATTGAGTGTTACAAGCATTTTATTATTTGGGTTTTCTTGAAACATCCTAATACAGATTTCATATGGTAGTATGATATGCTTAACTCAGTTCATGCTCATTATTAAATAATCTATAATGTTCTAGTTTAAAACAAGTAAGCTTAAATATATAAATGAGGCATACTTTTTTTTTTTTTTTTTTTGCTGTAGTATATGTGATTCCCTTTATATTTCTTTACTACATATGCAAGTTTAATAGAATCAGAGGTATAGCTGTATGTAGTATAAAATCTTAAAATATAAAAGATTTTAAACGAAGAGATGTGCAGTAATGAAGTTGAGACTGCGAAGCAGAAATGAGACTTTTTAGTAAAAATCTAATAAAAATCCGAATTAAAAATAAGTAAATAATAATAATCAAGAGAGAAACTGAGTTTTACTTTAAAACATTATATACAAATTATATACAATCTACTTTGTGGTAATTAAATGAATGGTAAATGGAAATATATGAGCAATTTTGTTGATAATGGAAAATATGTTTTACTAAAGTAAGTCAAAAAGTATTCACAATGCATTTATTAAAATTAGCATAGCAATACTATAAAATATATGAGTATCATTTCTCACTACAGTCATTTTTGGTTTTGAATACAACTTTGTTTGGTAATATGCAAGCTGTGGTAGGTATGATTGCAAAAATAAAAAAAGAAAATAAGTAAATAAATAACAATAATAATATTAATAAAATATCAGTTGGGCAACTAACCACAGAGGAGCTTCACTTCTTGATTCTTTTAAGGATTGGTCACATTTAGCTTGCACAGCTGTGGATTATACTTCCTGAGAAACATAGGATGGGAGACTGTTCCAGAGAGCAGCAAAAGAATCGATAAATGAAGAGGAGGAGTCTGTTCTGTGGGTTTGGAGTTGTACTGTGAAGTTGAATAGTTGCTGTATGTGTTTCACTGGATTTAACTGAGGTTAGAGGAATTACTGATGGCAGTTCAGATGAACACTGGCCATGGATGTATTTGTAGAAGATGAAAGCTGTAGAAACTGTGCACTTGTGTGAGAGTAGGTGGAGTGAAATGAGGAGTAGCTTCCATAAAACGCTACTCGATGCCATAGACGACAGGCTGTTGTGCGCAAGCACGTTTAGTGTGGGACCCCACCGTACCACTTTTGTTATATTTTCCCACCTTACTAATGCCGGGTTAAGGAGCTTAGGGACACCACCCAGATGTGTGAACATTATTCAACAGTTGCCCAATCCCATCATTTGGAATCCCATCATTTGGTCTATCCTCTGACTTCTGCATCTGGATTGCCAATTTCTGACTGGACACATGCTACATGGATGGTTGAGAGTTTCCTATCTTCTAGCTATTTAACTAATGCTGGGGTTCCACAGGGCTCCGTTCCCTCCCTCACTCTCTTCTTCATATATATGTGTGTTTGTGTGTATATCAGTTACCTATTCCAGTTGGACACTAACCCAATACACAGCTTTACTGGTGGCAGCACACTACACTCTTCCTTATTCAACAAAGCATGTCCCATACAAATTATCACCAACTCCAGAACAACAATCTCAGCTGCTCTAGATTCTGATCTCCAAAACCTTTCCTTGATTAAATTTTGGATAACCTTGTAAGTTTCAGTGCTAGCAAAACACAGTTCAGTCTTATCTCCCACAAAGAACTGTTTTTCTTAACAACCAAATCTCTAGTTAAATGAGATCACTTCTCTTGGGATATTGGGATCAATTTTCTTGGAGGAATTACTGATGGTGGTTCAGATGAACACTGGCCATGGAAGTATTTGTAGAAGATGAAAGCTGTAGAAACTGTGCACTTGTGTGAGAGTGGGTGGAGTGAAATGAGGAGTAGCTTCCGTAAAACGCTACTCGACGCCATAGACGACAGGCTGTTGTGCGTAAGTAAGTTTAGTGTGGGACCCCACCTTACCACTTTTGTTACATTTTCCCACCTTACTAACGCCGGGTTAAGGAGCTTAGGGACACCACCCAGATGTGTGAACATTATTCAACAGTTACAGATTTGTCATTTGTATGGAATTAAGAGTTGTTCAGAGATGAATTAACACCTTTTTGCAAAAGAGAAATCCTAATATTTTGGATGCCAAGGAAGCCGTAGTTGTAATAATAAAGTAATATCCCAAGAAAAGTGATCTCATTTAACTAGAGATTTGGTTGTTAAGAAAAACAGTTCTTTGTGGGAGATAAGACTGAACTGTGTTTTGCTAGCACTGAAACTTACAAGGTTATCCAAAATTTAATCAAGGAAAGGTTTTGGAGATCAGAATCTAGAGCAGCTGAGATTGTTGTTCTGGAGTTGGTGATAATTTGTATGGGACATGCTTTGTTGAATAAGGAAGAGTGTAGTGTGCTGCCACCAGTAAAGCTGTGTATTGGGTTAGTGTCCAACTGGAATAGGTAACTGATATACACACAAACACACACATATATGAAGAAGAGAGTGAGGGAGGGAACGGAGCCCTGTGGAACCCCAGCATTAGTTAAATAGCTAGAAGATAGGAAACTCTCAACCATCCATGTAGCATGTGTCCAGTCAGAAATTGGCAATCCAGATGCAGAAGTCAGAGGATAGACCAAATGATGGGAACTTAAGTTCCCATCATTTGGTCTATCCTCTGACTTCTGCCACTTACAGTGGCAGAATCCATAGTGGCAATCATTTATTAGTTGAAAGCTTTCAAAGTAACAAAGGAATTGAATGTTGATGAATCTCTTCATTGCTTTACAGAGAATCAAGGTGAGGAAAATTTCAGCAATAGTTTGAGAGTAAGGATTTGTTATCCTTCTTAGGAATAGGTTGTACAGTATGGTGCAAAAATAAACAAAAAATTGAACTTTGACATCCCATCAGTACACGTGTTATGAGTTATGCCATTCGACTGCATGCACATTAACAGAACAGCATGTGTAGAGTCTATGACATTACATTTAGCTGTAGAAATGGTGTTGACGTTGGACAAAAAGACGTTTAATGTTGAGCACTATTTTCGTTCATGTGGAGTTAGAAGAGCAAATAGTCCAAGCCTATAACATGTTTGTGAGCAGTTTGTTCATCGTTTCCATAAGCATGCCCCAAGCAATAGTGTCATTGAGAGGTTCCAACATAACGGGAGTGTTCTGCCACAATGCAAAGGGCATTCAGCGAGACCATTAACTGTTAACATAAATAAGAATCATGGGAGTATGCTGGAGTTACAGTCTTCAAAATGGAGTCATCGCCAAACAGCAGTAACACTTGGGATACCAAGGGAACACTACAGAGAATCCTCAAAAAATAGCGAGGTGCTTTTCGTACATCATTCAGGTGGGTCAGTGTTTAACAGCAATGGATTATGCTGAATGGAGGGAATACTGTGCATGCATGCTGGCCAGTGCCTATGAAAATCCGTCCTTACATAATGTCTGGTTCTCAGATGAAGCACATTTCTATCAAAGCAATCATGTAAACAGACGAACGTAGTTTTCTTGGTTTTCTCGAGACCTGAATTTGTCCAAGACAAACTGAGAAGGTCACTGAATGGTGTGCAGTTTCTGCACGGCCTCAACATATACTGTATATATTGTTGTAATTATTCAGTACTTTTTTTTTTTTTTTTTTTTTGCACCATACTGTACATGGGCTTATTTCTATGCTGCAGAATAAGAAAGCTTGAAAAAGGCAACATAGAATGAAAGTCAACAATAGATCACACACTTTTAGGATGACTGGAGATTTTCTGGAAAAAAAAAACTCGCCTAACTTGAGTAATATTCTCCTGATTTCTTTCTGATGGGAGATCAAAGTGGGCACTGTGTGAGTTGTTGGAATGGTTGGGGAGGGACATTTGCCAGGGTCGACAATAACGGAATTAGAGGAAATGTAAGAGGAAAAAGGTTGGACAATCTGAGTGTAACAGAAGTTATGACTTATTAACAAGTCACCAGAATGTAAGTTTTCTGCTTTTAGCCCTTTCCAATCCCTTGTAGATGAATTGATAGTTTCTTACAGCTATTCCATGCTTTGGTATAAGCATTACAGGAAGATGGAATTTTGGATGAGAACCAGTTAAAATGTGCTTGACTTCCGCACTTATGCAACCTTGGTACAACATTTGGAGAAGCATTTATTCCCCATTCCACTGTACACTTCTGGCCACTTGGTCAGTGGTGGAAATGTAGAGCGGAATGGGGAAAAAATGCTTCCACACGACTAAGGATTATTTCAGTGACATGTTCAGTACATATGTTTGGGTTGGAAGGTTGGAAACAGTATTCTAACCAAGGAAATAAGGCACAGAAGTTGTAAAGATCATACTACTTGGCCTTTTGATAATGCCATATAACATATGGATGGGTGTGGGTGTGTACATGTTGCTCCATGGGGGAAGAGAGTCTACTTAGAAGGGTCACTAGTAAGGAAGAGAACCAGTGTGTTTAGAGTGTGATTGGGATTATCTGGTATTTGAGTAGGCACGTGGACAATGTGCAAGGTCATTGGTGATAATAAATATGTCGGCATGTCTATCTGTGCAGTTGGAAAAGGAAGCCAGGTGGTGTTTGTGAACATTTAAAACCCCCCTAAGGAAGATGACCTTGCAGTTATGGAAAGTTAGACGACTGTAGAAAATCAACATTTAAAAAAAGGAAATCAAAAAGTTAAAGACATCAAGAGATGCTAAGTTGGACACCCTTTGGCATGGTATATCAAAGTGGACACATTCACAGATGCAACCTTTGAACTTAAAGTAGTCAAAGAGTGTGTAGTTGGGAGAGATGAGATGAATAGTGCAATTATAAAAATGATACCTTTTCAAAGCATTTTTGCATTATCAAAACAGATGACAGTCTCTAATGAAGCAAGATCTGGATTGTATTAAGGATTGTACAGGACCTCAGATTTAACGTATGAAGTGTTTTCAGAGTATGGAGATGGGCACACACCTTGTGACATCTTCAACATTATCCTAAATGACTGGCTTCAGTTTATTGCACAGCAAATGCATACTGCTGACCTTCACCCATTTTCTAAAACTCAACATTAGTCCTCGAGAACCCTCTAGTAAAGTGTAAGCAACACTTTTCAAAGTCTGGCATTTGCTCTGCAGTACTGTGTATGATATCCAACAAATTAAAACAAATGAATTCAAAGTTATTCAGTTTACTATAATATACTATTATTTCATAAAATTTTCATTTAAACATATTTTCATTTTGTTTACATTTGTGTATTACAAGCAAGAAGCGTGGCCACTGGTCTTGTTTAGTTATAAAAGAAATTTACTTAGATAAATTTTCTGCAATTTTCATGCAAAATTATAAATGAATGGCTCTTCTGCACTACAAAAAGATTTTTTTTTGTGCCAAAGCACTGAAACCATTAATGGTGACACACAATTCTTCAACTGAAATGGAAGTTGTTCTGTTGAATTTCTGAGCAAGCACAAAAGTAAACACAGTAACAGACATTGCAATATAAGCTCCTCCAGAAAGAAATTTCTATATCTTCAATATATGGAGATTTAACAGAAATTAGAAGCTAAAAAGCTCCTAATTTCTGTTAAATTAGTGTCATCAAGAGGTTCCAACATAACCGGATAACTATTGGCTGAAAAGGATTCCAGTATATGAATGGGTCTTTAGTGATTAGGAAGTGAACAAAGTCAGAAAATCTTCAGATAACAATGTAATGAGAGACTGAGAAAGGAAACTAGTTGTAAAGTTTATTACAGTTGCTTGTCCACAGACACCTTACTTTGCTGAAATAAGTTAAAAAACTTCTTTTTTTTTTTTTTTTTTGTTCTAGTTCATATAGAAGTAGGCCCAGTAAAGAGTTATGAATTTGCTATTTTATTTAAGATTTTCAGTCTGAAAAGTGATCTGAAATGATAATTTCTAATTATTTCTCAAAAAATATTTCCTGAGACTTTCAGGAGAAATAAACTTGATGATGTGGTTAAAGCTGCAGGAAGAAAACCTATTATACTGCTCATAAACCTAACAAATTACCACAAACTGAGTGCACCTGCCTGTTATACATGCAACTGCAAGTAACTTCAACAACATAACTGATTAGTAAGCTCAAATAGTTTGTTGAAATAATAATGTTTCATTGTGCTGAATGTGCATTCAGTAGTGAGTAAATGATTAAAAAAAAAAAAAAACATTGTGGATACTTTTTTTTTTTTTTTTTGATTTGACATTCTACATAATTTATTAGGTATTTCTGGAAAATTCAAATCAAATTCACATACCTATCTACATTTTTTCTCCCTTTATTATCATTGCCACATTTGAGGAAAATTATTTACTTCTGCCTGCTCTAAGATTGGTGATCCATTCAGAGTATAAGATAACCTTATCCTCATGCGAAGTTGATTCTGAAAACAATGTATTTGCATAAATCTTTAAAATCCATGAGTGTGAAATATAACATGCAAACAGTCCTAGAATTGGAACAAAAGATATAGTTGAAAAAATGATACAAATGTCATTTACAATAGACATTTACTATAGTGAATTCATAGAAACCACAGCATATTTTCATGGTATGGTGAAATGGTAGTATTTGTGAATTTAGTATTTGAAGCTCTGATAATTTAATATTTTAAGCTATATAATTTGAGTCTCAGAACAGGGAAGATTCCACAGGAGTGAAAAGAATGTATGGTAATCTCATTGCACAAGGTTGGTGCAAAGACCGACATATCCAACTATCAACCAATTAGTATCTCAGGAGTGGTGGTAAAAATCTTAGAAAAGTTGGTTAGGGTTCAAATTCAGAAATGGGTTTATTAAGGGGAATGGATAAACTATGATACTTTTGGATTTTGCTAAAGCTTTTGACAGAATACTGCATGCAAAACTTGCATAAATTGGAGAAATGGAATTGGATTTTATAAACTATTGGCAGGTAACCAGTGGTGCTTCAAGGATCAGTCCTTGGTCCATTATCATTCAATCTGTACTTTAATGACATTGAGCAGGATTTGACATGCGACATACAGATATATGTTGATGATACAAAGATAGGTAGAGTAATCAGGAGTGCTGCTGATATGCAGTACTTGCAAAATGATTTGAATAAGCTGGAATTGTGGGCATGTAAAAATGGCTGTCATTTTAGTATTAATAAATATAAGGTCATGCACTTTAGTGTGATTAGATATCCAAAGTCGTATTATATTGGTGGGATTTTGCTTGAAGAAACTAATGAGGATAGGGATCTTAGAGTTTTAGTAGATAGGAAGTTGAAGTTCAAGGGTCATATAGCAAAAATTGTAAATACAACTCAGAAAATAATGGCAATGTTGAAATGAACCTTGACAATGTAAAGATAAGAAATCATTCTGCCTCTTTACAAGGCCTTGATAAGACCTCACTTGGACTATTGCATGCAAGTCTGGTCTCATGGTTTCCGTGGTGATTCTGACAGTGGAAAGAATGCAAAGGAGAATGTCCAAAATGATTTAAATACAGACTCAGTGACAAAGTTAACTAAAACCATTAGTTTGTGTCATCTTTATTGCATGCGGTACCAATCTCTGTCTCAAATGCTGGTATTGACAATAACATATATAAAGGGCTAAATGAAATTTGTTTATCTTTTCATTTCATATTAAGGACTAATTCAATATTAAAATACTGCAACTCAAATTATTATGAAGACTGCTAATAATGCATAAAATCAGTAACAGCAAATTCTCCCTCACTACAATATTTTAATATAAGGTCAACAAAGCGTGTTCAAATAAGTTTTGTTTTTGAATAGTCTTGCCAAAAAATATTATTATTTAATCCTTTATCCAAGGGTAAGCAAACAAAGTTTGCACATGAGGTATCTTCACAAATGCCTTGGTATCTCATGATGCAAAGTACACTTCCTTTTGAGAGTGCATTCTGGAAGAGTCACTACCTAGACCCAGGAGGATACCAAATTTGAATTAATGCAAAAATCATATTTCGCATGTACATGTAATGAAACAGTTTATCAACTTATTATTAAAATACACTAGTTCAGAGATAGTTGTAGAAAGTTTTTTTCCCCCTTATTAGAAAGTAAATTATACTTGAAAAAATTATATTCTTGATTAATCCTAAACAAACAACTGCAAACTTTGTTTTGCAAATACTTGGATAAACGATTAATCAAGAATATAATTTTTTCACAAGTATAATTTGCTTTCTAAATAAACAAAAAAAAATTATACAAATATGTATTTAAGCTTGCTCGAGTTAAAAAGCAGCTGTAAACCTTATCAAGCTGTTTATTTTTGATATAATAATTTGTTTAAACACCAACAAAAACCTGTACTACCATCTTGAGAAAACAATTTGTAATAAGTATAAACAAAAGGAACACACTGATATTTTTTACCCTTTTGTGTGCTCAGTTGTAACTGTATGAGGGAAATTCTGAAAGTACTTAATTAGAAAGTACATTAGAATAGCTTCCCACCCAAAAGAGGAATGCCAAGAAATAAAAAAAAAAAAGAAAGAAAGAATAAAATCTACAAGACAGTTTGAAGTCTACTTTTTTTTCATATACTATTCCTCAACATAATCTCCTTCCCTTTCAATATGTTGTCTCTGCTGCTTGTCCCCCTCCCCTCCCATAAGTCCTCATAATAAAACTCTTCAGGTTGTTTTCAGAACCGTTTTTCTCATCTCAAATTTCACTTCTTCACTTTCGAAATGGAATTACTTAAGATGGTTTCAATTTAGGAAATAACCAGAAGTCTGATAGAGCAAAGATTATACTTGAGAGAGGATGTTCCATAGCCTTGTTCATTTGCTACCATAAAAATGAGATTTACATTTGTGAAACATGCTTCTTCTAGTCCAGACTTGGCTCATTAAAAGTATGATATGGCCAAGTTTGGTTTTATTAATAAAATATGGTATCTCTATTTTGAAAAGGTCAAATGAAAGGTTAGAAATGGTTTCAAAAATAATTTGAAGAGTTTTATTAGGATGGCTTAGGAAGTGTCACATGGTGGAGAAAATGTATTAAAAGAAAGGAAATTATGTCAATAAATGTATGAAAATATATAATGGAGGTATTACTCTCTATGTTTATTATATGGGTATCTCCATGGAGTCAAAATGATTCATTGCAGAAGATCTACACTAACCATTATTCACACAATACCTACATACCTCTCAAACTCATTCACTGTCAGGACACTCACAACTACCTCTGACAATTCATTCCACACTCTCTAAGCAAAAAAAAAATCTAGTCTGTACACCCTTACCAACCACACTCTTACACCTTCCAGAATTGACCCCTTGTTCTCTCCCTACTCAAATATGTAATGAAAAATTTCTTTTGTGTCAATCTTAGAGAATCCCTTTAACAACTTATGAGTTTCTACCATCCCCTCTCCTATACATCTCAATTAAACTCCTCCACCCACATACCTTCAACCTATCTTCAGAGAGCATTTCACAGACCTGTCACCAACTTGGTCACTCAGAGATGAGTGACCAACTTGGTCACTCATCTCTGAATCCTCTCCATTTGAATCCTGATCCCTAAGAAATGTAAGCGATCAAATAGAGGTATTATTTTCTATATTTTTATTATTATTATATAGGTATATCCATATGGAAATTGTCATATCAAGATGAGGCAAATATGGATAAGACTGATAATAACCTCTCTATCCTTACTGTCAGGACACTCAACTACCTCTGGAACAACATTCAAGTAACCTGAAAGGATTACTTCAATGTTGAAGAACAGATTAAAGTAATCCTTTCAGCTATTCTGCAATATGTTCTTTGAACTTCAAATCTCTGTCCACAACTCCCCCCACATTCCTAGCTTCATTAATTTCCTGTAAGCAAATACCATCAATATGATACAAAGTATGTAATCCTTTCATCCCAAAGTATGTTATCTAAATTTATTAACGTCATCTTGCACAATATTTCTATTACCTTTACCAACCATTGCCCTACCTAGTTTTACATCAGCAAAAACAGAATATCATCATCATCAAATTCCTGCCATGTACCCTCAAGGGGTGTACAGGATATGATAGTACTACATGAAAAATTTACATCATTACTAACTTCCTATCTACAATTTTCCTCCAAATCAGTCTGTTACACTGATCAGTCTGTTCAAAGTCCAAATCAGTCTGTTCTGATAATGTTGGAGTCAAGACTCCAATATTATCAGAACTTATATTTCTATCGTCTAAGGCACTTTGTACCGTATCAATCTACCTATATCTTGGTCTTCCTCTGGATCGTTTTCCTGTCAACCTGGCAGAGAATACTTGTTTTGCTAATCTTTCCTTGCCCATTCTGTTCAAGCGACCATACCACCTGAGATTAACTCTGCTAACGCATTCCTGGATGCTGACAATGTCAAGTTCTTTCCTAATATCCTCGTTTTTAATATAATATTGCCATTGATGCCACCGGTTCACGCCTTTCTCAGGACTCTCATATCTGCTATCTCTAGTCTTTGATCAAGTGTTTTATTCCTTACCAAGTTCTCAGATCCATAAGTTAAAATAGATTTGAAACACTGTCTTATATACAGATAATTTAGTGTTTTGACTAATTTCTCTCTTATTTCATATAAATTTATTCAGTTGACTTTCTACCATACCAGCTTTGTTGATTCTATTGTCTATGTACATATTTAATTTACCATCTTCACTAAAAATCGTGCCTAAGCAGCTGAAATGTTTTACTTGCTCTATAGGTTCTCCATTCAAAACACAGTTGACATTTTCAATGATTCTACCTATTTTCATTGTCTTTGTCTTTTTAATGCTGAACTTCATACCATATCTATTACAACAGTTATTCAATTTAGTCAGGGAATCTTGCAAACTTGTAGCGGATTTATTTAGAAGTATAACATCGTCCGCATAAAGCAAACAGCTGACATTAACATCTCCAATTCTGATATCATGTTTAATACCACTTTCCTTCATAATGTGATCTATACAGATAATGTACATCCTTGTCTCACACCAGATTTAACATAAAATCATCTTCCTATACTTCCTTCAATTCTAACTGCTGACTTACAACTCAAATAAAGACTAAGTATTGCTTGATATAATGTCCCATTGACACCATATAACCGTAGTGTATTCAACAGCTTCTCTCTTGGCACCTTGTCGTATGCCTTTTCCAGATCAACCAAACTTAAATACAGATCATTGTTATATTCCCATGCTTTCTCAACTATTTGTCGTAAAGTGAAGATCTGATCCTGACAGCTTCTATTTGGCCTGAATCCAGCTTGTTCTTCACCAAGTTTTTCTTCCACAATTCTTCTCAACCGTTTCTCAAGTATACTGTCATAAATCTTGCCAGGAACACTCAGTAGGGAAATACCTCTGCAATTCTCAATTCAGTTTTATTTCCCTTTTTATATATGGGTACTATAACAGCTCTACTCCAATCATCAGAAATTCGTAACTCTGTCCAGGCCTTCTGAACTATACAGTGCAGCCACTGTAAGACTTTTATACCACCTTACTTCAGCATTTCTGGTTGAATATCATCTACTCCTGCTGCCTTTCCACATTTCAAGCCTTTGATGGCTTTTTCTACTTCAAGTATGAATATGTATTCCTGACTGTATGCCTGTTGAGTGTTTCTTATGGCACTGTGCTATCACTGCTTGTTTCATTTAGCAATTTCTCAAAGTAATAACTCCATATTTCAAGGATATCTTTTTCTTCCATTTTCATGTCACCTTTATCATCTCTAATTACTTTTACAGCACTCTTTCCTCCATTTCTAAGCTTCTTCAACAACCTCCAGAATATCTTGCCACTTTCTTGATATTTATTTTCTATGTTCTTGCCAAAGTCCTCCCATGACTTTTGTTTAGCTAGTTTTACACAGTGTTTAGCTTTCTTACATTTATCTCTGTATTCTCTAAGAGCACAAACTGACTTATTTGCCAGGAACTTTTGATATGCTTTCTTCTTTTCCTTCACTGCCTCTTTAACTTCCTGTGTCCACCATGGAGTTCTGATTTTTCTATCCTTGCAGACAACCTCACTACACGCCTCTCTTGCTGAATCAATCAGGGTTTTCTTAGGTTCAAAAACAGAATATCCCACCTTAAATCTTTCTCTGTATGGACCACTTTACTGATTGCCCTCATTCACTTTGATTCATCTGATATCTGTCAGACACCTCGCCTTCCTCATGGGATACCTGTTCATGGTAGATGGGAGGACCTTTCAGTAATGGTACTGACCCTTATCATTCTTTCTCCACTTTTTTTCCTGTATTCCAGATCAGCATCACCCACATTCAATGCCATGCCTCAGTGTGTGCCATGCAATGCCACCTATGGACTATCCTGGACAGCCTTGACAGGATCAATCAGCTAGTAGGCAAACCTGCAAGGGTCAATAGTCGTGCCTGAATGCATAGCATCCAGGCAAGCTCTGGTGTTCCAATACCAGGTACAGGCATTGATTGCTGGTGAGGTGGCATCCGTGTACAGATCCATGATGGGTGGGGAGCTCTGGTCCAAACATAAAATCCTTTGTGCATGAATTCTTCATCCTTGAATTTTTCAGGAGGCCTCACAAGGTCACAACAAAGTATTCATACCATAACATCTCGCTTGATAACAGAAGTAAGAAACAAAAGACATATGACACCAGTATAAATGCACCAGTGTTTCTCATCATCCAAGAAATAGTACAAAGCCAACAGGGAAAATGTTACTCTCTTAAGAATGTTCTTTGCAGAAACATCATGTCAGCAACACTAAAAAAAACTACTCAGTGCAACATCAGTTACAGTAACACATAAATCGCTAAACTCTTCCAGAGGAGTGACATCAGAATGGGATCACCTTGATGTTCCAGATGAGGAGACATGTTCAGAGATTAAATATCACAGAGTAGCAGGTATGCGATGCATCCTGATATGTAGGGATAGTCATCTGGTTCTGACCAGGAACACTGTCCTTCCTTTTGATACACCTAAACTTCCAACATCTGTAAAAGCACGGTATCTCAATTGTCTTGTTAGGGTGAATATCTTTAATCCACTGAGATGCTTTAAAATGTTAGAAATACCGAGCGTACCCAAACTTTGTGTCATGGCTCTACCACCTGTTCCTGGTGTGGTAGTACAGAGCATGATAAGAAATCTTGCTCTGCAAAGAAAACTAAATATGTCAACTCTCAGGGAGAACATCCAGCCTACTTCTGTGCATGTCAGTGATGAAAGTATGAAAGGAAATAGAACAGGTTAAAACAACAAAATATGTCATATCAGGATGCAAAATGGTTACCCGAGAAGGTAGTAGTTAAGAAAATATCAACAGCATCTCAAACTCATATGTCTATTCCACTATTTGATAATTTTACCATTCCTGAACATTATCATCACAAGTACTTCTCTGTGGAACAAATTGGTTGCAACACCTGCAGTGTCACAACTCCAAAAATGATTCCATTTGATGAGAACCCACTTCTCATGAAAATTATGGCAGGGATTTTGCTTAGAAATATATCGCCAGACTCCCCCACCCCTCAATACAAAAAATTCATTCGAAAGTAAACTCAACTCACCAAATGACCCTGACACATCAGATGGCACATTTTTCCAGAGGAAGAGATGGACACTGGCTGAATTCCCTAAATCAACAAATAAATATAAGCCTGACAAAAGTAAGCCCTCAACATCTTGGAAATTGGACAAGTCTACAAAACCAAAACACAGGAAAATTTCTACAGTGGAACTGTCATGGGTTTAACCAAAATATTGATTGTCCAAGTTCTGTTGCAAAAACACAACCTTCTTCTGTTTCTGTCTGCAACATGGTTTTGTGAAGGGTAAAAAGTAAGCATATTTCTAAAGGTCCTGCCTTAGAAATCTGCTTACTTTTTATAATGAAGTGACCAATGGAGTTGGATAAGGGAAATGACAGTAAACATAAGTTTCTATGGTTTAGCAGGTTTGTGGGTAGTTTTCAGTATTAAGACCACATTATGATGTAAATGAAGAGTTTAATAAAAATAAGCAATTAAAACTCGACAAGTTTCATAAGTCGTAAGACTTACATCATCAGGGGTACTGGTAAAAACGTTTTACACAACAAAAGCCTATTAACAATTAATTACACATTTTAGATGTTTTGATAACACCACAACTGTTACATATAATTAATAAACCAGAATACAAATGGTAAATTCGTTACCGTATGCATGTTGGAACATTGCTAGCTGTTGCTATTACGTTCTGTGGTATCGTGTGTGTTATATCCTAAGTCGGTGGCAGTTAAATTTTTGACAAAAGCAGACCATATTTGATGTAAAATTAAGCCTTGATTTTTATTGCATTGTACAGGGATCTTAATAATTTGTGAGGCTTCTTTAAATTTTCTTGTAAAACAGTTATGATCAATACATGACATTTTTGTTTGGTGCCAAAATACGATGGTGGTCTGAAAAGTTCTCGGCCTAACAATGAAAAAACGAATTTATAATTTCAAAATTATTTTTACTTTTCAACATAATCTCTCTTAAGACTAATACATTTATTCCAGCGCCATTATCCTGTCCCTGTAGTAGTTCTCAGTAAGATTTGCAAAATACCCCTCTACAGTTGCAATTACCTCGACTTGAAGAAAAACGCTGACCAGCAAGGAAGAGTTTTAGTTTTGGGAAGAGATAGAAGTCAGAAGGAGCCAAATCTGGGGAATAGGGTCAATGTTCCAACAATTCATAGTGCAGATCCCTTAATTTTCCCATTGCCAAAACACCTTTGTGGGTAGGTGCATTGTCCTGATGAAAGGTGATTTTTTCTTCTGCAAACAGGTCTTTTCTCACGAATTTTTTTGTCTAGTCTGGTTAAAAGATCGGAATAATATTCCCTAGTTATTGTTTTACTCTTTTCAAGAAAATTAATAAATAAAATGCCTTTAGCATCCCCAAAACACCGATGCCATGACCTTTCCTGCTGATGGAACTGACTTTGTCTTCTTTGGCACTGAACAACTGGCTTCTGTCCACTGTTTTGACTGCTGTTAGGATTCTGGTGTGTAATGGTGAATCCAAGTCTCATCCATAGTAATGAATTGACATACAAAATCAGTTTTATTCTTGTTAAAATGCTCCAAGCACTGTTCAGAGATTTTCATGCAAGTGCATTTTTGATCTGCTGTGAGCAAGTGCGGCACCCATCTTGCGCAAAGCTTTTTCATTTCCAATTCTTCATGCAAAATATATCCTACACATTCTTTTAAAATGCCTATAGTCTCAGCAATTTTATGCACTTTGACTTGCTGGTCATCCAATACCATATTGTGCACTTGATCAATGATTTCTGGTGTTATACTTTTGAAGGCCGTCCTTCACGAGGATCACCTTCAAGGTTGGTACGGCCACGTTTAAACTCGGCAGTCCATTTCTTAATTGTCAAAAACAAAGGAGAAGAGTGCCCATAAACTTTTATGAACTTCGAATGAATTTCTTTTGGTGTTAAACCTTCTTTTACAAAGAATTTTATAACCACACGATACTCAATTTTATTCATTTCAAGGGATATAGACAACACTTCTGCTTCAGACAGTGTTATAAAAAAAAATACTCGATAGAATAACTTGCAATTTCACATGGATGCTTATGAGAGATGTACCAACTTAGGAAAAAAAAAAAAAAAATCTTGCCAATAGTGTTGCCATCTATGGTCAAGGCCGAGAACTTTTCAGACCATCCTTGTATTATAAGGACAGACAGAGTATGTAGACCAGAAACACTGGTAAATAGGAGAAAGACAGATGATATGATATGACAGAGGTCTATAAACTTCTGAAAGGATACTATAGGTAGGTTATAGACTGAAAAAAATTTTTGGTCTGGTAGGAAGTACCCCAAATGAACGACAAAGATTGAAAAACAAACTAAATGAAACCTGTAAAATATATAACATGATAATAAATATACAAAAGACAGAAGTGGTGAAAATAGGGAGGAACAAAACTAACTTCTCAGTCAACTTAAATGGAGAACAAATAGAAGTAGTAGATAACTTCATATATCTTGGATCACAACTAACAGAAACAATAGATGCAATTCAAACAATCAAACACAGAATAGCGATATGATGGACCAGCATGGGAAAATTACAGAAAATCTGGGAAAAAAAAACAAGATATCTAGACAAGCCAAAATCAAATTATATGAATCAATAATTATATCAATAGTTATCTATGGAACAGAAGTATGGACAATTAAAAAAAAGAGGAAAAAACTGTTAATATTTGAAATGCTCAAGAAAAATAAATAAAACAAGTTGGATAGAAAAGAAAACAAATAGCACAGTTAGACAAGAATTATCATATAAGAAGACAATATTAGAAAACAGCAATTGAGATGGTTTGACCACGCTGCATGCATTGACACAGACAAACTACCTAACATCCTAATAAATACTTTTACAACTGAAAAAAGAGGACCCAGGAGACCAAGAATCACCTAGCTGAAATCAATAAAGAACATTTCAGGATGTCGAACTTATAATGAACTTTTTTGAAAAGCAAGGATATTTTATGACATATGGAAAAGACTGAAAGACCTTGCTCAATGGAAGACTCAATCCGTCTTAGATGGAAAAGAAGAAGTCTGGTAGGGAGAGGACAAGGGCAAATTCATGGAAGTTAAGTTTGTGTGTGCAATTAAGAAAGGGATGAGAGCTAGCCTTCTCTCATAAAGCACAAAGCAGTGAGTGGAACAGTATGCCTGTTGGAGTAGTGAGTGCAAATGAGATTTTGAGAAGGTATGACAGCCAGTGTGGGTGATCTGCAGTCTCCCTCGATGAGTCCTTAACTCCCTGAAGGTCTTGGATAATAATTTTGCCTACTGGCTTTTCACGTGTTGCATGGATGATGAGAAACATCTGTATATTTACATATGTGCCTATGCCTTCTGTTTCTTATTTCTGTTATCAAATGATGTATTTATGATATTTGTAATTAGTTCCAACTTCTGAGGACCTTGGAAAATTTGAGAATGAAGAATTTTTGCTCAAAGGTTTTTTTTTTGGGCAACACTAGAGATCCCACTGCAGAGCTACATATGGATGCCCATTATTTGGCAAGAAATAAATGCACTTAGAAGTGGAAAGCTAGAGTTACCCTGGTGCTATATCAGCACTGCAGCAAGTCTTGGGTGACTGTGTTCTCACATCAGTGGGGAAGAAGACTTACTTACAGCAACACCACTGGCTTTTGCAAGCATGCCCACTAGTCAAAAGATTCTAGCTGGGCCATCAAGGACTGCATGTCTTCCCAAAGCAGGAGGTAAAGTAACGGAAGACTATCAGAATCTCCCTTTCTGGATGGCTAATGATCATACTGCAGGTAAACATGATGGCAGGGCACTGAATCCCAGTGATGACTGTCTGGAAGATAGGATACTTAAAGAAAAACCAGGAGTACAGTGAAAAACATGGGAAGCATAGTAAAAGAGACGAATGACAAGAACCAACGCCATCACTGGAAGGTCCCCCCCCCCCCCTTCACCATGACCAATTGTCCCAAATGGAGGAGGGCATTTTGGAATCCAGTTTAAACAAGATTCTTCTGATCTCTTCTTTTTGTTAAAAAATTCAAATTGGACATAAAAAACAATGTTATGTATTTGAAATGGCAAGTGGGCATTTGCCAAGATCGTCAATGCAAGAATTAGAGAAAAAGTAAGAAGCCAGGAGATTAGCTTTTCTGTGAGTAGTGCAATGGAACCATCCAAGTGCAAAAGAGGAAGCTTGGTTGGACAAAACCTTGGCCAGTAACAGGATCTCTTGCCAACTGGCCAAGGTCTCTTGGCCAGTTGGCAAGAGACCAGAAAGCATGACTGTCATTTGGACATATGTTTCCTGCTTTCAGCCTTTTCAAAATCAGTTTTGGATGAGTGTGTTAATAGTATGCTTACAACTATATCAAGTTTTGGTATAAGCAGCAAACAAAGATTGTGATTTTAACAAAATCCAAATGCAATAAATATGCCCGATTGTTTTCTTGTACAGCCTTGGCATGTCTTAGGGAACCAAGAATTTGAAGTGAAATGGAAACTAAATGTTTCCATACCAATAACAATTGCTTCAGTCATATGTTCAGTGTATATATTTGGATCAGAAGATTAAACCAATAATTCAACCAATGAGGAAATGAACAAAGATCATCATCCCACATGCCCAACATATGGATGACAGCAACTGCATGTGTTGCTCTGTGGGAGAAGAAATCAACACTATGGTGTGATCTGAATTGTATCATCATCAATTTCCTGATACGTACCATGAAGGAGTGTTCAAGCTATTATGATGGCAGTACATGATTAAGTTTACATTATCATTAATCTCCTATCAACAATTTTCCTCCAAAAAAGTAGTCTATTACTTATCAGCACTCCAATATTATCAATATCTACTTAGAAGAGTCAATAATTAATGTAAGATCACATATGATAAGAAATGTTTCAGCATCTTGGTAGTAGCGACTCTGTGTAGTAGTGGAGATGGAGAGTTGTACAGTTGGTGTCCTCCCACGATGAGTCTTCGGACTCCTTGGAGGTGTCATGAATAATAATAATAATCTCTACCTGCATGATCATTGCAGTTGGAAAGAGAAGTCAGATGAAGTTGCAAATATTCAAAATCTCTAATAATAAATTTAGTTTAATCCAAATCTCTAATAATAAATTCAGTTTAATTCAGAATCTCTAATGATGATCACACTATTAGGAAAGTTGGACTGGAGAAAATTAAATTTAGAGAAAGAAAATCAAATCAAATCATTTAGAATAGGTGATGGCATTAGTAGAATGATAAGGACAACAAATTAATTTGATAGAATGGGACAGAGATTTTTGAAAGACAGAGAAAATCAAAAAGAGAATAAGTTGGAAATTCTTACATGGTATATTAGAGTAAATATATGCCATTTTTGAAATTAAAAGTCTGAGAGTGTAATTGGGAAAATTTAGTAGTAAGGCTTGAAAAAGCTGAAATTTGAATTTCTGTTGGGGAAAAGTATGTTTAGGTTTTCAGAATGGAGGTGGAAATAAACAATGTTGACACTGGAATGAAGACCATGTATATCTGTGAACCTGGAAGACTTGGGGAGTTTTGCCTTACTAAACTGTATACATGGAGAATTTTATTCAACTCCTCTGCTTTTAACTGTATCCCAGCACACCTAACAGAACAGTAGCGACAAGATTATTGGCTAGCTGAGGCTGCTTTTAAAGTTTTCTAAGCCATTACCATTACTTTGTCTAGTATACTATCCAGCAACTAGTCGTATCCTTTAAAAGAAGAAATACTGGGTCTTTCCATGATGTCTGATGTAATTCTGGAAACATCATTCACATGGCATATTTATTCTGGAATTAGAGCATTGTTTAGGCCACTTTAAACTTCCAATAAGCAAACTGGTGGTATTACGGTATTACACCAAGATGACACATCTACCACCTAATGATGCCTAGTACCAAATAAGTTTGGCATTTCCTCTGAGAGAGTAGGTACCACAATGTGACCCCTACCAAAATTAGTTTCCCCTTTAATTTCCTCTCGATCTGATGCCTGCTGGCTAGGGAATATATCAAGCACTACTAATGGGCCCACCAATGTGAAGGTGTAGGCAGCAGTTCTGGTTGCTGCAAACTGATCAGACTTCAATGAATTCAGCTACTTTTATCATTGCTATGTAGGTGATAAAATATCACTGACATAGCAGTGACCAGAATATCTGTCCCCATCAGCATTTTTAGGCTTCTGAGGTTTAGCACTAAACCTCAGAACACTAAACCATGATTATGAAATTTGCCTGGTGATCACCAGAAGAATGTCTTCAGTCCTCTCTTTTTTTTTTAGACCCATGCATACAGAAATATGAAATATGCAAAAATAAAACATAAATAAATCTGCAGTATGCATGACAAGCCAGCAGTGTGAGTGATGGGTGTGCTTGCTGTTTTGGTAAATTCATCATCAGATTACAGAAGGTGAAGATTATAGCAATTATGTAATTTAATGGGCAAAATTTTTACATAATAAAGTTCTTATAATTTAATTATATAAGTTTCTTTATTAAATTCTACAACAATTTATATAAATATACAATCAACTCTCACTATAGCAAACATCATTAGAATGAACCCACTCACTATAACGAACTAGTGTAAAGTACCATCCAAGTTTCGTAGCATCGATACTACTCTAATGAAAATTCAATACAGTTTACTAAAGTCAGATCTGATTGCAAACCACTTCATATTGTTTCTCAGATAAATACCTGATGAGGATTGACTACTTTGATTGTCTGTCTAACCGGTCCTGAATTATTTGGGGGCACAGTATTGCTACTTGGTGGCAAAAGCTGCAACTGGAATGTCTAAAAAAATTTTAAATTACATTAAGTTTACTGAAGAGTAACAATAAATTTAACTCAATGGTCAGTAAGAATAACTATATCTAATGCATAAGCTATTGTATTTATTATTGTGATGTGCCTTAATGAACTCATAAGATCTGAAAACAGAGATAGAGAATAGACAAACTGTGCTAAATCAATTATGTAAAGAAAAAAATAATAAAATAATAATGTGATGCACAATTATTCATCTCAGGCAGTATTCAGACTAAATTTCATCACATATCTTTTAATGATTTATAGAAATTGACTACAAGAATGTGATATTCATTTGTAATAAATCAGTAAACTGAATTATCATCATAACACTAATTATGGGTATAGACCATATTGATCTGTTCCAGGTCTTATTATCCATCCAATATCCTTTTTTTAAACTGAATTAAATAAGTGAAATTTATAGTTACAATACTAATATCTATGTTAACCTGGTTTGAAGAGTGGCTAGAATATTTTCTTTTCGATCAAGAAGCTGTGAATCAAAACCTATTTACTTGTTCTATGAAAAAAAAAAAAAGTGTTTGCTTCCAACACAGATGCTGAATAAATTTTCATGGTTTCAATTTTATGGTTGATTCCTCCTAACAATTATTCCATCTAATAAGGATTGTGTTCAATATAGAAGGATACTATATTTCTCTCTCTCTCTCTCTCTAAAATTCTATTTTTATCCAGAAACCAGTGCTTTGCAACATGCAATACGATACAATATCACCTATTTGAGTCTTAGAAGTGTGGTCTGTGTATTTCTTTTTGGTGATATAAAACTATGCTGTGATGTCACCTGAAATATTTAGGTATTACCTACTCATGCAATGGAAACAATGAAATAAAAGGAGAGGGAGATACTTTGCAAGTGGTGGCAGGATTTCACTGAGTGATGAAGGCCATTGCCACCTAGTAGTATTTTTTCCAACCATGCTTTTATATCACGACATACCTAGTCTAACCATAAATACTGTTACAATTTGAGCAGTGCATAAACCTTTAATCTATCAGTAAATTATTTTCAGCACATTCAAAACCACATATATAACATGCATGGTGGCATGCACAGCATCAACAAAAGCACTGCTACTGCTTGCTCCAAATCTACCTTCAGGCTGGCAATGCTAGGATATCATTTTCTTGCAGACTACTCTCTCTCAAACCGACCACAATTTGAAGTCCAACAAATTCAGATCGGAACTTCCAGATGGTCAATTAGATGGTGATGTGTGGTTGCTGTCTTGTGTGCAAGGGCTTTGTCCTGTTAGAAGGTCCACTGCCTACTGTGAAACAAGGTGTTGTTCAGGGGACATACCACAGGTTCCAGGATGGTATCTTGATACACTTTGTCAGAGGTTTTGTCCCCCTTTCTCACAGAAATGCAACTTGGATGCCCCCCCCCATACAACACCCCTCCAAACCAAACCATCACTGATGAGGGATGATGAACCTCTCTGAATCCTCGGTACTATGCAACCATTCAGGCAGGTCATATATCCAATCATTTTGGCAGCTAAATGACTTTTCAACAGCAAAAATCTTCTCACCTGTGAAAAGGATATTCTTGTATCTGTTGTTCACACACACTACTGGAGAAATGCCTTTGATTTTATCACCCTCTGCCACATAAGTTGTGGTGTTAGGAAGTGTTCAGTAGAACGACGATTGACAACTATCAGCCCCAGGTCATCAGTTACTACACGTGACATTGTTTTCTGTGAGACATTCATCTCTTGTGACATCACTTTCTGCGTTCTCACAGGATTACAGTGGAAGCATGCCCTCACAAGCTGTTGCATCCTAGCGCAGCATGGTCAACCTGTTCTTTGGTGGTCAGATACATCTTCTGTATCATTATAAAAGTTAATAGTCCGATACACAAACATTATACTGCTCCCAAGTGTGTTGAAAATAACAGGTAGCTGCCTTCCAACCTTGTGAGATGCTATTACAGCTAAATAGTTCTCATAATCTCTCCACTTCATGTTAATCCATATAGCTAGATAACTCTCTCTATTGATAAACACGTTAATATTGGACACACACACACAACGCCACTAACAGTTCACAGAATTGTGCAAGCTTACTTGCATAATTCTGTGAGCAGTGCAGGCATGTGTGAAAATTTTAACAGTATTTATAGCAAGACTGCGTATATGAAAAATTGCTAGCATAGCATAGAGAACATGAAAAACTTGAATCAATTAAAATTTCTAAATCAAGTAGAGAATTCACTTTTTGACCATGACAAATATGAGGGCATAATTCATTCTCACCAGTGCAGCCTACTGGCTATAACAGTAGGCTGCATTGTTGTTACTGGACTTAATGTAACAGAAAGTACATTAAGTCCAGTAACAACAATGCTGTTTTAAAGAATTCACTAATAACATTGCAAACTTTCCCTTATAACATATTATTATGCGTAATATTATAACATAATATTACACATGTTATGCGTATTTAAGCTTAATACTGAATGGAATGAATCCTAAGAGAGGTATCCTCTGTGGGTGCTGAAAGGTTTAAAAATTACTGTTTCCCAAATCTTAGTTTAACACAACCATATTTATTAAGATTTGGCTGGTGTTTTAAGCTTGTTGCTGATTCCAAAATATCTGTCATGTTTGTATTTACTGTAGCAAACTATGTTAATTTTTTTTTTCCGTTTTAATCTGTATAAGATATCTAAGCATAAGCAAACAAAGTTTGCAAGTGAGGTATCTTCACTAGTCCTTTTATATAGGAGCTACTGATTTCACATCAATTGCCTCAGTATCCCAGAATGCTTAAACGTTATGGGAAGGGTCACTATCCAGACTGGTTTTGCCCTTCATTAAGGCTTCATTAGTGGAAGGATATTATGGTTAAATCAATGCAGAAATCATATATTTTAGTAAAATAGTGTGTCACGATATTATTAAAATACTGTTGATCAGAGATAGAAGTAAAAAAGTTTTTTTTTTTTGTTTGGTTACAAAGTATATTTGACAAAAATATGGTGACATCATTTCACTACTTATATACAGAAAATATGCGACTTCTGCATTGATTCAACCTTGGTATCATTCATAAGTCTAGCTCCCATGATGAGGCCTCAACGAAGGTTGCAACTGGTACATGTAGTGACCCTTCCTGTGATGTTTTAACATTATGGGATACTGAGACAAATGATGTGATCTCAACAACCTCTACATAAGTAGACCAGTCACGGAGATATATATATATATAAACTTTGCTTGCTTACGCTTGGATAAAGATCAACATTCTTTTATCCCTATTTTTGCAGCAGTAATTATAATTTTATACAGACCCAAAGAATCACAGCATTTTCTTCTTCTTCTTGAGTATTCTGCAATTGAGCAGGTTCTTCTTTTAGTAGCAGAAACTTTCCTTCCACTCTCTTCTGTTCTGAGCCTTCTCTTTCAAGGTTGTGTACCTGTCTCCATTCAGCATGTCACCTAGCCTTGTTTTCCTTACTCTTCCTCTGGGTCTTTTCCCATCTATTTTTCTTTCGATGGCACATCTGATGATTCCATTCCCTCTCAGAATATTCCGATCCAGTTTCCCTTGCTTCTTTTTATCCTCCTTAACAGACTTCTTTCTTCTTCAACTCTTTTTAAGACCTCTTCATTAGTTATTTTATCTGTCCATTTGATTTTTTCCATCCTTCTCCAAATTCAGACCTCAAAGCTTTCCAAAATCTTAATTTCTTCTTTCTTCAATGTCCAAGTTTCAACTGCATAGAGGGCAACACTCCACACATAACATTTTATTAGTCGTTTCTTTAGGTTTCTATCCATTTTACTTCTGAATAAATTCCATTTTCTATTAAAGGCATCTCTTCCCATCGCTATTCTTGCTTTTATGTCACTTTTACATCTTCCATTTTATTGCATTTTATTGGAGGAATAAAGTAGCTTGAAAAAGTTCCATGTTTGGTCTCTCAGAACAGGTTTTCCAGGCTATACAAAAAAAAAAAAAATAAATAAATAAATACAAAAAATATAAAATTATCCTTAGCTTACTCATGGTACTAATGTTCTAAAGATTTACAAACCTTTTCATAGTTGGAAGACACATGAAAAAACCAACTCTCTTTATTATAGTAAAAGTTGTAAAGTGGGTCTGTAAATAGTCAACTATATAGTGCACTATTTACAGACCAAACCAGACAATGCATCCTGGAAGCTTCTTGATCAGCTAACACAAAATTCTGCTACCACTTATTCTGCCAGATCTCATTTGGAGAGTCAG
Source organism: Typopeltis vanoorti (assembly GCF_054136105.1). Taxonomy (NCBI): domain Eukaryota; kingdom Metazoa; phylum Arthropoda; class Arachnida; order Uropygi; family Thelyphonidae; genus Typopeltis; species Typopeltis vanoorti. The sequence continues at coordinate 73,632,254 of NC_143557.1, read as the reverse complement.
GAGACGTGGGCGCGTCGAGTGGGATCCTCAGTACCCCCATTCAATATTGTGATGTGTGACGGGGAGTACTGTCAAGCACCCCCCTCCTAAAGAATGGAGATATAGGGGGGGAATAACAACAAGAACAAGAAACCATCTCTGGAAGCTGTACAGGGAAAGTAAAAGCAGAGGAGCAAGATTAAGATTTCCTCACAGAGAGTAACTGACAAGTGAATGTGTTCCCTGAGAGTGTTGTGAGTGTAGAAACAGTGAATAAGTTGAAGGGCACAATTTGTGAACATCATGTGTAACAATAACATAAGTGTTTTGACTGTACAGAAATGTGATAACTAAAATAACAATGCAAATTGCAAAAAACACAAAACAAAAAAACTGAAAAATGTAAAAGGGAAAAAAAAATTCACACGAAAAAACTCTTCGATATCAACTTCAATGACTTCAAACTCTAGATTTTTATTTCTGAAACTTTTTATGCATGCTACAATATGCATAATTCCTTGTGTCACAAGGGGATAAATAGTACATTTGCATTCCATGATCCAACATTCTTCTCCCAAAGAGTAACATACACAGCTATTTTCATCCATGCGTTGTCTAGCATTATAAGAATATGAAGCACAATGAGCTTTATGACTTCATAAATGCATCACAAATGACTTTATGACTTCATAAATGCCGGCCCTATTGGTCGAGTGGTTAGCGTACCTGCTCTCCAGCCAAAAGGCTGTGGGTTCAAATCCAGCCGTGGGCATGGATGTTTGTGAGTGTCTGTGGAAATACTGGTGGTGGTCAGCAGTAGATGGCGTTGGTGTAGTTGCAGTCAGTAGGTGGATTGAGTAGTGGAAACAGAGTTGTAGAGCAGGTGCCCTCCCTCGATGAGTCCTTGCACTCCCTAGAGGTGTCAAATAATAATAATAATAATAAATGGTTTTCAGTCTGACACCAAATATATACAGTGAATATATCACTGAAGCAATTATTACTAGTAAAAACATTCATTCTCCCATTCCACTTAAAAGTAGGAATATTGCAATTGCCTTTCATTGAAATTGTCATCTTAGTTTCCCCCCCCCCCCCCCCATTTATAAGGAGGATTTGGAAAGTTCTGATAAACACCTACACGAAAATGATATTAAAGCAACTGATGTAACCACAAGAAAGAACATACTAGTAGCAGAGGTTATGGAGGTAAACTTACATTCTCATATCCTTGTATGTTCTTTCTTGGGATTATATCAGTTGCTTTAATATCATTTTTGTTTCTAGGTGTTTATCATGGAACATACCATAGAAAGGGTCCATCTTTGTGAAGCAACTGCATAAGTTTTTTTTTTTTTTTTTATTAGTCATGAGAAACCACACCATGTAAATGCCTTCCATTCCGTAGAAAGGGTCCGGCTTCACAAAGACGGACCCTTTCTACGGAATGTTCCATGACTTATGGATCACCCTGTACAAAAGCTGGAAATAGCTACAAACAAATTATGAACATATACACAAATTCTTTTGAAAGGACATTAGCAAGAAACTTGCAATTATGTCCAGTCTCTTGCCAAAAGCTATTAGGTATAATTTTGGTCTAACTCTGTTTCAAGCTTTTTCTTGCATAGACAATCCTGGTAAATGCCCTCCTACTAATCCAAATATGCAACATTCAACATCTAGTGGTCCTGATGGCATTTCTGTGATTGTTCTGAATGTTTGCAAGTTCTGTGTTTCCTTTTTTATTCTCTCTTATTCCATGGGTATATATATGTACCCTGGAAATTAGCTCATGTTCAACCTATTCATCAGGAGGGTGACATAACTTTACCATTACATTACATTACATCCAATTCATTCATTTCTTTTTAATATAATGGAGAAAACAATCTTTTTAAACCTAATATTATTACTCAACTTTTGCATGCAGTATTGTATCAAACATCTTTGCAAAGTTAAGAGTTATAAGATTACCAAAACAAGTTTTAAATTAAACCATTAGGAAAAAGAAAACAGAACATCCCCTAAAGAGATTCAATGATGACTTCTGAAGCCAGAACAGGCCACTCTAGCCTAAATCCTTGAAAAATGATGATGAAGAAGGTACATGCAGTCTGTCTACCGCTATTCTCACATCAGTCACTGCTTTAACTCCATCTGCAGAGTGATATTCAGTAATATCTATTTCAGAGATAGATGATGAAAGTTTTTTTTTTCATTTGGTTATACTATAAATTAAAGATACCAATCCTTAATCCTTTATCCAAGTGTAAGCAAACAAAGGTTGTGTGTGAAGTATCTTCATAAGTGAACTACTTGTATGTAGAGGCTAATGACTTTACATTATTTGCCTTAGTATCCCATAATGCAAAGTACATCTCCTTTCAGAGGTGTATTTGCTATGCATTATGAGAAGGGACATTATGCAGACTGGTAACATGTGTTACATCTTTTCACTATTTGTATATGGGAAATGACTTCTGCATTACTTCAACCTTTGGTATCACTTCTTGGTCCAGCTCCTGCTAATGAGACCTCAATAAAGGTCGAAACCAGTCTGGATAGTGACCCGTCTCATAATGCATTGCATTATATACATCGAAGGGAGGTGTACTTTGCATTATGGGATACTAAGGCAACTGATGTAAAGTCACTAGCCTCTACATACAAGTAGCCCAGGAGTGAAGATACTTCATGAGCAAACCTTCTTTGCTTACACTTGGATAAAAGATTAAACCAAGAATATCATTTCTTGTCATCTTTAATTTATAATATCTATTTCTTCTGTCACCTTCCTACCATTTGCAGTCATTAAAGTTATCTTTCCATAATTATTCTCCTTTTACTCAATGCACAGCAAAAGAGCTCTCTGGGATTTCTCTTGGTCCTGCTCAACTCATTTCCTAACCTGCTACTGCCTTTCTTACCATGTTGATCATCCTTGAACTTGCTGCACATTTCTCTTTACATTCCTCCAACTTCTTTTTCAGTTCTTGCTTAACAATGCCACTCATCTATTTATCTGCCATCTGATTTATCTTCCTGATGTTGGGTACACAGACGGATACTACTCCTCTTTATCTTCTGTTGATCATTTCTTATGCACTTGCAGCTTTTTTTTACATCATGGAAATGCTACAATCCTCTTCTTTAGTTTATGATCATCTCCTACTTGACAGAACATATACACCTCCTTTAATGAAAACTGATTCATCAACAACATTAAAATCATTTGCAGATTATCTTGTGGTTTAAAATCAAATATTAACTTGAAGCTATCTCTTAAAAACAAACTGGATAAATATGTTAAACTTCAATAAACTCACCTTTGGCACTGCAGCTTGAAACACAAAATCATTTATAGAGTGTGGTGTATTATTAGTTGCTGTCAACAGTATTGTAACCATCTGTGAATTATCTTGTGGTCTCTCAAAATCAAACACTAGTTTCAACCCATCTTTTTCAAAAATTACTAATGGGGGTATACCTGAAAAATAAGAAGTATATTAAGAATTTCATATTTGGAATAAGAGTAGAAATCATACTATTATATCGCAAAGATAAAACCAAAGAAATATCTAACTGTCCAAGGTTTCCAAAACATTTTCATGTTGCAAACCTTGCAAACTGCTGGCTTGGAGAAGAAATAAAGAATGTACTGATAAATCTAGATTTGATAGACAATGTTATACCAGGTTGACAATTAAATCTGTTATATTTCATAGCAAATTTAATTTTCATATTTAGTTTCCAAGTGATATGTCATAAATTTATGTCACCTTGGTTTTAAAAAGATGAAAATTATAACATAAACCTATAATTTTATCTAATGGTATTAAACCACAATGACATAAAAGAAGATTCTAGACCTTCCATAACCAATGCATTAAACAATTATCTCTTTGCAATTATCTCAATGCTAGCAAAATACAGTCTTGCATTTCTCCTAAGAATGATGACACTTTATTTCCACTTGCATTAAATAATATTCAGACCACTATTAAAAATTAGATTTCTCTTCTTTGAAGGTTGAAGTAATGCAGAAATCATGCCATTCCTATATACAAATAGTGAAAAGATGTAAAATCTTATTATTAAAATACTCTTGATTAGAGTTAGTCATTGAAAGTTTTTCACTTGGTCATAAAAAATCCAAATATGCCAAGAAATTATATTCTTTTTTAATCCTTTATCCAAATGTAAGCAAACAAAATTTGTGTGAGAAGTTTCTTCACGACTAGGCTACTTGTATACAGGAACTAATGACTGCACACACACACACATCCTTTCGGGTGCATATAATGCTATGCATTATGGGAAGTGCCACTACCCAGATCTGTTTTGCCCTTTATTGAGGTCTCATCAGTGGGAGCCAAACTCAGAAGAGATACCAAGGTTAAAGTTTGCAATGAGTCTGTAGTTTGGATATAATTTCTTTTACTGTGTTTGTACAGGATAATAACCGATGTTTTTAGTTCGTGGAGTTAAGATGATCCATTTCAAAACTACCAGGTGAAGTTGTTCAAAAGATTGATATATATATATATATATATATATATATATATATATATATAATTTTTTATATTTTTTATTCACTTTTTTTACCTCATCTGGAAACCTTGCTCTAGTGACCAAATATGGAACTTTTTCAAGCCACTTCAGACCTCCAATAAAGCAAGAGATGGTAGTCTCGCACTGGGCAATGAAATTCATCTACCTCCTAAAGCCAAACGCATATATCCATGCCCACAGTGGGATTCGAACAAGCAGTCTATTGGTTGGCGAGCAGATATGCTAACCATTTAGCAGACCAGGCCAGCAATTTGCCTGAGTTTGCTACTTCTGGACTAGATTGGAGATTTAGCTATGCAAGAATATCTTTAAGTTCAAGTTTGGATAGGAAGCATGTAATAATTGAAATGTGTGATGGAAAATCCAGTCTGATAACCCCACTCTTTCTCTCGAAATCACTCCAAATACTCGTTGCCTCCTGTTTCTGCCTTATGTCTCTTCTATAGGTATTTCCATGGGCAATGTCTTAGTTAGCTGACCACCATAATTCCGTAATTTTCTGCCATAACTGTAATAACACGAGCAGTTTTTCTCAAATTTTCATTTACTATCTAGTTTCAAAGTTACCGAACCAACATCTTTCTCTTCCTTGTCCTTCATTCCATATACCTCTGCAATTCTGAAAACCTCTCCCTTAACTAAAAATTGCACCTTCAAGATGTTCAAGGAAACATGTCAACAAATTTCTTCTTTCCTTTAACCTCTTGCTAACACACAGCACTGATGTGCTATATGTTTTTGCAACATTTCGTGCATTGGATTTGTATTAAAAAAAAAAGGGTATTGATTTCTGATTTGGGTTATTTTACTGATAATAATGTGTATGTCTTGATAATAATAGCTGTCATATTTGTACAATTAATGGATGAGTGTGTAAATAAATTTCTGAGTATTTCTTTTATTGTTGGGGTGTTTGTAGTAAGATTAAATGTTATGTCATAGTATATCAAGGTAGGTATTTGTAAATGAAGAGGCAAGGTCTGTGTATTTACTTTGAGATTGTTATTAGAATGAAGCAGTTCTGCAGGGGTGATGATGATCATCCAATTTTCTATTTGGATGTCTATATATATATATATATATTGTGTTAATATTTTTCCAGTTTTTTTGTTTAATGTCAGGTATGATTCTGAATATTTGCTAGCCTTGACTGAGCAATTGTTTGAAAATCATAAATGACTCACATCATGGGCATGGATGTTTGTGATTGTATACAGGTGAGAGTATCCCCTGAAATGAGACCCCTATCTCACTTAGAGGCCTGAAGTTGGTTACAAAAGTTTGTTTGGTCACTTGAGAAGGGTTTTTTTACTATATAAAAATTAATAATAATACAAAAAATATTAATAAAAAACTTAAGAAAAACCCTTAGCCAATCCACCTGCCATAAGAATGTACTACAGGTTTATAAAAACTCTTGTGAGTAGAAACTACATAAAAAAATTTGTACTTCAGGATGTTCAAATTGGGTGAGATTTCCAACAACATTCTACAATAAATTCTTTATAGAAGGATGGAATATTCTGCAACAAACCTAAAATGCACCCCCCCCCCAATAACACTTATTTACAGTGAAAACTTTTGAAGCTATTCAAAACATCTTTCAGCATTGTCTGTAACAATTTTATCAAAATTACTGTCTAAATTAGTCAATGGTAATGAGCAATGTTTATAATTTCTCACGTTGGTGTGCAAAATACTGAGTTCAAGAATGCAATCAAACATTAGTTTTATTGCATTTTTTTACACATAGTTTTATTGCATTTCCTTGAAAATCTGATAAGTTTGTATTTATAGATACTTAACTATATAGTTACCTAACTATTCTAGATGTCTGGAGTAATTACTTTGAAAGATATTAAATGAAACAAAACAATGACAGAACAGTAGTAGAAAATATTCAAGAAGAATGCAAAAATGAGTACATATTAATACTTGAGATAGAAAAGGCTATCAATAGCCTGAAATGTGGAAAGGCAGCTAGATTAGCTGACATTCAAACAGAAATGCTCAAATATAGAGGCATAAAAAAGTTTTGCAGTGGCTACACTGCAGAATTCAGAGGGCCTGGTCAGAAGATTAAATTCCAGATGATCAGAGTATAGCTCTCATAGTTCCTGTCTATAAAAAGGGGAATAAAGTTGACCGTGGGTGCTTAAGGGTCAAAATTATATAACTGAGAGGAGACCTCCACATAGCCTTTAAAGGAATGTAGAGAACCGACCAGGGCTTCTGACCTAATGTCCAATCCTCACCTTCTCGTGGTGCACTCTGTTGGGTATCTACTTTGATACTGAATGAACGACGATGGGCTGGAAATTTGGGATTTAGCCAACCAAATTGTATTCTTATTGGTTAAACCAAAATAAAAAATGATGGTACAACATGACAAAATTTCATGCCGGCTGGGGCGTCGCCCGGTTAAACAAGGCCCCCGTTGTTTTCGCCAGGGAACCAGGGCGAACAGCGAAAAGTCAGCTACTGGAACAAATCTGAAAACAAACCCCAACTCAACATCACCAGAGTTAAAGATCGGTACTATCAACGTAAGAAGCCTGAATGGCAAAGAAATGGAGCTAGCTGAGGAATTACATAAGTACCAGATCGACACAATAGGGGTGACTGAAACAAAAAAGACCAAAACTGGTGAGATCTTTCTGAGCAATAAATACAAAATGTTATATTCAGGCAATGACAATCAAGGAAAAGAAGGAGTAGCCATAGTATTCAACACAAAATACGAGGCTAATCTTCTTGAATGGCAGTCAGTCTCAAGTAGAGTAATGTGGGCAAATATGTGAATGGGGAACTGGACAATGAGACTTATTTGTGCCTATGGTCCCACAGAAGGTTCTACTAAGGTAGAAGTGGAGGAATTTTTTGAGGCTTTAGAAAAAGCAACTGACACAATGAAAAAGGAAAAGTTGGTCCTTGTTGAGGATCTGAATAGCAGAGTAGGAAATGATTCTGAGACATACAAAAATATTTTGGGAAAATTTGGAGAAAAGAGCAAAGCTAATAATAATGGCAAATATCTGTTGGATTTCTGCTCAGGACATGGACTGGTTATTACTAACACCATGTTCCAACATAAAAATGTGCACAAATTCACATGGAGAGAAGAGGCTAGGAATAAGAAAAGTCTCATTGACTATGTTATTGTTGATAGTGATGTTTTCTCCCTTGTGCAGGACACCAGATTGTACAGAGGAATGGAAATTGGAAGCGATCACTATTTAGTCTTGAGCAGGATAAAATTGAATTGCATATTGAAAAGAATAACATGTAAGAAAGTTTTAAAGCGAATAAAAGTTGACAGCTCTCAGATGTGAACTGTAGACTAAAATACAGAAAGAGTTAAAGAGGCAGTGAAGGAAAAGAAGAAAGCATATCAAAAGTTCCTGGCAAATAAGTCAGCTTTTACTCTTACAGAATACAGAGACAAATGTAAGAAAGCTAAACAGTGTGTAAAACTAGCTAAACAAAAGTCATGGGAGGACTTTGGCAAGAATATAGAAAATAAATATCAAGAAGGTAGAAAAATATTCTGGAGGTTGTTGAAGAAGCTTAGGAATGGAGGAAAGAGTGCTGTTAAAGTAGTTAGAGATGACAAAGGTGACATGAAAACAGGAGAAAAAGATATCCTTGAAGTATGGAGTAATTACTTTGAAAAACTGCTAAATGAAACAAGCAGTGATGACAGCACAGTGATAAAAAACACTGACCAGGCATGCAGTCAGGAATACATATCCATACTTGAAGTAGAAAAAGCCATCAAAGACTTGAAATGTGGAAAGGCAGCAGGAGTAGATGATATTCGACCAGAAATGCTGAAGTATGGTGGTATAAAAGTCTTACAGTGGCTGCACTGCATAGTTCAGAAGGCCTGGACAGAGGGATGAATTTCCGATGATTGGAGTAGAGCTCTCATAGTACCCATATATAAAAAGGGAAATAAAACTGCATGTGAGAATTACAGAGGTATTTCCCTACTGAGTGTTCCTGGCAAGATCTATGCAAGTATACTTGAGAAACAGTTAAGAAGAATGGTGGAAGAAAAGCTTGGTGAAGAAAAAGCTGGATTCAGGCCAAATAGAGGCTGTCAGGATCAGATCTTCACTTTACGACAAATAGTCGAGAAAGCATGGGAATATAACAGAGATCTGTATTTAAGTTTTGTATATCTGGAAAAGGAATATGACAAGGTGTCAAGAGAGAAGCTATTCAATACGCTACAGTCATATGGTGTCAACGGGGCATTATATCAAGCAATACTTAGTCTTTATTTGAGTTGTAAGTCAGCAGTTAGAATTGAAGGAAGTACAGGAAGATGGTTTAATGTTAAATCTGGTGTGAGACAAGGATGTACATTATCCCCTCTGTTATTCATTATCAATATGGATCACATTATGAAGGAAAGTGGTATTAAACCTGATATCAAAATTGGAGATGTTAATGTCAGCTCTTTGCTTTATGCAGATGATGTTATACTTCTAAATAAATCTACTACAAGTCTGCAAGATTCTATGACTAAATTGAATAGCTGTTGTAATAGATATGGTATGAAGGTCAGCAATAAAAAGACAAAGAAAATAGGCAGAATCATTGAAAATGTCAACTGCGTTGTGAACAGAGAACCTGTGGAACAAGTAAAACATTTCAGCTACTTAGGCACAATTTTTACTGAAGATGGTAAATTAAATATAGAAATAGACAACAAAATCAGCAAAGCTGGTATGGTGGGAAGTCAAATGAATAAATTCATATGGAATAAGAGAGAAATTAGTCGGAACACTAAATTAGCTGTATACAAGACAGTGTTCAAACCAATTTTAACTTATGGATCTGAGAGCTGGGTCAGAAGTAAAATACTTGACCAAAGACCGCAGATATGAGAGTCCTGAGAAAAATTAGAGGCGTGAACAGATGGCATCACTGGCAATATCATATTAAAAATGAGGATATTAGGAAAGAACTTAACATTGTCAGCATCCAGGAATGTGTTAGCAGAGCTAATCTCAGGTGGTATGTTCACTTAAATAGAATGGGAGAGGAAAGATTAGCAAAACAAGTGTTCTCTGCCAGGTTGGCAGGAAAACGACCTAGAGGAAGACCAAGATATAGGTGGATTGATACGGTACAAAGTGCCTTAGACGATAGAAATATAAGATCTGATAATGTTGGAGTCTTGACAAGTAACAGACTGATTTGGAGGAAAATTGTAGATAGGAAGTTAGTAATGATGTAATTTTTCATGTAGGACTATCATATCCTGTACACCCCTTGAGGGTACATGGCAGGAATTTGATGATGATGCTGATGAAAGTTGAATGTGAGAATTACAGAGGAATTTTTCTATTACGAATTCCAACTAAGATTTATGCAAGTATACTTGAGAAGAGGCTAAGAAAAACTGTGGAAGGGAAACTTGGGGAAGAACAGGCTGGGTTCAGGCCAAATAGAGATTGTCAAGATCAGATTTTCAGTAGTTGAGAAATGGGAATGTAACAAGAATCTGTACTTCAGTTTTGTAGATCTAGAAAGAGCATATGACAAGGTGCCTATAGATAAGCATTTTAGAATGCTACAATTATATGGGATAAATGGAATATTACACAGAGCAATAAATATTCCATGTTCTAAGTCAGCATTTCAAATTGAAGGAAATATAGAAAGATGGTTTGATGTAAAATTAGGTGCACAGAATCTCCATTATTATTCATCATTATATAGATCACATTATGAAAAAAAGTGACATTAAACCTGATAGTAGAATTAGATATATCAAACTTAGCTCTTTGAAAATGACAATGTACTCCTGAACACATCCAATGCAAGTCTCCAGAATTCTCCAACTAAACTGAATAACAGCAGTAAACAAATTTGGCATGAAAATCAGCAAATAAAAGACCAAAATTATGAAATTAATCATAAAAAACAAAAAAAAACCTTAGCTGCAATCTCAATGGAGAAGCTACAGAACAAGTAACACATTTTAACTATTTAGACACAGTTTCTAGTGAAGATGGCAAATTAAATATTGAAATATGAACAGGATAAGCACAGCTTACGAGCCAGCAGAATAAATTTACATGGAATAAGTAAGAAATCAGCCAAAACACAAAACTAGCAATATACACAAGATAGCGTTGAAACCAGTTTTAAATTAAGAAAGTGAGAGATGTGTTAGAAATAAAGCATTTCATCAAAGACTAGAGACCATGGACATCAGTTATGATAAAAATTACAGGATGAACAGATGGTTTCAATGGCAGAACTATATTAAAAATTAAGATGTTAAGAAGGAACGTGACATTGTTAGCATTCAAGAATGTGTGAGCAGAGCTAATCTGAGTTGATATGGTCACTTAATAAAACAATGTTTGATGCTAAGATGAAGAAAAAAAAAAAAAAAAAAGAGGAAGACCAAGATCTATGTGGATTGATTCAGCCTGGAAGTGCCACAGAAGACCGAAATGTTAGACAGGGCAATATTGTAATGCTGACAAGTAAGAATAATTTGGAGGAAAATTGTTGAGAGGACATTAGCAATAATGTAAGCTTAATCATGTAGTACTGTCATCAATATTCCTGATATACATACCCAGAGGATAAATATCAGGAATTTTGAGATATTGATGAACTATAAGCAATAGTTTTATCAGTCAGTTTTTCTTATGCAAAGCCTTTCTTGATACATTGCTATTCATATAAAATGTGAATCAGGGCTGCTACCAGATTAGATTGCACCCTGAGGCAAACAATTAAACATTGTCCCTGATGGATTATAAGACAAAAATATAAGAAAATCTCCAATTGCTATGTTGTTTTTATTACAAGAGAAACATTAATGCAAAACAATTAAATGTTTGCTCTACAGGGACATCGCACAATAATTTTTTTTTTTTTTAAGCTCTTCTAAATTTAAATTATAAGCTATGTTTGCCTCTATCAATATAGTTCCTAGACCAACCAATCTTTCATGGGTCACTGCTGTTCGCAAATAATTTTTAATCAGTTTAAGCTTGAAAATACCTCTTTCTGCACTTGCTAGTCTAACAGGAATTGTTAGCGTAGCGACGGTGCCTACTGCAATATTGCTGAACGAGTGCCCTTATTAAGACGAGCCGTGAGGCAGGCTGCCTTTATGCAACACCCTGTCGACGGTACTGATGTGAATACATACTGCAATCCCTTGAAGGCTTGCTATTCCAACAGTGAAGCAACAGTGAAACTCAGAAGAGTATACATTCAGCTGATTTTCAGTTCTTGGGATAGCAGATTATCTTGTCTGCGTTTATGGTAAGAAAAGAACAGGCTTTTTTCATTCAGAATTTAGAAAAGAGTTTCTCCAAAGGAGAAATTGATCCACTTGCAAATATATTTAATTTTGTAGGAAAAACAGAAGGGTCTATCAGAAGTTGATGGTGAAAGATGATTGAAGGTCAAACCATTTTTTTACTTCTTGCTGAAGGTCAATTTAAGAAGTTTTTTTTTTTAGTTTACAGTACTATCAAAGTGTTTCTAGGAATATTATGATCAGAAAGGTTATATTTGTGCAATTTTTCATTAACTGCAAATGAACAACAATCTTTAAATTTACTACTCCATACTTGGAAAAAACAGGTCAACGAAGTTTGAGATCCTTATTTCGAGCTATTCTGGATTCATTATTTCTATATGCATATAGCAAAGAAGATGAAACTTATATTTTCTGTTATCTTCCAGATAGAGCATTTTAGTTTTGTGCTCTCTCTCTCTCTGGTTATCAGCTTCCGGGAGTTTATCCTGCAAAATAGATAAACTAGCCAGAACACACACAAATTAACTGACTCAATATATTGGCCCCATAGCCTTAGATCCTTTGGTCATAATTCTTAACATCAATATCCCATCCAATAAGTGAATCACTAAGGATAACAATAATCCATCCAGATTGTGTTGCTATGCTTCACTTAGCAATTTCTACATTTTTTTGCTATCTTTAAATTTTGAACACTTGCTCAAAAACTGCAAACTGCCAAATCAGTTTCTTATACCTTTTATAAGAATATGGGAATGATTGAAAAAGTCCATTAGTTTTAAGAATTAGTCTTAAGTTGTACTGCAATTATTTTCATTTTGTAAATAATTTCTGTGTATATGTTTCTGTGTATCATTGAACTATTTATTTTTATTTAAAAAAAAAAAACTTATCCCATGTAATTTTTAATTCCTTTCATTTAAATGAACTGAGAACAATATTTGAAAAGAGTATTATCGATTTTGTAGGATACAAATCCTTTTTGATTACATGAGAGCAGTGCTAAGTTCATTTACAGTTTATATAATATATACATGTGCTTCATAATTTCAAAACATAAATAACTGACATGAATTAAGTAGTGACCAATGCATTAAATATGTTCAGCAAAATACTATATTAATCTGATATTTGTGTTTTATCTATACTATCTCTATAAAACAACTCAGAACTGTGATACATCTGAGTTCTTTGTTGCATTTTGGAGAGAATTATATCTTAAACTTACTTTTTCCTATTGGTTGAGCACTAACTAATCCATCCATTATGAAACTTGGAGGATCATTTGGAGGCATAGAGGTAACAGGTGCTGAAAAAATTATAAATCAGTTAACTACTAGACTGCAACTCAAAACATTCTCAGTATAACATTACAATTCATACTTTCTTCAATAAGCCTAATACCCTAATAGTGCTAATAAGACAGGATACACTGTGAGTCATGAGATTGTTCATAACTGCAGAATAAGAAGCTTACAGTACAGGTCTCTTGAATTAAAAAACTTCCTATAAATGTGAGTCCAATACTGAAAAGATTTATGGAACTATGGATATTTGAATTTTAAAAAAAGGCTATGGAGTTTTCAGTGGTAAAAATTAAGAATATGCCGACACCTACCCTTAAAGTGTTAAATGTTTATTCAAGAATTTAAAATTTATGTTTACAATATGTTATTTATTTTCAATAGTATTGATGACAATACAGAATGATAAGAAAATAATATTTATTAACTTATTTGCTGATATTTCAATGGTATTATATTCAGCATCGTCAGAGCACAAAAACAGTTTGTCACAGTACACGAAATAACAATTTGGCATAACAGTGGATCTATTTTAAAAAAATTGTAACAGAAAACACAAGGAACTGAAGTTGTACTGCCATACTTGTTGAGGCTTAGAGTATGTTTTAAAGCTTCTGTTGATTCCAAAAACAATCTCTCTGACCCGTCTGTCCATCTCGAGTACCGGGAAATTGTGATAGCTTGCGTTTCCCCTTATTCGCCCGAAGCAATGGCCAGTATAAACCACAGCATATCACCACCAGCAGCAGCCGGTCCATGCCCGAGCTCAGCAGGAATCAGTCAAAGGTCGCAGAATTTCGATCAAGGAAAAGATGCCAGCCACAGCTCCAGAGAAGGAAAAGACATCGGTCTCAGCCCCCCGGACAACAACGGACAAAGGTCAGTACTCTCTGTCTCTTATGCCAACATTGTAGCTAATACCTCCGCGCGAATTAATACTACTGCAACAACGACCACCGCGCGTACAAACGTTCACCTAGCCAACCGCGTTTCCCGAGACAACGGAATTGTAATTTTCGCAATCGAAAATACCCCACTGGAAACGTATCTAGACGCAGTAGCTCAACATGTTCCCCCAAAAAATATAACTCACATTTCAACAGTTGCCGGAACCGTACAAATGTACTTTAACAACGCATCTTGGTCTGAGACATTAATTGAAAAGGGAATAGACATCGGAGCATGCCACGTGAATGTCTCACCAATCACACTTGCTCCCACAAAAGTAACAGTGTCAAATGTCCCACTGGAAATAAGCCATCAAATGCTTCATGGATTACTATCAAAATACGGTGCAGTGACAGGTAAAACCCAAACGCAACGCGCCTCTACAACTAGGCCTGAATTCGCTCACATCAAGAGCTTTAGAAGACAGGCTCTAATGCACTTTGGCGACAATACAATCGGCTCCATACCCAAAATAATCAACACAGAAATAGACAGAGTACCCTACACCTTTTATATTACTGTTGCTGCTCAGTGCTTTTATGGGGGTGGGGGGGGGGGGGGGTGGGGGGGGGGGGGGGTGGGGGGGGGGGGGGGTGGGGGGGGGGGGGGGTGGGGGGGGGGGGGGGTGGGGGGGGGGGGGGGTGGGGGGGGGGGGGGGTGGGGGGGGGGGGGGGTGGGGGGGGGGGGGGGTGGGGGGGGGGGGGGGTGGGGGGGGGGGGGGGTGGGGGGGGGGGGGGGTGGGGGGGGGGGGGGGTGGGGGGGGGGGGGGGTGGGGGGGGGGGGGGGTGGGGGGGGGGGGGGGTGGGGGGGGGGGGGGGTGGGGGGGGGGGGGGGTGGGGGGGGGGGGGGGTGGGGGGGGGGGGGGGTGGGGGGGGGGGGGGGTGGGGGGGGGGGGGGGTGGGGGGGGGGGGGGGTGGGGGGGGGGGGGGGTGGGGGGGGGGGGGGGTGGGGGGGGGGGGGGGTGGGGGGGGGGGGGGGTGGGGGGGGGGGGGGGTGGGGGGGGGGGGGGGTGGGGGGGGGGGGGGGTGGGGGGGGGGGGGAATTATCGGGCTGGAAAGTATGACAAGCTTAGGAGTTTGATTGGCTCAGTGCCATGGCATGTACAACTGCAAGGACTAGAAGTTGATAGTGCATGGGAGGTGGTTAAGAAGTGCTTGCATGAAGCAATGGCTGACTGTATACCTAGAGTCCGAATAATAAATCAAGTAGGGGTTAAATGGATGAATAACACCATTAAGCTTGAGCTGCAAAAAAAGAAACAACTATGGAGGGAATTTAAGGAGAAAGGTGACCGGCAGGCACATAAACGGTATAAAGCGCAGGCCAGAAGGGTGACGAGTGTGGTAAGAAAAGCAAAAAAGGATTACGAAAGAACATTGGCCATGCAGGCTAAAGAGAATCCTAAACTTTTTTAGATACGTAGCAAGTAAAAGGAAAAATGTACATGGCAGAATGATTTTAAAGAATGCCGATGGTAGGGAGGTAACTGAATCAGTTGAGATAGCTGAGTTACTGAGTGAGCACTTTGCAAGAATATATCATCCAGGTGGTGACATTGCAGAAACGAATAAACCAGTAGATTATACGGGAATTGTGGTGAATGAAGTGGAGGTGAGTAGTCTATTGCATAACCACAATGTCAATACATCTGTGGGGTTGGATGGTATACCAGCTCGTGTAGTACGAGAAGCAGCTAATGAATTGTCAGTACCCTTGACCATTTTGTTTAATTTGAGTCTCGGGTCTGGGTTAGTCCCGAGCGGGTGGAAGGAGGGGAAAATAGTTCCACTGCATAAAGGTGGTTCCAAGACTGCTGTTGTAAATTACCGACCGATTAGCATATCAGAAATCATTGTCAAGGTCTTAGAGAAATTAGTCAAGAAAAGAATACAGGATTGGATAGATGAAAATGGGATATTGTATAAGGGACAACATGGTTTTGTGAAGGGTAGATCATGCCTCAGTAACTTGCTCACGTTTTATAACACAGTGACAGCTGAATTGGATAGGGGTAATGGGTTTACAGTGATACTACTGGACCTTGCCAAGGCCTTTGACAGGATACCACATGGAACCCTAATCAGTAAACTGGAGCAGATGGGGATAGATATAGGGTTGGTAAGATGGATAGGAGGGTGGTTGAAGGAGAGATACCAGAGAGTGGTTTATTCAGGAGTGGAGTCAAAAAGACGTCTTGTGACTAGTGGAGTGCCGCAGGGCTCTGTTCTTGGACCACTGCTTTTCAATTTGTTCATCAATGATATTGGAAAGGATTTGAGAGGAAGTGTTCACTTGATTGCTGATGATGCAAAGTTGGGTAGAGCAATTGTGAGTGCAAGGATGTCAAAATTTTACAGGATGATTTGGATAGTTTGGAGGACTGGGCTAGGAAAAATGGATGTCAGTTTCATGTGGCAAAGTGTAAGGTTATGCACTTTGGGGTGAAAAGAATATCGCATAGGTGGAACCATACTCCAGGAGATTGATGATGCCAGGGATTTGGGAGTGCTGGTGGATAGGGAGTTGAAGTTTAGGGGGCACATTGCAAAAGTAACTAAAACAGCTCACCAAATCACTTGGCTTATGAAAAATACTTTAACATGCAGAGAGAAGCAAGTTGTTGTTCCTCTGTATCGAGCCTTGATAAGACCCCATCTGGACTTCTGTGCCCAGTTATGGGCACCAGGGTTTCTTCATGATGGGGAGGAAGTGGAGAGGGTCCAGAGACGAGTGACCAAGATGATAGCAGGTCTGTGGAATGAACCTTATGAGAATAGGTTGAGGATTTGTGGGTTGCAGAAATTGGACGATAGGCGAAGGAGGGGTGATATGATTGAGACATTCAAATTACTGAAGGGTTTTTATAAGATTGATCCAGAAGATATTTTTGAAAATATGACTGGTGGTGGGAGGACTAGGGGCCATGCATGGAAACTGGGCAAGAGCATGGTTGACAAGGGTGTTAGAGCTAGGTTTTTTACTTGGAGAGTGGTGAATGAGTGGAATAAGCTTCCAGAGTCTGTTGTGGGTGCTACGACCGTGAATGAGTTCAAGGCAAGATATGATAGATACTGTGTGAATGTTGAATAGTTGTTCCAGACATGATGAAAGAAATACATAGATGAACAAAAAGAGGAAAACAAGCACCCCCCCCCCAAAAAAAAAGTTTCCAGAAAAAAAAAAAAAAAAGCATTTATAGAGGCATTTGCTTCTGTTAATAAGGCAGTTCGTTGTTTGAGGAAATGGATTCCAAAATGCAGAGATTTAGCAAAGTGGACCAATTGATGTAATCACAATTGTCTGCTAAAGAGAAATTTATGCAGAAAAGGAAACCTGTGCAGATCAAGTCAGACAAATATGAAGAATTTGTTGTTGATTACTTACCCTTCCCTGCCTCTTCTGATTAGTCCCAATTAATAAAGGCAGCAGCATTGAAGAATTACCCTTTATACATGTATTTCTATCTAATTATTTGAAGTACACAGAATCACTGTACAATCATGCTACTATACTACAGTATAGAGTACTCTATACAGTACAGTACTCTATACTGTACTGTATAGAGTACTGTACTCTATACAGTACAGTACTCTATAAAGAAATTTTGTCATAATTTGTACAATATATTATTTAACTATAAACTAAGAGTAAAATTAGTTTTAAAAAATAGCAACCTAGACATTATAGCATTCAGGCATTGTTACTTGCTAACATATCCTTATGGTTCGTATAGTGATTTCTGACTTAAGATTGGCCTGTTGGAACAGAACCCATGTATATATGGTACAGGTAACTTACATTAATTCTTCAGGATTTTCACTTGGGCTGCAGCATCCAAAATATGACAGCAATGCATGCTATGTTTCAACTTTGATCTAGTACATTAACTCTTTCATCCACCTCCACATTCAAAAATCCAGTCTTCATGCTACAGAGACCTGAAATCAACAGGCAGTTAATTTAAGACTGGAAAAAATGTGGACGAGTGTCACGAAATTGGAAGTACATCATGTTGGATGCCATGTAGACAAATGTACATTACAGCAGCAGTAATTCATATTACAAAAATCCTAATAAATGTCATGTAAGATGACCTTTAAAAATAAACATATCAATGAATTTATCACAGACAATGCCACACCAAACACTGATACAATACTGGAAATGACTTCCACAGTGGAGTGAGAATTTGCTTTTCTCTCATTTAATCTCTGGAGAACTGTGCCACACTTCAACTTGGAATCCTTCAATTTGAAAAATGTTGCTGGTATTCATCAACAATACTTCCATTGCAAAATCTATAAACATACAACATATTAGAATTAGAAAATGTAAATTGCAAGCTAAGCAGGCAATGCACGGAAGTACTACATCATGTATTGAGGACAAAGCCAATATTTTTGAGAAATCTATTGAAGACACGAATTATATGAATAAATAATTTACCATGTATATGTCTGCTTATTCTAATTTTATAGCAATGGAAGTATTTCTTTTAATAAATCAACTGGCATAGTACTTAACATTTAGTAGAGAAGCCATGTTCATATAGTTTTTTTTTTTTAACTCAAAATAATCTCAGTAAAGATGCCTGAATTCATTCAAGAGATTATGAATAGTAATATTAATAAATCGATGCACAAAATCAGTTTTATTCTTGTTAAAATGCTGCAAGCACTGTTCAGATTTTCGTGTGAGTGCATTTTTGATCTGCTGTGAGCAAGCATGGCTGCTCAATTGCAGACTGCTGTATACTAAGCATGATGTGATGAATTAGTGAAGACCAAACTTGATGTAAAATCATCCTTTTTTTTTTTTTAACTGCTGAAGATGTTTCATCATTTTAACGATTCATTGAAAACCCAAGTGTTCAATGACTGCAGAGAGAGGGCACATAACCACTCAGTGAACCAGGAAACACACTTCTTTTCTAACATTTTTTGTCTGTATTCTCTCAGAGCATATGCTGGCTTACTTGCTAGGAACTTTTTTCTTCATTTCGATAACTGCCTTTTAACTTCCAGCACACCATGGACTTCTGATTTTTCTATCCTTATACACAACTTTAATACATGCCTGTCTGACTGAATCAATGTTTTCTTTGTGGTCTACCAATGAGTCTCATAGGTTTGGTTCTTGCTTTTAAACTTTCATTTTTCTTGAATGATATTTGTAACACTTCAGTATGCCATTCACCTCTGAAAGCTGCTCAACTGTAATTCTTTTCAAAATTTTTACACACACTTTACAATATGATATTCAAATTTTATCCTGTTCAAAACCTATAGTGATTGCTTCCTATCTCAAAATCTCCTGTATACATTTTTCCTGAACTAGCATGAAGATATCACTATTGACAATAACATCAATGAGCCTCCCCCACGTGAGTTTGCACATATCTTTGTTGAAATATGGTGTTAGTTTTCTGTTCAGTACATGGACTAGTCAATTACTATCATGTATTTTTTAATAGCCTTGTAATTTTCTCAAAATTTTTCTAAGATTTCTATATGTCTATATTCTTATCAAACTTGGCTGTTTAGATCTCCAATAAGGATTATCTTATCATTTATGTCAACTGCCTTCTCTAGTGATTTGAAAAATCACTCATTTCTTCCTTAGTAAAACCTCTTGTGGGACAACAATAGTCACATATAAATCTTATTGTGCTATACATCATTTCGATGTCTGTCCACATCACCACTTAATTCTGCCTACTATTCAAGATTATCCTCATGTTTAGTGTTGAATACTATAGGTATTCCTTCCTTTTCCTGATCATTACTGTCTGAAGATAACATCCTGTTTTTGTTCTTTAGAAGAATCTCACCTGTTTGTCTTCTTTGTTTTGGTAACATCAATTATGCCAGTGTACTTCTCTAATTATTTTCTAAGCTGAAAAGAGTGAGGGGGGGGGGGCGTCTTGTTTAAATGGACAATGCCTCACCAGCATGGTACTTCATCCTGTTGCACTATCTTTGTTTTCTGGTTTAATCTGATATAGAATACAACTCAATCGGCTAAATCCCAAATTGACAGCATATCCATTCATTCAGTATCCACACAGATACTGAACATAGCACATACAAATGGGGTGTGTGCCACAAGAAGCTGAGGACTGGATATTAAATTATAAGTCCTAGTCAATTCTTTGCTTTCCTTAAAAGAGTATGTGCATGATTCCTCATGGTTGTCTAGCTTTGACATTTAAGTATATGGAAATGATTTCATAATTAAAAAAGAATTACCTTGTGTTGGAGAACTGAGGTCCAAAACTCCTAAAAGATCTAATAAATCTGAATTGCCTGTCGAAGTAACAGCTGGATTTAAGATTTCAGGAGTTTTTCCTACATTATCACTGGATCCTCCCAACAGATCTAGCAATACGTTCTTCAAAAAGGCAAAACATAAAAGCATTTTAAATTCACTGTTCTATGTACAATATTTCAAGTATTAAATATATATTTTTTTAAATTAGTGCATTAATATTGATTGTTTATGATAAACTATAAAATCAATAAAAATGAATATGAACTTATAATGAATATGTGTACATATTCATTATAAGTATTAATTCATCCAAATTGAATAGCATAAAAAATGCAGTCACTTGATGTTATAAAAAGCAAGAAATTGTTAAAACATTTCTAAAGAGATATATCAATGAAGAATTGCTCAGAATAAATACCTGTGAATCATTCATAAGAACTTTTCTCTAGAATTTTTTTACATGACTGAGAAAGCTAAAAGTGATTTCTTGCAACCAAGTTTTTTTTTTTAATAAGTAATCATAGCAATATGCAATTAATATGCTTTAATTTATCTAAGATATCAATTGGTCATGCTATTAATGCTTCATCAACACTTGTAACTTTTCTTAGAAGACTGTTTACCACTTGTTCTTTTGACAGAACATATGTAGCACTGTTGCATTTTTATTCCACTTAGAATGACTTATGACTTAGAATGAACCATGGAACATCAGAAATTATGTCCATGTTTCAAATTTGTCATTATTAGGTGTTTACTGATTTCAAAGATTTCATGTAAACTTCTGACTGGAGAAAATCCAATCTGTAATCTTCATGATCTGCTAATCTCAAATTTTATTTTGATGGTAACAGATTTTTAGGCATCATTTACATTACCTGTGGAGCATAGAGATTACTTCATTCTCTTGATGTAACATGGACTGCATATGAATTCTGTTTATAATAACAACAACCACCAATTATTTTCAGCTTCAGGCGAACTGGGTGTTCCAAGATTTTGTACAAAAATATGCACTCCTCTGATGCTGCCAGTGAATAAGTTTCCTATTGGTG
The DNA here is from genome assembly GCF_054136105.1 of Typopeltis vanoorti. Taxonomy (NCBI): domain Eukaryota; kingdom Metazoa; phylum Arthropoda; class Arachnida; order Uropygi; family Thelyphonidae; genus Typopeltis; species Typopeltis vanoorti. The sequence continues at coordinate 73,610,820 of NC_143557.1, read as the reverse complement.
CTGTTGATGATTTAAGAGCATTTCCAATCACTGCTGTTTACCACAAGTTGCCTCTGAAAGCTCTTCATTCATCTATGACTTATTTGTTCTTAATATAAGGACCTTGATGCTGGGTTGTGTTACTGGTAATGTAAATGCCTACTTTTCTTTATCAATTTTCTGTATACAGAAAAGTAACTAATCTATCATTGCATCCTTTCTGATTCATCATATAAGAACATAAATTTCCAATGAAAATTCTATTTTGTCATTACACACACACACACAGTTCAGAACATATCTTCACAATGCTTCATAAACACATTAGTTATTGGGAAAGGAAAGCAGTAAAATCCCACTGCCAAATCCAAATTTTGATTATGTAGTTTTTTAACATAAGCTCTTTCATTTAAAAAATAAGCTGCATATTTGCATAATTTCTAATCTGTAAAGAGAATTTTTATTTAAATAATGTAAGAATGACAATTAGCATATTTATGGACAATTTTATACACATTATTATTTATTATCACTAAATGTGTAGTATTTAATAAATTTAGTTTAATCCTTTATCCAAGTGTAAGCAAACAAAGTTTGTGCCTGAAGTATCTTCAGGACTGAGGCAACTCTTGGCATTAATGCACAGCATTATACATGTCCATAAGGAGATGTGCTTTGCATTATGGGATATACTGAGACAAGGAGTGATGAAAGCTTAGTCATCTTTATCACAAGTTGCCTCAGTCCTGAAGATACTTCAGGCGCAAACTTTGTTTGCTTGCAATTGGATAAAGGATTAAACTAAATTTATTATAGTCTAACCAAGTGAAAAAAAAAAAGTTTTCCAACATGTGTAGTATTTCTTTTTCAGAGAAAAGTGTTCCTTTTAAATATCTTTTCAAGTGCGTGTGTGTTAACAAAACTATATATATAATAATATATGAAACATAAGAGTGAGTCTTTTTGGTCATTAGGTAATAAAACTAAAATATTTTATAGAAATAAATTTAATTAATTAATTCAGTGTAATACTAATTGCAAATGAATAATTCAGAGTAAGTTATGTATCAAGATGAAAGGCAACTAAATACAGTATTCTACAAAGTGTTGAACAAAATTTTGAAACTCAAAATTAATTTATAAATTCAAATGTCAGATGGTACAGATAAGTTTACAAAACTGTAGCTGTAAGCAAGTATAAAAACAGGCAATAGAAAGAATGAAACTATATCTATCTAAATGGCTTAAGTGGCTTCTTCTTAAATAGTTTAAGAAGAAGTACGGCAGAACATTGTTAATAATGGTTAGTGTGGACCTCTTGCAATAAGTTTTTGGGCTTTATGAAGAAGCCATGTAATAATCTTTTATCCCTTTTAATATCAGTGACATAAGAGAAGTCACAAAACTGATAACATAAGAACTGAGCAAATCATTATAGAGAAAAAAGGACCCTATTGATGTTGTTTGAATAACAGAGGTTACAGCACTTGAAGAAACCAGTGTAAGAAAGACACTGTTCCAAAGAGCTGATATAGCTGCAATGCATTGACATAAGATTTTATGCTATCCATAGGAGACAGAAAACCTAATGTGAGACATGCAAATTAATATTAGTATTACTTCCAAGCATCCATGGAGTACAAAGGCTAATTGCAAGAAGTCAAACACTCACAAACCAAAATTATAACAATAAGGGATAATAGTATTTTCAGGGAGGATATATATGGAACAGAATGGGAGGAGTTTTGCTAATGATAGAGAAGAAATGAAGCTAAAAAAAGTGCATCAAGAGGATAGGCATGCAGAGAGCAATTCACTTGAAAGATATCTGGAGTGAGACAGAGATAGGACCAAATATATAGTTGGTTGCTACTACAAGCCAGGGTATATAAGACAATGTAGATGGAATGTATATACATGCATCATGGAAGGTGGGTAGACTTCAACTATGGGGACATACACTGGAAGGAGGAATGGTCATAGGGAGGGAAGAAATGGAAATTTGTATGATGAGTTTGAGAGAAGGCAGGTGGTGATATACTACAGGACTCACTAACTGGTTCTATGCTGTTTAGTTGATATATCATTGATACAGGAAATGATTTAAGGAGAAATATTCAGTTTGCAGATGATGAAAAGTTGTTTAATTTATGCCTCAGTTCTGGAAAAGTGCTAAGGAAGTAGAAAGAGAACAAATTAGAGAATAGAGAATTATGATAATAGGGTGATATACCTTTTTCCTACTTGTATAAGGGAGATATAGTGTATGATCCCTGCATTAATTTAACTTTGGTATCTCTTACGGGTCTGCCACCTACTGATGAGACCTAGATAAAGGTTGAAACCAGTCTGGGTAGTGGGCCTTCCTATAATGCATAGTATCATATACGTCCGAAAGGGTGTACTTTGCATCATGAGATACAAAGGCAATTAATGTGAAGTCCTTTAGTCTCTATATACAAGTAGCCCAGTCATGAATGTACTTCACATGCAAATTTTGTTTGCTTATACTTGGATAAAGGATAAAACAAGAATATAATTTCTTGACAAGTTTAATTTAAATTGATTAAATTCCATATTAAAATTTTATTTAGCCTAGAACTATATGAAAATGAAGGAAGAAATGGAAGAGACAGTTTGCAACCAAATAATAAAATATATAATGATAGAGAATTCATCATCAGTGCCCATTGGTGTCTGATGCTTGTTTCACTATTCTGTGCCATTTCTCTCTGTTCACTGTCAGATGATTCAAAACCTGGAAACTCTTTACACATCATCTGCTCACTGTCACCTTGGCTGTCCTTCTGTTAATACGATTCACTGTATCACGCACCGAGATTTTGATCTTTCTAATGTTATCCATTCTGCAGATATGCCCTAAAAACTAATTTCCTTCAAATTATTTTCTGCATTAGATTCTCTTTGTAGTTTACTTTGCTATAAAGTTCTTCATTTGTTTTCTTTTGTGCACCCGTCCAATTCATAAAATCTTTCTATAACATTTTCTTTCAATAGCCAATATTCATCTTACAGTCTTTGACTATTACCCGTGAATCACAATCACACAGAGTGTTTGTGAATATGCATCTTTCCAGCAGTTTCAGTGCTTTGTGAAAAAAGGCTCACTGATTTACTTTTCCATATCTTGTCCACTGCCTGTAAATTTATTTTTGTTTGTAAAAAAAAAAAAAAAATATATCTTCGTTTTATAGTCTAAATCTCTGAATACTATTGTTTTAGTTTTTTCTATATTCATTATTAGCCCATATTTCCTTCTTTTCAGGGATATTGAGTCTCCCTGTCTTGTGCCCCTTGCTTTTTAGAGCTGTCTTCCTATTTCTCCACACTTTCTCAAAGAAGCCTCTGCATTATTATTAATGTTTTGAAACAGACATCAAGTTCTTGTCCACTCCATAAGACTGAAGTACAGCCATGCCTTTCTGATCTATACAATAGAGGATTACTAATGTTTAATTCTATTCATTCACTTATAATTATAACGTATTTATTAAAATATAAAAGTGCTAAAACCAAATGCTGAACAGCTACCAGAGCACAAAACACAATGATCATATTTCTTTCCTTTGTTAAATAATGAAGGAAAATGAATATATAGTTTCTAAAAGAGATATGGACTGATAATCAGTATATAATTTGTAAAGGCATAGAGTACCAAAGAAAAAGTATATCTACAGAGAGAGAGACGGTAATTTAAAACAGCTAGAAGAGAACAAAACAGAGATAGAAAGAGGGGAAGAGGATTATTATCCACAACAAGGGATAGAACATATGCTTTTGTCAGGATTCAAATTATTTTGATGCCAATAAGTATACAAATGTTAAAAGTTGTATATACTAAAATGCAATTTAAAAAACCATTTCATTAAAAAAAATCTCATATTTTGTTTTATGTATGAACATTTGTACACCTCAGATAATGATTATTCATGAAGTAATGAAATCTGTAAAAATAAAATAAATAAAAATTTTAGTACAAAATGAGAAGCATCCTACAGTATGTAGAAACTTGCTGGGAATACATTTTAAAAAAGAGATCTACCTTGACAAGCTCCAATGTTGTTCTAAAACAGAAAAAAAATATAATTTAAAAAAAAAAAAAAAAAAGAAATGAAAGAAAGGAGGATGAAAGAGAAGCTGTTTTGGTGGATTTATCCAAACCTGCATAATTCTACTCCAGCTTCCTAAATTTTGAGGAACTCAGATGATTTTTTGCAGTTATTTTTGAAAATCACTAAAGATCATTATTCTTATGTTATTTAAATGCACCTTGGTATATACATTAAATGGGTACTTATTTATAATGATAATCATTCTTACTGAATTTTCGATCTGTGTATCACATTCTGGTTCTTTTATGCTTGCATCACCAGACACTTCTTCTTCTGAAGCTTGCCCATTCTGTGTTATGGAGCCAGTCTGGGTTTTGCTTTCCATTTGTGGCATATGTTCCAAAATACTTGGCCTACAGCAAAAACAAAACATCTTAAGTTAAAATCAAATTGAGGAAAAACAACTTGACAAAAATTAAAATGATCATGCATCCCATGATTTTATTCAACTCTCTCTCTCTCTCTCTCTCCCCCTCATGCTGAAAATTAACCATTATTTACATATCTTCTCATAGCCAAAGTAATTGCCAATCTGTTTGGTCAAGTGGATAGCATCTCCACTTTACAACCAATATGGAGGCACAAATCTCACTGTGGTATGAATGTTTACATATCTGAGTGGCTGATGAATTATCACTAGGATGAGACCACCACCTTGCTTACTAGAGACCATAATAAAATACAACACGAAAAAATGTAATTACTTTTTTAAATGGGAAAAAAAATCAAATACTACAAAAAACCTTTTAACTTCTAAGAGTTATTTTTATTTAAACAATTTATACTTATGTCTGCATGAGACGTGCTAATGTGTTTTAACTAAACTTGTTCCATGAATTAAAAAATATTGCTTTTCTGGTAATGAGAATGAAGTGTTACCCAAAAAGTTCCGAGAATCGGATGATTAAAAAAAATGTTACTTATTCTAATTTCTAGTTTCCACTAGAAAGTTTCAATTTCTAGTTTCGATAAAACTTATTTTCTTTCCCCCTTATTTTTATTATTTTTTGACATCCAAGACATTGTCCACAAGGAATCCCCCCCCCCCGGCCATTCAAACTGTCAACATTTACTGTGAGGTTTTGAAGGCTAAGAAGAGCATTCAGTGCAAATGTGTGGACAAGTAAAAACACAAATTTCTGGTGTTGTTACACTTTTGGACGTCCTTCACGTGGATCATCTTCAGGGCTGGTACGGCCATGTTTAAACTTGACAGCCAATTTCTTAATTGCCGAAAACAAAGGAGAAGTGTGCCCATAAGCTTTTATGAATTATGAATGAATTTCTTTTGATGTTAAACATTGTTTTACAAAGAATCTTATAACCACATGATACTCAATTTTATCCATTTCAAGGGATACAGACAAACACTTTTGCTTCAGACAGCTGTATAAAACAAACTACTTGATAGAATGACTTGCAATTTCACATGGATGTTATGAGAGATGTACCAACTTAGAAAAAAAAATCTTGCCGATAGTGTTGCCATCTATGGTCGAGGCTGAGAAAACTTTTCAGACTGTAGTAGAGAAATATCTGAAATACAAATAAACCTTTATATATTTTTATATACATTTATATATTTTTATGTAAACCTTCACTGACTATAGCAAAGCATTTGACTCCATAGAACATTACCCTCTTTTCTGTGCTTTGAAATACATGGGAATCGAGGAAAAATATATCCGACTACTTCAAACCATTTATGAAAATAAGCGAGGCATCTATCAGGTTGAAGGAAAGCAATGACTTCTTTAGGATGGAGAAAGAGACATCAAACAATGTGATCCCATTGCTCCCAAACTTTTTACAACAGCCCTCTAAGCCATTTTCAGGGATATGGATTGGGATGATTATGGTATTAATAATATTATTACTATTACATGACACCTCCAGGGAGTCCGAAGGCTCATTGAGGGAGGACACCCACTCTACAACTCTCCGTCCTCACCACGCAATCCACCAACTACAACTACTTTCATCTACACCAATGCCATCTACTGTCAACCACCACCAGTAGTAGTATTATTTTCACCAACAATCACAAATATCCATGCCCACGGCAGGATATGAACATGCAGCCTTTTGGCTGGAGAGCAGATACACTAACCACTCGGCTAACCAGGCCAGCAATATTCAGGGGAAGATGTTAAACAATCTACATTCTGTGGGTGGCATCGTTCTGTTTGCTGATCAATGAATTTAGCAAAAGAAACAAGGAAACAGGTCTAACATTAAATTATCATAAAACAAAAATATTGACAGACCATGAACATGTTCCCATTGATGTTGAAAATACTTAGTACAGATGATCTCCATGTCAAATCGCTTTGACCTTGAAATCCAGTGCAGAATAGAGTGCTTGGAAGAGCTACTGGGGAATGAGACAATGGATGATAGAGGGACCCCTCTATCTGTCTAAAAAAAAATTATTAGATATGATTGTCCTACCAACTTTGACTTATAGTTCCTAGACTTGGGCACTTAACCACAAAAAAAAAAAGCTCCAAGTTTGCCAAAGAGCAATGGAGAGGAGTTTATACAGATTAGATAGAATAAGGAACAAGGACTTAAGAGACCTAATAAAAATAAAATACAATAAAACCACGTAACTTCGGTAGGTCTCACCAACAAAAAACGCGCAAGTCGAATTCGCATAACTCGGGGTATAATTTTGCATGTAATTTATATACACACACATACAATTGGGACCAGAGGTTTACAAAAACACCTATATTTTTTAAGAAATATAATCATAATTGTAGTTTTTCGTACATAAAAAAAAGAAAGTTATTTTGATGTCGATGGTTTCATAAAATCTAATAGATTCGCTGATGGCATAATGTTTTTTTCTTGTCACGCAAAATTTCTTCATAGCAAGCTAATGATTTTTTTATTCCTAGCCTTGTGGCTACAATTCGTTCCTCATTAGAATCTATGTCCTCCAAAATCTGTAAACCTTTCTTTTATGATTGTTCTTACTGTGGATTCCTGTATATTGAACTTCTTTGCTAGCTCACAAATTTTCATTCCACCTTCAAAATCCTTAATAATGTTGAGTTTTGTTTCCAAAGTCAATGTTTTCTTTTCTTGCTAGCTGTAGAAGAATCAGACTTGCTTCTTTTGGATAACATTATTATTTTTTATGTGATAAAATTTTTATCAAGAACATAAAATTAAACAATCGCAGGGTTTGTCGACTATAAAAATCGTGTATGAATGGAGACCGCGCGAAACACGTCAGTGTTTGTTCACAGCATGTGCGACAATGGCGAATGCGGCCGGCGCTTGAAAGATAAGACTAGTGGCGAGGCGTGAAGCGGGACAGGAATACGTACATATAAGAAACCGCGTAACTCCGGATTCACGTAAGTCGGGGTATGACTGTACATCATTTGGAGAGCCAGAAAATCGAAATGGGATTAGGAAAGGCCACTTTGCAACATACAAAGATGATAGATGGTTAAAGAGAGGAACAGAGTGGCTGCCAAAAAGAGTCAGAAAACTTGGAGACATAGAAAAAAAAATGGAGATGATATCGAAAAATGGTTCAGTGTCACATGCACAACAGAGACCCAGGAGAGGAGAGAGTGGAAGAAGTTGGGGGTGAGGAGGCTTTGCCCTGCAGCAGGACATTTAGGCTAACAACAATGTTCCTACATGTTTGGTTTTAGGTATGTAATGGTTCATGTTTACCGCTTATTGTATTTTTTTGTTCTTCCTAAACCAGAAGCCGCCGCCAGCATAAGTGGTGAAACTAGTCTGTTTAACTATCTATATTATCATGACCTATTAAACCCAGTGTTAATTATTATTTGTCACAAGAATATCGATCTTCAGTTTTTATGTCACAATTATGATCTATGACTGTTTTTTTTTCCCTAGTAATCTTTCCTCCATTTCTAAGATTTTTTCAATACTTTCCAGAACATTTGGCCAACTTCAAGATATTTATCTTCTTTAAAAAAAAAAAAAAAACTGCCCATGACTTCTGTTCAGCTACTTTTATACACAACTTGGTTTTCTTAGATTTTCCTCTGTATTCTTTCAGGATACCCAACTTACTTGCTAGAAAGAAGCTTCCAATATGAGTTTTTGTTCTTTTCCTGGACTGTCTTTAACTTCTTTTATGTTCTAATTTTTTAGTCTTATTCTTGCAGACATCTTTACTGATGCCCTCTTGATTGAATCAGTATTTTCTTCAGATTGTGCCAGTAAGTCTAAAACATTTTGTTCGTTTTCAAACTTTCCTTTTTATCCAATATTTCTATCTTTCTCTCCAAATTCACCTCTGAAAGCTGCTAAACTAATTTTTTTATTTTTTAAATTCCATGGTATTTTTATCTTTTGCTTCTCAATATGATATTCATTTTTATCTTGCTTAATACTAAATGGTGATCACTTCCCATTTCAAAACCCCTGTACAATAATGTCTCCTGAACCAGCTTTAACAAGACTTTTCTTATTTTTCATATTCATTTTTAAAAAATTATGGAAACAACTATCATGTTATCATAAAACTCCAGTTTAACAAAAACCAAAATAATCACCTGAAGTTTCAACCTTCACATTAAGGTCAAAACCTAGATTATATACAAATATCCAAAGAAACGAGCTATGTTACAATCTACACAGTATGCTAAAGTCATACTAATTTGGTCACATGTTAACACTACCAACCTGACCACTTCTTCTTCAGCCTACTGAACCTCTAAAGTTCTTTGCTGAGCTCTTTCATTGCAGTCCTGTACTCTCATCTCAACTAAGTCTTTTTGGATATTATCCTGAATCTCCTCAACATTTCTTTCCAAATGTTCAAGCCATATCAATCTGCATGCTTTCATTTCATCAGCTAGAAGTGGGAATCTATATAGTTCATATAGTTGTTGATTATGTCATCTTCTCCATTCCCATTGTGTTCTCTTACAGGTCCATAGACTTTTCTGAGGATTTTATTTTCAAAGAAATGCAAAGCATTTGCATCTTGATCTGTTATGTTCCAGGTGTGTACTCCATATAAAACAATAGGTGTAATGATTGTCTTGTATCCACGGTATCCACATTGGACCTCCCTAGTTTCAAAGAATGGCAAAAAATCGAAAGGCAAAAATATATAAGGTTTGGGTTTGTTCAAATGCTCCAGACTCTACAAGTTTCATCCAGAATTTTTTCCTGCGTCGCAATGCAGTTCTGCTGCTGGAAAGCAAATTGTGTGGTGGTTAGCTGAGTTGAAATCAACCAAAGCAGTGGAGTGCAAGTTCCATCAAGTGTAAAAAAAGACAGCACTCAACCACAAGAGCATCCATTTGTGGAAAGAAAATTTCCCAATGACAGGAAGCGTTTCGAAACAACACGGAGAAGGGAAGAAGCCAATATCAAAAGAGAAGGTGGAGAGGATTTACAAAACCTTTGCATGAAGCCCGACAAAATCCATTAGGAGAGAATCACGTGAACCACAAATACCCCACTCCACCGTTCACAAGGTCATAAATTGCATCTACACATGTACAAAGTGCAAGAAACCAAGCAAAATGATAAGTCACAACGGGCGATGTTTGCAGCTGAAATTCTGGAATGTGTCGACAAGAATCCAGATTCTCTTTTCGGATGAAGCCACTTTTCATGTCAACAAAAAAGAGAACAGGCACAATGTTAGGATGTGGGGAGTGAAAATCCTCACTGTGTCATGGAACATGTGCATGACAGTCCCAAGATAAACATCTGGTGAGGTGTAATGCAAAACGCTATCACTGGCCCTTTTTTTTTTTTTTTTTTTTTTGTGGAAAGCAATATCAACAGGATGATTTACCTCAACATGCTGGAAATTTTTGTGTTTCCACAACTCAAAGACTTGCAACTGCACAATCCTCTTTCAACAGGATGGTGCCCTGCCACACTGACATTTGGTGGTCCATGCAACTTTTGACAGAGTCTTCTATCAGCAGTGGATCAGACCTGGAGGACTGATTGTCTGATCATCGTGATCATCAGATCTTACCCCACTTGATTTTTTTCTTGTGGGGTATGTGAAGGTCACAGTCTACGCAATGAAAGTGGAAAAGCATAGAGAACCTGAAACATTGCATTTCTGCTGCTGCTGCTGTGTCCTCCATCACTCCTGACATGCTTCAGAGAACCCAGTCAGGAATCGACTTGACATTGTGCATGCTACTAAAGCAGGACACGTAGAACTGTAATGATTTTTTTTTTTTTTTTTGGTTTTTTTTGCAAAAACTTGGTGAGTGTTCCTTCTCATTTGTACAATTTCAACACCATGGTCTATACACTTAAGTAGTAGTAACATGCTGAAACTAGGGAGTTCCAATGTGGTGACACCCTGTATTTCTGTTTTAACTCTGCTTGTAGAATTTTTGGAAGATAGCACATGATGCAGTGAATGATAAGATCTATTGGTAGCATGTATTCTAGCTTTTATTTCTGTACTAATTTTATTATCTCAAGTAATCAATGTTCCAAGATATATGAAGAAAATGACACTTAAATTTCATGTTATCACTGATAAACAGGTAATTTTCCCCTTTATTCGATTTCTGCTAACAGTTAAATATACAGTTTTATCCCGGTTGATTTGTAATCCTAGTTTTTCAGTAGCAGTTTTGAGTTTTCTAAATGTTATTCTAATGTCTTCAGCATTTTCTCCAACAAGACACATATATATCATCTACATATTTTAATATTACTGTTCTGTTTGTGTCACCTTTTAATGTTTCTCAAATACAAATATTTTTGTATTATGTGCCTAAGTAGTTGAAATGTTTTACTTGTTCCACAGGTTCTCTGTTCACAACGCAGTTGACATTTTAAACGATTCTACCTATTTTCATTGTCTTTTCTCTTTTTATTGCTGACCTTCATACCATATTTATTACAACAGTTATTCAATTTAGTCAGGGACTCTGGCAGACTTATGGCAGATTTATTTAGAAGTATAACATCTTTCACATAAAGCAAAGCGCTGACATTAACATCTCCAAATTTGATAACATGTTTAATTCTACCACTTTCATTCATAATGTGATCCATATAGATAATGAATAACAGAGAGAATAATGTACATCCTTGTCTCACACCAGATTTAAGATTAAACCATCTTCCTGTACTTCCTTCAATTCTAACTGCTGACTTACAACTCAAATAAAGACTAAGTATTGCTTGATATATAGCCCCAGTGACATGATATAACTGTAGCGTATTGAAAAGTTCTCTCTCTTGGCATCTTGTCATATGCCTTTTCCAGATCTACAAAACTTAAATACAGATCTTTGTTATATTCCCATGATTTATCAACTATTTGTCGTAAAGTAAAGATCTAATTCTGACAGCCACTATTTGGCATGAATTCAGGTTGTTTTTCACCAAGCTTTTCTTCCACAATTTTTCTCAACCGTTTCTCAAGTATACTTGCATAAATCTTACCAGGAACATTCAGTAATACCTCAGTAATTCTCACATTCAGTTTTATTTACCTTTTTATATATATGGGTACTATGAGAGCTCTACTCCAATCATCAGAAATTCGTAACTCTGTCCAGGCCTTCTGAACTATGCAGTGCAGCCACTGTAAGACTTTTATACCACCATACTTCAGCATTTCTGGTCAAATATCACCTACACCTGCTGTCTTTCCACATTTCAAGCCTTTTATGGTTTTTTCTACTTCAAGAATGGATATGTATGCCTGACTGTATGTCTGTTGAATGTTTTTTTACCACTGTGCTATCACTGCTTGTTTCATTTAGCAATTTCTCGAAGTAATTACTCCATACTTCAAGGATATCTTTTTTCTCCAGTTTTCATGTCACCTTTATCATCTCTAACTCCTTTTACAGCACTCTTTCCTCCATTTCTAAGCTTCTTCAACAATCTCCAGAATATCTTACCACCTTCTTGATATTTTTTTCTATGTTCTTGCCAAAGTCTTCCCATGACTTTTGTTTAGCTAGTTTTCTTACATTTGTCTCTGTATTCTCTAAGAGCACAAGCTAACTTATTTGCCAGGAACTTTTCATACTTTCTTGTTTTCCTTCACTGCCTCTTTAACTTCATGTGTCCACCATGGAGTTCTGATTTTTCTATCCTTGCAGACAACCTCACCACACGCCTCTCTGGCTGAATCAATCAGGATTTTCTTCAAGGTTTGCCACTGAATCTCCAAGGCTTGGTTACTGTTCTCAAACTCTTTCATTTTCCTTCAATAATCTTTGTCTATTTTATTCTACAGTTCACATCTGAGAGCTGCTCAACTTTTATTCGATTTAAAACTTTCTTACATGTTATTCTTTTCAATATGAAATTCAATTTTATCCTGCTCAAGACTAAACGGTAATCATTTCCAATTTCAAATCCTCTGTACACTCTGGTGTCCTGCACCAGGGAGAAAACATCACTATCAACAATAACATAGTCAATGAGACTTTTCTTATTCCTCGTCTCTTCTCTCCATGTGAATTTGTGCACATTTTTATGTTGGAACATGGTATTAGTAATAACCATGTCCTGAGCAGAAATCCAACAGGTATTTGCCATTATTATTAGCTTTGCTCTTTTCTCCAAATTTTATCAAAATATGTTTGTATGTCTGACAATCATTTCCTACTCTGCTATTTAGATCCCCAACAAGAATAAACCTTTCCTTTTTCATTGTGTCAGTTGCTTTCTCTAAAGCATCAAAAAATTCCCCCACTTCTACCTTAGTAGAACCTTCTGTGGGACCATAGGCACAAATTAGTCTCATTGTCCAGTTCCCCATTCTCATATTTGTCCACATCACTCTACTTGAGACTGCCTGCCATTCAAGAAGATTAGCCTCGTATTTAGTTTTTACTATGAATACTATGGCTGCTACTCCTTTTCCTTGATTGTCATTACCTGAATATAACATTTTGTATTTATTGCTCAGAAAGATCTCACCAGTTTTTGTCTTTTTTTGTTTCAGTCACTCCTATTATGTTGATCTGGTGCTTATCTAATTCCTCAGCCTAGTTCCATTTCTTTGCCATTCAGGCTTCTTATGTTGAAAGTACTGATCTTTAACTCTGGTGATATTGAGTTGGGGTGTGTTTTCAGATTTGTTCCAGTAGCTGACTTTTCACTGTTTGCTCTGGTTTCCTGGTGAAAACAACGTTTAAACGGGTGACGACCCAGCTAGCATGAAATTTTGTCATGTTGTACCATCATTTTTTATTTTGGTTTAACCAATAAGAATACAATTTGGTCGGCTAAATCCCAAATTGCCAGCCCATCCTCGTTTGTTCAGTATCCAGGTAGATACCCAACAGGGTGCACCACTAGGTGAGGATTGGACATTAGGTCAGAAGCCCTGGTCGGTTCTCTGCATTCCTTTAAAGGCTATGTGGAGGTCTCCTCTCAGTTATATAGCTTTGATCCTTATGCACCCTTTTTTCTATAGTTTATCAATAAAATATGGACCTGCAGATTATATCTCCCCACCCCCAAGTATCTATCTAAGTGTAAAAATCAGGTCACCTGTCCATCTATTTGTTTGGAATCCTACTTGATATGGACCTATATTTTCTTCAGTATAAGACTGGATTCTTTTTAGTATAACATTAGGTTTTCTGCTGATACTATACTTTTATGCTATTCTTGATATGAATCCAAATGTTTTCAATATTTTCATTCTCTTCAGCAGCATATTTTTCAATTTCTGTTTTAATTCACGCTTATATTTTCTTCTCTGTTTTGTTTTATCTAGTTTGTTAATATTGTATATCAGCTGATTTGCATGTGCTGAAAAATATTTACTGTTTATTTTAATCTTAAGAATAACACCAATTAGAAAATGACCACTATCACACTCAGCTTCACTGATGCTCCAAATATTCTGAAGCATAAGTTGAGTGAAATTCCTATGTCTTTTACTGATTATGATATGGTCTATTTGATTGAATGGCCATTCATCAAGAGATTTCCATGTTTGTTTGTGTATGTTCTTCCTCATAAAAATAGTGCTGTTTATTATTAAATTTCTGGATGTGGGCCAAATTAATTAATCTTGTTCCATTAGTATTTGACTTTTCATGCAGGTTTTGGTACCAATGATTTTTCATATATTTCTTCTTTTCCATTTTTTTATATTAAAATCGTCTAATAAAATCATTATATCCTGCAATGGAATTTTTTTTTGAGGATTAGAGGAGTTTTTCATAGAATTTATCTTTTATTTCCTCTTCTTCATGTATATTAATAAAGGGTAACTTGAACAATTTTGCTTATTCCCTTAGCTTGTTTATTCTTTCATTAAAAGCTTCAAATTTAATCAGAGGTGACTAAAATTTTTTACCTAATGATGAAACCTGTTCCAAATTGATGTTTATGAGAGATGTTTCTGTCATAAAGTAACAAAAAGGTTCTCTTTCTTTAAATTACCTTTTCTTGTCCATTGTGTCTCTTGTATATCCATTTTACTGGTCTGGTTGGTCGAGTGGCTAGTGTATCTGCTCTCCAGGCAAAAGCTGCGGGTTCGAATCCCACAGTAGGCATGGATGTTTACTATTGTCTGTGGAAATACTAGTGGTGGTAGATGTGGTAGGCAGTAGATGGCATTGGTGTAGTTGCAGTTAGTGGAATGAGCTGTAGTCAGGCAGAGTTATAGAGTGGGTGCGCTCCTCCTCGATGAGTCTTTGGACTCCCTGGAGGTGTCATATAATAATAATAATTTTATAACTATGTAATTCACATATAATTTCTTGAAATGCTTTAACTCTGTACAAGCTTGTCACATTATGTGAACCTATTCAGAAACCATTATTCCAAGGCATGGATAAATATCAATTTAAGTCCATCCATTGAAGATTACTTGATACATGTTTTGTGCCTAGTTGATTTTTTAAGAGATAGGGGTCATTAGCCCCATGCTCAACCCCTAACCTAGAGGACCAGGACTGACTCTCTTTGTCTAACACTTTCCCTACTTGCCTGGCTTGGGAGACCCTATTGGTAGCAACAGGGTCTTCTAAGCCAGACATGATACTGCCAGTATAGTTCACAGGATAAATGAAATGCACAAGTGTCCCCCCTTGACAAAATGCCATTCTGGGGGGGGGGGGGTCGACTGATGGGAGAGATAGGGGGGGAGAAACTTACTACATCAAAGCTAGATTCCTGCTATTTCTTAGAAATAATTAAGAGAAATTAAGCTGGAGATTACTCACAGATTAATTAGAACAAAAAAATAGTATTGAAAGCGGTTAATAAAGGGTGAAATTATTGCTTAGTATTCTGAAGTGAGGATTTGCTGAAGAACTTATGTGAGCTGAATGTTGTGCATTCATAATTGTTCCCATAATTTTTTTTAAAAAAATGAATGCTGATCACTGTGTAACTATGACAAAAAGGATTATGCACATCTTTAAAATGGAACCTGTTTGTAATGAGTAATCCACCATGCAGCAAAAAGAAATTTAGCATGTATTTACAAATTATTAAAAAAATATTGCTTTATGTATAACATTCATTTCCTATGCTGCACTGTGAAAAAGCCATTCTCCAACAAGAATGGGCTTTTCCATTTTATCAGTTGCCTTCTTTACAGTCTCAAAAAATTCCTCTACCTCTTTCTTAAGAGAGTCTTCTGTGGCACTACAGGCACAAATAAGTCTCATTATCCAACTTCCCAGTTTAAAATTTGCCAGCATCATCATTTCAATTCTGGTCATTACCAAGTTTATCTTTGTGTTAAAATGTTGAATACTATAGTTACTCCTGTCTTTGCCCTGATCATTACTGCCCGAATACATATTGTTACTAGTATTTCAGCTGTTTTCATCATGCTAGTAATTATATCAACATGGTACTTTTAATTCTTCTGTATATTCCAATTCTTTTCTCTTAATATTTCTTATGCTGATGGTGTTTTCAATTCTGCTGATGTTGGGTTATATTCTAGTAGAAAGATAGTTAGAATTTATTGTCTTCCCTTTACATAAAGTTCAATGATAAACTAAAGTTTTATGCATGACTACATGAGGATTAACTTTTTTTTTTGTAGATAAGACAATTCTCAGACTTCAAGTAGCCAGTGATACAAGCACATCTTTGATGTAAAATATAATAAATAATTTATTATCCCATGACAAACACACTGATGCATCCACAGATACATTTATAACAAACTTATGATATATGGTAAGTTATCCACTGAAAATTTTTTCATACTTTTATTTTAAATTCCAGCATTTTACCTTAATCAAAATTTTGCTAATTCTATTTTTTAATGAAAATCTGAAATTAACAGACCCATCACAGCTGTTAATTATAACTACTTCGTCTGATATGAAAGACAAGTGAATGTGAGCTAGCTATCATGTCTGATGTAACCATGCTATGTAATTTACTAATTCAAATGTAAAACATTTGAACTCATATACTGTATATGATTAAACAGAATATTTACAAGAATGAAAATGTAAGTATTCTGTTTCAAATTACCACATTCTTTTGTTAGTGAAAAATATATTGTGAGAAAAGCACAAAAATAGATGTAATTTTTCTTTTATGCAGTTGTGTATCGTTAATATATTATGTTCATGTGTAGTGTTAATTTTCAATGAAGTCAATGCAGTAGAAATTCATTTGTAAGTTAGTGTATCCAAGATAAGAGTGGCAATTTAATGTCTATGCATGTTTAGAATACATAATTTAAAAAGATTTCTTAATTCACTGAAAGTGTGAGATTTTACTGCTTTCAAACAGAGCTGCAGTGAAGATAACATGTAATGGAAGAGGCTTGTCTCATTTCATCACTGAAGTGGAAACCAAAAGTATTATGCATAAATATATATATTAGGGTTACCAAGTAATTTTATAAGCTTGGTTATTTAACTCCAAATCCCAAGTATGCAAACAATTAAGTTTGCACCTGAAACATAGTTCAAGTCTAAAGGTGGTACAACACCAGGGCAACTCATTGTAAAGGTGGGTAAAGCTCTGATCACTATTCTTAGTATTTTCCCATAATGTAAAGCACATCTCACTAAAAGATGTATACTGCAATACATTATGGGTGGGGTCACTACCCAGACCAGTTTCAAACTTTTTTGAGGTCTCCTCAGTGAGTAGCTAGACCCTAAATACCAAGGTTTAGTAATACAGAGCCTTATCAACTTTACCTATAGAAGTTGCTACAAGGTGTTTTTATTTTTAAAAAGAATCTCTGGAGGAGATATAGATGTAATTAATTTTTTAACTTGGGGATACTATATATTAGGGTTACCAAGTAATTTTATAAGCTTGGTTATTTAACTCCTAATCCCAAGTATGCAAACGATTAAGTTTGCGCCTGAAACATAGTTCAAGTCTAAAGATGGTACAACACCAGGGCAACTCATTGTAAAGGTGGGTAAAGCTCTGATCATTATTCTTAGTATTTTCCCATAATGTAAAGCACATCTCACTAAAAGATGTATACTGCAATACATTATGGGTGGGATCACTACCCAGACCGGTTTCTGGTATTGAAAATACTAAGAATAGTGATCAGAGCTTTACCCACCTTTACAATGAGTTGCCCTAGTGTTGTATCATCTTTAGACTTGAACTATGTTTCAGGAGCAAACTTAATTGTTTGCATACTTGGGATTAGGAGTTAAATAACCAAGCTTATAAAATTACTTGGTAACCCTAATATACAGTATCCCCAAGTGAAAAAATTAATTACATATATGTGTGTGTGTGTGTATTGCACAAGTAAAAAATAATACAGCAAATACTAAACAACTGAGAGGGCTGTAAGTCAGATTGAGATATGGACAGCTATGGAAAAATTATTGGAACAAGTTAGTAGAAAGTTCATAAGTAGTCTTTCATAAAGAAAGAAAAAAAATTTTTAAGTTTTAGCTGTTAGGTTACCAAGGTAACTGGAATAACAGTAGTGAAATAAATTAAATGAACTTTGTAACCTGATATGTATATGAAGTTTTTTTTTCATATAGAAAAAAGAATGTTTAATGATATTAAAAGTTCCATTTTACTGCTTTCAAACAGAGCTGCAGTGAAGATAACATGTAATGGCAGATGCTTGTCTCATTTCATCACTGAAGTGGAAACCAAAAGTATTATGCATAATACTTTTGTTATTATACATATATATATATATATGTGTGTGTGTGTGTATTGCACAAGTAAAAATAATACAGTAAATACTAAACAACTAAGAGGGCTGTAAGAATATACACGGAAGTAGAATTTTAAATGTTTGATCATTTTGCCTTGGAATTCCTTTGCATAGGAAGGGGGGGAGTAGTTGTGAATCTTGAAGAAGAAAGTAGAAAGAAGGAACATTTTTTGTGACTTTTCTAGAAAAGCATTAAGAAAGGGCAGTAGTATTCAAAATTCAGATTTTAGTATCCAAATCTGAACTTTCTGATATCTTACTGTAAAACAGAAATTCTACAGTTACCGAGATTGTCCAGGAAAGGAATTATTTCTGCTGAAGAGTTAAAGAAGTTGCTTCATTCTAATTTTGTTTGAAGTGAAACCGAATTTTAAGAGAGACAGATGTTCTTTTTGCTGGCAGATTTTGGTCTTAGATAAGATATGATTTATTAATCTTTTTAGTTCTTAAGATGACTTTTCAGTTTTTAAAGTTTACTTCAGGATGTTACATATTTCATTTCATTTATGTATCTTACAATTACTAAACTGTTTTCCATTTTCTTTTCTTTTGGTATGTAGAAGTGTGAAGACTCTATTTACTTAATTACTGTGGAAGTTTAAGATTAAATTTTAACAGAAGATAATTATCATAGCAATATACATATATTTAGGATCTTGTGTGCCTATTCAGTATAAAAATCTGATACTGTTTGCAGCTGACAGAACAAGTATTGCAGCCAAGAGATAAACATATGAGGGCTGTTCAATAAGTAATAAGACAAATTTTACTGTCGCAAAACCACTCATCGCAATATTAATTTCTTTGGAATAAAGAAATCTTGCTGTCGTATATGCCATCTATCAACCTCTTTTGTATTAACAAAAGAGGTTGATAGATGGCATATACGGGCTGATGTGCCAGAGTGTCACGTGACTAAACGCAAGCTTGTTTCGGCGCGCCTACGAACCTCGACCAGTCGTCGAAATGGAAGCGTCCTTGGAACAGCGTTATGCAATTAAATTTCATGTGCATTTGCAAAAATCGGCATCAGACACTTTTAACATGATACGCGAAGCTTTCCATGATGAAGCAATGTCGAGGGCAAGTGTTTTGCACTGGCATAAAACTTTTAAGGAAGGCAAAATGTGGAAGATTTTGAACGTGAGGGAAGACCTTCAACGTCCATCACAGAGACAATGATCAACACAGCAGCGATTATCATCAAGGAGGATCGCAGAATTACAATACGCCAGCTGCATGTTGTCCTGAATATTTTTGTGGGAAGTGTTCACTCATTTGAGACTGAAACGTGTTTGCGCCCGAAGGATTCCCAAACTCTTGACACTGGAGCAAATGCAGCATTGAGTGGATGTGTGCACAGAATGGAAAGAAAGACTGGAACAAGAAGGCGACAACTTCTTAAGCTTGTCCGATGCCGATTTTTGCAAACGCAAACAAAATCGAATCGCTCGTAGGCGACAAAACAAGCTTGCGTTTAGTCATGTGACACTCTGGCACATCAGCCAGAATGCGCCATCTATCAACCTCTTTTGTTAATACAGACAGCAACATTTCTTTATTCCAAAGAAATTAATATTGTGATGAGTGGTTTCGTGACAGTAAAATTAGTCTTATTACTTATTGAACAGCCTATGTACATTATGTATATATACAAAATATTTTATAATAGTGCAAGTCGTCAAGATTTAACTTGCAGCCTATTTTTCTAAACAACTCTCTGCAATCTGGATGTATTTTAGTAGGGTGGAAATGTCTGAAATGGTTACTGAAAAAAAAAAAAAAAGGCAGTTACAATGCTTAAAAAAAAATTGTAATATAATTTTTTTTTTACCTTAAGTTATCATGCCTTGAAAAAAGTGTAGAGAATTCGACTGCTCTCTGCTGCAATTCAACATTCATGTTTGTTCCAAAAATGTCAAGAATCTTCTTAACTTTCCTGTAAAGGAAAACTGCCTTTAATATAAAATAACACTACAAATAAAAATTTTAAAAAAGTTTATTAAGTACATACAGATACTTCTCAAATTAACTGTAATTTGAATATTGGTAACTGTTAATTATAAAGATGCTTCCAAGTAATGAACAATATTATACAGCAATCTCTCAATCTGAACTTCTTATATCCATATAGAATGTAATCCATATAGATAATGAATAACAGAGGGGATAATGTACATCCTTGTGTGACACCAGACTTATCAAATCATCTTCCTGTACTTCCTTCAATTCTAACTGCTGACTTACAACTCAAAGACTAAGTATTGCTTGATATAATGTCCCACTGACACCATATAACTGAAGCATTTTGAATAGCTTTTCTCTTGACACCTTGTCATATGCCTTTTGCAAGTCTACAAAACTTAAATACAGATCTTTGTTATATTCCCAGAATTTCTCAACTATTTGTCACAAAGTGAAAATCTGATCCTGACAGCCTCTATTTGGCCTGAATCACTATCAACAATAACATAGTCAATGAGACGTTTCTTATTCCTTGCCTCTTCTCTCCATGTGAATTTGTGCACGTTTTTATGTTGGAACATTGTGTTAGTAATAACCAGTCCATGTGCTGAGCAGAAATCCAACAGGTATTAGCCATTATTATTAGCTTTGCTATTTTCTCAAAATATTTCTGTATGTCTGATAATCATTTCCTACTCTGCTATTTAGAGCTCCAACAAGGACCAACTTTTCATTTTTCATTGTGCCAGTTGCTTTCTCTAAAGCCTCAAGAAATTCTTCCACTTCTACCTTAGTAGAACCTTCTGTGGGACCATAGGCACAAATAAGTCATTGTCCAGTTCCCCATTCTGATATTTGCCGACATCAGTCTACTTGATATTGCCTGCCATTCAAGATTAGCCTCGTATTTAGTGTGTTGAATACTATAGCCACTCCTTTTCCTTGATTGTTATTGTCTAAATATAACATTTTGTATTTGTTACTTAAAAAGATTTCACCAGTTTTTGTCTTTTTTGTTTTAGTCACCCTATTATGCCAATCTGGTACTTATCCAATTCTTCTGCTAGTTCTATTTCTTTGCCATCCAGGCTTCTTATGTTGATAGTAATGATCTTGAATTCTGGTGATGTTGAGTTGGGATGTGTTTCAGGATTTGTTCCAGTAGCTGACTTTCGATGTACCCGTCAAAGCTGTATAACTGAGAGGAGACCTCCACATAGCAGTTAAAAGAATGTGGAGAACCGAATAGGGATTCTGATCTAATGTCCAATCTTCACCTTCTTGTGGTGCATCCTGTTAAATATCTACCTGGATACTGAACAAACAAGGATGGGCTGGCAATTTGGTATTTTACCAACCAAATTGTATTCTTATTGGCTTAAACCACAATATAGAATGATGGATATCAATTATTTCTTTTAAAAATCGAGACATAAAAGGAAGAATTCATCATAAAATATTATTACCATAATCACTTACATTTAATTTTAATGTCTTTATTTGTAAACTTTTTAGCTAAGTTTCATAACCAATGTCTATACAATTATAGGAAAACATGCTTTCAATTGATTTTTTTTTGTGCGTGTTTTCCTATAACTGTATTGACAATGGTTATGAAACTCAGCCAAAAATTTTACAAATAAAGACATTAAAATGAAACGATAGTGATTCTTGTAATAATATTTTATGATGAATGATATCAATTGCTACTTTTTAACATTAATTCTACTAATATTCTTTGATAAGATTTATGTTCCAATATGTAATTATCTCTTTTGTATAATCTTTGTAGTTGCATGTCATTATAATGAACAGCATTATAGCAAACTCAATTATCTTAACAAGATACTATAACTGAAAACTTCCAACCAAAACCACTGTATCCATGGATACAGTGCTATGTAAAAGAACCACTGGAGAAGAAATATAACCAACTATTTTTTAGTCCCCAAGAGTTTGCTACAGTGAGAGTCAACAATATGAAGAATATACAACAGTGCTTAAGAAACCAAGCTGAATAATAATAATAAAAAAATCATATTTTTCATGTGGTCATACCATTTTAAGTTTTCATTAAATTTGTTTAAATTATAAATTTCATCATCAGTATATTTTACAACTGCATTTAACATCGTTTTTTTTTTTTTTTAAATACATTCTTTATCAGAACACCATCTATATACTATATACTTATACTAACAACAAAAAGGCATTTAAATAATTTTACTGGAAGGGAGGAAAAAAACTGATTCTCATTCTTGCTGATAAGGAATTCTCTTACTGAGATTTTTTTTTTTTTTAAGTTCTACTTAATCATAGTAAGCAGACACCCACTGTATTGAACTTATAATTAGGCTGAAATTCAAATGAAATGATATTTCAATAGGCTATACAGCGAATGATTGGTATATTTAACACTCCTGTAAAATTAGTGATTTGGTTTGTTATTTTCTTAGATTAATCAGTTTTTTTTTTACAGTAATATTACTGCTGATTTTCATGTATTTATAGTATTTGACATTGCCTGATTTTTTTTTTTTTTGGAATATGTAATATTAAATTAGTACCAGAAAATGGTGCAAAAACCTTGCAAACAAGGTGGCTTGCCTTAATGAACACAATCATGCCATTTCAGAAACTAATAAGGATATTGAGTACAAATTAACTGTGGATATATCTAGATTAAAGCAAAATTCTAGACCAAAGAAAATATCTAGACTAAAGAAATTATTAGATAGACAAACAAGGGGATTAGAAAAATTTAATGCAAAATAAACTGCATGGGTACTATCAAGGTGACTATCTATCTAAACATTGATTGGATACATGTGAAATGAAATCTCACGATAAAAAATGAAGCTGAATTTACTGAGCTGTTGCCTGACAACTCCTTAAGCAGCACGAGACAGAAGGAACTCGGGGGGGGGGGGGGGGGGGGGTCAGTAAAAGACTTGACTGTTCTGAATCCAGTTGGTGATACCAATAATGCTGCAGTGACATGGGAAATAAAAGTGTACAGATATTCAATTTAGAAAAGGTTACATGCTGAAGTTCAAAGCAGGAAATTATGACTGACTGAGAAGAATACTAGGTTTGATCCTATGGTATTGTTTGCTAGATGAGAAAGATAATTAGCAGTGCATGCGAAATATTTAGAAAAAACAGATTGATGATGCAATATCGGAATGTATTCCTAGCATTTGAAGAATAAACAGAGGGGAAGTGAAATGAATGTGCAATCATATTAAGCAAGAGATTTTGAAGAATAAGATAATGTGAAGGCGTACTGTGTGAATAAGGATGATGTTAGTTATGAAAATTATAAAGCACAGGCAACAAGAGTTACAGCTATTGAACAAAACGCTAAGTATGAGTATGAAAAGAAGTTGATTCTTCAAGTTAAAGACAATCCAAAAGAATTCTATCATTATGCTGCAAGTAAAAGAAAGAATGAATGCAAAAGAATAATTCCTGTCAATGCAGTTGATATTGGAGGGGGGGGTGGCAGATGTAGAAGAGATTGTTCAACTAATGAGCACCATTTAGCTAAAAGTTATCAACCTGATGTATGCAACACAGAGCTCAATTCTACCTCTACATTGGAGGAAGACACTCAGGTGTGTGAGGATTATGACTTTGGCATTAGGAACTGATGGGATACCAACATGAATGAACTGGCGTTCCTTTGACCTCGTTATATAATTTGAGTCTCAGCTCGGGGAAGATTCCATAAGAGTGGAAAGCACATATGATAATCCCATTGCACAAAGGTAGTACAAAGACTGATGTGTCTAACTATGAAACTATCAGTATCTCTAGCATGGTGGTGAAGACTTTGGTAAAGTTGGTAAGAGATCAAAAACAGAAATCAGATGACAGAGAATTGATAATTTGCAATGAATGGCATGAGTTTACTATGGGAAGATCATGAAATCAATGTCATATACATTGATTTCAGTAACTTGCTCACATTTTGTAATGTGATTACTGAGTTTGACAAAGGGAATGGATAAACCATGATACCTTTAGATTTTGCTAAAGCCTTTGACTGAATTCAGCATGGAAGACCATTTCATAAGTTGCAAGATATGGAATTGGAATAAAAACCACTAGTTTGGATAAGAGGATGGCTGGCTGACAGTCTGCAAGATTTAAAGTGACCAGTGGTGTATCCAAGGGATTAGTTCTTGGTACACTGTTACTCAATCTATACACTGATATCGGAATTTCAATCTATACATTCTTTTGGAATGATGTGCAATTATGTGCAAACAGCTATTTGCTGATGATGCAAAGATAGGCAGGTTAATCATACAGTACTTGCAGAATGATTTAAATAAGCTGGAACTGTGGGCAAGTGAAAACTTGCCTACACTAAGTCCTGTCGTAAGTCCTCAAGTCCTTTTGCCTCTTCAAAAGGCTTTAATATGAATCCATTTGGGCTATTGTGTGCAGATCTGGTCTCCCGGTTTCCAAAGTAATGCAGATAGTAGCGAGGGTGCAAACGAAAGTTAAAGATGATACTGTGCAATGTAAATTATGAGAAGAGATTGAGAATTTGTAGACTGCAGATGCCGGTAGAAAAGAAAAAGAGGATGATATGATTGAGGTTTACAAACTTCTGAAAGGTCATAGAGGATAGAATTGGATATAACCAGTAGATGGAATTTTCCATTTTATGGAGGGTGGAGAGAGAGAGAGAGAGAACATACATGGATGTTGAGATTAAATGCAATCAAGACGGGGAGTGAGAACTAGATTTTTCTTTCATAGAGCCATGCAGCAGTTGTGAGTGTAGATAATATGAATGGAATTCAAGTATGACATGTGGTGTGAATGATATGTGCCTTCCCCTCAATATGATCCTAACTCTTTCTTCCTTAATTCTCGTGGAAAGGCTTAGACGTTGGTTATGCATTTTCACTATATAATTTAAGGAAATTACAACGTACTAGGATATACATTAAAATAAATTTTAATATATTTCAATATTTCGGCAACGTCACGTTGCCATTTTCAAGAACTTAAGAACAAGATACGTGCACGCAGGCACAACAAAACAGTAAATGAGAAAGAAGTCTGAAGCTATTATTTCTCCTAAAGTCCTGATGGTGCCCTCTAGTGGGCAATGTTGGTATTCTTGGGCGATTGGGCTGAAGGTATTCTGGTGAAGGTTTCCCAAATTTGAGGAAGTCTCATGCAGCCAAATTTGTTGAGGTTTGGATCGTTTCTTAGGGCTGAAGTTGATTCCATGAACAGCCTTTCATATCTGTATTTGCTACGGTGTATTATCCTGGCTTTCTTCCACCGTATTCTATGGCAGGTATCCAGCGCATGGTCAGCAAGACCAGAGTGGCTGTATTGGTGAAACCGGATGTAGTCCTTGGGTTCTGAAATTCTGATATTTGCTGTCCTGCCTGTTTGGCCAAAGTAGGACAGCTTACAGCTGCAAGGGACCTGGTATACACCAGGTAGGTCTAGGGGGGGGGGAGGAGGTTGGTCTTTAGTAGAGCGGATCAGGGATGCCAATTTTTTATATGGTTTGTAACAAGAAGTTATGTTTTTTTAGGATTTTTGTGATTTTTTCCGAGGCGCCTCAGATATAGGGTATGGTGATGGATTTAGAGTAATCCTTGTTGTGAGGGAGGGGGGGGGGAGGATTGTGGTTTACTGGTTTCAATATTTTTTGGATTTTTTTGGGGGGGGGGGGGGGGTAGCCATTGGCTGAGAATGTGGTTTAGTTCTGTGGTTAGGGCACTGTCATTAGAGCAGATAAGTTTGGCCCTGTTGTGTAGTGTCTTAATGACTCCATATTGTTGTGAGGGGGGGGGGGGTCGTTGATGAATGTATCTGCCTGTATGGGTGGGTTTTCTATATACTGAGAAAACCAAGGTTCCATCAGGCTGGCAGGTGACTAGTGTGTCTAAGAAAGGAATGCAGTTGTTTTTTTCCTCTTCCAGGGTGAATTTGATTCTGGGGTGTTGGTTGTTTAAGTGTGTTAAGAAGGAGAGGTGTGCATCGGAGCCATGTGGCCAAATAGCGAATACATCATCTACATAGCGAAGCCAAATGGTTGGTTTTTGTGGGGCAGAGTTTAAGGCTTTCTCTTCAAAAGTCTCCATATAAAAGTTGGCCAAGGGTGAGGAGAGTGGAGAACCCATGGCTGTCCCCTCTATTTGTTTGTAGAATTTTCCTTTCCAAACAAAATAGCCTGAGTTCATTGTGAACTGAAATAGGGCTGTGATATCGAGAGGAAATTTAGCTTGGATTAGCTCTAAGGATTCTTCGAGTGGGACGTTTGTGAATAAGGAGGAGACATCAAAACTGACCATTATGTCAGTGTGTTTGAGTGTAAGGTTTTCTATGCTGGCTTTGAAGTGGGCTGAGTTTTTTATGTATGAAGGTGTGTTGCCAGTATAGTGTGAGAGAGCTTTGGCCAAATGTTTAGCTAGTTTGTATGTGGGGGAATCAATGCCATTCACTATGAATGTAATGGCACATTTTCCTTGTGAATTTTTGGGAGTCCATAAATACTTGGGGGGGGGGGGTATGGAGTTATATGGTTTTAATTTGTTAGTGATTTCCACAGGCCAAGAAGTGACCTTCTTAAGGAGCCTGTGGAGTTTTCTAATTTGAGAGTTGGTGGGATTGTACTCAATAGGGAGGTAAGTGGCCCGATCTAACAATAGAGATTTCAGCTTACCTGTGTATCTTTTTGGTTAAGCAATACTGTGGCATTCCCTTTGTCAGCTTTGGTGATTATTATTTTCTTGTTTTTCTTTAATTCTAATAGAGATTTAATTTCTTTACTGGGCATGTTGGTTTTAGGTGGTTTAGCTTTGGTCAGAACACAAGCTACATCCAGTCTAATATCGTTGGCGACATGCTTGGAAGGGCTTGTTCTTAAGTTCTTGAAAATGGCAACGTGACGTTGCTGAAATATTGAAATATATTAAAATTTATTTTAATGTATATCCTAGTATGTTGTAATTTCCTTAAATTATATAGTGAAAACGCATAACCAATGTCTAAGCCTTTCCACGTGAATTACGATTATCCACGGAGATGTTATCGCACGTAAAGCACGCCATTACGGTAAACTGAAGTTGAAGCTATCAAGACAACTGAATCGTCTCGCCTTCCTGAAGCGCTGCCGGGATAACCAGCTAATCACTAACTGTGTGAAATTCAAGCACCGTTTCTCTTCGCAAAAGGCACTTCGTATTTATAACCATGCCAGCAAAGCCTTACTCAGAGAATAAATTGCCGCCACTTGCCGTTTCTCGAGTAAAGCTAACTCAGCTATACAGGCACTCGAAGATGACCTTTCAAGCACTTAAGCCACGAAATTTGGTCGATTTTACACGACATCTCATGCACTGCAGAGGAGAAAGAATCTAAAAAAGTACGAGATCGACACATCAAAAAATTTGAAAATTTAAAAAAGGACGCGATCTCGAAACCGCAACTTCCTACTGAAAGGGTAGTTAACCTGTCTTCACTTAGTGTGAAACCTGAAGCACTCGATGCCCTCGCACGTGGCCACAACTTCGCTATTGCACCCAGAAGAATACCTGCCGAGGATATCGTGATACGGATTGAACGCGGGATTCGACACCTTCCAAGCCACGTCGCCAACGATATTAGACTGGATGTAGCTTGTGTTCTGACCAAAGCTAAACCACCTAAAACCAACATGCCCAGTAAAGAAATTAAATCTCTATTAGAATTAAAGAAAAACAAGAAAATAATAATCACCAAAGCTGACAAAGGGAATGCCACAGTATTGCTTAACCAAAAAGATTACACAGGTAAGCTGAAATCTCTATTGTCAGATCGGGCCACTTACCTCCCTATTGTGTACAATCCCACCAACTCTCAAATTAGAAAACTCCACAGGCTCCTTAAGAAGGTCACTTCTTGGCCTGTGGAAATCACTAACAAATTAAAACCATATAACTCCATACCCCCCCCCCCCTGTATTTATGGACTCCCAAAAATGGGGGGGGGGGGTGGGGGGGGGGGGGGGTGGGGGGGGGGGGGGGTGGGGGGGGGGGGGGGTGGGGGGGGGGGGGGGTGGGGGGGGGGGGGGGTGGGGGGGGGGGGGGGTGGGGGGGGGGGGGGGTGGGGGGGGGGGGGGGTGGGGGGGGGGGGGGGTGGGGGGGGGGGGGGGTGGGGGGGGGGGGGGGTGGGGGGGGGGGGGGGTGGGGGGGGGGGGGGGTGGGGGGGGGGGGGGGTGGGGGGGGGGGGGGGTGGGGGGGGGGGGGGGTGGGGGGGGGGGGGGGTGGGGGGGGGGGGGGGTGGGGGGGGGGGGGGGTGGGGGGGGGGGGGGGTGGGGGGGGGGGGGGGTGGGGGGGGGGGGGGGTGGGGGGGGGGGGGGGTGGGGGGGGGGGGGGGTGGGGGGGGGGGGGGGTGGGGGGGGGGGGGGGTGGGGGGGGGGGGGGGTGGGGGGGGGGGGGGGTGGGGGGGGGGGGGGGTGGGGGGGGGGGGGGGTGGGGGGATTTCATCAAGATTTTGTTATAAATTCAGAGTAGGGTTCACTATGACTACTTCTGTAAGTATCTCAATCATTAACATCCAAAATCATATCATGGTACTCAAGTTTACCTATGATGACAGTAATGTCACCTGCATCTGTCAGACTGACTATAATATTTCTTTAATTTTTTATGGCTTTATAAGACTAGGGAGTAAAAATTTTCTAAAATAACTATTTACACGAATGCCACTATGACTTGCAATATTCTTATATCTGACCATTTACACGAAAATGCAAAGGAAACCAATACAAAAAATTTCAAACCAACTAAATTCACATTAACCTCAAACTAGTATTCTGTTCTTTCCATAATCTCTGATATGGATTTCTCAAAATGGCCAACACAAAATCATTTTATCTGCTGGCATAACTCTACATGTATATTCCTCATGTAGACATTATACCTCATGTAAGGAGCTTATTAAGGCTGTACACAAATGCTAGGAGTATCACAAACAAAGGGGTAAAGCTTGTTGCCATGGTCAATATGTTGGGACCTAAGATTGTAGGCATTAGTGAAACCTGGCTATCAGAATCAGACATACTAACTGGTATCAAGTGTAAAGGGTACAGTATTGGAAGGATAGACAAGATAGGAGAGGAAGGGGGTGTGCTGCTAATGATATTCGATGACTTTAATCCAGTTAACGTTTAGACCGGGGTCGACAAATTTTTTAGACCAGAGACCCCTTTCACGGAATCCTTGATACCTCATCGATCCCCATCATGTTAAGTAAATGAATAAATGTTATCAATAATGTTGGAGTTTATTGACCCCCTTTTGACCCTAGACATTTATCAACCCCCAGGAGTTGATATCGACCACTTTGCCGACTCCTTGGTTTAGACCTATGATTGTATTACTATCATAGTGACAGCGAATTTGAAGCCATCTGGTATGAGGTGGAATCTAACAAGATCCATTACATGGTGGGGTATTGTTCAGATCTGGTGGATCAACCGCTAGTGAATGAGAAATGCATCACCAAATAGATAAGATGAGAGCGAAAAGAGTAATCATAAGACTTTAATTATCCAAACATTGACTGGGTAGCAGTAAAATCTCATGAGAAGAATGAAACTGAATTTACTGAGCTGTTGTGAGACAACTTCCTCAAGCAGCATGTGAAAGAAGGAACTAAAGGTCAAAGAGTTGCATTTGATTACAGTGTCAGAGGATGTTTCAGTTAAAGACATAACTATGTCCATTTTGCTAAAAGCTATCAACCTGGTGTATGCAACATTGTGTTCACTGGATGAAGAAACTCAGATGTATGAGAAGGAGGTATTAGAGCTGTTGCACAAATTGAATAAGAATTCAGCAACAGGGACTGATAGGATATCATCATGGGTGGTAATAGTGTTCAGCTGAACTGACTATTCCTTTAAGTAGGCTATATAATTTGAATCTGTCTCAGAACAGGGAAAATTCCACAGGAGCAGAAAGAATGTATGGTAATCTCATTGCACAAGAATGGTGCAAGACCAATGTATCCAACTATCAACCAATCAGTATTTCAGGAGTTGTGAAGATTTTGGAAAAGTTGGTTAGGACTTGCATTCGGAAATGGGTTGAAAGAGAATCTCTACTTTGCAATGAACAACATAGGTTTACTAAGGGAAGGTCATGTTTTAGCAACTTGCTCACATTCTATCAGGTAACCAAAACAGTCTGTGTGGTTTTCGGTCGAGTTCGCTGCAATGACTTGTTTATTTTGTAGTGGTTTGCAGTCTTTAAACCCTTTTAAAATGTCACTTGAACCTGGTGTTTTTTTGGTTACTATATATAATAATATTATCATTGCACTGGACAAGGGGATATACAACAATACTTTTGGATTTTGCTAAGCCTTTTGACATGTTGCATAAATTGGATGTTGCATGAAGACTGTTGCATAAATTGGAGGATATGGGGTTGGATTATAAGATTATAAAATGTTAGCACAGAGAAGAGGATGGCTGACTGACAGATATCAAAAAGTGGTATACGGAGATGTGAGTCTAAGATTTAAGGTAATCAGTGATGTACCACAAGGATCAGTTCTTGGTCCACTGTTATTCAATCTGTACATTAATGACATTTGGAAGGATAATGCCAAGCGACATCCAGCTATTTGCTGATGATGCAAAGATAGGAAGGGTAATAAGGAATACTGCTGATATGCAATACTTGCAGAATGATTTGAATAGACTGGAATTGTGGGCATGGGAAAATGGGTATCAATTCAATGCGAGTAAATGTAAAGTCATTCACTTCGGCATGATTAGATATCCAATGTCATATTATATTGGTGGATTATGCTAGAAGAAAACTGATGAGGCTAGGGATCTTGGAGTGTTAGTATATAGAAGTTGAAGTTCAGGAGCCATGTAGCAAGATTGCAAATACAACTCAAAAGATAACTGCAATGCTGAAATGAACTTTGACATGTAAAGAATAGGTCAACATTTCACCTCTTCACAAGGCTTCGATAAAACCTCACACTTGGAGTACTGTAGATAGGTGTGGTCTCCTGGTTTCCATTGTGATTCTGATATATTGGAGAGTGCAAAGGAGAGTGTTAAATGATATCAGGATTATGGAATAATGATTATGAAGGCAGATTGAGAATTTGTAGACTGCAGATGCTAGCAAACAGGAGATAAAAAGGCGATATGATTCAGACTTACAAACTTCTGAAAGGATCATACAGGATTTCAGTTGATGGAATTTTTCATTTTATGGAGGGTGGGGAAAGAATGAGAGAGAGCTCTAGATTCTTCTCTCATAGTGGTGTGTGATTGGAATGGATTGCCATTGGATGTTGGTGTGTGTGTGAAAGTAGTGTAAATGAATTTAAAAAAAAAGTATGACAGCTAGGCATATAGTATGTGCTCCAACTTCCCCTCGATGAATCCCTGACTCCCTGGAGGTATCTCTTAACAATAATATTACAGGTTTTGTTACTAGTGTTTTTATACACATTCATATTTTTAATATATTCATGTTTTATAGTTCCATGTTTCTAATTCATATCTTTATCCCTTCAAGCATTTTGATTCTTTGCTTTCAGTATCGTTTTATTTCATTTTATATTGAATTTCAGCCTAATTATAAAGTCAATTCTGAAAAATGCTTTTAGAAATTAAATGACTACAAAATGAATATCACCTTTTCTTTCAAGTATGTTTCCATGTTAATATATCCTACAAAATAAACTTTCACTGTATTATAAACAGTAGAATTACAGTACTAATCTTAAAGGTTGATAATAAGCATAATAGGAATAAAATAATAGCCATATCAATTTAGTAAATCAAAAATGGAGCTACATTTATTTATTTAGTATTATTTAGCATAAGGATAAAAATACAATAAATTAATGAGCAAAACTATATACAGATTGACAGTTCAGTTAGCCAATCAATGGCACTATCTGGGAGTAAATGCAAGTTCCTGAGGCCTTCAGGGAAGGAGGTATGTGTGTGTGTGGGGGGGGGGGGGGGGGGGGGAGGAGACAATCATCAGTGATATGATGCAAAGCCCCCCGCCACACACAAAAGGACAACTGTGAAATTTCCCACAGATATAATGAGGGCATAGCATTTTTGCCTAAATCTGTTCAGTTGGCTTTGTAGGTGTTGAAGTATGTTAAATTCTGGAGGTCTGATAGCTCGGTATATAATCAGGCACTTGTTTGCAGTTTGTTCCACAGTCTTCTCCACTAGTCATGGGGCACCATCCTCTGGTATTTCCACAAGTCAGATGGGAGATCTGGAGGAAAGGTGGCGAGCTGGAAGTGGACAGATATCTTGTACAAGAAGGTACATGTTATTTATGATTTTATTTATTTCTTTGATGGTAGCTTCCTTTCTTCTAAAGCATGGAGGAGTGATGTGGGAAAGAACAGGCAACCATGGAAGAGGAGTTGAGCTTTAGGTAGCAGAGGTGCCCATGAGATTGTTTATGATGTTCCTGGCAGATATCTTTAACTTAGTTTTTCCCAAAGGTTTTCAGTATGTTTGACTATGGTCAGTATGACACCAATGAGAACCCTGCTGCAGAAGTTTTTTTTTAGTTTTCTATAAGCCTCATTGTTATTTGGGTGGAAATCTGAAACAATCAGTTTTGCTGGGGTTAGGAGATAGTACTCAGCTTTCAAAGTAATTTTGAAGTGAGCTCAGATCTTTGCTAAGTGTTTCCTCAAGGCTTTGGAAGGTACTGTCTTGGGTGACAATTGCTATATCATTAGCATTAGCATAGATAAACTTTTGACTAGCTGTTAAAGGTATGTCATTTGCATACAGGTTGAACAGAGCTGAGGCAAGGAAAGTCCTTGTGGCAATTCATTCCGCAAGATAAATGCTATGCATTTTTGTGAATGCAGATGAAACTCTATTTTCATTTGTTCTAGTAATTTTATTTTATTTTATTTTTGTTATTTGATTGCTTTGGCTTAATGACATTTGGATTTTCATACAGTAAACCTTTCTTCCATACAGTGTGTCATAAGCTGATGTTAGGTCTATGAAGGCAGTACTTGTTTTTAAACTATTTTGGTATCCAGCTTCTGTGTGGGCTGTGAGAGCTAGGATGTAGCTTCTGCCAGGTCTAAAACCCAGCCTGTTCATTGGGTAGGATGGTTTCTATGTTTATATAGTTTAAAAAGGCTGTTTTATATAGTAAACCTTTCTTTCATATGGCATCATAAGCTGATATTAGGTCTATGAAGGCAGTACATGTTTTTAAATCCATTTGGTATCCAGCTTCTATGTGGGTTTCGACAGCTAGAACCTGGTTGCAACAGCTTCTTCCAGGTCTAAACTCAGCCTGTTCACTCATTAAGATGGCTTCTGTTTTTTAGAAATCTTAGTGAGGATAATCATTTCAAGAAGTTTGTAAGGAGTGCAGAGCAATGCTATAAGGCAGTAGTTGTTAGGGTCATCAGTTGACTTTTTTTGGCATGAATTTTTGATTCATGCCAAAGTTTTGGGAGTCATTCATAATTAATTATTGAGGAAAAGAGATTAGATAGCCATGTTTTTGCTCTTAGGTCAAGATGAGTAAGAAAATCTGGAAGGATGTCATCAATGCTTGGAGATTTACCTGTTTTAGTTAGTTTGAGAGCTGCATCAGTTTCATCTAGAGTTACTGGATTAGAGCTTACTGTAGATGTAGGATATGAAAAAGAAAACTTTTTTGTAAAGATGATGGATTTCTTTTTTGGTATATGTAAGATCAGTGACCAAGCCTTATGACAATCTAGTAAAGTTAAGGTTGTTCATTTCTTCATGCCAACAAGCTCTTGTATCATCATCATTCAAGGTTCTTAGGAGGGCAGAAGCAGTGTCTTGATGGTTGCTTGTTCATACTCTGCAAATTCTAATACTACTTTCAGTTGATCAGCATGGTGTGTGTGTGGATCTTTCTGAATCCTCTTGGGATGTGTCTTTTGTCAGATGCCAGGAAAATTTAGTGAATCTTTCATAGTTATCAATTGTAGGTAAAATTATGCTGATTTTGTTTTCAACAAGTTTAGTAAATTTTGGCAGTTTGCTTTCCTGAGATTCCATCAGGATATTGGGAAGCTGTTTATTCTGGGGATTGGAAATCCTACAGGAATTAGGCAAGGTTTATGCTCGCTGTGGAGAAAAGGAGGCAGTGCTTAATAGGTTGGAGGTGGGAGGAGTCTTCCATATCAGTGGTAAATCAGAGGTCAGGAGTTTTTAGAACTGGATCTTAACAGACTGTTAGCATCCAGTCTGTCAGTTGCAGGCCTGGGTTGTTGTCATTATCGTATCCTCATACTGTGCAAGCTGAAATTCCCAAGAGTGAGAGAAGTGTATGGCTTGATTAGTCAAGTAGAAGAGGCTTATATATATTGTACATTGAGCTATGCACCTAGATATCAACGAAAAACTTGCTTTGTGAATGGTCAGAGATTCTTTCCAGATGCGCTTTGTTTTTGCATAGTTCATATCTTCCATCAGGTTTATCAGAAAGAAGAAGAATTTAGCCAGGAATGGTAATATTTCCTTTTGGGGTGTGACAAGTTTCTTGTAGACAACAGGCACAAAGTAAACAATGTTTATTTTGTGCCTGTTAAGGATATTATTTAGTGCCTCTGATTTTGATTTAGTAAATTCCTTGATGTTCAAATGGAGGATAGTCAGGCGATGACTGATGTTCATGTTTGGTCATTTTCTATGGTAATAGAAGTGATCTGGGGACTGTAGTGGACTTTTCAAACATAGCCCTCTGCCTAAGCTATGAGTCTGAACCTCGTTTACCTCGGCAACGTTTGAGACAGTATGTCTACTTTGATAACATTTAGACCCAAGGTGAGGTACTAGTCGAACGTTGTTACTTCCTAGTGGAAGGGGGGGGGGTACTAACATCAACCCCTGAAGCAGAAGCTGTTCCCAACATGGAGAGCATACCTGTGCAGCAACACCTTACCTACTGGATCGTCACTGCAGTTGATCTTTGGGTACTTCCCAGGGGCTTGCTTATTTAATGCTGGCATAGTATAAAACATGAAATTACTGTCTTATGGTTCTATGGAATTATGGTTTGAGAGGCATTGCCAAGGGCAAGGACTGCTCCACCACTCCTGATGATGGAGCTACATGAATTATAGGTTAAGAATTCCAACTTTATACTAAATTGTATAGATTTTAAGTGGGTGGTCCGAAAAGTTCCCGACCTCAACCATAGATGGCAACACTGTTGGCAAGATTTTTTTTTTTTTTTTTAAATTGGTACATGTCATAAGCATCCATGTGAAATTGCAAGTCATTCTATCAAGTAGTTTGTTTCATACAGCTGCCTGAAGCAAAAGTATTGTCTGTATCCCTTGAAATGGATAAAATTAGTATCATGCGGTTATAATTCTTTGTAAAAGAAGGTTTAATGCCAAAAGAAATTCATTTGAAGTTCATAAAAGTTTATGGGCACTCTTCTCCTCCTTTTTCCACAATTAAGAAATGGGCTGCTGAGTTTAAACGTGGCCATACCAGACTTGAAGACGAGCCACATGAAGGACATCCAAAAAGTATAACAAGACCAGAAAACATTGATCAGTGCACAATATGGTATTGGAAAACGAACGAGTCAAGTGCATGAAATTGCTGAGACTATAGGCATTTCAAATGAATGTGTAGGATATATTTTGCATGAAGAATTGCAAATGAAAAAGATTTGCACAAGATGGGTACCGCACTTGCTCACAGCAGATCAAAAATGCACTCGCATGAAAATCTTTGAACAATGCTTGGAAGCATTTTAACAAGAATAAAAGTGATTTTGTGTGTTGATTTACTATGGATGAGACTTGGATTCACCATTACACACCAGAATCCAAACAGCACTCAAAACAGAAGAGAAGAGAGAAGCCAGTTGTTCAGTGCCAAACAAAACAAAGTCGGTTTCATCAGCAGGAAAGGTCATGGCATCGGTGTTCTGATCTTTAGTACGAGGTGTGATAGTAACGAATTTGACAAAATCGTACCAACCTGGTGCGACCATTAAGGACGTAAGTGAGTCTGTTAGGGAGCAAAAGCAAAGAGTGAAAGAAATGATAGTTGTGGCAGGTACGAATGATTTGAAAGGAGATAAAATGGAAATGATAGAGGACCTGAAAGAACTGTTTGAGGTAGCAAAAGAAAAGAGTGAGAGAGTTAGGATGATTAGTCTTTTGCTGCGGTATGACAGTGAAGAGTTTAGAAGGAGGGCCATAATTGCAAATGACTTTATGCATTGGTTATCCATGACAAGTGGTGTGGAATTTGTGGACGTGTGGAGTGAGTTCGATGGGTGAAAGGATCTATATAAGATGGATGGTTTGCATTCGAATGGATTCGGTGTAAGGAGACTTGAAAAAGTGTTGTTGAATGAAGTGGATGTGCAGAATCAGGAAAACTAGATTTATTAAAGGGTGGGGGAAGTAGATATGCAGACCTTAGGGAGGCAGTTGAGTGTATGAATGCATATAATATGCCCGAGCGAATAAGGACAACAAATCAGAATGGGATAGTTAGTATAAGGCATCAAGGTAGGAATGGGGGCAATGGAGGTCTGCAATTCACGTATACCAATGCTAGGAGTATTAGGAACAAGAAGGAAGAATTTTTGGCCTTGGTTGGCACATCTAGACCACAGGTTATTGGCATTAGTGAAACATGGCTGACTGAAGATGATATTAGCTAGTGGGATTGAATGTGAGGGGGTATAGTGTGTTCAGGAATGACAGGGAGAATAAAATGGGGAGAGGAGTATTATTGATGATAGCTGATGAGATTGAGGCTAGCAGAACAAAATATACAATTGGTGCTGCTATAGACCAGGTGATGAAAAAGGTGGTGGAGATAGTATGCATAAGCAAATAGCAGAAATGAGTGGAAGGAGGGTAATTATTATGGGAGATTTCAACTATGGGAACATTGATTGGAAGGAGGAGGAGAGGACACATGGGAGGAAGGAATTGGATTTTATGCGCTTATTAAGGGATAACTATCTGCGACAGCATGTAATGGAAAATACTAGGGGTCAGAGAGTGCTTGACCTAGTAATTGCATCTGAGAATTTGGCTGTAACGAATATGACCACGTTGCCTACCGGTGAGAGTGATCATAGGATCTTGACTTGGGAGGTGGATAAAGGTGTGGAATTTACAATTAAAACAGGGTTCGTGTGGAATTATCGGGCTGGTAAGTATGACAAGCTTAGGAGATTGATTGGTTCAGTGCCATGGCATGTACAACTGCAAGGGCTAGAAGTTGATAGTACATGGGAGGCAGTTAAGAAGTGTTTGCATGAAGCAATGGCTGACAGTATACCTAGAGTCCGAATAATAAATCAAGTAGGGATTAAATGGATGAATAACACCATTAAGCTTGAGCTGCAAACAAAAAGAAACAACTGTGGAATTTAAGGAGAAAGGTGACCTGCAGACACATGAACGATATAAAGCCCAGGCCAGAAGAGTAACAAGCGTGGTAAGAAAAGCAAAAGCGGATTATGAAAGAACATTAGCCATGCAGGGTAAGAAGAATCCTAAACAGTTTTTTGATATGTTGCAAGTAAAAGAAAAAATGTATGTAGCAGAATGATTTTAAAGAATGCCGATGGTAGGGAGGTAACCGAATCAGTTGATATAGTAGAATTACTGAGTGAGCACTTTGCAAGAGTATATCATCCTGGTGGTCACATTGTAGAAATGGAAGAACCAACAGCTTATACGGGAATTGTGGTGAATGAAGTGGAGGTGAATAGTCTATTACAAAACCTGAATGTCAATTCATCTGTGGGATTAAATGGTATACCAACTCGTGTCGTACGAGAAGCGGCTAAAGAATTGTCAGTGCCTTTGACCATTTCATTTAATTTGAGTCTTGGGTCTGGGTTAGTTCCAAGGGGGTGGAAAGAGGGGAAAATAGTTCCAGTGCATAAAGGAGGTTCCAAGACTGCTGTTGTAAATTACTGACCAATTAACATATCAGGAATCGTTGTCAAGGTCTTGGAGAAATTAGTCAAGAGAAGAATACAGGATTGGATAGATGAAAATGGGATACTGTATGGGTGACAACATGGTTTTGTGAAGGATAGATCATGCCTCAGTATCATGCTCACGTTTTATAACACAGTGACGGCTGAACTGGATAAGGGTAATGGGTTTACAGTGATTCTCCTGGACCTCGCTAAGGCCTTTGACAGGATACCACATGGAACTCTAATCAGTAAACTGCAGCATATGAGGATGGATAAAGGGTTGGTGAGATGGATAAGACAGTGGCTGATGGAGAGATATCAGAGAGTGGTTTATTCAGAAGTAGAGTCCAAAAGACGGCTTGTGACTAGTGGTGTGCCGCAGGGTTCTGTTCTTGGACCACTACTTTTCAATTTGTTCATTAATGATATAGGAAAGGATCTGAGAGGAAGTGTTCACTTGTTTGCTGATGATGCAAAGTTGGGTAGAGCAATTGTGAGTGCACAGGATGTCAAAATTTTGCAAAAATATTTGGATAGTTTGGAGGACTGGGCTAAGGAAAATGGATGTCAATTTAATGTGGCAAAGTGTAAGGTTATGCATTTTTGGGTGAAAAGATTAGCAGTAGTATATCACATTGGTGGAACTGTACTCCAGGAGATTGATGAGGCTAGGGATTTGGGAGTGTTGGCGGATAGGGAGTTGAAGTTTAGGGGGCACATTGCAAAAGTGGCTAAATCATCTCATCAAATCACTTGGTTGCTGAAAAATACTTTAACAAGCAGAGACAAACAGGTTATTGTTCCTCTGTATCGAGCTTTGATATGACCCCATCTAGACTACTGTGCCCAGATATGGGCACCAGGGTTTCTTCTCGATGAGGAGGTGGAGAGGATCCAGAGACGAGTGACCAAGATAATAGCAGGAGTATGGAATGAACCTTATGAGAACAGGTTGAAGATTTGTGGGCTGCAGAAATTGGTTGATAGGCAAAAAAGGGGTGATATGATTGAGATATTCAAATTACTGAAGGGTTTCTATAAGATTAATTCAGAAGCTATTTTTGAGAATAGGTCTGGTAGTGGGAGGACTAGGTGTCATCCATTGAACTTGGTAAGAGTGTTAGCAAAGGTGTTAGAGCTAGGTTTTTTACTTGGAGAGTGGTAAATGAGTGGAATAAGCTGCAAGAGTCTGTTGTAGGTGTCATGACTGTGAATGAGTTCAAGGTGAGGTATGATAGACACTGTTTGAATGTTGAATAGTTGTTCTTGACATGATGTTAGGCCTCCCTCGATGAGTCTAAGGACTCCTTGGAGCTGCCCGTAATAATAATAATCTTTTAACCAGACCAGATGAAAATATCAGTGAGAAAAGACCCAGTTTGCAGAAGAAAAAAATCATCTTTCATCAGGATAATGCACCTGCCCACAAAGGTGTTTTGGCAATGGGAAAATTAAGGGATCTGAACTATGAATTGTTGGAACTTCCACCATATTCCCCAGATTTGGCTCCCTCTGACTTCTGTCTCTTCCCAAAACTAAAACTCTTCCTCGCCGGTCAGGGTTTTTCCTCAAATCAAGGTGATTGCAACTGTAGAGGGGTATTTTGCAGATCTTACTGAGAACCACTACATGGACATGATAATGGTGCTGGAGCATCGCTGGAATAAATGTATTAGTCTTAAGAAAGATTATGTTGAAAAATTAAAAATAATTCGTTTTTTCATTGTTAGGCCGAGAACTTTTCAGACCACCCTCTTAACTATCAATGCTATTCTACCAAAATAAACCCATTCAAAAACAATGTGCATCACAACTACTTACAGACATCTAGACCTTTGTTATTTCGGGCAAAATGTCAGTTGGCAACCACAACTATCTATTTGAACTATCGAACCTAAATTTTGCATTATTTTTTTTCATCACAGAAGCAGATTAATAAGGTTTGATCTGCTTCTGTTCAAAATTTCCTTTCCAATTCTGTTTCAATTCATTTACTGTTCTTTTGTTATTCTCCAAATTCTAATAACCACACTGATCTTTTTCATTGTTATGTCTAAAGTTTCATTTTTTGTTGTCTTGACCATCTATCCATTAGAATACCATAAAATTCTGACTATTCATGGAATGTTGCTTAATCAACTGTGGATGCCTGCTCTGCTCTTGGCGACTCCTTAAAACAATACTGGTGTAGTGGCAAATAGGATGATTTCCATGATTTCTACTCTTCCTTCCTTCCTATTGTCTGACTAATGATTCCGCTTTCCTGATCCAATAACTGAAATTATTCTTGCAGGAATGAAGGTTTCCATTTCTTATTCTATTCATAAAAATTCATAAAATTCATGACTATTTACAAAGCTATAATTCTCCAGCAATTACTGACAAGGCAAGTAAAACAAAAAATTGAGCATATAAGTGACTTGGAGATCTTCAGCTTCACTATTGCCTTATTACTATAGTTCTGCAAAAAAACATCAACAAAACCAAATGTGACTGAGAAGAGCCATTTGAATATTTCCACCCTTCAATGCTCTCCTCTATCACACAATAAGATCACAGTCTGGATATCCGGAATCATCTGGATATCAACAAGTTAGCTGGTTGTGAGCATATTCTCCCCAGTGTGATCATAACCTGTGCTCCTGAACTTATATACTCATCCTAGATTGCCTCTACAACATTTCATAATCATCTAGCAATCTGGTATCTACCATGCAGCAGAATCCAAAAAATGTAAATAAAAGTTGCCATCAAAATGCTATCCCTCCGCAGGCTTTGTACTTTTCCTACTATACATAAAACCAGTCTCTCTCTGACCTCATATCAAATTTTAACCATAGCTCAGCTGGCATTACAATCAATTCATTCTCTTCATGTGACAAATGTTGCAAATATCTCAATCCCAAACAGCCCTTAAAGGCTAATAATCTCCCTGCTGTTCTTCAGTGGAAGACAAAACGCATAATCTTCATATCATTGCCTCTCCCATCTTTATTTGAAAATCAAAGAACCGTGTTCTTCAGGCAAGACCACGTTTTGTTTTTCGAACTAATGTTAATACATATCTAGCTTTCTTGGCACAAACATACAATATCCCAGTCTCATTAGCCTCCAGAAACTGTGTTCTTTTCTGTGCAAGATGCTACCTCTCATGTGTATAGCTATAAAGAAATACTGTTCTCAAATCAGGAGTGAGCAATAAAATCCTCTCTGAAAATTCTTGATGCTATTCAGAATGGTGCACTCCAGTTAAGTGATAGCATCTCAGGCTCACTTGAGCTACTTACTTTTATATGTTCATTTTCTATAGCTATTTTCATATGTGATAGTCTACTGAACTAATGTCCATCATTCCTCCTCTTTTTCATTGTGTTAAAAATGCAAGCAACTGCTATTGTTGTTTGTTAATTGTACTGATTATGTCTTATGATACATAAGACAAAATACTTAAATAATAAAAAAATTATTTACTGGCATACGTGTTATTCTATAGTTATGGATATCCCACAGGTTTCACTATATAAAAAAAAAACTGCTAGTTATTAGTTCATCTTTGAACCTAATAAACCAGTTCAGCTTCAAATCTAATAAACCAACTTCTTGTCCTCTTTCATTCGACCAAACTGTGTTCTTTGCAAAATTCTTCCCTTCATACTGTATCTCAAGGACTACATACTCCTACCCCCAGTCATTTGCCCATACACAGCACTGATATATTATAGACACATCAACACAGATGAAAAGAAATTAGACTAATAATGTCTAATGAATGTGAACAGCAATGAATAAGTTAATAAAGAATAACGTATGAGGTTTGTCATAATAATAATAATAATATAATAATAAATAGACAAAATAAGATACTTACGGGGCAACACTAGGAAATCTCACACTGAGCTTCATCAGTGCAGTAATGGCATATTCTTTTGTTGTTAGCGTCATATGAATATCAATAAGAATTTTTTCAAATAAATCTACTACGTTATCTTCTGACATCTAGGAAAATAATTAAAGATTGTTATATAAAATAGCCTGTTAAAGCAAAAATTATACTTCAAATTTTAGTGAAAATAAGCCAGAATTTATATATCTCAATGGTGATATTTAATAGTAAATATGGCGATAACAACCAACTCCAGGAGATATTTCCTAATGGTTTCACAGACAAGGTTTATATTGTGCAAAGTGATGAAAACAGTCATGCCCAACCAAAATTGAAAAATGTCCAATTTCCAGAAAATCAGTCCTACAGATCTATTTTGGGTATCATTCCGGGAGATAAAGATGATTTGTGAGAATATAAAAATTGAGGTACATTAATTTTTAATGTACCTCAATACATTAATAATATGCAGAACAGTATTGTTTAGCTATTCTAATTTGTGTAATGTTTCTGAAAAGTTAAGGATTAATTAATATTAAGGATTTTTACTGGATAACAGTTTTTCTTTTCATATGAATTTATTAATTACTACATAAAAACACTAAACAAAGCAGCGAAACAATTTTCTTTTGCCTTGATATTTTGAAGTAGGTATACCTCGATTAACGAAGAGGATGCA
Source organism: Typopeltis vanoorti (assembly GCF_054136105.1). Classification (NCBI taxonomy): domain Eukaryota; kingdom Metazoa; phylum Arthropoda; class Arachnida; order Uropygi; family Thelyphonidae; genus Typopeltis; species Typopeltis vanoorti. The sequence goes on along the minus strand of NC_143557.1, from coordinate 73,568,018 downwards.
TTCCACGAAATTACTTTGTTAAGAGAAACTTCATTCTCAGAGGTAAAAATACTATGGTCATAATAGGGATACGTTCGTACATAAAGAAAATGAAAGACTTTTGTTTTGAAAAAAGAAAAGCTTTATTAAATAAAAAGTCAATATTACATATCAAACAAAGATAAAATCACAACATTTTAAAATACAAATCTAAAGTTGATTGTTTATGCTTTTTTTCTCTTTCATTTAACAATTGCCTATACGGATTTATTGCATTTAACACCGATCACTTCTTCCAAAATCAGGATCATTTCACTGAAAAAATTTAAAATGTTTTCAATGTCATTCAAGCACCTTTTTATATCTTTGGTTGCTAACACTTTTTTGGTAGGAAGTTCTTTAATTTTGTCTTCATTGCTAACAAGTTTTCCTAAATCTTCCACTGAAAAACCATCTTCTGCATTTAATAAATTTCTTACATCCTCTTCGTCGACATTTTCGAAACCTACTGATTGAGCCATCTAGATAACTTCATTTCAAATCTCTTGAATGTTATTTTCTTTTCTAGTACAACTTCTGGACATAATTTGTGCCAAACTACATTTAAGCATTTATGAGTGACTTCTTTCCAGTTATTAATGTTTTCAATTGCGTCTTTAATGGTGTAGTTTTTCCAAAAAGTTTTAACTGACATTTGCTTTTTTTCTAGTTCAATTAAATTGCTTAATGTACCACGCAGATAATAAGCTTTAAATGTTGCTATTACTCCCTGATCCATCAGTTGAATCAGGGAAGTTGTGTTTGCTGGAAGAAAGACAACTTTGACAGGAATGCATGTGTCTAACGTATTAAGATTAGTAGGATGTCTCAGAGCACTGTCCAACAACAAAAGAAGTTTTTCTTCAAAATTATTTCTTTGGCAATGCCGTTTCACTTCTGGACAAAAATGGTTAACAAACCAATCAGTAAATAACTCCTTGGTAATCCACGCTTTTCTATTTACAGGTAAATTCGTTTTTATGTTACATTTTAACTCCCTCAGATTTTCCAAATGGTAAACTGATAACAATTTTAATTTAAAATAGCCAGAGGCATTTGATCCAAAGAGTAACGTTAAACAGTCTTTGGCTGCTTTGAACCCAGCTGCTGATTTTTCTTCAATAAAAATGAAGCTTTTTATGGTAGCTATTTCCAGAACAAACTGCTTTCGTCAACATTGACACCAAATTTGGTGAAAATTTTTCACATTCAATTATTTCCTTTAGTTTTTCTGGAAACTTATTTGCAGCTTTAACATCTGTACTTGCAGCTTCTCCTGATAATTTTACACTATGAATTCCAGCCAGTTTTTTTAATTTAACCATGAGAAGCGGCACAATTTTCCACAATTTCTTCAGTTTGTTTAGATTTCATGTGATTAAACAAAAATAATGCTTTTTCTCGAATCACCATTTGATTAAAGGCATATGATGTTGTCACATGTCATCTATCCACAAACTTGACATTTTCTCCATTTGTTCTCAAACTGGACTCCTTAAGTGAGTTAATCTGTATAATTCTGAGCAACTGTTTTATTTTTTCTGATTGACTAAGTATGGTTGTTAAAGTTGACTGCTCTAATCCTAAAGAATGTCCCACATCGGATTTTCTTTCACCCCTTTCAACACGCTGTATGATATTTAATTTAGTTTCTAAAGAAATTGCTTTTCTTTTCCTTGATTCTGACATTTTAACTAAATGGGTAGAAAAACAAAATATCAATTAATATTTACAAAATCTACAATAATGCTATCAGAGAACATACGTCATTTATTGCAATGCACCACACTGAAACACACCCTATGAAGTGTAAGCAACAACTAAATTAATGCGGATGACTTGCAAAACTGTTAAAACAGACACACCCACAGCTTGGGAGTACGTAACAAGTCGCCGTCGTTCACCAATCAGATGATTGCCGGGCATTGACCTTAAAATTTTAATATTTTTACATAAAATGGGGCTTGAAATTGCAGACTTCGTTATATCGAGGCTTTGTTACCAGAGGTATACCTTTATATCCCTTGTATGGAAAGGGGGTTAGCAAGTCCATGCTTAAAAATATAAATGGCAAATGCTTAGATGTATTCTAGAACATAAGGAAAACTGTGTTTGTGTGTGTGTAAAGAATAAAATTTGTATAATAATGTTTAAAATACTTTTATATACAATGATATATTAATTTTGAGGAAACTTAAGAGCACCAGATATGTTAAATAAATCAAATAAACCTGTCTGAGCAGGCCAGGTAGTTGCTCTAAAGGTGGAAAAATAATGAGTGCACCCATTAAAGGGCATGCTACTAAAACAACATAGGCATTCCTCAAACAGGAAGGAGTGTATTAGATGAGTAGGATTTATGCAAAGCTGAGCAAGAACAAATCTACACAATCTCTGCACAGACTAGAATGTCACAGTATAATTTTAGATTTCTGATATACTGTACTTTGTTAAACACTATTCCTATACTAATTATACACATATTAAAAAAACAAAAACAGATTAAGAGATGTCGGAGGGGACAAGCTGATCCAGCACTATGTACTGTTTCCAGTGGCTGCAACATGACATGGGATCTAACAAAAGGTGAAGATCTAGATGGAATCTCCTTATGTGATGTTAGATCCTGAAAGAGCACTGGGTGTGAGTAATATATCACACTTCTTCATGCTTGTAGAGAACTTAGCAAAAACAGTGTAAATGATGCAACTTAGCATTTCAATTTTACATAATTTAGTGCAAGTTCTGCAGCATACAGCTCACTAGTATAGTTACCACCTTCTAGTGGGATTCAAGTACATATGCTTCTGGAAAGAACTGCAAGTAACTGATTTTTTGCTGTCTGGATCAGAAGAAAATCAATATATTGTCTTTTCTGTGTTCAAAAAAAAGCTCAGATCTTCTGATAGATGGGAATATAGTTCACATGGTGGGATGCAGGCATACAATGTACAGTATTTTCTACTGTGATGTGTAAGTGGTGTATGGCAGTCTGACAAGTAATATAAATATTTTTTCATAAGATGGACAAAAATTCTTGTCTACATGGGATGGTCTGACAGATTCTATTCTGACAGCAAGTTGAAAAACACCGCTTCTGTCATCAAGAGAGCTGTTTTTAACAGAGACATAGATCTCATTGAATTTGAGTCCTAAGACCTTTGCTTTCATTGTAAATGAGATTGCTGTTTGTCCATGTCTTAGTTATGGCACTAAAAACCTCTTGAAAAATTCCTGATGCTGTCCAGAAAAAGAAGCAGTTCAATTAACTCAGGACACCTCTTTCTCAGACAGTTTTAGCACTGTATTTTTTTCAACAAATATGTCTATGGGTATTGTTTGGCAGAATCAAATGTCATCATTATTTCCATTTCAAGCCATTAGGAAAAAGAAAACCAGTACGTCCTCTTAAACGATTCAACGATGACTTCTAAGGCCGGAACAGGCCATACCAGGCCTAAATCCTTGATACGTATGATGATGATGATGATGATTTCCATTTCTGTTAAACCTGTAATAGCACACAGAAGAGCTGCACAACATCTATTTACAGTTGAATTATACTGCAACATCCATTCATATATATCTCTCTCTCCATCTAACTGTTCTCTGGAACGGATAGAATGAGTGTTCTAGTATGTTTGCTAATCTTTCCTCTCCCATTCTGTTTAAGTGGCCTTACCGGTGTAAATTAGCCCTGCTCACACACTTTCGTGTTTAATTCACCATCGTCACTAAAAATGTAGTCTAAATAGCTGAACGTTTAGCTTATTCTGTATGTTGTTTCCACTGAGAATGCAATGGGTGTTTTTTGGGTTGCTCCCTATTTTCATAGTTTTGGTCTTTTTATTGCTGATTCTCATGCCAAATTTGTTACAGCTGTTATCAATTTAATTAGAGAATCCTGGACACATGCACTAAGTTTTGATATATCTGATTCTAATAGCAGGTTTAATGCCATTTTCTTTCATTATGCAATCCATATAGATGATGAATAAGAGTGGTGGAAGCAACATGCACCATTGTGTTATACCCGATTTTATACTGAACTATCTTCCTGTATTTCCATCAACTCTAACTGCTAACATACAACTTAACATTCTATTTACCCCACATAATTAAAGCATTATGAAAGCTTTTCTCTGGGAACCTTGTTGTATACTTTTCCCAGATCTACAAACTTAAGTACAGATCATTGTGATATTCCAATGATTTCTCAACTATTTATCGTAAAGTGAAAATCTGATCTTGACAATCTCCATTTGGCCTGAACTTAGCCAGGTCTTCTTTAAGTTTCTCTTCCACAATTTATTTTTCTTAGCTTCTTCTTAAGTATGCTTGCATAAACTTACCTGGAATACTTAATAGAGAAATTCCTTTGTGATTCTCACATTCAGTTTTATTCTATTTTTTCACAGATGGGAGAGCTCTAATCCAATCATCTGGAATTCAACCTTATGACCAGGTCTTCTGAGTTATGCAGTACAGCCACTGCAAAACTTTTATACCTCCATGTTTGAGCATTTCTGGTCAAATACCATCTACTCCAGCTACATTTCCACATTTCAGACTTTTGATAGCTTTTTCTAAACTGAATATCGATATGTACTCCTGTTTGCATTCTTCTTGAATATTTTCTACTACTGTTTTATTGCTGCTTGTGTCATTGAACAGTCTTTTAAAGTAATTAATTCAGATATTTAGAATATCATTATCTTCAGTTTTCATATCAAATTCATCATCTTTAATTCTTTTTATGGTAATCTTTCATCCATTTCTAAGCTTTTTCAATTGCCTCCTGAACATTTTTCACCTTCTTGATTTTTATCTTCTGTATTCTTACCAAAGTTTACCCATGACATGTTTTGCTACTTTTACACATTGCTTAGCTCTCTTATATTTTTCTCTGTATTCTTTCCTAAGTATCTATAGATATAATTTGCTAGGAGCTTTCAGTATGTTTTCTTCTTTTTTCGAGAACTACTTCTTTAACTAGTATCCACCTTGATTTTATTTTTCTATCCCTACAGACAACTTCACCACATACCTCATTAACTATTTTCTTCATAGTTAGCCACTCAGATTTCAAGGTTTGGTTCTTATTTTTGAATTGCTTCATTTTTTACTGAATAATGTTTGCATACTTGAGCATAAGAGCTGCAACGTTGATTCTTTTTAAAAGTTTCTTATATATTGTTCACTTTAACGTGGTATTCGTTTTTATCCTACTTAAAACGAAATCATCACTTTCAATTCTTCTGCATACTCTTCTATCCTGAACTAGCATGTAGATGACACTATCAACAATAACATGCTCAATGAGGCTTTTCTTATTTGTGAACTTGTGCACATTTTTATTGCTGCTTGTTTTAGTAATGACTAGTGCATAGCCTGAGTAGAAATCCAGCTGGTACTTACATTATTATTTCCTACTCAGTACCCCAGTGGATACCTACTAATGGGATGAATCGAATGAAGGTGAGGACTGGACATTAGGTCAGAATCCCCATTTAGTTCTATGCATTCCTTAAAGGTGATATGAAGGTCTCCTCCCAGTTATCTGGCTTGGACCTTTAAGCAACCCATGTATATGAAATATACAGTGTGTATATATATATATATATATATATATATATATATATCTTTTCCACAACTTAATATAATCATTAATTACTTTTACCTTAGGTTTACATATTAGTATTATCTATAAGAATGCAAGATGAAGTAATATTAAGGGCTTAATGTGAAAAAATGCTAAATTGTTGCATAAAACTCTGCTTTATGATAGTACTAAATGATTAACTTTACATTATCACTAGTTTCCTATCAAAACTTTTCTTCCAAATTAATCTTATTCATCTCTCAGGCTTTTGTGGTTTGAACTCATGTTAAAATGTGAGCTGGAATTTCTAAGTAGTTAATTCTGACATCATTTAGTCTGCTACAGGTTGACCAACCAACCTTTTGGGTATGAGCCCAACGTAAAACATGCATATCAATCTTTCAGGCACTAAATGCATGAATCCACAGAGTCTTTTTTTTTCCTGCCATCCTACTGTCAAACACCTCTTTTGGTAACCTTTCTCTCCCATTCTGTTTAAGCAACCTTGTTCACTCATTTTTAAGATTCTGTTTGTGATGCCATCTGTTCACAATGACAACTTTTCTCAGAACTATTATAATTTTGTGGTTTGCACACTCTCTTGTATAATGTTAGTTTAATATCCATAACTTATTTTTAATGGTATTAACAACACCAAACAGACATAGCCAAGTTAGCCAGTCTTGGGCGTGGACTGCAGGGTTTTCTCCCCAGTTCATCTGGGATTGTTCATCCCGCAAGCAGGCAAACCGGCCCCATGAACACACGCAGCTACAGACATAAGACACACCAGGAGGCATAGGGCTAGCCACCTTATCTTTGGGATGGGTATGGCTTAGAAGGGCTAAGGATAGCCCCATAACAGGCCACTAGGCCTAATATGTGAAGGGAAGAAGAAGATGTTTTATTAACTTGCTTATATTTCACTGAATTTCAAATCAGCATCATCAGAGCACAACACAGCATGTATACGTGACAGTGAGTAAGTGAAACAAGTGAGTGTTTCACTTACTTTATAAAGAATAAGTGAAACACTTTTTCACTTACTCTTTATAAACGCTTTTTTTTTGTCACCTAATTAATTTATCGTTATTCTCCCGAAGAAGAATACTACAAACTACACAGACTTGGGCAAGAGATTTTTTCAAACAAAGCAATTTTTACAGACAATAGTTGGTCTTCATACAGGAAACTACCTGAATCTTTATCTTCAGTTTTCATGTCTTCTTGTAATTACAGCCGACTTTTGCTTTAATAAACTCATAGGAAAATTGAAATAATTTGATAGTTTGCTATAGTGAGTTTCTTAGATGTCATAGGTATCATAGATTTATGATACCTATGGCATTTTGATTGGGACTTTTCAGCAGTTTGTTATAAAGAGAGTGAATACATTAAAATGGTGTTGGTCTTGACCACGTTATAGTAGTATGTCTTACAGTGTCAATAGTATCTGATTCCTATTACAATATTTCTCCCTCCCTCCATTTCTAAGCCTTAATATTTATCTTCTTCCCAAAATCATTAAAAGAGTTTTGTTTTGCTACTTTTAACATTTCTTTATAAGTACACCTGCTTGATTGCCAAGACTTTTCAATATAGCTTCTTCTTTTCCAAGACTGTCTCTATTTTCTCGAGCCTAAAGAGAATTTCAGATTTTCCTATCCTTACAATTTCACCGCATACTTCTCTGGCTGAATTAATTAATGTTTCCTTCAGATTTTGCTACTTATTCTCAAAGGTTTTCTTTAGTTGTTTACAAACTGTCATTTTCCCCTCAATAACATTTGTATATTTGAGTCTACATTTCACTCCAGAAAGTTGCTTAACATCGTTTATTTTTAAATCTTTCATATTCTGCTCAAAACTATATGGAATGGAAGTGAAATAGTATGTGATTACACTTCTTATTTCAAATGCATAAGCAAATAGAAGAAATGAGTGGAAGGAGGGTAATTATTATGGGAGATTTCAACTATGGTAACATTGACTGGAAGGAGGAGAGGACATATGGGAGGAAGGAAATGGATTTTATGCGGTTATTAAAGGATAACTATCTGCGACAGCATGCAATGGAAAATACTAGACAAACGTTGCCAATTGGTGAGAGTGATCATAGGGGTCTCGACTTGGGAGGTGGATAAAGGTGTGGAATTTACAATTAAGACAGGGTTCATGTGGAATTATCAGGCTGGTAAGTATGACAAGCTTAGGAGATTGATTGGTTCAGTGCCATGGCATGTACAACTGCAATGGCTAGAAGTTGATAGTACATGGGAGGCAGTTAAGAAGTGTTTGCATGAAGCAATGGCTGACAGTATACCTAGAGTCCGAATAATAAATCAAGTAGGGGTTAAATGGATGAATAACACCATTAAGCTTGAGCTGCAAAAAAATAAACAACTATAGAGGGCATTTAAGGAGAAAGGTGACCGGCAGACACATGAACAGTATAAAGCCCAGGCCAGAAGGGTAACGAGTGTCGTAAGAAAAGCAAAAAAGGATTACGAAAGAACATTGGCCATGCAGGCTAAAGACAATCCTAAACAGTTTTTTTGATATGTTGCAAGTAGAAGAAAAAATTTATATGGCAGAATGATTTTAAAGAATGCCAATGGTAGGGAGGTAACTGAATCAGTTGATATAGTTGAATTACTGAGTGAGTACTTTGCAAGAGTATATCATCCAGGTGGTGACATTGCAGAAATGAATGAACCAAAAGTTTATATGGGAATTCTGGTGAATGAGGTGGAGGTGAGTAGTAAACCTCAATGTCGATACATCTGTGGGATTGGATGGTATACCAGCTCGTGTCGTATGTGAAGCAGCTAATGAATTGTGAGCACCCTTGACCATTCTGTTTAATATGAGTCTCGGGTCTGGGTTAGTCCCGAGGGGGGGTGGGGTGGAAAGAGCGGAAAATAGTTCCACTGCATAAAGGAGGTTCCAAGACTGCTGTTGTAAATTACCGACCGATTAGCATCAGGAATCGTTGTCAAGGTCTTGGAGAAAATAGTCAAGAAAAAAATACAGGATTGGATACATGAAAATTGGATATGTATGGGGGACAACATGGTTTTGTGTAGAGTAGATCATGCCTCAGTAATTTGCTCACATTTTATAACACAGTGACGGCTGAACTGGATAAGGGTAATGGGTTTACAGTGATTCTACTGGACCTTGCCAAGGCCTTTGATAGGATACCACATGGAATTCTAATCAATAAACTGCAGCATATGGGGGATGGATATAGGGTTGTGAGATGGATAGGAGGGTGGTTGATGGAGAGATACCAGAGAGTGGTTTATTCAGGAGTAGACAGCTTGTGACTAGTGGTGTGCCGCAGGGTTCTGTTCTTGGACCACTACTTTTCATTTGTTCATTAACGATATAGGAAAGGATCTGAGAGGAAGTGTTCACTTGTTTGCTGATGATGCAAAGTTGGGTAGAGCAATTGTGAGTGCACAGGATGTCAAAATTATGCAGGATGATTTGGATAGTTTGGAGGACTGGGCTAAGGAAAATGGATGTTAATTTAATGTGGCAAAGTGTAAGGTTATGCATTTTAGGGTGAAAAGATTAGCAGCAGTATATCACATTGGTGGAACCGTACTCTAGGAGATTGATGAGGCCAGGGATTTGGGAGTGTTGGTGGATAGGGAGTTGAAGTTTAGGGGGTACATTGCAAAAGTGACTAGAACAGCTCATCAAATCACTTGGTTACTGAAAAATACTTTAAAAAGGAGACAAAACAAACAAGTTACTGTTCCTCTATATCGAGCCTTGATAAGACCCCATCTGGACTACTGTGCCCAGATATGGGCACCAGGGTTTCTTCTTATGAGAACAGATTGAAGATTTGTGGGTTGCAAAAATTGGTTGATAAACGGAAAAGGGTGATATGATTGAGACATTCAAATTACTGAAGGGTTTCTATAAGATTAATCCAGAAGATATTTTTGAGAATAGGGCTGGTGGTGGGAGGACTAGGGGCAATACTTGGAAGCTGGGCAAAAGAGCTAGGTTCTTTACTTGGAGAGTGGTAAATGCGTGGAATAAGCTGCCAGAGTCTGTTGTGGGTGCTATGACCATGAATGAGTTTAAGGCAAGGTATGTTAGATACTGTGTGAAAGACGAATAGTTGTTCTTGACATGATGTTAGGGCCTCCCTCGATGAGTCTGTCGACTCCTTGGAGTTGCCCATAATAATAATAATAAAAATCCCCTGTACATCATATATTATCATACTCCAGTAAAATTAATATAACTTTTCTTATATTTTCTCTTAGCACACATTTTTGTGTTTGAACATGGTATTAGGGATTAGCCTGTGTTCTGAACAGAAATCCAGCAGGCACTTATTATTATTAAGCCGGCCTTGGTTGGCCAAGTGGTTAGGTATATCCTCTCTCCAGCCAAAAGGCAGTGGGTTTGAATCCTGCCATGGGCATGGATGTTTGTGGTTGTCTGTGGAAACACTAGTGGTGGTGGTAGGCGGTAGATGGTGTTTGTTGCGGTTAGTTGTAGTTGGTGGAGAGGTGTAAAGTAGGTGACCTTTTTCGATGAGTCTTTGGACTCCCTGGAGGTGGTGATAATAATTATTAGCTTTCTCCTTTTCTCTAAATTTTTCCCAAACATTTCTATATGTCTGTATTAATTTCCTATCCTGATGTTTAATTCTCTAACAAAAATATACTTTTATTATTATTTTTTTTTATGTCAGCTGCCCTCTCAACTAAAGAATGTAAAATTCAAATTTGTGCAGTTTTACAAATAACTCCAATTCTAAAAAAAAAACTGGTTCAGACAAGATTATTTGGCTTAAATTCAATCTCTTCACCAGTTTTTCCTTCCACGATTTTTCTTAGCCTTTTCTCAGGTATGCTTGCATAAATCTTTCCCGGAGCATTCTTGTATAATAATTCTTGTATAGAATTATATAATTCTATTATCATATACAACCAATAAGGATCTTTATGGTTGTATATGATAAAAAGGATCGAAAGTTTTTATGTTCTCATATTTCTTTTATATGATCAACTGGATCATATACTCCAATATTGAAAAATACTACTGAATACATTTTCCTAGATATTCCCTATCACTGTTTTTTTAATTTATTATAAACTCAAAGTAACTATTTCACATATCGTACTTCTTCTCCAATTCTAAGTTTCCTTAATAGCCTTCAAATACTTTTTGCTTTTTTCTACATTTTTTTTAACATTTTCCCTGAAAACTAGACATACTTTCTAAATAATTTCTTCAACTTGCATCAATTTTTACTGCATCAGTGTTGATGTCTTCCATTGTATATGTGTGTGTGTGTCACTGTGCTAAATGTAACAAGCAGTGATAGCACAGTGACACACACACACACATTGTATATGTGTGTGTGTGTCACTGTGCTATCACTGCTTGTTTCATTTAGCAATTTTTCAAAGTAATTACTCCATACTTCAAGGATATCTTTTTCTCCTGTTTTCATGTCACCTTTATCATTTCTAATTCCTTTTACAGTACTCTTTGCTCCATTTCTGAGCTTCTTCAACAACCTCCAGAATATCTTGCTTCCTTCTTGATATTTATTTTCTATGTTCTCACCAAAGTTTTCCCATGACTTTTGTTTAGCTAGTTTTACACAGTGGTTTAGCTTTCTTACATTCATCTCTGTATTCTCTAAGAGCACAAGCTGACTTATTTGCCAGGAACTTTTGATATGCTTAATTGTTTTCCTTCACTGCTTCTTTAACTTCCTGTGTACACCATGGAGTTCTGATTTTTCTATCCTTGCAGACAACCTCACTACATGCCTCTCTGGCTGAATCAATCAATGTTTTCTTCAGATCTTGCCACAGAATCTCCAAGGTTTGATTCCTGTTCTCAAATTCTTTCATTTTTTCTTGAATAATGTTTGTATATTTCAGTCTACAGTTCACATCTGAAAGCTGCTCAACTTTTATTCACTTTAAAACTTTCTGACATGTTCTTCTAAATTTCATTGCAATATGAAATTCAATTTTATCCTGCTCAAGACTAAATGGTAATCATTTCCAATTTCAAATTCTCTGCACACTTTAGTGTCCTGCATCAGAGAGAAAACATCACTATAGACAATAACATAGTCAATGAGACTTTCCTTATTCCTTGCTTTATTATACAATAAAAACTGTGAAGCATTCATGACTAAACAAACGTGTAACCACGGTAATAAGTTTTAATAAGTAAATATTTCATCCTAAATATCACAGGACATCTTCAGTACGGTTAATTCAAACAATACTAGGAATAACATACAGTTAGGGCGCATGATTAAAATGGAATCCCAATGGTGCAGTAGCGTGTTATAGAATTAAATGAAAATATATCTGGAGAAAAAAATAGATTACATTAAAATAAGGTAACATATATAAAAATAATTTTACACAATTTTGTACGACAATTTCCCATACTTTAGGGATAGCAAGAACATCATTATGGTTCAGATTCTATGAAGTAGGGCTTCAGCACTTTATATAAACATTCATGTTTATATAAAGATCTATGTTAGAAGGTTGGTATTTTTCCAATGGGTTTTATGGTTTTGGTTTTCAACTCAGTGTTGTGCGAGGTCAGATTTCTGCAGTTTGATAAAATGGATATGGTCTTGATGTTCCAAAATGTGTTTATTAACAGATCTACCTGTCTGTCCATAGTAAGACAATTTACAGGAACATCGAACCTCACATTGCAAAGTAGCATCAGAGGTCTTTAGGAGAAGGTTAGATCTGGTTGACTGGTTTGTAGGTAGCAGCAAGTTTGTGTTTCTTCATAATTTTTGAAAGACGTTCTGAGATGCCTTTGACATAAGGTATGGGAATGCTACAGGCTTGTTCTTGTCTAGATTGATGTGTGAGGAAGTGAATGATGATTTTCTGAGTTGTTTTAGGATTGTATCCATTTAGTATGGGCTGTATTTTGGATTATTTCCAATTAGTATGGGCTGTATTTTGGATTATTTCCAATTCTTGGTTTAGAGATTCTTCAGTGGAGCAGAATCTGTGCTCTGGTTACTAATGATTTAATTATGGCAAATTTTTGAGATGGATGATGAGCAGAAGAATTGCGAATGTAGCTCCATGAAATTGTCGGCTTGCGATAGACAGAAGTGGAGATGGAACCATCTTCTTTTCTTTGGATGTGTAAATCCAGAAAGGAGATAACCTGTGGAGATTCTTTTTCTAGCGTGAATTTAATGCGAGGATGAAGATGGTTTATTTCATTTAGTTCTTGTTCAGAATGACCTCAGACAGCAAAGATGTCATCAACATCGTAGCCAAACTTTTGGTTTAGGTTTAAACGTTCAAATTTTTTCTTCAAGGTATTCTAGAAACAGGTTGGCTAAGTTTGGTGATAAGGGAGACCCTATTGCTGTTCCTTCCTCTTGTTTGTAGGTTTTCTCTTTCCAAGTGAAGTACCCAGACATAATAGCAAATTCGAATAAAGAAAGTGCTGAAGTCCTACTTCACAGGCCAATCTGAACCGTAATGAAGTTCTTGTTATCCCTAAAGTATGGGAAATTGTCATACAAAATTGTTTAAAATTATTTTTATATATGTTACCTTTTAATGTAATCTATTTTTTTCTCCATATATATTCTGATATAATTCTATAACATACTACTACACGCATACTGGGATTCCATTGTAATCATGCGCCCTAATTGTATGTTATTCCTACTATTGTTTGAATTAACTGTACTGACTATGTCCTATGATACTTAGGATGAAATATTTACTTATTAAAACTTATTACTGTGGTTATGTGTGTTTTAGTCTTATTCCTTGCATCTTCTCTCCATGTGAATTTGTGCACATTTTTATGTTGGAACATGGTGTTAGTAATAACCAGTACATGTCTTGAGCAGAAATCCACCAAGCATTTGCCATTACTATTAGCTTTGCTCTTTTCTCCAAATTTTCTCAAAATATATTTCCTCACTTATACTTATTTAGCATTTAGTTGTAACAGATCCTCGACACTATTTTGAATAATGGTGGCAGCGGAAGCTAAAATTGCAAATGGCGTATCACCAAGTCCTCCCCCATTTAAGGACTCCATTTTGTGTGATATAATAAGGAATTTTGTGGCACGAGAGACTTGTTGTGGTTATGCAGGCAATGGGAGGAACCTGGTGAGTTAGAGATGGCTATAACTGACCTCGTTGAGTCAGAGGTGGTAGATTCTCTACGTAGAGAGATGAGTGGTATGACAGAGGGCAAAAATAGCAAGAGAAATATGAATGAAAAAATGAGAGTGGGGGAGTGTGGAAAGGCTGAATGATTGTGAAGTTTTCGGAGATGGCCTCAACTGGGAGGATGAATGGCAAACAAGAGTGGCTGACTTGCAGAGAGAGAGAGAGAGAGGGATGCTGATGAGCAATCGAGGAACAGGGTGGTAAGAGGTATAATGTATGGGGACTCAATGATCCATGGTGTGCAAGATAGGATGCGTGAGGAGTGTTTGCCTGGAGCAATGATAGAAAGTGTGGCTATGGCAATTAAGAGGGATGAAAGGGTGGATGAGATGATCGTGATGGTAGGAACGAATGACTTGAGAGGCAATGTAAATTGGGCAGCAAGAGATATGATTCTTGCTTGAGGTTGTACAAAAGAAAACGCAGAGAGGAAAGATAGTGTGCGTGTTGCCTAGGTATGATAGTTGAGTAGCAGAGCAGCAATATTGAATAGCATAATAGCTAGAATATGTCAGAAGAGAGGATTGGAATATATGGATGCTTGGAGGGCATTTGAGGACAGAAAGGAACTGTATGTGAGAGACTGTTTGCATTGCATTTGAATGAGGAAGGACGCAGGCATCTGGAGAGATTGCTGTTCTGAATGAGTCGGTGTGTCAATGCAAGGAAACTAGAATACCCAAGGTGGATGGTAGTAGGGGGTGGCCTCTTGTGGAAATGGGTACTTGGGAGAAGAGGTCGACATCAGGTAACGCAGAGCACAGTGGAGTCTATAGGGGATAATACTAGGTATAGAAACAATGGCATTTTTATGCTTTATACTAATGCCAGGAGTATCCGGAATAAAGGAGAGGAATTGGTGAGAGCTGATAGCATCAGTCTGGCCAAAGATTATTGAGATCACTGAGATGTGGCTGACAGAAAAGGATATAATAACAGGAATAGAAGTAGCAGAGTACAGCATTTTTCGACAGGATAGGAAGGGAAAGCGTGGTGGTGGAGTACTGCTTATGATAAGTGATGACTTATGTCCTCTAAGAGTGGAGGCTTTGGAAGACAGTGACACAAATGATTTTGAAAGCATATGGTGTGAGGTAGACGTGCACAAGACAGGATATTTAGTGAGGTATTGCTACAAACCAAGGAGCACAGAGGGTGGGAACCAGGAGATGTTTAGACAGTTGAGCTTGGCAAGTGCAAGAAGAATGATTGTTATGGGAGAATTTAAATACAGCAGTATAAATTGAGGAGAGGAAGATGCATGTAGCAATAAGGGAATGGAATTTCTAGAATTCTTCAGGGACAAATGTCTTAGGCAACATGTAATAGAGGGAACAAGAGGTTCAAGAGTTTTGGATTTGGTCATAGCATCAGCAGAGTTGATAATAACTGAGACGACATCTCTCTCTCCCACCAGTTGGAGAGAGTGACCACGTGGTTTTGACTTGGAAGATGAATAGACATGCAGGAGTATCCAAGAGACGGGAACATATTTGTAATTATAAGGCAGGTGACTATAATAGGCTTAGATATCAACTTGGGGAAGTTTCATTGAGGGAGGAATTGGAAGGCTGGCATATCATTAGTGCTTGGGAAATTGTGAAGGAATATTTGTTAGCAGCAATAGTAAGCTATATTCCACGAGCAAAGAAGAGAACACAATTTGGTGTAAAGTGGATGACAAACAATATCAAGGGATAGGGCAGGTTCGGGGTTTAGAGGTGCAGGAGGAGGAGCGTGTGTTGAAAATACTGAGTACTGGATTTCAGTAAAGCTGTGGGACTGGATGGGATTCTGCCATGGGTTTTGAGAGAATGTGCTAAAGAACTGACAGCTCCTTTGACCTGGCTTTTGAATGAAAGTCTTGCTATGGGAAAGGCACCCAGGGAATGAAAGGAAGGTAAGATAGTGCCATTGCATAAGAGAGGTAGCAGACTGAAAGTGTCTAATTATAGGCCAGTTTGTGTGTCATCAGTAGTTGTTAAGATCTTGGAGAAATTAGTGAGAAACCGTATATAGCACTGGGCAGATGAGGATAATGTTATCTGTGAGAATCATCGTGGATTTGTTAAGGGGTGCTCTTGTTTTAGTAATGTGCTAGCCTTTTTTAATAAAGTTACAAGAGCAGTAGATGAGGGAAAGGCATATACTGCCATTTTCTTGGATTTAGCAAAGGCATTCGACAGGGTGCCACATGATAAACTGATATTTAAGTTGCAGCACATGGGTCTGGATGTCAGATTGGTCAACTGAATTCAGGATTGGCTGTCCAATAGGTATCAGAGAGTTGTGTATGGTGGGGCAGTTTCAAGGAGGCAGAAGGTTACAAGTGGGGTCCCACAGGGCTCAGTAATGGGACCTATATTGTTTAACCTTTATATCAATGACATTGTCAGTGGATTGCAGGGGGATATTCAGCTGTTTGCAGATGATGTGAAGCTGGGAAGGGTTATTAGTAATAGTGCAAATGTGGTAGCCCTGCAAGAGGATTTGAATAAGCTAGACAGATGGGCAAATGAATGGGGGAATTGATTTAATGCAGCAAAATGTAAGGTCTTGAGGTTTGGGATGCTTCATACTCTATTGGAGGAGTTGTACTGGAGGAAGTAGGAGGAGACAAGAGATCTGGGGTTGATGATTGATAGAAACCTGAAATTCAGGGGACATATTGCAAAGGTGGTGAAGGTAACACAGAGATTGCTGCAATACTGAGGACGCTGACCTGCAGAGATAAAAGAGTTATTATTCCGTTGTATAAGTCCCTGATCAGACCACACTTGGACTACTGTTCTCAGATTTGGTCTGCAGGATTTGAAGGGGATAAATTAACTGTAGAAAGGGTACAGAGGCAGAAAATAAAGATGGTTTCAGGACTGTACAATGTTAGTTATGAGGATCGGCTGAGGGAATGTGGACTGTAAAGTTTGGTAGATAGAAGGAGAGGTGATATGATTGAGATTTTTGAACTGTTGAGAGGTGGTTACAGGGTTGATACTGGGGAGTTCTTTGGCTTGGTTGAACAGCAGGAAGGAGTGATGACAAGGGGCCATCCCTGAAAGTTACAAAAGGAAGCTGTGAGCAAGAGGGTGAGGAGTGGTTTCTTTGCATGGAGGGTGGTTGAACCATGGAATGCATTGCCTGATAGAGTGGTGAGAGCGAGAATGGTCAATGAGTTTAAGGAGTGATATGATAGACTGTGTTTCCTAGTAGGGACCTCCCGCAATGAGTCTTGATAGACTTTGTGTTTCCTAGGAAGGACCTCCTGCGATGAGTCTTTTGACTCCATGGAGGCCTGAATAATAATAATGATATTTTTGGATGTCTGACAATCATTTCCTACTCCGCTATTTAGATCTCCAACAAGGACCAACTTTTCATTTTTCATTGTGTCAGCTGCTTTCTCTAAAGCCTCAAAAAATTCCTCCACTTCTACCTTAGTACAACCTTCTGTGGGACCATAGGCACAAATACGTCTCACTGTCCAGTTCTCCATTCTGATATTTGCCCACATCACTCTACTTTGAAATTGCCTGCCTTTCAAGAAGATTAGCCTCGTATTTAGTGTTGAATACTATGGCTACTCCTTCTTTTCCTTGATCCTCCTCCTCCTTTTCATTGCCTGAATAACATTTTGTATTTATAGCTCAAAAAGATCTCACCAGTTTTTGCCTTTTTTTGTTTCAGTCACCCCTATTATATTGATCTGGTACTTATCCAATTCCTGTGATGAATCCTCGTTAAAATATAATATTTCAGTCAATTGCTCTGTTAGCCTGACCCCTCTCTCTTTTTTTCTTTTTTTTTTTTTTTTAAATTAAGAGGAATGGTATCTTCAAGTTCTCTTGAGGTTAAGGCTTCCAGAAATTAACTTTTTATCATTTGGGTTTCACAACATATAATAAAATAAAACCAAAGGAAACTTTGAGAACAAAACAAAGGAAATTTCAGGAAATAAAAATAACAGGGATCCGAACATAGAAACTGGCAGAAAATCCTGCACTAACAACAAAAATGCAGAGGACTGGCAGGAACCAAACAAAGCACACAAAATGACATCATGAAACAGCACAAATGCAAAAAATAATGGGAAACAAAGGGAAGAACAAGAAGAGTATGAAATCATAAAAATGAAAATCCAGAAGTACTGTTCTAAAATCAGCTAACGCCTTTTTATTCCGTATATGGGAAGTAGGCGAGGCCATTTAGCCCTATCTAACTTTTGGAGACTGAGTGGGCAGTTCAATCTCCACTGGTAGCCAATCAGAGATAGATGGCCCAAGGCTATCACTAATTAAGCGGTATACAGTGAAGAGAGACAGCTCAAATGTGCCGCCATCTTGTGGTCCCTAACACAATATATTTAATGTCTGAAAATAATGTGGGTTCTATGGTCGATTTTCTTGAGTTTGCGAGACAAAAAACCCGAGTTTCTGGGAGGAAAAACCTGCTTGCCCATGCCAGAGATCGACTAACTCGGGAACCGGTCGAAAAAAGGCTTAGAAAAATTTCCTCTAGTCGCCGACTAGACTCGAAACCAAGTCTTCCTTCGTGTGGCCAAGCATCGTGGTGTGCAAATGCCACATCCACTGAGCTACACAGGCTCTAGAAGTACTGTTTAAATATTGAAATATTAAATTGGCTTAAATTAATCATTTACCTGAAATCTTCATAATAAACTAAATATTTACAGGCCATAATAGCAAAATTAAAAGTAACCCGAAAACTTCTATAGTCAGTCAACAAAAATGATGAACATTAGTCTGTATCACTTATTCTACATTAGCCTAAGGAGAGGGAAAGTGAGAGACAAAACTGGTGTCGATGTCAGCTTCCTGATTGGATAGACCAATTTTCCCTCTAAGCAGAGAAGCACATATGCAAGTCATGATGTTTTCTGAGAGGTAGTTGGGCTGGCTCGGGTAACCTTGAGTCAGGGAGAAAGGGACTTTATGATTTTATGACGAAATATAAGCTTCCAAAATATAAAAAAATGGAAAGTTACTTAATATTATTCAACTTAAAATATAATTGTAGATGAAATATACATAACTTGGTTACAACTGAGATTATGAATATTTATATATTTTTATGTAGTTTTTGCTGTTTCATATTACAGAAGCAATATGAAACAGCAAAAACCAGTATACATAAAATAACTGACAATTTGAAGAGTTAAAACTAAGTTACTTACAGTAACTGATTCGCCTTCAGAATCAACTGAAGAATTCAAAAGATCACCAAATTCACCAATACACCAGGCTGCAACTTGCAATAATGGCTGACAAGCCTCAAGATCACCAGAAAGTTGCTGCCATAATTGTTGCACTGTGTATGCATGCAGTGTGCTGCTTTCTGAAATCAGCTGAATTAGATTACCAACAACATCATCTCGTACATAGTTCCCAGCCTAAATTATAAAACCAAAATCAGAATGTGAGCCACAAAAATAAAATTTTGATTAAAACAAAAACGTTTTAATAATTCTTGGAATTTAAAAACATGTACAACGCAATTTTCAGCAAGGAAAGGATCCACATGTTATTTAAATAAATATTTTTCTAATTTTTGCTGATCAATCACAAGTGTTTTGGAATTATTAACATCCCTATAATGAATAACAACAAGTTTCCAGAAAACCATATAAATTTAGGTGGTAAATGACTTTCAAATCCTAGTGTGATACCACATAATATTTATTTCAAGCCTGAAGCAGCTTAAAAGTATTACATTTAGTCATTAGTAGTTCTCAGAATAATTAACTATTAATTGTATCATCTGCTGAACTAATATGCTACAGGTTTCCCATGTTATATAAATTTCACAAATTACACCAGACAACAAAATTTTTACAAAAGTCCTGCCCAGATTAATTTAGTCATTTCTTATAGATTTTGAGGTACGGAATATGACAATGAAAATACAAAATTGGCTACGGTTTGAGAGATCTGCAATAGTGTCTTATATAATATAGTAATATGTACTTATCACATATACCAGTAAATGTTCACTTCTATGTCTGACATACGTCGCTTGTTTAGCTGCTCAGAATCATCTCAAGTGAGCATCCAACATGGAAGTGGACCACTTTCCCTTGTATCATTTCTCCGTTGTTGCAATTTCCTGATAAATGCTCACCATGCTCACACTAACCATGTCGCAGTTGTCAGGGAAGAAATCCAAGTAGGAATAAAGCAAGTGTATCTTTAAGGACATATTGCTGCCCAAGTTTGTGATACAGAGACAAGTCTTCAACCAGTTCCTTGTAGTTTTCTGCCCTGACATTTCTGAGGAAGTTAGTTGACACCAGACAAATTGTGTCCCAAGCTTTTTTCTCATCACCCTGTAAAGCAGGTTGTTGAACATCTCGCCAATGAAGATCTCTTGGATCTGAGGAGCCATAAGAACTTTTTAATTTTTGCTTCGCTGAGTCTAGGAAATTTGTCAGCCAGGTACTTGAAAGCTGATACAATACGATGCATGGCTTTTTTTTATTTTTTTTAACCAGACCAAGTTTGATGTGTAGGAGTGGTAGCAGAATTTGTGCGTTTCTGCCAGTGCTGGATATTGCACATTCTTCTCTCTGACCTTCAGAGATTTCCTTGCAGGCCAGTTTCTCTTCACATAGTGCGAAGTCCTATGTGAAGTGCCCAATTCACACAAAAAAAAACAGCAGTACTTTGTATATTCCAGCTGCAGACCCATCAACAGAAAGACTATCGTCGAATCACCACAGAGATGGCAGCTGTACTTGCTGATTTGAGCACAGTCCAACAGGAATCGATGGAATCCGTGTGTTGAGGCTTAAGTGCTATGAAGATATCATGTTGGCAGGTTAATGGAATATTTTCAGCACTGGGAAAGGATTAAAACTAATTTTAATGCTTCCAATATTTCATCTGTCACTGAGACATCTTCAGGGACTAAAAATAACTCTTGTAACACACACACAAATACAACACAATATTTTAGAGCCACCCAAGTGAAACATGTGGGTGGCTCTGAAGTCCAATCTAGGTGGTACACCCTTCTATGGGCTTTTGTAGGTGGCTTTGGATGTAAAGTGGGACATCTGATAATTAATGTTTCCCAAATTTTGGGAAGTTTTATACAACCATATTTATTTAAATTCAGTTGATTTCTGAGTGCCACTGCAGATTCTAAAAACAGTCTTTCTTTTTTGAATTTATTATGGTGGAGAATGGTGGTTTTTCTCTAGGAGATCCTGTGAGTTGTATCCAAAACAAAGTCTGCAAGGCCAGATTGATCATGGTCGTGATTGCAGATGTATGATTTGTGTTCCTCTAAATGGATGGTTGCCTGTCTGTTCAAAGTAAGCCAGCTTGCAGGAACAGGGTACTCTATATACTCCAGGCACTGAAAGAGGAGGGAGCTGATCTTTGATAGAACGGATAAGGGTAGTAAGTTTACAATGGGGCTTAAATGCTGTGTGGAGGTTGTACTTTTTAAGGACCTATTTTTATTTTTATTTTTTGATGTACCACGGTGTAGGGTATGATGATGGCATTTCTAAAGTCCTTCTGAAGAGATGGCTGGGGAATGGGGGAGGAACTGATTATTGAATTGTGTTGTTGCAAAAGTTATTTGTAATCCCTGAAGATGTCTCAGTGACAGACCAAATATTGGAAGCATTAAAGTTTGTTTTAATCCTTTCCCAGTGCTGAAAATATTCCATCAAACCCATGAGGAACATATGGAAGCCAGTTTCCATTATGCAGCAACACCACCTTGAGATACAATTTCAATAGTCGCCATTCATGCAGGTCATGTTTGATTTGAGGGGCATTCATCAAGCCATTTACATCATAGCAAAACACAAAAGTCGTCTTTCTTTCAAAAGTAAAGCACAAACTGCTCATGACAAGTGTGAAACGAAGGCACTCAGACATTTTCCTTGAGAAGATCCCATTGTAGAAGTCTTTATCCCAGTAACTCTGCTTTGGCCTTGGACAGCTCCAGATCGTGAATAAGATCATTCAGTTCTTCTTGTGTGAGAATGTGTGGAGTAGACGATGACCTGTAGCCAACATATGGATCATCATTAGACACCGAAGGCTCAGGAGAACTCTACATTGGTTCACTTCCGTCCTCATCATCCTCTGAATATGGAAAATTCTTTTGAGGGGGGGGGGGACAGGAAGTCCTCCGCCATGCAGAACTGGTCAGAGAGCAGGTGGATCAAGGTTCACCAGTTTCCACTCTGTTGGCAGGGTGTGGAGGCAGCCTAGTGAATGCTTGTTACCACAGTGTTGTACCCACAGTAAAGTTTGGTGGTAGTGGAGTAATGGTGCAGGGTGCATTCAGCTGTTTTGGAGTGGTACCACTGGTCATTGTCCGTGGTTCCACAAAGGCAGCTCAGTACTCAATAATTTGGATAATCAAGTGATATCTACACTGTCGAGTTTTTATGGAATGGACCTGTGTTACTATCAAGATGACAATGCTCCATGCCACAAAATGCTCCTGCAGTTATGGAATGGTATGAAGAGATGAGTGTTAAATGACTGCCCTGGCCTATGGAATGAATTGGAGCAGAGACTGAGGTCCAGAGCAGCGTGTCCTTGATCTGTCATTGAGCCCAGTGCTGCTCTGATGGAGGAATGGAGACAAATTCCACCTGATGTCTGCTGCACATTGGTGGAAATCCTCCCTCAAATGGTGAAAGAGGTGATCAAAGCCAAAGGTGGACATACACGATATTAGGGTTCACCTGCTGGTATCAATTGCAAATTGCTGAAGTGTCCAGACAATCATTGGTAGATAGTGAATTTCTTAATACTTGAATGGTGTGCCCTAGAATTTTACTAATTAGTTTTAGTGTGCCTTAAGATAAAAAAAAAAAAAGGTTGAAACTGCTGCCCCACCTTAAAAGAACCTTGGAACAAATAGCAAGGATTCTTCATAAATCTATATGCTTCTTTCAAGCTGGCTCGGAAACCGTCTTCCTTCCTACCATCAATGTAGGATACATTACCACCTCTTGCTTACCAGGTGTCTATCAAGTACCCTCCTCATGTCATCTTTCCTATTTTGGACAGACTGGCCATTCTGCCTTGATTAGAATTGAAGAACATTAAGACTATATTACTTTTTCGAAATCTGGCAAATCTGGCCCTGCTTCTCCACTATGACACTAGGCACAGAGTTCTTTGGAACAAGACAAAACTTCTTCACTCCAGCAAGTTCAAATTTGAACGTCTTTTCCTTAAAACATGTGAAATGTTAAGAAATCATCCAAACCTGAACCAATCAGACTGAATGCCAATATCCAAGTTTTGGGAAGTGATTCCTATTAATTGTTTGTAGTTTTTTTTAATAAATTAATTAATATTTTTTTTTAATCTACGCAACTTACTACAATTGTTCCATTGAACTCTAATAGTGCAATATCATGTACTTCAGCTGTGTCCGAGAAATGAACTAATATATGCATGATTTATGACTCATTCTGATTCATCTTTTCAATCTAGTTAATGGTCTATCTCCTTGATGATGTCCACATAATGACAGATGAAATATTGGAGTTTTTGAATAAATTCTATATAATTTGTTACATGTAAGCCGTGAAACTTACTTTAATATGTCTAGTGCACATGTTCCATTAAAGCTATTAATTAAAAATCATCTATGTTAATGAAAATTAACTATTATTTAGATATTGGTCAAGTGTAGGTGAATAACTAATTTAATTACCAACTAGTTTCGCCGGCTTGTGCTGTCGGCTTCATCAGGGTACAATCAGGAAAGCAAAGAAACGAAAATTACAAGCTAAACATTAACTGACAATTCTATTTCGATAACAAAATAGTAGTGCGCGTGAAACAATACGTGTGTCGTGGATACATGATTTACTTGTCGAGATGCATTTTGTAGTTTGCACTGAAGTTCATTTCTGTGTGTTTATTGATCTAATTAAAGTCTTCCATATTTAATCTGGTAGGATTAAACCTTGATTCCTGTTGAGGTTATTTGTGGAACGGGTGACTGTAGCAGCTTCTTTGAAGATTCTGGAACGGTAGTTGTCTTCTGTATATAGCGTAACCGGTATATGGCTACCGGAACAATCATGCGAACTATAAATCAGCCTTCTTCAAGGCCAGCTTTTAAGACAACTTCAATAAATATTGAAGGACTGTCATCCAAAAAGGAAGTTTTATTAGCAGATATGTGTGATACACGCAAATGTGATGTTTTAGTTATCCAGGAGACACATCGAGGAGTAAACAGCAGTGGACCAAAAATTCATGGCATGAAATTAGTAGCTGAGAGACCACACGAGCAATACGGTAGCGTTATATTTGCTAAACCAGACTTGGATATTAAATCTATACATATGACATCGCATAATAATATAGAGATATTAACCATCAAGATCAAGTCCTGCACAATCACATCGGTATATAAGCCACCTAATGAAGATTTCGTCTTCAAAGAACCTGCCAACTTTAACACCCAGAAGGTTAAAATAATACTCGGAGACTTTAATTGTCAGAGTTTAACATGGGGCTACAAAATGATTGACAGGAATGGTGCTGAGCTGGAAAACTGGGCTGAGAGAGAAGGACTGAAGCTTATCCACGATCCCAAGTTAAGACCATCATTCAATAGTGGAAGGTGGAGAAGAGGATATAATCCAGATAACATCTTTATCAGTGAACAAGTAGCCGTGCAAGCGACGAAGATAATAGAAGAGCTGATACCAAGAACTCAGCACAGACCTGTTACTTGTGAAGTCAGAACCGTTATCAATCCAGAGATAGTACCTTTTAAGCGACGGTTTAATTTTAAAAAAGCAAGATGGGATGAATTTGCGAAGGAACTCGATCAGACAGTAAACACTCTTGAAGCGGATCCAAGTAACTATGAAGAGTTCGTGAATACCATCAAAATAGTATCTCAGCGGCACATACCACGAGGGTGCAGAACTCAATATATCGCTGGACTTAATGAAGACCAGATGGAACAACTAAAAGAATATAAAATCAGATATGACAAGGATCCTTTTGCTGTAGACACAATTGAGGCAGGCGAAAAACTGATGGACAAATTCACGGATGGTAGAAAGAGGAGATGGATGAAGCTACTGCAGGATTTGGATATGAAACAGAACAGCAGACGAGCATGGAAACTGGTGAAGAATTTAAGCAACGATCCAACTAAAACTCCAGTTTACGTAACAGAGGTCACGCCAAACCAGATTGCTCACCAGCTCTTATTGAATGGCAGGACAGACAAGAAGAATCTGAAAACTAATCTTACGCACATTAAAGAAGCTGAGACTAATTCATTAGCCTTTCCGTTCTCCGAAGAAGAACTAAGAAAAGCTATATGTCACCTGAAAGAGAATAGAGCTGCTGGCCCAGACGACATTTGGACAGAACAGATAAAGCGCTTCGGTCCGGTAACCATCCAATGGCTGGTGAAATTGATGAATAGGTGTGTAGAATCTCTTCAGTTGCCCAAATTATGGAGGAAAGCTCAAGTGGTAGCTTTACTTAAACCAGGAAAGGAATCTACAGAGTTGAAGAATTTTTGCCCTGTTTCTCTCCTCTGCCACTTGTATAAAGTTTTTGAACGAATGATTCTGGAAAGAATAGCAGCAAACATTGACGAGAAACTTATACCCAAGCAAGCCGGTTTCCGTTCCGGAAAGTCCTGCTGTGGCCAAATTCTGAATCTCACGCAGCACATCGAAGATGGTTACGAGAAGAAACTTGTGACTGGAGCAGCTTTTATCGATCTTTCAGCAGCATATGACACTGTTAATCACAAGAAACTGTTGGTCAAGCTGTACCATATAACAAAAGATTTTCACCTCATGAATGTAGTTAAAACCATGCTCCAGAATCGACAATTCTACGTAACTTTGCAAGAAAAGAAAAGCAGTTGGAGAAATCAGAAGAATGGTTTACCTCAAGGAAGCATATTGGCCCCGATGATCTACAATATTTATACTAACGATCAGCCAACCCATCCAAAAGTGAGGAGGTTTATCTATGCCGACAACACAGTTATATGCAGTCAAGCAAGAAGTTTTGAAGAAGTTGAGAAGAGGTTGACGGAAGCCTTAGAAATACTCTCCAATTACTATGAGACCAATTGCCTGAAACCTAATCCAAACAAAACTCAGGTATGCGCTTTCCATCTGCACAACAGGGAAGCAAAACGCCAGTTAAACATTGTCTGGAGAGGAAAATGCCTCGAACACTGCAGCAATCCCAAATATCTTGGAGTTAAGCTGGATTGTACATTGTCGTATAAGGTACATTGCCAGGAACTAAAAGGAAAAATCTATGCAAGAAATAACATCATAAGAAAAATGACTGGCACAACGTGGGGAGCTCAACCAGAGGTACTTCGCTCGACAGCTTTGGCATTGTGTTTTGCTGCAGGGGAAGTATGCTGCCCCAGTGTGGGTGGCATCCGCCCATGCGAAACACGTGGATGTGGCTTTAAATGATACCATCAGGATCATAACCGGATGCCTAAGACCAAACCCAGTCAACAAGCTGTATTCCTTAGCAGGCATAGCGCCACCAGGCATCAGATGTCAAGTGGCCGGTGAGATGGAGAAAAAAAAAGCAGATGACAGACGAAAGACATCCAATGTGCGGCCATATCATCACGGCTCCTCGACTCAAATTGAAGCATAGTTTTATACAAAGAACTAAACCATTGATCCATAAACCTGGGTAGCAATGCCTTGTTCTATGGAGGGAATCGGTTCAACTTCAAGAAGCCCCCATAATTAAAGAAGAGTTAACCAAGGGATATCACCTACCCTATAGCACCTGGAGGACTCTGAACCGTCTTAGAGTGGGAGTGTCCAGATGCAGAAGTAACCTGATGAAATGGGGGTTATGATGATAGCTGTGACTGCGGAGACGCCCAAACTGACGAACATCTTTTATGTTGTCCAGATAATCGATGTGTGCTCCACGGATGACATTCTGATGGTCAATGACAAGGCGATACAAGCTGCTGTTTTTTGGATGGAGAGGATATGATTGGTGTTCCGGACTCGGAAAGTAAAAGTAAGTATGGCATAAGACTTTTATTCCATTTAATAATATGGTTGGTTGTAGAGAAGTGGGAAGAAAGGCCAGAAATATCTTGTCTGTTGTTTCTAACATAGCTGATATGTTCCTTTTGTCTCACTTCAAAGCTTCTAGACGTCTGACCAATGTAACTTAGATCACAGGAACAAGGGATGTTATAAACTCCTGCATGTTTGTAGAAAGGATTGAAACCTTTTGGTGATCTTAGAAATTTCTGGATAGTTTCAACTGGCTTGAAGGTCACTCTAATATTGTGTGGTTTCAAGAAGCAAACTAGTTTTTTGGAGATGGTACCAACGTATGGAATAGTTATAGTAGTTATATAATGGGTGTCATCATGTTGCCTTTGTGGTATATCAGAGAAGAGAATCTTGTTAACAAGTCCTCTAGGATAGCCATTTAGGAGTAGATTGTTTGATCTTTTATTTAATTCCTCTTGTAGATCATTATGGTCTGTTGTGAATTGTATAGCTCTTTTCTTTAGCACATGAATAATGCTGAGTTTTTGGGAGATGTGGCGTGATGAGCTAAAGTTTAGATAATGCCCAGTATTTGTTGGTTTTCTATAAACCGATAAGTTAACACTGTTATTTTCTTTATTATGACGTCTAGGAATGGTAGTTGTTTGTCCTTTTCAAGATCTAGTGTGAATTTGATAGTATGGTGGAACATATTGATTTTGTTTAGGTAATCTAATATCTCTTCCTTTTTGTAGTTCCAAATGATAAAGATGTCATCAACAAATCTGAACCATGCCTTAGGTTTTGGATTAATTTGAGATAAGATTTTACTTTCAAGATCTTTCATAAATAAGTCAGCACGAGAGGGGGCTGCCCATGGCCAATTTGGTTAATTGTTTGTAAATTGTTTTCTTCCATACGAAATAGTGAGAAGATAGACAGTGGCTAAACAATGAAGAGACGTCTTGTGGGAATAAATTGTCTAAGATGTTGATAACTTCGACCACTGGAATGTTGGTAAACAGGGAAGTGATATCAAGGCTGGCAAGTATATCATTTTCAGAGATAGAGATGTTTTTTAATTTTTCTATAAAATGTTGAGAGTTTTTAATATAAGTATCTGAATTATGGATGTGTTGTTGTAGAATTTTAGCTAGATATTTTGACAGTAAATAGGTTGGAGAGTTGATTCCATCCACTATTGGGCGTAATGGGGAGCCATCCTTATGTACTTTTGGAACACTGTATAGTCTAGGAGTTAGAGGATGCATAGATTTTAACTTTTTAATTAGATCTGTAGGCCAGTTTGTCATCTGACATAATAATTCATTGTTATCATTATTTTTTAATGTTTTTAATGGTTTTTTAATGTAGGATTTGTGTTAAGTACATTACAGACAGATGTATCCGATAAAAGATTGTTGAGTTTGTCTTCACAATCTTTTGTGTTTAAGATGACAGTGCTGTTTCCTTTGTCCGCCTTAAGTATGATGATACCCTTGTTGTTCTTTAAGTTGAATAGCGTTCTTTTTTCCATAGGGGTGACATTGGTGTGAGGAGATCTTGAAGGAGACAAGAGGATTATGATGCTTTGCAACCTAAGGTCATTAGCTGTAAGTTGTGGTAGTAGTGATATTGCATTCTCTAAATTGCAGATGAAATCTACTTTAGGTATTACAGTAGATAAGGCGAAATTGAAGCCTTTTTTGAGAATAGTGGTCGTGGGTTTAGTTAGTATGTGCTTAGATTGGTTAATGATCACTTTGTTGTCCAGTATAGAAGGTTTTATCATAACTTGTGTAAATCATATTATCTAGAACTTGCCAAATATCTTCATCCGCAGTATTAGAGATGTCTGTGAAGAACTCATAGCATTTTGAGTCTATTTGGCTTAAAGTAAGTCTTGTATGATGTACTCTTTCACGTAAAAGAGAGAGAGAGAGATGTTTTATGATAAATGTGTTTAGCTTGTCTTGAATTAAAAAGCTGTCTGTGACATAGGAACTTTGGGATAACATTGTTGTCTCGATGTCTTTTTAAAAAAGTTAGGTGATTTAAACACTTGGCTTTTTTACACTTTAAAAGTTCAAGATGACATACCTTCCATTTAGTGATCTGATCAATCCTGTTCATATGAGAAATTGTTAATTCTTGACCACAAAGATTAATGAAAATTAACTATTATTTAGATATTGGTCAAGTGTAGGTAAATAACTAATTTAATTACCAACTAGTTTTGCCAGCTTGTGCTGTCGGCTTCATCAGGGTACAATCAGAAAAGCAAAGAAATGAAAATTACAAGCTAAATGATAACTGACAATTCTATTTCAATAACAAAATAGTAGTGCGTGTGAAACCAGCTCGCCTCCTAAAACCACACAATATTAGAGTGACCTTCAAGCCAGTTGAAACTATCCAGAAATTTCTAAGATTACCAAAAGATTTCAATCCTTTTTACAAACATGCAGGAGTTTATAACATCCCTTGTTCCTGTGGTCTAAGTTACATTGGTCAGATGTCTAGAAGCTTTGAAGTGAGACAAAAGGAACATATCAGCTATGTTAGAAACAACAGACAAGATATTTCTGGCCTTTCTTCCCACTTCTCTACAACCAACCATATTATTGAATGGAATAAAAGTCTTATGCCATATATAGAAGAAAACTACCATTCCAGAATCTTCAAAGAAGCTGCTGCAGTCGCCCGTTCCACAAATAACCTCAACAGGAACCAAGGGTTAATCCTACCAGATAAATGGAAGACTTTAATTAGATCAAATTAAAGCACTACTAGTTTGTTATTGAAATAGAATTGTCAGTTAACGTTTAGCTTGTAATTTTCATTTCTTTGCTTTCCTGATTGTACCCTGATGAAGCCGACAGCACAAGCTGGCAAAACTAGTTGGTAATTAAATTAGTTATTCACCTACACTTGACCAATATCTAAATAATAGTTAATTTTCATTAATATTTGTGATCAAGAATTAACAATTTCTAATCATCTATGTTTGTTAATTAATTCAGTAGAGAATTTATTTTATTTTTAAATTTATATCTGGAAAATATAAATGGATTATACTTTATAAAAACATGTTTATATCATACACAAATAATATCTGTTATAGTCATACAATCATGTCAACAATAATAATTATAATAACATTCTTAACTGAGCTAAGAAATGTAGAATGTCTTAGATTAGCTTTTAAGAGCTCAAAAAAATTAAAATTAAAGAAAAATTTTCAATCAGATATATTATACCTACCAACTGTTCATATTCATTGGCTAATTCTCCTCTTTTTTCAAGAGTAAGAAGTCTGTGAAATCAAAAATCTTTGCTTTCTCAACCTGAGATTATCTTAGCTAAACATAACAGATTTTGTAATGTTCAAAGTATAAGTAACCCTACACATTTAATTTCTTTCATAGATTTGAAGACACAGATATAACAATAGAAACAAATTTATTATGACATTTGACACTTTCATTTGAGGGGGGATTCCCCCATCTTCCCACAATGCAGGCCGTTAAGTTAAGCCACCTGACAAATTCTCTACATACAACTTGCTGATATCTATCACACATTCAATCTCCTCTAACTCACTAATTATGATCCAAACCAATCCAATCTGACCTAATTGAAATACTAAAAGGTACGTGAAAATTTGTTAAAAGTCTTATCAAATTTGAGATATCATTGTATATACATCTTTGTTTAGTAAGTATGCTATTCTGCAGTCATACATAAGTTAACTGCTGAAGTGCAACCTCTCTTAACAAATACTTAATATTACTTAATATTAAATAGAATACTTAATATTAAATCTGTTATGATAAAAGGTTGTGCTAGAAACTAAATGCAGGCCCTCACAAACCTCTCCAACAAGGGCATCTTATTAAGTTGACATAATTGGTGTAAATGAAACAAAGACCAAAACAGGTGAGACTTTTCTAAATAACAGCTACAAGATATCATATTCAAGCAATAATGATCAAAGAAAGGAAGGAATAGCTAAGGTCTTCAGCACAAATAAACATGGAGATAATTGCATGTCTTTGTAAAGGGTAGGTCCTGTCTTAGTAACTTATTCATATTTTATAATAAAGTGACAGCAGAATTAGATAAATGTCATGGTTACAGCATGATAGTGCTTGAATTTGAAAGGGATTTGAAAGAATGCCACATGGAAAACTATTACAAAAACTGGAGAGGATGAGAAAGGATATGAGGCTAGTAGTTTGGATAAAGGGGGGGGGGGGCTGATGAACAGACACCTGAGGGTAATATATGGAGTGGGGTCTAGGAGAATGATGGAGACTAGTGGAGTACATCATGGTTTGGCACTAAGGCCACTACTCTTTATTTTGTATATAGGGAAAGATTTAAGAGGGGATATTCAATTGTTCACTGATGAAGCACAACTGGGAAGGGCAATAGTTGATAAAGGTGATGTAGATATCTTGCAGGATGATTTAAATAAATTGGCATTGTGGGCAAGGGATGACGATTATAAATTTAATGCTGCCATATATATGGTTATGTGCTACAGGTTGAAAAGGTTGCATATGGTGTATCAAATGGATGGTATTGGTTTGAAGGAAATTGATGAGGCTAGGGACTTGAGGATAATGGTGGACAAAGAGTTAAAGTTCAGAGGGCATATTGCAAAAGGTTGTAAAATAGTTCAACAAATTACTTGGTTGTTGAAAAACATGCTAACTAGTAAAGATGTGGAGGTTATTATCCATCTTATAAGACTATGGTTCAGTCACATTTTAAATACTGCACACAGATTTGGTCACCTGAGTTTCTTGGGATGTAGGAGGTAGTCAAAAAGATTCAGAGATGAGTGACTAAGATGGTGACAGGTCTGTAGAATACTCCCTATGAGGATAGATTGAGGGTTTACGGGTTACAAAAGTTTAGTTGATAGGCAGAAAAGAGGGGACATGATAAAAACTTTTAAGATATTAAAGGGGTTTTATAGAAATGATGCACGTGAAAATTTTCAATATATGACAAATTGTCAGAGAACTAGGGGCCATCCATGGAAGTTATGTAAGAGTGTGGTTTAGTAGGGGTGTACAGACCATATTTTTTGCATGGAGAGTGGTGAGTGAATGGAATGGATTGCAAGAATTGGTTCTGAGTTCCCTAATGGTGTATGGATTCGAGGAGTGGAATGATAGGATATGTGTATATGATGGCTGATTTGGGTCTCATGCGATGAGTTTCTGGACCCCCACGGAGATGCAGTAAATAATAATCTTCAAGAAAAGTAGGCAATATCAAGCAGAGTTATGTTGGGAAACAATAAAACAGGGAATTCAAACAAAGAGACTTATTTTTATCTATGGTCCAACAAAAGATTCTATTAAGGAAGAAATGAAGGAATTTTTCAAGTCAACAGAGAAAGCAGCTGAAAAAGACAAAAGGTAAAGCTGGTTCTTGTTGGTAAATGATTACTAGACATAGAAATGTCTTGGAAAAATTTGGAGAAAAGGATAAAACTAATGATGATGGTAAGTACCTGTTAGATTTCTGTTCAGGACAAGGACTAATTATTACCATGTTTCAACATAAAGATGAGCACAGATTCACATGGAGAGAAGATACAAAGAATAAGAAATGTCTCATTGACTATGTTATTGTGAACAAAGCAATAGCAGCCGAGTACCAGTAGTAGCGAAAGCAATTCACAAGTGAATGATTATCCTATGCTGGCACTCAATGATGTTAGACAGAATGAAGTTTACAGCTGTAAATTTTTTTCTATCCAACATCATAGGGAGTCGAGATAGAAAGAAATTCAAAGATGTTCGGCTGGAGTCAGTCTTAAAATGAATGCCCCAAATTATTGGTAAATTAATTCATCCATACATACATATTGGGATTTAGGAAGCATGTTATTGCTGCTGATAATCCCAAAATTGTCTCTGAGATCTGTAACTACTTAGAATTAAATGGATCATTATAGCAAACCATGACTGGAAGGCAATACTTTGGAAATCTCATGAAAAAGACAGCCAGAGTGATAAATTGCCAGCTTGAAAGTGACTTCCTGGCATCATTCTTTTTATCTAACTCCAAATTTTTCTGGAACACTAAATTATATGCCTGTCATTGACTTCTACCAGAAAGACAAAAGAATCTTGAAATACTGGATACAAAAAGATGACAACAATCAAGCCATCAACCTACTATCTTCATCAGTGCTTTCTGAAGTAATGGAGAGGATCACCAACAGTCAATTTCATGTGAAATACTGCCACATAATCAGTGACCACAAATATATTCTTCCAATCAAGATCCACAGATCTCCTCCCTCACATCTTCCACCCCTTGAGATATGTCATGGAAAGGTTACGAAAAAGTTGTGCTGTTGCACTTAACATTTCCAACTATTTGATAGTTTGGCACTGCAGGATTTTCTTAGCGAACTACTTTATGATTTGTTTTCCACTCTTTGTAACTGGATTGTCAGTTTTCTTTGTATGTTATGTTAGAGGGTGTTCTCTCCCTCCATCATAACACAGTGAATGATTAGATCATGTGAAAACTTGTGCATGCTCAAACACCTCAAGCTTCAAGATAATCTACTATCAGTGCCCTCCATAGTGATCTCCATACCATCCTTCAATGGGATAACAACCTAATCACGCTTAATACTTCCAAAACACAATTTTATCTTTTCTCACAAAACAAGACATTTCTTTTCCCCTTGATAATGATCAGCTTAACAGTTAAGACCAAATCTCATTGCTTGGACTGACATTTACTTCCAGCCTTTCTCAGTATAACGACATCCTCTTCTTCAAAATAACTTAGCATTATTTTTCACTGAGGACGTTACATTTCATCTACCCAGATATCAACTCTGTACAAATCTGCTCAACATTAGAATACTGTTCTCATATTTTTTTGGTGGTACACCTAAGACCTCTAAAAATTCTAAATGCTGTTCAGAAGAGGGAAGTTTGGCTAACCCTCGCTCACAGATTCTCTAGCCACCATCTCTCACACAGTTTCTGCATTGCGGCTTTTGTCCCCATTTCTGCTAAACCTAAATAATACGAACAGCTGCTCATATCCTTTTATAGTTGAACTGCTGATTCCCTTCATTTTTCATTACATTCACCTCAGTTCTGCAAAACAACCTTCCACAAAGTATTTCCCAAAGACTACAATCTCTAGCAACTCAAAAGAATATCAACAAATTACTTTTTTCTTGACCTCTGCCCACACATGGCATTGATGTTCTATAGGCTTTTTGGTCTCTTGCATATGGACACGACATATATACGAGATGTGATCAAAAAAGTATGGTGAATGCTAGAATTCAAACAAGGAACTAAGAGTCGTCTCCTTGGATTGCCACACTCATTCCAGCAACTTTTTCAGACAGTTCTAGAAGTCATCTTTCTTTAGTTCTTTCAAGAACATTGTCATTGCCAATTCAGTTTCTTGTATTGATGCAAAACACTTTCATCGTCAATTTCAACTTTGGAAAGAGCTAGAAGTCACAAGGTGCTAAATTGGGCAAATATGGCAGATGAAGGCACACAGTAATTTTCTTGTCTGAAAAGAACTGTGGAATAAGAAGAAATGTGTGCAAAGAGTGTTGCTGTGATGTAAAATGAAAACATTCATCCACTTTTGCTCTCATTTTTGAGACACATTGTTCTGTAAACATTACAGTACTCCTTTATAGCATTTA
This sequence comes from Typopeltis vanoorti, assembly GCF_054136105.1. Classification (NCBI taxonomy): domain Eukaryota; kingdom Metazoa; phylum Arthropoda; class Arachnida; order Uropygi; family Thelyphonidae; genus Typopeltis; species Typopeltis vanoorti. Next base: position 73,533,409 of record NC_143557.1, on the reverse strand, counting down.
GAGTCTCTAGGTATGAACTCTGCCTGCACAGTCCCTTCCACATCAAACAAGACAATCAACAGGACTTTGACAGTGGATTTCGATTAGCATGCCTTCTTCGGCTGAAGCGAGTTGAGCATTTTCCATTGTGAAATATGAATGTTGATCTCAGGATCCTAACTGTATATCCAAGATTCATCTCCTGTTATGATGTTTTGGGAAAAGTTTGTATCTGAAGTCATATGATCATGCAATTTTGATCAGAGCTTTCCATTTTCATTACAATAATGCAAAACAGAAGTACATAACTGTATTTAACTAACTGAATGAACTGATCAACTTGAAACTCATAATGTGACTAACAGACAGATCACAGCTCACATGATTACTCTCAGCTTTGCTTTCTCTCCAATAGATCAAGCAGAGTGGCTATGTTCACTGCACTTGCTGATCACACTTTGTATATAAAAACCTACTCTCCAGCCTGCAGGTTATAGATTTTCTCACTACAGGCATGGGAGTTTGGTGACTGTCTTTGCCACCTGATGTTAGAGTCACTTCCTGCTTACTTGAAACAGTTCCATGTCTCTAGAACTAGTTTTCTAGAGAATGTAAAAAAGTCAAAAATAAAAAAAATGCAATTGGCATCACATTTATAAGTGTATACTATTACTTCTTATATGATTTGTAAGCATTCATATATTCTAAGACATAAAAATTTCCACTTTTGCTGAAGAGAAAATTTTTGTAATTTATATAGCAGGATAAATTATATCCAAAATCTTGGATGGACATGTCTGGGAGTCCCACCAGAACACCTGAGCTTGGTGGTGGAGGATCGTAACCATTGGAAGTCCCTCTTACAGCTGCTGCCCCCACAACCCAATTAGGAAAGGTGAGCCTTGAAGATGGATGGATTGATGGATATAGCAGGAAGTTATAATTTATAATTTTTATGTTTAATAATATATAATTATATTATATAATTTATATAGTAAGAAATCCATAACACAGATTTCATACTATATTAATTAATAAATATTCAGGATAGTTTCTTACTGTTGTTAAAACTCTAATCATCGTGTCAATATGCCATCTTCTACTAGGAGCATACCTGAAAATATACAGAATAAATGAACATATGACCTTTGATATACAGCCTATGGGTTATTATTATTTAATTCATGAATACCATGTAAATCTAAATACACTTATCTGTTTTACAGTTTATTATTATTATTTTTTAATTACTGTAATGAAAAGGCCACAAGATAAGTATATTTTGTCTTGAATAGCATGAATTATCAACCACATTAATACTCAAGTAAGATAAACGGTTATAATAATACACTTATGAACTAACAAACATAATATCAAAGAGATGAAGACAATCTTTAGTTATATATCAGATATTATTATTATTATTCAGGCCTCCATGAAGTCAAAAGACTCATCGTGGGAGGTCCTTCCTAAGAACATAAAGTCTGTCAAGATTCATCGAGGGGAGGTCCCCCTTAAGAAACACAAAGTCTATCATGTCACTCCTTAAACTCATTGACCGTTCTCGCTCTCACCACTCCATCAGGCAATGCATTCCACAGTTCAACCACCCTCCACACAAAGAAACCACTCCTCACCCTCTTGCTCACAGTTTCCTTTCGTAACTTCCAGGGATGGCCTCTTGTAATCACTCCTTCCATATATAATACCACTGTATTTTGTACAAGCCAATAACATTTAACAGATCACTGTAAGTGGCCTGTACTAACCACTTATAGTGATATATTAATTTTGTAATAAAATTTAGCTCACTGTGGTGGGCTTGTGCAAAATCTTTTTCAAGAACATCAGATTGGTCTTGTAACTCATTTTGTAACATACAAAATGAGTTACAAGACCAAATTTTGTAACATACAAAATTTTCTGTGGTGTTAAAATTTAACACCACTGTGTCAAATAAAATCCGTATATAAGGGTGGTTTAACACCAGGCAATGAAAAGTGTCTAACCTAAATGCTTCCACAAACATATACGGATATACGGCAATTTAAATAAAGCTAAACTACATCCATGATGAATAAATTCCAATTGAAAAAGAAGTATATAGAAATTATTACAACCTACATAACCTGTTTCTTTGACAAATAAGTAGCAAAATGATTTTTTTAAAGGATCCCATGCATGATAGGCCATAAACTTATTGAGCATTTAGTACTACGGATTACATAATCGTTTTATATGCTCTATAGAGACTAAATGGAACTTTTTAAAGCCATTTCAGGCCTCCCGTAAGGGTGGTTTAACACCAGGCAATGAAAAGTGTCTAACCTAAATGCTTCCACAAACATTATGCATTACAGGGTTTGAATTCTGAACCTGCTGGGTTGGAGAAGGCAAACTATCCAACATAACTGCCACACAATTGATTAGAAAAGAACAACCTGGGATGAATGAAGAAACTGACAATACTGAATATCTGAAAAGTAATAGATTATTTTTGCTTCCTGTCAACAACTTGCTTCCATATTAATGCAAACTTAAAACAATCACAAACATCCATGTAAAAGAAGATTTGAACCCATGAGCTGTTGGTTGAAGAGCAAGTATGCATATACTGAAAAACTTCTTCTAGAACTATCCTATAAAACTTATATTTCTATCACCTTTTTTCTACTTATGAACCTACTTTTCTAACCCACATATTTTCAATCCAACCTTATATGGAGCATTCCACAGACCTGTTAACCACAATAATCACTTATTGGCAAAATCCTCTCTACCACTTCCTCATCATAAAAAACCTAGGTGAAGAAGTTCTAATCATAGAACTTCTTTATCCCTACTTCTCAGTGTGTTTTTCAATGCCCAAATGATCCTTTGAGCTATTTTATCATGTTGAACTTACAACCATTATCCTTTGCCCACAGTGCCAGTCTATTTATATCATTTTGCAGGATCTCTATGCTGCTTTCATTTACTACAGTCCTCCCTAATTTAGCATTATCAAAATATATTACCCTTCAAATTATCTCCAATATCATTAATATATGAATCAAAGTATATTAGTCATGTAGATTATAAGTGATAATTCTTTCATGCGTCTCCCACCAACAAAAGGTTGTAAACTTATAGTACATTAGTACATGGCCAAGTGTTATTGATTCTGTTCTGTCATATACCACTCTGATATCTGTACATTTGATACCTTCTTATCTATGTCATCAACTTTGTATCCATCCTCCCATCTGCACCAATTTACCCATTTGTGGTATCCTGTCAAGTGCCTTTTGCAAAGCCCACCAATAACAATATCATGTAGTAGTCATTTCCTTCATCCAACTAAACTGTCAATTTATTATAAATAAGTGAGTAAATTACTAAGCAAAGCTTGGCTTGAGGAAGGGATCTTGCCATCTCCTAATGGAGTATTATACTGCATTGGAAAATAGAAAGATCCACCCATTCTCGAATTCTGGCTTAAACAACTTTTCCAGTACTTGAACCATATTCTCCTCTCTTGAAATACTGGCAGTTTATAATTTAACACCTGTAACTTCAAGCCACCTTTATATACAGGAATATTCTGCCCTCTTTCCTCTCCTTTTGGACAATACCAGCGTCAAGACTTTTCTTGCACTCACGTTCTCATAATATGTGACCAGACATCTAAGTGCACTAGTGTACATGAAGGCACTCCCTCTAATAAGTTCAAGTATCCTTTGAGGAAGGACTCTGTTTAGTCACTCTTAACTAAATACCTATCATCTTTCTCTTTGCCCATAATGCCAATCTATTTATATCATTATGCAGGATCCCTATGTCACTTTCATTTACTACAGTACTAATTTAGCATCATCAAAAAATATTATGTCCAATATCATTAATATATGAATAAAAGTATATTAGCCGTGTAGCATATAAGTGATGATTCTTTCATGTGTCTCCCACCAACAAAGGGTTGTAAACTTATAATACATTAGTGCATGGCCAAGTGTTATCGATTCTGTTTTGTCCTCAGTGAATGCATTCACTAAGGACACTGAACTTTTAATGATAGCCATTCCACATACCAGAATGAACCTGTTTAGTCAGTTCACAAGGTTCTTAAATAAGCTACAAATTCTGACTTTTATCTATATTGTACAATTCTCTTACTAATTTCACTGTTTCTATCATATCTTCTATTCCTCAAACTTTGATTCACTGGAAGATTATCATTAAATGTCTACAGAAAAGAAACCCACACAGGTAGGTACCTACAAGCAAGCTTTCCATCACCCTTACAAAAAATTAGGTATCACCAAAACCTTCAAATATAGAGCTTTAAATGACTAAAAAATGATGGAATTAAAAGAAAAGAACTTTAAATTTTTAATCAGTTCCTCCAAAATGGCTGCTCAAAAGGGACACTAAACAAAAGTTTATTTTCTGATGAACTATCCTGCAATAACCCAGAAAATAATTGCAAAGGTATTCGTACCAAACATTTACAATGCATCAAGAAAAACAGCCCAAACATTAAAATTAGTCAACATCAGAATATTCTTTAAACCAGTTAATACAAAGTTTCTTACATTTCCCTAAAGACAAAGTTCCATTTCATAAACATCCTGTAGTATATACAAGATTCTGTGTTTTTGTGGAAAGATGTACGTAGGTCAAACTGGAAGAAGTTTCGAAATTCGTACAAAAGAACATGTGAGCGATGTTGAAAACAAAGGGGAAAGAAAAAAGTGGACTCACAGCGCACGTCTGCAAAGAACATCACCAATAAATTGGCAAGTATCCTCCATGCCTTACTCAGAAGAGAATTACTTCGACAGATTGTTCAAGAGTCTTCTGAGAGCATTTGTCAAAAGGCACACTAAACAGAAAACCAAGGACCGAGTATACATATTTGGAAATTAATTAATTAATTAAACGTTTTAATTAATTTAATTCAACACCTCTCCTATGCCAGCAATCACATACAGAGTTTACACAACAATGCAGCGGCTGCGTATAACATGCCTAATGACACATAATTAAACTATAATTCCAGTCTTTTCAAATTTCTAGAAATAGCAACTTTTGGGAAACATTTAGTTTTTTTAAGTTAAATTATCTCCTAAAGATGCTGTCAGCCATACACACAGCAAAGCATGTCGAAAAAAGACATCTAGTGTTAATAAAAACATCTACAAGTTAAAACTTGGTTATTCATTATTCATATATCCTTTCCAGTTATCCTACATATGAAATATTTAATATCCAAACATAGCTAGATGCCCAATGATTCAGATTTGTCCGATATAGAAAAAGCTGTTGGAAGTTTATTTTTCACTTGGTTAGACTATAATAAATTTAGTTTAATCCTTTATCCAAGTGTAAGCAAACAAAGTTTGTGCCTGAAAATACCTTCAGGACTGGGGTAAGGTAGTGCAACACCAGGCAACTCTGAGCAAAGGTGGACCGAGCTCTCATCACTCCTTGTCTCAGTATCTCCCATAATGCAAAGCACATCTCCTTGCAGACATGTATATTGCTATGCATTAAGGGAAGGGCCACTACCCAGACAGGTTTCAACCTTCATTGAGGTCTCGTCAGTGGGAGGCAGACCCAACTGTGGAGATATTAAGGCAGAAGCAATTGCATTATGGGAGATACTGAGACAAGGAGTGATGAGAGCTCGGTCCACCTTTGCTTGGAGTTGTCTGGTGTTGCACTACCTTACCCCAGTCCTGAAGTAATTTTCAGGCATAAAGGATTAAACTAAATTTATTAGGAAAAAGCTATGAAACTTAAAGAATTTATACAACCAATGATTACATTAATATAATGAAAGCTCATAATTGAAAAGAAAATCCATTAATTGTAACTGATTACAGTTGACCCTTGAACAATGCAGGGGTTAGGGAAACTGATCCCCACCCCACACAGTCGAAAATTTGCATATATAACTTTCGACTCCCCAAAAAAACCTAACTGTTACTGACTGTAAGTCTTACTGATAATATAAACAGTCGATTAGCACATATTTGATATATGTATTATATACTGTATTCTTACAATAAAGTAAGCTAGAGAAAAGAAAACGTTATTAAGAAAATCATAAGGAAGAGAAAATACATTTACAGTACTATATTTATCAATACCGTAAGTTTACGTCATCCAAAACACTGCACATGTTACTAACACTAGACATTAAAAATGACAAGATAATGTGAAAAAGAAATTCGTATTTATTTACAGGTATAACGATTCATGCACTGATAACAAAGCAGCAGCAGTATGATTGCTTTATGGTAGCCTAGCCTACACACTAATGAATGAATTATTATAAAAATTTTATGCAGTTATGATTTAATGCTGCAGCTTTACATTTGTTTGCATTTCCCTCGACTGCCAATGGCGCCATGTATGGTCTGTAAGTGTTTGTGTGTGTGTGTAGAAGTTTTGATAAATTTGAACTTTTTATAACAGATTTGTGTACATGTTATTGCAGTAAATTATAAAACAGACTATTATCTACATATATTTTAAGTATTGGTGTATTTATGACATATCCAACTTTTTAATTTTTCAGATATTTCTAAGCTATGCGGTTCAATGGTGAGTTTTTTCAAACTGTTGCAAATCTCCAAAAAATTTTCCAATACATTTATTGAAACAAATCTGCATATAAGTCCACTTATATGCAGACAACTGTATTACAGGAATACCTTGTATAGCGCGGATTTGAACAACGTGGGTTTTGGTCTTACGCGGATTTTATTATTACATACACTAACATTGTCAACACTGACCGGCGACTCCCGGGTACCGCAAGTGACAGTCGAGAGCCACGTTTATGCAGTAGTTATTCGACTGGCTCTCACGTTGACACATTCTTTCCCCGTGGCATTTTATTATTTATGTTAATATTAGTATTTAATATTTTTTTATTATTTAAGTATGAGCGAAAAGAGACGAAACAAACAAGATACTGTTGGAGTAACAAAAAAACGCAAGTGGTTGACATTAGAGAAGAAACTTGAAATGACAAAATGTCACGAGAATGGTGCTTCGTTTGCTAAAATAGCAAGTGAGAATTCAATGAATGAGTCATCTGGACGAACAATTATTCAGAACAAAGAAAACATTAAACAACATGGAATGAGCACCGCTTCTTATATGTCAAAAGTGATCACGAAAAATCGATCTTCTACAATGCAAAATATGGAATGCCTTCTAATGATCTAGATTGAAGATTGTAATCAGAAAAAGATTCCTTTGAATCAAATGATAATCCGAGCAAAAGCAACAAGTCTATATGACAAAATAAAAGCAAAAATGAAGGAGGTACAACCAGTGAAACTTTTATAGCAAGTTGCGAGTGGTACTACAGTTTCAAAAAGCGTATGGGACTCCATAACGTAAGAATCCAAGGTGAAAGCACAAGTGCTCACACTAAAACTGCAGAATTATTTCCCAATGAATTGAAGGAGTTTATTGAGAAGGAAGGCTACACAGATGATCAAATTTTTAAAGCTGACGAAACTAGCTTGTTCTGGAAAAGAATGTCATCACGCACATTTCTAGCAGAGAAGGAAAAAACACAAGCTGGGTATAAAGTGTCAAAACACCGATCGACACTTTTACTAGGAGGTAATGCATCAGGTGATTTAAAAATTGAAGCCACTGCTAGTGTACAGAGCAGAAAACCCAAGAGCTCTTAAGGGCTTTACAAAGAACAATTTACCTGTTCATTTGCGTTCAAATAAAAAAGCATGGGTTGCTCGTTCAATTTTCGAAGACTTGTTTAAAACTTGTTTTTGCCCTGAAGTTAAAAGCTATTGTAAAAAGAATTACTTTTAAAAATTTTCTTTTATTAGACAATGTGCCAGGCCATCCAACTCTATTGACTGACTTAGGACTCTTCTTGGAAACAATTAACCGCACTATACAAGATATTCCTGAATTTTCACATCTGATTTAGAAAAAGAAGACATGAATAGAAAATTTGACAGGAACAAAAGCAAAATAACAAAAATAAAAAAATAAAAAAATTTTCTCAAATTTTATGCAATATAAACATAGCAAGGGAGATATTTAAAGGAAGTACACATTCAAAGAAATCTTAGAAAGTTGCCACCAAGTCAATTTAAATTCGATCTTCAAATTTTTTAGCCCAACTGTAAAAATATTTTTAATTGGCACACAAAATTTTAATAAGAAATTGAAAGATTTGAAGTCATTAATACCATTTGTTGCCATAGATACTAACTCATCATCATCAAATTCCTGCCATGTACCCTCAAGGGGTGTACAGGATATGATAGTACTACATGAAAAAAATTACATCATTACTAACTTCCTATCTACAATTTTCTTCCAAATCAGTCTGTTACTTGTCAAGACTCCAACATTATCAGATCTTATATTTCTATCGTCTAAGGCACTTTATACCGTATCAATCCACCTATATCTTGGTCTTCCTCTGGGTCGTTTTCCTGCCAACCTGGCAGAGAACACTTGTTTTGCTAATCTTTCCTCGCCCATTCTGTTTAAGTGACCATACCACCAGAGATCAGCTCTGCTAACGCATTCCTGATGCTGACAATGTCAGGTTCTTTCCTAATATCCTTGTTTTTAATATGATATTGCCATTGATGCCATCTGTTCATGCCTCTAACCTTTCTCAGGACTCTCATATCTGCGGTCTCTAGTCTGGTCAAGTGTTTTACTTCTGACCCAGCTCTCAGATCCATAAGTTAAAACTGGTTTGAACACTGTCTTGTATATAGCTAATTTAGTCTTCCGACTAATTTCTCTCTTATTCCATATGAATTTATTCAATTGACTTCCGACCATACCAGCTTTGCTGATTCTGTTATCTATTTCTATATTTAATTTACCATCTTCAGTAAAAATCATGCCTAAATAGCTGAAATGTTTTACTTGTTCCACAGGTTCTCCATTCACAACACAGTTGACATTTTCAATGATTCTGCCTATTTTCATTGTCTTTGTCTTTTTATTGCTGACCTTCATACCATATCTATTACAACAGTTATTCAATTTAGTCAGAGAATCTTGCAGACTTGTAGTGGATGTATTTAGAAGTATAACATCATCTGCATAAAGCAAAGAGCTGACATTAACATCTCCAATTTTGATATCAGGTTTAATACCACATTCCTTCATAATGTGATCCATATAGATAATGAATAACAGAGGGGATAATGTACATCCTTGTCTCACACCAGATTTAACATTAAACCATCTTCCTGTACTTCCTTCAATTCTAACTGCTGACTCACAACTCAAATAAAGACTAAGTATTGCTTGATATAATGCCCCATTGACACCATATAACTGCAGCGTATTGAATAGCTTCTCTCTTGGCACCTTGTCATATGCCTTTTCCAAATCGACAAAACTTAAATACAGATCTTTGTTATATTCCCATGCTTTCTCGACTATTTGTCGAAAGTGAAGATATGATCCTGACAGCCTCTATTTGGCCTGAATCCAGCTTGTTCTTCACCAAGCTTTTCTTCCACAATTCTTCTCAACCGTTTCTCAAGTATACTTGCATAGATCTTGCCAGGAACACTCAGTAGGGAAATACCTCTGTAATTCTCACATTCAGTTTTACTTCCCTTTTTATATATGGGTACTATGAGAGCTCTACTCCAATCATCGGGAATTCGTCCCTCTGTCCAGGCTTTCTGAACTATGCAGTGCAGGCACAGTAAACTCTTATACCACCATACTTCAGCATTTCTGGTTGAATATCATCTACTACTGCTGCCTTTCCACATTTCAAGCCGTTGATGGCTTTTTCTACTTCAAGTATGGATATGTATTCCTGACTGAATGCCTGGTCAGTGTTTTTTACCACTGTGCTGTCTTCGCTGCTTGTTTCATTTAGCAGTTTTTCAGAGTAATTACTCCATACTTCAAGGATATCTTTTTCTCCCATTTTCATGTCACCTCTATCATCCCTAACTCCTTTTACGCCACTCTTTCTTCCATTCCTAAACTTCTTCAACAATCTCCAGAATATTTTGCCACCTTCATGATATTTATTTTCTATATTCTTGCCAAAGTCCTCCCATGACTTTTGTTTAGCTAGTTTTACACAGTGTCTAGCATTCTTGCATTTGTCTCTGTATTCTCTAAAAGCACAAGCTGACTTATTTGCCAGGAACGTTTGATATGCTTTCTTCTTTTCCTTCATTGCCTCTTTAACTTCCTGTGTCCACCATGGAGTTCTGATTTTTCTATCCTTCAAGACAACCTCATCACATGCCTCTCTAGCTGAATCAATCAGGGCTTTTTTCAAGGCTTGCCACTGAATCAATCAGGGCTTTTTTCAAGGCTTGCCACTGAATCTCCAAGGTTTGATTCCTGTTCTCAAACTCTTTCATTTTTTCTTCAATAATCTTTGTGTATTTCAGTCTACAGTTCACATCTGAGAGCTGCTCAACTTTTATTCACTTTAAAACTTTCTTACATGTTATTCTTTTCAATATGAAATTCAATTTTAACCTGCTCAAGACTAAATAGTGATCACTTACAATTTCAAATCCTCTGTACACTCTGGTGTCCTGCAGCAGAGAGAAAACATCACTATCAACAATAACATAGTCAATGAGATTTTTCTTATTCCTTGTCTCTTCTCTCCATGTGAATTTGTGCACATTTTTATGTTGGAACATGGTGCTAGTAATAACCAGTCCATGTCCTGAGCAGAAATCCAACAGATATTTGCCACTATTATTAGCTTTGCTCTTTTCTCCAAATTTTCCCAAAATATTTTTGTATGTCTCACAATCATTTCCTACTCTGCTATTTAGATCCCCAACAAGGACCAACTTTTCCTTTTTCATTGGCGTCAGTTGCTTTTTAATACATCAAAAAAATTCCTGCACTTCTACCTTAGTAGAACCTTCTGTGGGACCATAGGCACAAATAAGTCTCATTGTCCAGTTCCCCATTCTCGTATTTGCTCAAATCACTCTACTTGAGACTGACTGCCATTCAAGAAGATTAGCCTCGTATTCTGTGTTGAATACTATGGTTACTTCTTCTTTTCCTTGATTGTCATTGTCTGAATATAACGTTTTGTATTTATTGCTCAGAAAGATCTCACCAGTTTTTATCTTTTTTGTTTCAGTCACCCCTATTATGTCGATCTGGTACTTATCTAATTCCTCAGCTAGCTCCATTTCTTTGCCATTCAGGCTTCTTATGTTGATAGTACCGATCTTTAACTCTGGTGATGTTGAGTTGGGGTGTGTTTTCAGATTTGTTCCAGTAGCTGACTTTTCGCTGTTCGCCCTGGTTCCCTGGCGAAAACAACGGGGGCCTTGTTTAACTGGGTGACGCCCCAGCCGGCATGAAATTTTGTCATGTTGTACCATCATTTTTTATTTTGGTTTAACCAATAAGAATACAATTTGGTCGGCTAAATCCCAAATTGCCAGCCCATCCTCGTTCGTTCAGCATCCAAGTAGATACCCAACAGGGTGCACCACGAGAAGGTGAGGATTGGACAATACATCAGAAGCCCTGGTTGGTTCTCCGCAATCCTTTAAAGGCTGGAGGGCTCCTCTCAGTTATTCAGCTTTGAACCTTAAGCACCCCTTAATACTTAAGATACTAACTCATCCTACAAAAATCTGAGAGGTATGAACTTTATTGTAAACGGATTTGGATTCTTAAAGACTAATGATAGTGAAGTTATGTTTTTCTTTTATTTTGTATACTTTGAGATTATACTTTTCCCAAAGGTGTTTCAGGTGTTTCAATTTAAAGCAATGTCTTGAATGGTGATATCATGAAATTCGAAGTTATTTCTTTATAAAAATTTCAGTTTAATGATATAGAATCATGAAGTTAAAGAAAATAAATGATAAACTAAAAATTGAAAATGCAAAATTTCAACTTTCAAGATTTTTTTTTTCTTTCCCAATATTTAATATTTGTCACTTTGTCCCTTTCTGACAAAAGCGGTTCAATTTACATAAAGAAATTTTAATTGCAGATGATGCCCAACAAACATTCCTGGTTAATTAATCGCAATGGAAAACCACAATGGTTTACATAATTATTTAAGTACAATTTTATTCTGCGTAGATTTAAAGAAAAATAATAAGTACCTATTTAAATACATAATCTGAACTTTTTTCTTTCTGTTGAAATTCTTCCCAGAATAAAAGTATACTATAACAAATTATACCTTTTACATGCAGTAATCAATAAACAGTAAGATGTTTCTTTAAAAATAAATAAATCAAATAGCAATACATGGATGCATTCAAAATTTATTATTAGTAACCAACTCCACTGAATTTATTTAGTAACTTCATACAATACATTTAGTTAAAAAAAAAATCTATTTACTATGTGTGTGTGTCTCTCTCTCTCTTTAAAGCACCCAACCCCCCATGTTCCGGACTGGTAGGCCAATTCACCTTGAATTCTGATGACTCGAGTCTTTGAAAGGGAGGGCTCCACTTTCCTTATGTGATCCATATAGATAATGAATAACAAAGGGGATAATGTACATCCTTGTCTCACACCAGATTTAACATTAAACCATCTTCTGTACTTCCTTCAATTCTAACTGCTGACTTACAACTCAAATACAGACTAAGTATTGCTTGATATAATGCCCCATTGACACCATATAACTGTAGCGCATTGAATAGCTTCTCTCTTGGCACCTTGTCATATGCCTTTTCCAAATCGACAAAAGTTAAATACAGATCTCTGTTATATTCCCATGCTTTCTCGACTATTTGTCGTAAAGTGAAGATCTGATCCTGACAGCCTCTATTTGGCCTGAATCCAGCTTGTTCTTCACCAAGCTTTTCTTCCACAATTCTTCTCTTTACTGAGTGTTCCTGGCAAGATCTATGCAAGTATACTTGCATAAATCTTGCCAGGAATACTCAGTAGGGAAATACCTCTGTAATTCTTATATTCAGTTTTATTTCCCTTTTTATATATGGGTATTATGAGAGCTCTACTCCAATCATCGGGAATTCGTCCCTCTGTCCAGGCTTTCTGAACTATGCAGTGCAGCCACTGTAAACTCTTATACCACCATACTTCAGCATTTCTGGTCGAATGTCATCTACGCCTGTTGCCTTTCCACACTTCAAGCCTTTGATGGCTTTTTGTACTTCAACTATGGATATGTATTCCTGACTGCATGCCTAGTCAGTGTTTTTTACCACTGTGCGGTCATCACTGCTTGTTTCATTTAGCAGTTTATCAAAGTAATTACTTCATACTTCAAGGATATCTTTTTCTCCCGTTTTCATGTCACCTTTATCATCTCTAATTCCTTTTACAGTACTCTTTCCTCTATTTCTGAGATTCTTCAACAACCTCCAGAAAATTTTGTAACCTTCTTTATATTTATTTTCTATATTTTTGCCAAAGTCCTCCAATGACTTTTGTTTAGCTAGTTTTACACAGTGTTTAGCATTCTTGCATTTGTCTCTGTATTCTCTAAAAGCACAAGCTGACTTATTTGCCAGGAACTTTTGATATGCTTTCTTCTTTTCCTTCATTGCCTCTTTAACTTCCTGTGTCCACCATGGAGTTCTGATTTTTCTATCCTTGCAGACAACCTCACCACATGCTTCTCTAGCTGAATCAATCAGGGTTTTCTTCAAGGCTTGCCACTGAATCTCCAAGGTTTGGTTCCTGTTGTTAGATCTGAAATAGGCGACTTCAAATTTTACATGATGTCACGATTCCAGAATCTAACAATTAACAAAAAATATATATGTGCTCAGATTTGGTCACCTAGGTTTCTTCTTGATGGGGAGGAGGTGGAGAGGATCCAGAGGCGAGTGACCAAGATGATAGCAGGTCTGTGGAATGAACCGTATGAGAACAGGTTGAGGATTTGTGGGTTGCAAAAATTGGTTGATAGGCGGAGGAGGGGAGATATGATTGAGACATTCAAATTACTGAAGGGTTTCTATAAAATTAATTCAGAAGATATTTTTGAGTACAGGGCTGGTTGTGGGAGGACTAGGGGACATCCATGGAAACTGGGCAAAAGTGTGGTTAGTAAAGGTGTTAGAGCTGGGTTCTTTACTTTTAGAGTAGTGAATGAGTGGAATGCGCTCCCTGAGTCTGTGGTGGATGCTGTGACAGTGAATGAGTTTAAGGCGAGGTATGATAGATACTGTATGAATGTCAAATAGTTGTGATGAATATGATTTGGGGCCTCCCTCGATGAGTCCAATGACTCCCTGGAGTTGCCCGTAATAATAGTAATAATAATAACAATAATAATATGCATACTTATCTTTTAGCGCAGCATGACTATGTTTTTTTTGGAACAACATCTTTTATGATAAACGGTTTTTGTCTTTTTTTTGTTTCAGTCACCCCTATTATGTTGATCTGGTTCTTATCTAATTCCTCAGCTAGCTCCATTTCTTTGCCATTCAGGCTTCTTATGTTGATAGTACCAATCTTTAACTCTGGTGTTGCTGAGTTGGGGTTTGTTTTCAGATTTTTTCCGGTAGCTGACTTTTCGCTGTTCGCCCTGGTTCCCTGGCGAAAACAATGGGGGCCTTGTTTAACTGGCAACGCCCCAGCCGGCATGAAATTTTGTCATGTTGTATCATCATTTTTTATTTTGGTTTAACCAATAAGAATACAATTTGGTCGGCTAAATCTCAAATTGCCAGCCCATCCTCGTTCGTTCAGTATCCAAGTAGATACCCAACAGGGTGCACCACGAGAAGGTGAGGATTGGACATTAGGTCAGAAGCCCTGATCGGTTCTCCGCATTCCTTTAAAGGCTATGTGGAGGTCTCCTCTCAGTTATACAGCTTTGACCCTTAAGCAAATTCATAATACAATAAATTTGATATCAACCACAAAACACTTTTTTACGCAACTAGAAATGAAAGTTTCTACAATCATATTTTATTCATGACAATGTAGTATTAATAGATCCACACAATTCATCAAGAATACTATCTACCTTGTTACACAGAATACAGATGTACAGACAATCTCCCAAATCCTAGCATTTGATTATTCATACTTCCAGCTGACTCTCACTATAATAAATTCACAGAGATCGCAGGAATAGTTGGTTATAGCAAATAGTTTATTTACTAGTGTAAATTTCTTTTGGCATAGTATTGTGCATATGGGACTTTTCAGAAGTTTTGTAAAATTCGATGCAGTAGAAATTTTCCTTTTCTTGCATCGACCTTTACAGAAGTCCCAACTTGTAAACACACTAAACTAACTTTGTATTAACATTGTAAATAATCTTAAAAGCCCATGTATTTAACCCCAAGGAATTAACAAGCAAGATTGTACAAAACAAAAAATGTCTAAAATGTAAGGTTCCAGGGCAATAATCGGCATTGTACTGATGTCTGAATTTGTATATAATATAAGTAAATTTTAACCTGCTCAGAGTCAGCCTGATACCACCTTCAAGGTCAGTGGTAAAAGGGCGGTATACTTCTGAGTAGTTCTGCCTTTTTGAAAATAGGATTAAGTGTGCATATTCGGTGAAAACTAAAAGTGAGCTTTAATGTGAAGGTCAAGACAGTTGGCAAAGGAAAGTTCGAGGGCCTCGACCCTTCGCCCAGAGACCCGAGAAAATTGTATAAAGGTCATCTAAGAAATAAAAGAAAAAATAGGAAGGAAGAGAAGAGGGAACTTCAGAAGGAGTCGATTCGGCATGTTTGTTGGTCGGGTTGGAGCCATGAAACTACCGAGGGAGAAGAGAAGCAGGATCAGCATGCATTGCCAATTTCGCAGTCAAAAACCAGAAACGGATGAGAAGCAAAAGAACCTAAGAAAGAACTAGAAATAGGTGCATAATAGCATTAAAGAAGATATGCGAAGCTGTCTAAGATGGGTGGATAAGTTTCTTTAAGTGTTGATATAACTAGTCTAGGAAGAATTTCTTTAGTTATAGATAGAAATTACTAGTTACAAGTAACAAAGCATGCTATTCCTTGAATTGTAATGGGCTGATAGTTTTTTTGAATGTTGATAATATGTTGCAGGACTCCGTGCGTTTTCTAAATGTTAAATTGCTGAAGTTTTAAGCTTAAAATGGAGTTAAAAGAGAATCTTTCCCTATTGTATGATTTTGTATAATTACAGTTTAATGTAAATAAATATGTTTGTTTCATTTACAAAGTGTGCCGCCTGATCTTTACGCAATGCACAGTTTCGAAATAAACACAAACCTGTGATTGATTGAAGGAATTTGAGTCTCGGGTCTGGGTTAGTCCCAAGGTGGTGGAAAGAGGGGAAAATAGTTCCACTGCATAAAGTTGTTCCAAGACTGCTGTTGAAAATTACTGGCCAATCAGCATATCAGGAATTGTTGTCAAGGTCTTGGAGAAAATAGTCAAGAAAAAAATACAGGATTGGATAGATGAAAATGGAATACTGTATGGGGGACAACATGGTTTTGTGAAGGGTAAATCATGCCTCAGTAACTTGCTCGCGTTTTATAAAACAGTGACCGCTGAACTGGATAAGGGTAATGGGTTTACAGTGATTCTACGGGACCTTGCCAAGGCCTTTGATAGGATACTACGTGGAATTCTAATCAGTAAACTGCAGCATATGGGGATGTGAGATGGATAGGAGGGTGGTTGATGGAGAGATACCAGAGAGTGGTTTATTGAGGAGTAGAGTCCAAAAGACGGCTTGTGACTAGTGGTGTGCCGCAGGGCTCTGTTCTTGGATCATTACTTTTCAATTTGTTCATTAACGATATAGGAAAGGATCTGAGAGGAAGTGTTCACTTGTTTGCTGATGATGCAAAGTTGGGTAGAGCAAAGTGAGTGCACAGGATGTCAAAATTTTGCAAGATGATTTGGATAGTTTGGAGGACTGGGCTAAGGAAAATGGATGTCAATTTAATGTGGCAAAGTGTAAGATTATGCATTTTGGGGTGAAAAGATTACCAGCAGTATATCACATTGGTGGAACCGTACTCCAGGAGATTGATGAGGCTAGGGATTTGGGAGTGTTGGTGGATAGGGAGTTAAAGTTTAGGGGGACACATTGCAAAAGTGGCTATATCAGCTCATCAAATCACTTGGTTGCTGAAAAATACTTTAACAAGCAAAGACAAACAGGTTATTGTTCCTCTGTATCGAGCCTTGATAAGACCCCATCTAGACTACTGTGCCCAGATATGGAGGCCAGGGTTTCTTCTCGATGGGGAGGAGGTGGAGAGGATCCAGAGATGCGTGACCAAGATAATAGCAGGAGTATGGAATGACCCTTACGAGAACAGGTTGAAGATTTGTGGGCTGCAGAAATTGGTTGATAGGCGAAAAAGGGGTGATATGATCGAGACATTCAAATTACTGAAGAGTTTCTATAAGATTAATTCAGAAGCTATTTTTGAAAATAGGACTGGTAGTGGAGGACTAGGGGCCATCCATGGAAGCTTGGTAAGAGAGTGGTTAGCAAGGGTGTTAGAGCTAGGTTTTTTACTTGGAAAGTAGTAAATGAGTGGAATAAGCTGTGAGAGTCTGTTGTGGGTGCCATGACTGTAAATGAGTTCAAGGTGAAGTATGATAGATACTGTGTGAATGTTGAATAGTTGTTCTTGACATGATGTTGGGCCTTTCTCGATGAGTCTAAGGACTCCTTAGAGCTGCCCGTAATAATAATAATAATAATAATAATAATTTAATGTTAGCCACGACTTTTTAATGTTAAGAAGGGCTTTAGGATAATTTCAGAGTGAGCTCTACTGGAAGTATTATTATAACTTATACCACAATGAGAGCACTGGTGGTGCAGTTGATTAATCTAAATAAATTTCCTGAGTTCTCCCGGTGTAAAATTTTATATACAGGGTGTTCGGGATAAATTTGACATATTTATAATTAATTATATTTTTCCGTAAGTTACATGTATTAACACACACTTCTCTTCATTTAAAAGTTTGGACCCTTCTTCATTCATATACAAGATGTCAGAAAGGATGGATAGCTGGAACCCACCTGAATCATGGAAGAGAATAACTTGTATCATGATGATTCGTGCCCGCCATCAAAATAAGGATATTACGACTGCTGCCCAATGCTCCCTGAATACAGTAAAAACAATCAGGCATGAACTAGAGACTTGCAATGGTGACTACGAGGATGTAGCAAGAAGAAAGATCCCTAGCAGACGATCTGATTGCGTTCGTACAGCAGAATTCCTCGCAAATCTGCAGGAACAGGTGTTGAAGAACCCTGGCATTGGAATTCGGGCTTTGTTCGTGGAGTTGCTAACTGTAGTCAAGCCCTGGATAACAAGGGTAGCCAATGGTAGGCCGTATGTATGGCAGCAGGATTCGGCCCCTTGCCACACCTCTGGGAAAAGTCAAAAATGGTTGTCTGAAAATTTCTACGACTTCACCAGTCCAAATGTTTGGCCTCCAAACTCCCCAGACCTTAACCCCATGGATTATTTTGTATGGGGCGCAGTTGAAAAAGACACCAATCGCACTTCCAGTAATACAAAAGCCCAGTTAATGGATAAAATTAAAACAGTTTTTGCGGCCCTTCCCAGGGAGACTGTAGCATCAGCTTGTTCGAGGTTCCGAAGCAGAATTGAAGCTGTGATCGATGCTAATGGTGGTTATTTTGAGTAAATCTTGTTGATAGTATTGTAATTAACTCTGCCTGTAATGTTTTTTTGTCAATTCATTAAATTTAATAGATACAAAGAAGATTTTCTTTTTCCTTACGAAACTGTCAAATTTATCCCGAACACCCTGTATGTATGTATGTATATATATATATATATATATATCTTTCCTCCTCCTTCTCCTATCCTCATCTGTCTAGGATGGCTTGAGCCCCCTCCTAATGAGGGTTTACTGGCGTATTAATGCAACAGGTTTGCCATTCCTCTGCTGCATCCCCTAGGGAAGTATATTTCTGACTGTATCCACGTGTGTTCACAGGGCCGATTTGCCTGCTTGCGGGATGAAAATCCCCAGATAAACTATGGGAAAAATTCCTGCTGTCCACGTCCAAGACCGGCTAACTTGGCTATGGCTGAGGAAGATCCTTGAGCTCCTCACATCTCCGACAGGAATCGAACCTAGGACACTCCTTCCCAGGCATATGGTTGCAAAGCGCATAGCCACTAGGCAAACCGTGCGGACTTATATCTTTATGATATATTTATGATGTATAATGAGTGTAAAATTATTTGTTGACTGTGTTTACTCCTCTATGATCTTATATCCCTTCCTTAAATCCTGGCCTATGGCGTATTATTTTTATTTGTTTCTTATTTCCTCAACTCTAAAATTTTTTCCTACACAATTCTTACAGACTCTACCCTTATTATTACCTCTAACCCTTGGCCACCTTAGATGACATAAATATAAGATCTGATAATATTGGGGTCTTGACAAGTAACAGACTGATCTGGAGGAAAATTGTAGATAGGAAGTTAGTAATGATGTAAATTTTTCATGTAGTACTATCATATCCTGTACACTCCTTGAGGGAACATGACAAGAATTTGATGATGATGAAAGTTGGCTGCTATAAGAGTATTGCCCACGTGTACAAAACTCGATAGACAAAGAAAATGCCTCTGGCTAGAGCCAATTTCTTTCTTAGAATACTAGTGTTAACCCTGTTTCATAGTTTGGAAAATTTATTTGTTTACGCTGCACCACCAAAATTCTATAGATAAGAGAAATTTCTTTATCTAAGAGCAAACACTTAGTATGGCACACTATCCTGTATCTTTTCCTTCTCTATTTCCAAACACAATAATCTAATATCTTTTCACTTTGCACTGCAGTCATGACTATCCCAAATAAATGCATCGGTTGTCTTTATGAGTGGTGCATTGAGATTAGTGATCAAGCAAGTTATTTGGTAGACAAGAAAAATTTATTCATTACTAATAAAGAAAGTTACAATTATCTTCATAGACACTAACTTAACTAATGTTGGTATGAATGGTAAAATAAGATAACTCGACGTAACATGGACATTCTAGTTCCCTTACAACATGAAATGTTATCTAATACTATTAAAATGGGATGTCCTTCTAATTACTTAGCACTCCTAGATTATTTTCACACAATTAATGGTTCAAGAACTACCTGACAATGACAAACTAAAATATTTTCACACTGCACCTTTTCAAGTTTTCTGACTCAGATCAATCATTCCCTATTCGTGGTTCAACTCCTAAAGTCCTACAACACTTAATAAATCACAATTCTAATTAGTCGCCTTTACCGTCACAATCTAACTTTCTTTGTATACAAAATTTTGAAAAAGTTCTTACTTTACCGAGACATCTGGATCTCATTTGCTTATACTTGCGATCATCAATTGGAATTTTACAGCTCGCGTTTTCTTCATCTGGTCCCTTTTAGACGAGGTTACCTGGCTGATACGTTCCTTAGGTTCTTGCTTCTGGAAGGTAGATATGCGAATACGATCACGATTCGTTGCCTACGATGTTGGTCCACGAGGTTCCACATTTCCTACTCGGCCTACGCTGCCCTTCTGCTATGCTGAGACCTATATGCATGTTGGCATTCTACTTGCCAGCATAGCTGCTCTCATTCATCTCACCCAGACCTCACTAGAACCTCCTTTCTCCAGGAGCGACTGGAACAGATCCGAGGCAAAAAAAACAAAAGGCAAAAGCCTCGTTTTTCTGTTGCCAAAAACTATACACTCCCTCGATGACCTTCACATGGCACCTCAATTCCTCTGCACTCTGTTCTGACGCTTTTCAATCTCATTCACAGGAGATCCCTCCACCCAGCGTAGATCTTTACGTATGTGATGGCCTCAGGTCACGATTTAATCTTCTTATCTTGTCTGAGATTTTAGCCTAATGTTCGCATACTAACACATACTTCACCCATTCCTAAATTGCTACCCACCTTTTTTTTTTTTTTTTTTTTTTTTTTTTTTTTTTTTTTTTTTTTTACATAAGACATTTGACAATACAATATTCAGCAAATTTCAAATCAAGGATGTTATTATCATTTCACTTGCATTCAATTTCTTTTCATTAATATACAAGTATTACATTGATAATTTAGATACTTGTTAAATCTGAATGAAAGGTGATACATTATAAATTCTCTTTCATTCAAGATTTAACTCCAGTATAGGAAAATTACTAAAAGTAAAGTAAAGTAAAAGTTAATAAAGAATAGGAAGTTAAAGTATCAAAGGATAAAGAGTTAGAAGGGCAGTAGAGATAAACTAATAAAAGTAAGAATAGAGTAGAGATGATTAATTAATAATAGAAAATAAAACAGTATAGAGAAAGATTACAAAAGCTTGCAGAAATTAAGAAATAAGTACACACATAAGAAAAGACTACAATGCCACAGTAGTCAACAGGATAAAATCCACAATAATTAGGTTAAATTATTTGGATTGAAACAGTTTTGAATAAAGATCAAGGCGACAAAATTTAAAATATTCTGAAAAATTAATTTTTGTAAAGCATGAATGTGGATAACACGAATTCGGAAGCTACAAGTTACTACTTGTAGATTCCGAATCATCTCACAATTCTCTGGAGAGGACCATGATGATGTTTTGTCTTTTTTTAATTTTGCTGAAGACTTATAAGATTAGGAAACTGGTCAGACTTCCATTTGCTAATCCTACTGAGGAATAAACTGGTCGGAAGGGCCAGGAATTTCTTGCATTTGTCTCCAGTTCTCCGCGACACCTTGGAATACAAGAAATTCAAGGACTCTCTGACTTCCCAGTTCTCCAAGGTATGAAGCATGGGTTCTAACCTATGGAAAATGCAAAAAATGCACTCAAGAGAGAGAGAAAGGAGATGGTCACCGAATTTTATAACAGACTATTAAACTTGACGAATAGTCTAAGCGTCTCTGATGAAGAAAAGAATCACCTTGATTTCGCTGTTTTCCACCAGTTCAGGCTGAGATTAAAGGAGGAATTCAAGGAAACTGCATACAAGAAAAAGATCAAAAATTTAGAAGAGTGTTTCCTTGCAGTGAAGTAGAAGGAAGAGAGATTAGATGACCTCCATCCCGCCTTGAGTGCTAACCAAGTATGTGCCATTAAGAAAGGAAATGATTTCAAAAGTGAAGGAAAGCACGAAGAGGATCCAGATGCTCAAACGGGAAACTTAAACTAAACCAAAAGGAGAAAAAGGTGGACAAAACCAATACAATTGTATTAAACAAAACAGACCATGGGAGATTAATCAATAAGGAAGGTGTAGACTCCTCAGACATGGAGGAATTACGGTCACTGATAACGCAGTGTTAGATCTTGAATGATGGCTCTATCAAGAATACAACCACTCCATTCAAGATTTAACAAGAGAATAATATCAAGCAAAAGCACACTTGTACTCTTGGCAAAACAGACATAATATGTGAAGATGCAGATATTAACTTTGCTTAAAAAGGAATTAAAATATAAAAGAGGTTGAATCTTAAAATAAAATGAAATCGAAGGAGGAAATAAATATTAAATTGTACTATGTTTAAAGTTATTGTCTAATATAGATGGAATCTTAATTTGTCAAAAACATCAATGTTAAAATATGGCATGTATAAAGTCGTGTATCATCGTGCGAACAAAAGTTCAAAGGTTGCAGTTTGACCACCAAAGATAGCATAACAAGCGATGAGTAGGCATTTGTGGAAGGCGCAAGAAATTCATGTTCCCTGAAAAAAGCGATGCGCGTACAGCAAGCAGGTGACGTCACTCGGAGACAGCAAATGGGAGAGGGTCGTAGACAAGTCTGGAGTGCAGAAAGAGGGCACTATAATGGGATTTAAAATGGATTCACATCGTTTAGAGGGACTTCTTTTTGCTTTTTTTTTTTTTACATTTTTTCTCCTGGTGCCTGTGGTGTTCCCCGGTCGCGTGTGCCCTCCCTGTGGGTCTCCTGCTCGAAGTTCCTGAGTGGATCAGCATGCCTGATACCCGACAAGACGTGTGAAGACGGCAAAGCAGCAGCATGTTTCCCGTTGCTGAGCGACACGAATCGAAGAAAATATAGCACGAGATGACGGCAGCATTCGAGTTTTAGACCATTGGTGTGGATCTATCTGATGAGAAAGCAGCAAAGGATTCCTTTGAAGGTAAATCGTGTTAGAAGCGGCGACGCGAAAAGTTCGTAACCTCAGAAGAAACAAGTGCCTAATTCGGGATGAGCACATGGCTCCCACGAGGCAGCAATCCATCGTACAGAGGGACAATCTATAACAGAGAACAGACAGAAGGATTAAGAAAACATCTAACAAGATGGTAATGTACAAATCTTCTCTTTATGTGTTATCTATTGGTGACGAAGGTGTAAAATGAAGAGAGTTTAGAAAAGAAGAGAGAGAGATTTTTGAGACCGTTTCCTGTGTTATGTTAATCAAATTGGACTGGTAGTCTATGTTCATAAGTTGTCAAGACCAAGTTTAATGTGTATGGGTCGTTAGTAGAAGTAATCTCATTTAATACTGACATCCGTGTTTGTGGTATAGATGAACATGAGATTCTCATGAGTGTGTTTGAATAGCCTGTCTGTTTGATTATTATTACCCTGCTTTACTTGTATTTTAGTATTAACCTTGATTTGCTTGATTAAATAAATGTGTTTTCCCATGTATACCTGAGTTTGTCTGAGTAAGAGATTGAATTTTACCACTCACGAAAATATCGAACAAATGATTAGAGAAAAAAAGGGGAATTTAAGATTGTCAAGGCCATTACTGCATACTGAGAACTCCATCTACCTAACTACTTAATCTATATAAGGTATTACTTGAATTCTGGGAAAGTTTCTTCGGATAAGAATTTCTATCGTAGAGTTCTGACTGGTGCAGCATTAACAAATAAATTTCGTCAGAGCTCGAAGAGAGAAACGGCCCCAGAAAGTCAGTTTAGAAGCCAGATCTCAGTAGGCACAAGGAGAACAATAGAGGTAAAATATATAATAAAACAACGACGTAACAGTAGGAGGTCGAAAGACTACAACAACCTATGATGGAACAGATTAATTTACTGATTTAAGGAATTTAATGTTAGCCACGACTGTTTAATGTTAAGAAGGGCTTTAGGATAATTTCAGAGTGAGCTCTACTGGAAGTATTATTATATCTTATACCACAAGGAGAGCACTGGTGGCCCAGTTGATTAATCTAAATAAATTTTCAGAGTTCTCCCAGTATAGGAAAAATACTAAAAGTAGATTAAAAGTTAAAGAATAGGAAGTTAAAGTATTAAAGGATAAAGAGTTAGAAGGGCAGTACAGATAAACTAATATAAGTAAGAACAGAGTAGAGATGATTAATTAATAACAGAAAATAAAGCATATAGAGAAATATTACAAAGGTGCAGCCAATTACAAAACAATTACGAAATAAGTGCATACTCACAGGTAAGATTAGTTTGTTATAGCATGTCTGTTATAACAGTATTGTAAATATATTTCTATAAAAAAAAAAGTCAACTGTGCCTAAAATGTTCAGAAATCACTGCAATTTGAATAATAAATGTGATATTTAAATCATGCTAAAAGAAATTTGAAATTACTGAAAAATTTATTTAAATCATGCTAAAATAAATTTTTCAGTAATTTCAAATTTCTTTTAGTTTTTGGTTTTCATTTACAGTACAGTTAACTCTTATTATATGAAGGAATTGTGTTCTCAAGAATTGCAGTATATATCGAAAATGCCAGGATAATAGAGGTTAAACTGCCAAATGAGTGAGATTCCAATTTTTGTAGATTAATCATCATCAATTTCCTGACAAGTAGCCTCAAGGGATGTACAGGATATGATAGTACTACATAAAAAATTTACGTCAATACTAATTTCCTATCTACAATTTTCCTCCATATCAGTCTGTTACTTGTCAAGACTCCAACATTATCAGATCTTATATTTCTATCGTCTAAGGCACTTTGTACCGTATCAATCCACCTATATCTTGGTCTTCCACTGGGTTGTTTTCCTGCCAACCTCACAGAGAACACTTGTTTTGCTAATCTTTCCTCGCCCATTCTGTTTAAGTGCCCATACCACAAGAGATTAGCTCTGCTAACGCATTCCTGATGTTGACAATGTCAAGTTCTTTCCTAATATCCTTGTTTTTAATATGATATTGCCATTGATGCCATCTGTTCACAGCTCTAATCTTTCTCAGGACTCTCATATCTGCGGTCTCTAGTCTTTGGTCAAGTGTTTTACTTCTGACCCAGCTCTCAGATCCATAAGTTAAAACCGGTTTGAACACTGTCTAGTATATAGCTAATTTAGTGTTCCGACTAATTTCTCTCTTATTCCATATGAATTTATTCAATTGACTTCCTACCATACCAGCTTTGTTGATTCTGTTCTATATCCATATTTGATTTACCATCTTCACTAAAATTCAATCTAAGTAGCTAAAATGTTTTATTGGTCCACAGGTTCTCCATTCACAACAGAGTTCACATTTTCAATGATTCTGCTTATTTTCATTGTCTTTGTCTTTTTATTGCTGACCTCCATGCCATATCTATTACAACTGTTATTTAATTTAGTCAGAGAATCTTCCAGACTTGTAGTGGATTTATTTAGAAGTATAACATCATCCGCATAAAGCAAAGAGCTGACATTAACATCTCCAATTTTGATATCACGTTTAATACCACTTTCCTTCATAATATGATCCATATAGATAATGAATAACAGAGGGGATAATGATTGATAGAATGCCCCATTGACAGCATATAACAGTAGCATATTCAATAGCTTCTCTCTTGGCGCCTTGTCATATGCCTTTTCCAAATCGACAAAACTTAAATACAGATCTTAGTTATATTCCCATGATTTTTCCACTATTTGTCGTAAAGTGAAGATCTGATCCTGACAGCCTCTATTTGACCTGAATCCAACTTGTTCTTCACCAAGCTTTTCTTCCACAATTCTTCTCAACCGTTTCTCAAGTATACTTGCATAGATCTTGCCAGGAACACTCAGTAGGGAAATACCTCTGTAATTCTCACATTCAGTTTTATTTCCCTTTTTATATATGGGTACTATGAGAGCTCTACTCCAATCATCGGGAATTCGTCCCTCTGTCCAGGCTTTCTGAACTATGCAGTGCAGCCACTGTAAGACTCTTATACCACCATACTTCAGCATTTCTGGTCGAATATCATCTACTCCTGCTGCCTTTCCACATTTCAAGCCTTTGACGGCTTTTTCTACTTCAAGTATGGATATGTATTCCTGACTGCATGCCTGGTCAGTGTTTTTTATCACTGTGCTGTCATCACTGCTTGTTTCATTTAGCAGTTTTTCAAAGTAATTACTCCATACTTCAAGGATATCTTTTTCTCCTGTTTTCATTTCACCTTTATCATCTCTAATTCCTTTTACAGCACTCTTTCCTCCATTCCTAAGCTTCTTCAACAACCTCCAGAATATTTTGCCACCTTCTTGATATTTATTTTTTTATATTCTTGCCAAAGTCCTCCCATGACTTTTGTTTAGCTAGTTTTACACAGTGTCTAGCATTCTTGCATTTGTCTCTGTATTCTCTAAAAGCACAAGCTGACTTATTTCACAGGAACTTTTGATATGCTTTCTTATTTTCCTTCATTGCCTCTTTAACTTCCTGTGTCCACCATGGAGTTCTGATTTTTCTATCCTTGCAGACAACCTCACCACATGCCTCTCTAGCTGAATCAATCAGGGTTTTCTTCAAGGCTTGCCACTGAATCTCCAAGGTTTGGTTCCTGTTCTCAAACTCTTTCATTTTTTCTTCAATAATCTTTGTATATGTTAGTCTACAGTTCACATCTGAGAGCTGCTCAACTTTTATTCGCTTTAAAACTTTCTTATATGTCATTCTTTTCGATATGAAATTCCATTTTATTCTGCTCAAGACTAAATAGTGATCACTTTCAATTTCAAATCCTCTGTACACTCTGGTGTCCTGCACCAGGGAGAAAACATCACTATCAGCAATAACATAGTCAATGAAACTTTTCTTATTCCTAGCCTCTTCTCTCCATGTGAATTTGTGCACATTTTTATGTTGGAATATGGTGTTAGTAATAACCAGTCCATGTCCTGAGCAGAAATCCAACAAGTATTTGCCATTATTATTAGCTTTGCTCTTTTCTCCAAATTTTACCAAAACATTTTGTATGTCTGACTATCACTTCCTACTCTGCTATTTAGATCTCCAACAAGGACCAACTTTTCCTTTTTCATTGTGTCAGTAGCCTTCTCTAAAGCCTCAAAAAATTCATCCACTTCTACCTTAGTAGAACCTTCTGTGGGACCATAGACACAAATAAGTCTCATTGTCCAATTCCCCATTTTGATATTTGTCCACATCACTCTACTTGAGACTGCTTGCCATTCAAGAAGATTAGCCTAGTATTTTGTGTTGAATACTATGGCTACTCCTTCTTTTCCTTGATTGTCACTTCCTGAGTATAACATTTTGTATTTATTGCTCAAAAAGATCTCACCAGTTTTTGCCTTTTTTGTTTCAGTCACCCCTATTATGTCGATCTGGTACTTATCTAATTCCTCCACTAGTTCCATTTCTTTGCCATTCAGGCTTCTTATGTTGATAGTACTGATCTTTAACTTTGGTGATGTTGAGTTTGGGCGTGCTTTCAGATTTGTTCCAGTAGCTGACTTTTCGCTGTTTGACCTGGTTTCCTGGCGAAAACAACGGGGACCTTGTTTAAACGGGCGATGCCCCAGCAGACATGAAATTTTGTCATGCTGTACCATCATTTTCTATATTGGTTTAAGCCAATAAGAATACAATTTAGTTGGCTAAATCCCAAATTGCCAGCCCATCCTTGTTCGTTCAGTATCCAGGTAGATACCCAACAGGGTGCACCACTAGGTGAGGATTGGACATTAGGTCAGAAGCCCTGGTCGGTTTTCGGCATTCCTTTAAAGGCTATGTGGAGGTCTCCTCTCAGTTACACAGCTTTGACCCTTAAGTACCCCTTTGTAGATTAATTCAATCGAAAATGCACGAATTTTTCAAACACATTAAGACATAATATGTAGTAAATAAAATATTCAGAACATTAAAAAAAAATTATTAAAACAGTTCTTTATTTTCAGGATTAATACTTTGTAAACAGTCTTAACCATATTTTCTTTAACTGGTATGCTGAAGTTGAAGGCTTATGGAAAGCTGAAGATCATTTTTTCAAGAATCTCTGATAAGGAACTCTACTTGCAGTTTTCATCTTCTGATTGCAGACATCCTCATACATTTATGGATGTTTTCGGTGTCCCTTTTCAATTTAGAAATCCCCATGTTCAGAGTCATGTTCTTCAAAGAGCCATGACACTGTCTATCAACTTAAAAGATTGAGATATCAGCTTACTGATGTGCTTTTCCATATCCAAATCTTCATTGGTCAGGACACAGAAGTTATTTACAGATAAAGACAATTCCGTGTAGACCAATAAGATAGCAGGGACATAAAATGGACACTGAGCAAAATGAACAGTTGGAAACAAGGTGTCTGCATGGAAGCTTCAACAACCTAGAAACCTGGATAAAAAACAGCAACAGTTCTTATGTACCAAAGCGAAACCAAACCGTGTGTGTGTGTGTGTGTGTGTGTGTGTGTATATGAAAATATGCAGATAATGAAAGTGCATATAATGAGAGTTACCTGTAATTCTTTGTCATCCCATAAGAACTATATGCCAGTATTTCCAAAATATTCTAGAGAAGAAATTATAAAAATAAACTCTAAAATAATTTATGCAAACTAATACACTAACAAAAGTTTCATTTTTTTTCTTACTGCACAAAGACTTACATTTCTGCTGCAATAAATAAATTAGAAGAACATTGCGATTTGAAATCTGGATCAGTCTTTTCCAAAAATATTAACAGTTCTTTAGTCATGGTACGAATATTGTTACCATTAACAAGTGCAAAACACAGTTCCATTGCTCTCCTGAAATTATGAAAACAAAAAACAAACAATAAAAACAATTATAAACGAAATATAGATCTAGACAACTAAAGAATTTTAATATTAAAGTAAAATGTCCTATATATAAGCATTTTTGGAGAGGAAAGTTTAATACAAATTATAAATTCCTAGGTTAAAAAAGCATCACTTTTTTTAAAAAAGATCCATTTATTGTAACGTAAGTTTACATTTCTACTGCCATATACTAAATTAGAAAACTGTTAACTGAAATCTATATCAATCTTTTTCCAAAAATGCTAATAGTTCTTTACTTAGGTGATGGTACCATTACCTAAATAACTGAATGGAAGCATATGATTACAGTGAATTTTAAACTATACTGTGTGAGTAGCCATCTAACAAGATCAAATACATGGTGAGATGTTACAGACCCAGCAGGTCAGTTGCTGATGATGAAATTAATCACTAAATAAACTTGATGTATGTAAATAAGTAATCATTATGGGTGCCTTTAATTATCTAATCATTGATTGGGTAATGGTAAAATCTCATTGCAAGAACAAAGCCAAATTTATTGAACTGTTCTAAGACAACTTCCTCATGTAGCATGTGTCAGAAGGAATTAAAAGTCAAAGAGTGTTAAGACATGATTATCGCATGGGGATCAAGGGTTTCAGTTAAAGATGTCATTGTTGACAGTGATGTCGTTAACTGAAACAGTGATCTTGCTGTACTGATGTGAAAGTGGTCAAATATATCATTCAGAAAGTGTTACATACTGAACTAGAAAGCCAGGAATTATATCCACCAAGGAGAATACTAGGTTCAGTATCATGGTATCAACTGCTGGATGGGAAGGATATCAGCACTTCATGAGAAGAATAAAAACAAAGTTAAGTGATGCAATATCAGAATTCATAGAATAAACACTGTAGGAGTGAAATGGATATGTGAGCAAAAGAGATTATTGGTTAGATGACATGATCATCATCAAATTCCTGACATGTACCATCAAGGGGTATATAGGATATGATAGTACTACATGAAAAATTTACATCATTAACTTCCTATCTACAATTTTCCTCCAAATCAGTCTGTTACTTGTCAAGACCCAGACATTATCAGATCTTATATTTCTGTTGTCTAAGGCACTTTGTACTGTATCAATCCACCTATATCTTGGTCTTCCTCTGGGTTGTTTTCCTGCCAACCTGGCAGAGAACACTTGTTTTGCTAATCTTTCTTCGCCCATTCTGTTTGAGTGACCATACCACCTGAGATTAGCTCTGCTAACGCATTCCTGGATGCTGACAATGTCAAGTTCTTTCCTAATATCCTCGTTTTTAATATGATATTGCCATTGATGCCATCTGTTCACGCCTCTAATCTTTCTCAGGACTCTCATATCTGCGGTCTCTAGTCTTTGGGCAAGTGTTTTACTTCTGACCCAGCTCTCAGATCCATAAGTTAAAACCGGTTTGAACACTGTCTAGTATATAGCTAATTTAGTGTTCCGACTAATTTCTCTCTTATTCCATATGAATTTATTCAATTGACTTCCTACCATACCAGCTTTGTTGATTCTGTTGTCTATTTCCATATTTGATTTACCATCTTCACTAAAAATCGTGCCTAAGTAGCTGAAATGTTTTACTTGTTGCACAGGTTCTCCATTCACAACAGAGTTCACATTTTCAATGATTCTGCCTATTTTCATTGTCTTTGTCTTTTTATTACTGACCTCCATACCATATATGATCCATATAGATAATGAACAACAGAGGGGAAAATGTACATTCTTGTCTCACACCAGATTTAACATTAAACCATCTTCCTGTACTTTTTTCAATTCTAACTGCTGACTTGCAACTCAAATAAAGACTAAGTATTGCTTGATATAATGCTCCATTGACACCATATAACTGTAGCGTATTGAATAGCTTCTCTCTTGGCATATATCTATTACACCATTTTGTCGATATTTTCCAGATCGACAAAACTTAAATACAGATCTTTGTTATATTCCCATGCTTTCTCAGCTATTTGTTGTAAAGTGAAGATCTGATCCTGACAGCCTCTATTTGGCTTGAATCCAGCCTGTTCTTCACCAAGCTTTTCTTCCACAATTCTTCTCAACCGTTCCTCAAGTATACTGGCATAAATGTTGCCAGGAACACTCAGTAGGGAAATACTTCTGTAATTCTCACATTCAGCTTTATTTCCCTTTTTATATATGGGTACTATTAGAGCTCTACTCCAATCATCAGGAATTCGTCCCTCGGTCCAGGCTTTCTGAACTATGCAGTGCAGCCACTGTAAGACTTTTATACCACCTTACTTCAGTATTTCTGGTCGAATATCTTGTACTTCTGCTGTCTTTCCACATTTCAAGCCTTTGATGGTTTTTTCTACTTCAAGTATGTATTCCTGACCGTATCCCTGTTGAGTGTTTTTTACCACTGTGCTATCACTGCTTGTTTCATTTAGCAATTTTTCCAAGTAATTACTCCATACTTCAAGGATATCTTTTTCTCCCATTTTTTCATGTCACCTTTATCATCTCTAACTCCTATTAGAGCACTCTTTCCTCCATTTCTAAGTTTCTTCAACAACCTCCAGAATATCTTACCACCTTCTTGATAGGGGTGCTTAAGGGTCAAAGCTGTATAACTGAGAGGAGACCTCCACATAGTCTTTAAAGGAATGTGGAGAACCGACCAGGGCTTCTGACCTAATGTCCAATCCTCACGTTCTCATGGTGCACCCTGTTGGGTATCTACCTGGATACTGAACAAACGAGGATGGGCTGGCAATTTGGGATTTAGCCGACCAAATTGTATTTTTATTGGCTTAAACCAATATACAAAATGATGGTACACCATGACAAAAATAGAAGATGACATGAAAGGAATACCATGTGTAAAAGGATCATTGGTTATGAAAATTATAAGGACCAGACAAAGAGTTACACTGTGGTACAGAAAGCAAAGTTCATCATCATCAAATTCCTGCCATGAACCATCAAGAGGTGTACATGATATGACAGTACTACATGAAAGCAAAGTTAAAGTATAAAAAGACACTGGTTCTGAAGACTAAAGACAACAAAAAGAATTCCATCATTATGCTACGAGTAAAAGAAAATGTGAAAGAAGAATGCTACCGAATGCAAGTGATACATGAGTGGCAGATACAGAAGGAAATGTTCAACTAATGAATGTCCATTTTACTAAGAGCTATCAACCTGTTGTATGCAATATAAAGCTGAATATTACATCTACACTGGATGAAAAAAAACAAAAAACTCAGATGTATGAGAAGGAGGTACTAGTTGCACAAACTAAATAAGAATTTGGCAATAAGGACTGATAGAATATTGGCATGGATGCTAAGAGAGTGTCCAGCTGAACTGGCTGCAACTTTCACTTGTTGTTTGAGTTTCAATAAAGGGAAGATTCCACAGGTGTTGAATTTGCACCACCTATTGCAAAAAAGGTGGGGCAAGGACCAATGTGTCTAACTAAAAGTGTCTCTAAAGTGGTTGTGAAGATTTTGAAAAAGATGGTAAGAAATCACATACAGAAATAGGTTGAAAGAAAATCTATACTTCAATAAACAGCATGGGTTGCCTATAGAAAGGTCATATTTTATAATATGGTCGAGTTAAACTAGGAAAATGAATGGATACATCGTGATATTTTTGGACTTTTCTAAGGCTTTTGACAGGAACGTTGCATGACTTGAAGGATACGAGATTGGATTATGAACTATTAGCTTGGATGAGAGTATGGCTTACTGACTGGGAAGGATCTGACAGGAGACAAAACTGCTTGCTGATGATACAAAAATAAGCATGATAGATGAAGAATATGCAGCGTTTTTTGAATGATTTGAATAATTTGGAACTATGAGCATGTGAAAATGGCTATCAGTTGAATATTAGTAAATGTAAAGTTATGCAGTTCAGTATGATGAGCTATCCAATGATCTATTTATATTGATGAAATTATGCTAGGAGAGCTTAAGGGTCAAAGTTGTATAACTGAGAGGAGACCTCCACATAGCCTTTAAAGGAATGCAGAGAACAGACCAGGGCTTCTGACCTATGTCCAATCCTCACCTTCTCGTGGTGCACCCTGTTGGGTATCTACCCGAATACTGAACGAATGAGGATGGGCTGGCAATTTGGGATTTAGCTGATCAAATTGTATTCCTATTGGTTAAACCAAAATACAAAATGATGGTACAACGTGACAAAATTTCATGCCTTCTGGGGCATCACCCGGTTAAACAAGGCCCCCGTTGTTTTTGCCAGAGGAAACAGGGCGGACAGCGAAAAGTCAGCTACTGGAACAAATCTGAAAACACACCCCAACTCAACATCACCAGAGTTAAAGATCTGTACTATCAACATAAGAAGCCTGAATGGCAAAGAAATGGGGCTAGTGGAGGAATTAGATAAGTACCACATCGACATAATAGGGGTGACTGAAACAAAAAAGACAAAAACTGGTTAGATCTTTCTGAGCAATAAATACAAAACGTTATATTCAGGCAATGACAATCAAGGAAAAGAAGGAGTAGCCATAGTATTCAACACAAAATACGAGGCTCATCTTCTTGAATGGCAGACAGTGTCAAGTAGAGTGATTTGGGCAATAATAAAGAAAGAAAGATTATTGAAGAAAAAATGAAAGAGTTTGAGAACAGAAACCAAATCTTGGAGATTCAGTGGCAAGCCATGAAGAAAACCTTGATTAATTCAGCCAGAGAGGCATGTGGTGAGGTTGTCTCCAAGGATAGAAAAATCAGAACTCCATGGTGGACACAGGAAGTTAAAGAGGCAATGAAGGAAAAGAAGAAAGCATATCAAAAGTTCCTGGCAAATAATTCGGCTTTTGCTCTTAGAGAATAGAGAGACAAATGTAAGAAAGCTGAAAAGTGTGTAAAACTAGCTAAACAAAAGTCATGGGAGGACTTTGGCAAAAACATAGAAAATAAATATCAAGAAGGTGACAAAATATTCTGGAGGTTGTTGAAGAAGCTTAGGAATGGAGGAAAAAGTGCTGTAAAAGGAGTCAGAGATGATAAAGGTGACATGGAAATGGGAGAAAAGGAAATCTTTGAAGTATGAAGTAATTACTTTGAAAATTTCCTAAATGAAACAAGCAGTGATGACAGCATAGTGATAAAAACACTGACCAGGCATTCAGTCAGGAATACATATCCATACTTGAAGTAGAAAAAGCCATCAAAGGCTTGAAATATGGAAAGGCAGCAGGGGTAGATGATATTCAACCAGAAATGCTGAAGTATGGTGGTATAAAAGTCTTACAGTGGCTGCAATGCATAGTTCAGAAAGCCTGGACAGAGGGACGAATTCCTGATGATTGGAGTAGAGCTCTCA
Organism: Typopeltis vanoorti; assembly: GCF_054136105.1. Classification (NCBI taxonomy): domain Eukaryota; kingdom Metazoa; phylum Arthropoda; class Arachnida; order Uropygi; family Thelyphonidae; genus Typopeltis; species Typopeltis vanoorti. Next base: position 73,499,073 of record NC_143557.1, on the reverse strand, counting down.
TAGTACCCATATATAAAAAGTGATATAAAACTGAATGTGAGAATTATAGAGGCACATCCCTTCTGAGTGTTCCTGGTAAGATATATGCAAGTATACTTGAGAAATAGTTGAGAAGAATTGTGGAAGAAAAGCATGGTGAAGAACAAGCTGGATTCAGGTCAAATAGAGGCTGTCAGGATCAGATCTTCACTTTACAACAAATAGTCGAGAAAGCATGGGAATATAACAAAGATCTGTATTTAAGTTTTGTCGATTTGGAAAAGGCATATGGCAAGGTGCCAAGAGAGAAGCTATTCAATACACTACAGTTATATGGTGTTAATGGAGCATTATATCAGGCAATACTTAGTCTTTATTTGAATTGTAAGTCAGCAGTTAGAATGGAAGGAAGTACAGGAAGATGGTTTAATGTTAAATCTGGTGTGAGACAAGAATGTACATTTTCCCCTCTGTTGTTCATTATCTATATGGATCACATTATGAAGGAAAGTGGTATTAAACATGATATCAAAGTTGGAGATGTTAATGTCAGCTCTTTGCTTTATGCGGACGATGTTATACTTCTAAATAAATCCGCTACAAGTCTGCAAGATTCTCTGACTAAATTGAATAACTGCTGTAATAGATATGGTATGGAGGTCAGTAATAAAAAGACAAAAACAATGAAAATAGGCAGAATCATTGAAAATGTGAACTCTGTTGTGAATGGAGAACCTGTGGAACAAGTAAAACATTTCAGCTACTTAGGCACGATTTTTAGTGAAGATGGTAAATCAAATATGAAAATAGACAACAGAATCAACAAAGCTGGTATGGTGGGAAGTCAATTGAATAAATTCATATGGAATAAGAGAGAAATTAGTTGGAACACTAAATTAGCTGTATACAAGACAGTGTTCAAACCAGTTTTAACTTATGGATCTGAGAGCTGTGTCAGAAGTAAAACACTTGACCAAAGACTAGAGACCGCAGCTATGAGAGTCCTGAGAAAGATTAGAGGCGTGAACAGATGGCAATCAAAGGCAATATCATATTAAAAACTAAAAACGAGAATATTAGGAAAGAACTTGACATTGTCAGCATCCAGGAATGCAATGACCATACCACCTGAGCTAATCTCAGGTGGTATGGTCACTTAAACAGAATGGGCATGGAAAGATTAGCAAAACAAGTGTTCTCTGCCAAGTTGGCAGGAAAACGACCCAGAGGAAGACCAAGATATAGGCGGATTGATACGGTACAAAGTGCCTTAGATGATAGAAATATAAGATCTGGTAATGTTGGAGTCTTGACAAGTAACAGACTGATTTGGAGGAAAATTGTAGATAGGAAGTTAGTAATGATGTAAATTTTTTATGTAGTACTATCATATCCTGTACACCCCTTGAGGGTACATGGCAGGAATTTGATGATGATGATGATAAATCTGCTACAAGTCTGCAAGATTCCCTGACTAAAGTGAATAACTGTTGTAATAGATATGGTGTGAAGGTCAGCATTAAAAAAATAAAGACAATGAAAATAGACAGAAACATTGAAAATATCAACTGCATTATGAAATGGAGAACCTGTAGAACAAGTAAAACATTTCAGCTACTTAGGCACGATTTTTAGTGAAGATGGTAAATTAAATATGGGAATAGACAACTAAATCAACAAAGCTGGTATGGTAGTTAGTCAACTGAATAAAGTTATATTGAATTACAGAGGAATCAGCCAAAACACTAAATTAGCTGTATACAAGGTAGTATTCAAACCAATTTTAACTTATGGATCTGAGAGCTGGGTCAGAAATAAAACAATTGACTAAAGACTAGAGACCTCAGGTATGAGAGTCCTGAGATAGATTAAGGGCATGAATAGATGGCATCAATGGCAATATCATATTAAAACGAAGATATTAGAAAGGAACTTGATATTGTCAGCATCCAGGAATGCGTTAGCAGAGTTAATCTCAGATAATATGGTCACTGAAACAGAATGGGAGAGGAAAGATTAGCAAAACAAGTGTTCTCTGCCAGGTTGGCAGTAAAAAGTTCCAGAGGAAGACCAAGATATAGGTGAATTGATACAGTAGAAGATAGAAATATAAGACTGATAATGTTGGAGTATTGACAGATAATAGACTTATTTGGAGGAAAATTGTAGGTAGGGAGTTAGTCATGATGTAATTTTTCATGTAGTACTATCATATCCTGCACACCCCTTGAGGGTATATATCAGGAATTTGATGATGATGATGGAATTATGCTAGAAGAAGTGATCAGGCTATTAGTGGATCAGAAATTGAAGTTTAAGAGTCATACAGTAAGAATGCAAATATGACTCACAGGATGACTGCAACGTTGATGCAAACATTGCCATACAAAAATAAGAGGTTATTTTGATTGAGCCATTTCTGGCCTACTGTGCACCGATTTGGTCTTCTAGTTTCCGAAATGATGCAATACACTGAAAAAAGTACTAGCAAACAGGGGTTCAGTGGAGTAATATGATAGAGACCTACGAACTCCTGAAAGGGTCATATAAGATGGAATTTTTTATTTCAAGGAGAGTGAAGAGAATAAACTCAGTGGAAACTCATAATCTATGCACTCAAGAAAGGGATGATTTTTCTCAGCATAATTTGTCACATAGAGCAGTGCATGATTGTAATGGCTTGCCTTTAGATGTAGTGAGTGCAGGTAATGTGAATGAATTCAAGGAATGGTATGACAGCTGATGTGCATGATATGCAGCATTCCTTGATGAGTCCCTGACTCCATGAATGTCTTTGGTAATAATAATGATTACATTTAATCTGTTTAAGTTAGTTATGATATGCATTAACTAAAGAACAACTGAAACATTTCAGTGCATACCCACAGCTTAAACTCCAAATAAGTTTAACTGGAAATTGAATAAAACAGGTTCCTTCCTCTTTTTTTTTTATGTATTAATTTCAATCTCTAACCAAAAGAGATTAACATCTGCAGTATGCTGAAAAAATTATAACAAGCAGACTTGAATGTTGCTTCTCACCATCACATCCAGAAACAAGATATTAAAACCTTTTAAGATGTAGCTTATGCATATCAAGTGATGAAAACAAGAACTGATTTACTTAAGAGAATCATAAAAAACTAGTTAAGTAAAACATTAGTCAATGACATCTTACTAAAGGCTTAGTGAAATCTCAGTTACAAAAAATAACTAAAAAGATGCTCTGATTATTGTTCATTAAAAATTATAAAACAGCCAAGGTTCTAGAATGGCATAACCTGAAAGTGGCATTTACAGGACCCCCCCCCCCCTCCCATTTTGGATTATATTTGTATCCCCAGGTCTAGATCAAAAACTTCTCTTCTTTAGTCAACTTATACATCTAGCCTATCCTGAATCAAGTGCATCACATCTACAGCCTCCTCAACTTTCAGAACACAGTGTCTTCTTCTTCCATTCAAGACTATCTTTCACTTGTACATTTCTGAACACTATATAAATCCCAAATCCATACAACCTCCCTAAAAATGCTTTATCTGGTTATATAGAAATATCAATGGGACTTCTATGGTTATCTGACACACACACATATACCACTGTAAATAACCACAGCAATCAAAATGTTAAATATTTGTTTTATGTAAAAAATCTTCATCTTCACAGTGTGGGTGAAGAGTAACAAATTTGAATACAATTAAAGTGAAAATCACACATTAAAATGTAACCTTTTTAACATATACAAGAATAAGTTGCTAGAACTCTGGTTATATAGAAATATCAATGGGACTTCTATGGTTATCTGACACACACACACATATACCACTGTAAATAACCACAGCAATCAAAATGTTAAATATTTGTTTTATGTAAAAAATCTTCATCTTCACAGTGTGGGTGAAGAGTAACAAATTTGAATACAATTAAAGTGAAAATCACACATTAAAATGTAACCTTTTTAACATATACAAGAATAAGTTGCTAGAACACACCTGTGTTCTAGCTGAAACACCCGTGAACTGACACTGATAGTCAGGAATACTTAAGACAATCCATCCAGCCATAGGTCTGAATTGTCAGCTATGCTGGTCCCAACCTGGATAAAAATGGGGGGGGGGGGGAGAGTTGAGGTCGTGTTGTACCTCCTGGTAAAAGGAGCTCACAGCCGTTGAATCACCATATTAAATGAATGAAAAAAAAAGTTGCTAGAATAAACCTATTGAGAATTTTTTTTTTTTTAATATCATACACTTAAGAATAACAGCACTGTAGTACAGCTTCACTACCTTCTTTGAATGTTCATATTTATAAATATGCATCCCATGACTAGTGCCAATTCTATGTCAAGCTGATCTCAATTTATGAGGTTTAATAAGTTGAATATGGCTCTGATGTTCTGAAATATGCCTTTTCAACTGACCTTTCTGTCTGATGATAATAAAGTCAGTCATCCTTATTCTGCATGTCAGCATCCTTTGCATCACTACCATAATCCATTGTGATATCCTCACAATTTTAGTAATGGCTATCCTAAATTTTAGGCCCTTATTCAACATTGCCCAGATCCCTCCATCTCCTTCACATCCCATTGCTACTTCCTAAATTTTACAACCCTATACTTTTCAACATTAAACTTGTGGCAACTCCATCCACTCTGTCCACTTGCCCAGTCCATTTATGTCCTGTTATAAAGCCACATCAATTCTACTCCTTATAGTTCTTTCCAACCTTGCATCATCTGCAAACAACTGTGCATCTCCATTCGAACCCTTTCCAATATCATTAACATACAAGTAAAACATTAAAGGTCCCAAAATAGATCCTTGGGGCACATCACTAGTGACTCTTTCTTCTTGGATATTGCACTCCAAATACAACTTCTTGGTACCTATCAGACAACCAGTTTCTAATATAATGCAAATAATCTATTATCTAATCCCATCCATTTCAATTTAATTACCCACATGTATGTTATTATCAGCACTAGTTTGAATATCCATTGAAAAATTAAAAATTCAATATTTTAATTTCTCCTAATTACACACAGCTAACTCAGTTATACAACTTACTTGCGTATTGATACATCTGGATCTTTAAGGCAGTCTACGATTGTACTTCGATGCCTTTGAACAGCATTATAATCTGCATGAACAGTTTTTAACAGTGTATTCAATGCTACATATCTGCAGGAAAAAGTAAAAAATTCTTCAGAACTGATCATTCCATAACTATTGCACAAGTTCTATAAAAACTCAAATTATGAAATACAGCAACACAATATATAAACACAGCATGTTGTAACATGCATAGCATTTCCCAATGTACTACATAACAGCATGCCCAAATACATTTTTTTTTTATTAAAAAAGTCAGCAGAGCAAAGATAAATAGCAACTCATGATACAGAAAATAAAATATATCTATATTAAATAAAGATACTCCTGAATTGTGAAAAAAAGATTAAAAAAATTAGATACCTTTATTATTTCTTATCCTTCATTACAATTAAAACTTTAAGAAACTAGCAGCATTTTACTTCTTGAGTACTTGTATTCTATTCACTTTCACACATAATTAAATCTAAACAAAACAATAAAAGAGGAAACACCTTTAACTTTAGATATGATGATTGACTAAAAATAAAGGATACTAAAAATTCAGTTCCCATTCCCAACAACTGCATGAGATAATTCTCAAATATAATAATTAGTTGAGTGTAATATATAAATATGAAGACAACTAAGTACACTGTTCCAATGCACAAGTATAATTACTGCTAACAGGGAATAAATGTGCACACAAACTAACAGCATGTAAAAGAGCTAGTGAAAACACTATGACAATGATTATAAATAAAAATCAAAAAGAAATAACAGAAATATGATGAAATATATAATTATGCTCTCCATACCAAAAATGACTGTACCATCAAAGAAAATTTATTACTAAAGTCTATGTAAAGTTACAAATAAACATTATTACTTAGATCCTCAATAACTTTCTAGATAGCTGCACATGAATGAATTATAACTAAGAAAATTAATGTGAACTGAACCAAAAAAAATAACAATAAAATAAATAAATTTTAAAAAATCAGTCATTTAAAATGCAAACCTTTTTGAATCAAGAAGTGAAAAAAAAATCTTAGTATTAAGAGAATATATACTAGGTGAATGTCAAACTTTTCAATTAATTCAGAACAAAAAACATTCTGACTGCACACTAAAGAAAATAAATTATGACACAACTGTCATAAAAATTATTATTATATAGACACCTCCATGGAGTCCAAAGACTCGTTGTAGGAGATCCAATCTATCCACACTATCATACCTCTACTTGAACCCATTAACAGAAAAAGCACTCACAACTGACTGTGGCAACCCATTCCACTCATTCACCACTCTCCAAGCAAAAATTCTAGTCCTCACACCTCTACTGACCACACCTTTATTCAACTTCCAGGAATAACCCCTTGTTCTGGTCTTTCTCTAGCCAAGTGCTGAAACATTTCCCATGCATCTATCCTAATAAAATCCTTTAAGAAACTTAAATGTTTCTATCATATCCCCTCTTTTTCTCTTATCAACCAATTTCTGCAATCCACACATTTTCAAATCTATTCTCATAGGGAACATTCAACAGGTCACTCACCACCTTGGTCACTTGCCTCTGAATCCTCTCCACTGCTTCCTCATACCCAAGAAACCCAGGGTAGTGGTTCTTAACCTTTTAGTAGTCGTGCTCCCTAAGTATCCTAAAATATTTTCTCAACCCCCTAGTTTGTAGTAACATAATAATAATAATAATTAAACTTTTGTTTTTAAATAGTGGTTTTATGTACCGATTATAATGACAAAAAAAAAAAAAAAAAAAATCAGAAAACAGAAATCAACTTTACTTAAATGTATTTTAATGAGATCTCTGTTGAAGCATTTGTCTATTCAATGCTATTCGCATGGAGGAGTCTATTCGGAGTCGATTTCATTGTTTCATTTTAATATTTATCATTGTGGAAAATCCCTTTTCACACAAATATGTAGAAACAAAAAGCCATAAATTTTGAATGGCAATGGTAAATAGGTGCGGATATTCCCTCCAGATGTGTATCCAAAATTGGACCAAACTTTTCTTCTTGGAAACTGAAATCAGACTTAAATCCTCTGCCAATTCCAGTAGTGTGTCACCATCCGTTGGTGATAATTTTGTATTTTCACAGTTATTATATGGATCTTGAATCCACAATTTTCTACAATCAAGTTCATAATTTGGAAAACATTTATCAAACTTTTCAATTAATCTCTGGAGATGACATAATTAAAGAATTTACATGTAGTTTATGAAATTTAAATATGAAGACTGAAATCATTTGCAAATAGTTTGGAAACATTACAAAAATATCTGAATATACTCTTAGAATCCATCTATGCAGTTTTATTTTCATTGCCTCTATTTTATCTAGCATAGTGAAAATTATTAGACTGGTTTTCTTGTAAAGATAAATTTAGCTGATTTAGAATACAGAAAATATCTGCCAAATATGAAAGTTTTGCAATCCAAGTGGGACCACAAAACAAATGAAGAAATCTTACAATCCCTGAAAATAAAACCAATTAATTACTACATAAGACAGTATAAACAAAAATGGCTCAAACATTTAAATCGAATGGACAACAACAACAGACTACCAAAAACATTATACAGATACAAAATAAGTGGAAAAAGAAGAATTGGAAGACAAAGAAAGAGATGGCATGAGACCGGAACAGGCCATTTGGCCTAAATTCCATGTTAGGAAGAAGAAGAAGAAATAAATGGCCAGACTAGATTTTTATCATTCAAAAATATTTTGACTTACGTTTTTAATTAAACAAGCAAGAATTTTCTCTCTCGACAGCCATCTAGTTTCTGTATGAAGTAGAAACGATGTATGATCAGCACCAACTTCTTCACAAAGAGCAGAAAACAGTCTTGAATTAAGAGCATTTTCTTTTATAAAATTTATAACTTTCACAGCAAACCATCGTTACTTCGTGTAATTCCAGACTCATTTCTTTAGAAGCTGTTCTCTGTGTATGAAACAACTAGTAGCCATTATATTAATATGGTAAATAGGTGCGGATATTTGCAATTTGTTTTATTCGAGAGACAACACCGATATGATGACCTGTCATAGCAGCTGCACCATCTGTATACATTCGGACACAGTTTTGCCACTCTAAGTCATTGAATGTGAAAAATAAATTTATTTTGTTAAATATACTTTCACTAGTTGTATCAGTTTCTAATTCTAAACAAAACTTCTTCAAATATATCTTCTTTATTATGATCAATATATTGCACATATTCCAAACAGATACTCTTGTTGAAAACATCAGTTGATTCATCTATTTAGTGAAAAATCACAGAATTTTTAACAGAATTAACTACTCTTGGAGATCGTCTGCAATCAGTGTAGTTCTATGACAAATATCTATCAACATAGATATTTCTTTGATTTTATTAATCTCTGATATCCCAAACAGTTCCTAGCAAATATTAATCATGCATGGCTTCAATAAACTTTCACCTATCTTTACTAATTGCCCTCTTAGTTTATTTGGTTTCAGAATTCCTTTGAGAGGACTACACTGCAAACAACACATTGTGGTTTTTGAATTTTGTCCATTTCTACACTAATAAATCTGAATTTTATAACTTATATCATATTTCCTTTGTTTACTTTTACTTTTTTTTTTACTTTTATAACTGGCATTACTGTCTGTTTCACATCATCCGTGGAATTATCCCTACTTTCACGTGTTCTTTTTGAACTACCAGGTGTACTTATATTTAGGAAATCAAATAATGTCCTTTTATTTGCTCATCTTATAAGTGGGTAAATTTTAAGAAATAACAAATCAGTATTACAGTACTGAAAGTTTTGAAAAGTAATTGCACTCAAGTAGTACTTAACAATGTTAAGTTCTATGAATTCGTATTAGTATTGTTTAAAACTTCAAAGAAACACTTCTATCGCATGTTCACACATCCAGTAGGCAGATGTCACAACTTTCAGTGTTGCCAGCAGCGAAAAGTCAACTTGTAACGCCACCACAAAGAAACTACTGCATTAAACTGCATAATACAAAATGATACAAGTTTGAAACAACATAAAATAAAGAGCAAAATATAATTATTTTAACAAATTTCAAAATTTTAAAAACATTCTATAAATCCTTACCTGCAGTTAAGAATCCCTGACCCAGGGGACCAGATTTAAGCACAGTAATCCAGATGTGGGCATAGTTAATGTGTTCTTCACTAGCCAAGTAATCTTATGTGCTACCTCAGCAACCTTAGCAATATGTCCTCTAAACTTTAAGCTGTTAAGCATGAAATAGCTTCATCTATTTCATGGAGTACAGTGCCATCAATGTGATACACAGCTTGTAATATATTTATTCTAAAATTACATTTATTGACATTAAACTGACACCTATTAACTTTTGCCCATACTGTAAGCCTATTTAAATCATCCTGCAAGCTCTCCACATTATCTTCATTAAGTATTACTCTACCTAATTTTGCATCATCAGAAAACAAGTGAATATTTCCTTTCAGATTATTTCCTATATCGGTCCCAGCACTGAACCTTGTGCACACCACTAGTCACCTCTTTTTGCCTCAATTCTGCCCCTCCATATACAACTTTTTGATATTTGTCCAGCAGTAACCCTCTTATCCACTTAAGAAGTGTCATATCCATCCCCATTTGTTAACAGTTCCATGTAGTATTCTGTCCAATGCCTTTACAAAATCCAGCAATATCATTGTGTAGCCATTTCCTTTATCCAACTCAGCTGTTACTCTATTATAAAAAGTTAGTAAATTACTAAGGCATAACCAACCTTTCACAAAGCCATGTATGCCCTCATACAGTATCATATTTTTATCTATCCATTCTTGAATTCTTTTCATGACCAACTATTCTAGTACTTTTAACCATCACGCCTGAGATTCTGATTGGTCTATAATTTGCTATTGTAGTCTTAAAACCTCCCTTAAGCAAAGGAATAATTTTGTCCTCTTTTCACTCCCTAACAATTCTACCAGAGCTGAGACTTGAATTAAACAGCTTAGTCAAAGGCATTGCCAGTTCCCTTGCACATTCTCACAAAACCCTAGCTGATATCCCATCTAATCCCACAGCAGTATTTACATTGAGATTCTGCACTATCCTAAGAACCTTCAATTCATCTACCTCTATTCCCACATTAGTGTTTGTCACACAAGTTAAAGCAGTAACCTCACTAGGATGATATACCTTTGTAAAGTGGTCACTCAGTAACTCAATTATTTTACATTAATCTTCCTCTTACTTGCCACATAACGAAAAATGAAATACAGCTAAAAAAAAAACTAGTTTAAGATTCCTAAATCTGGATCTCTCATTAATTAAGTTGAGAGAGAGAGAAAACAAACTGAATCATAATGCAAGATGAATCATAAGATTACTGCTAATGTTTAAAGTGAACAATAATTCACCATTCAAAAACAAATAAGCAGTCCAGATCAGCATATTCCCTCTGAGATGCTCATCTGAGTAGAAAGTGTATAGAGAAATTAATTTCATGTCAATAATGAGGTAATTTTCAATATTGATTTGCAGGTGGATAACCCTTTTAAATAAAATAAAGGGGTTTAGCCAATTTTGCTCCAGCACCACTGCATTTCATCACTATTTGAGATAATAAAGTACCATACAGGAAGATGATGTTAACCATCAAAACAAATGGAAATCACAAGGAGACAGCCTCACTTAGGAAATGAGAGATTTAGAAATGACCGGTAATGCCCTGTGGTTAAAGAGACTCACTGAAGCACATTGCAGAGTTCATAGTTTCTTGAATAGATAATTCATCACGGATATTTGAATTGATAACTTTTTTTTTTTACATCTTCATATCGACACACTATTCAATATTTTCACTTGTATTTCCTGTTCATAAAAGTCAATTTGAGAAGGAGGAGGTGAAATATTTCCAAGAAATTATTTTGGTCGATATGAATGGGACAGGATATCACTTGAAATACAAATATAGAATTTCTTTATAAAATTTTTAAGAATTATTATTTTTAAAAAAAAATTCAACGTTATTTCCTTGAAACTGCTTATTAATTACTATGATCTTGGTCCTATCATAAGAATAACAGAAATCAGTGAAATTTAAGGTAATTTACTGTTTAAGCAAATTCAAATACATTTTCACACATGCCATTAAAAATAATAAAATGCTTACTAGTTCCTTCCAGTTTGAACATGGGGTTTCTTTAATGTCATGTATTACACTCTTTGGGTAAAGGGGAGAAAAAATGTGGAGAATCAATGGAAAATTTTGACAATAATGAAATGAGGCTATACATTATGGAACTGTCAACATATCCTTTAGTCTAAAGCAATTCTTGGGCATTTTTGAAGTGATTCAAAATGCCCAAGAATTCCATGATATTCCAGAGATCCATGATATTCATCAGGGATCATTTTGAAAAAAAAAAAAAAAAAAGTTGATTATGCTAAGCAGGATGTGAAATAAACTCTGCTTTTTTGTTTCTCAAAAATGACAAGACATACAGTAAAACATGCTACATGATTCAACAGGCCATACAACTTTCTCCCAGAGACAATTTACTGTGCACATTGCCAATTTCATTGCAGTTATCTCAGAAGATTTAAGCATTTATTCTGGTGATTTAGGTAGAAATGGACTGCTCCACTACCAAAAGTGAATTCCTAAGCAATAGTTCTGGCCAGCCTTATTGGCCAAGTGGTTAGCATATACACTCTTCAAGACTACAGGGTTATATCCCAGTCTGAACAGGAATGATTTGTGAATCACCACCTGCCTTTGTTAAAAATAAAGTGCCATCAACCAACACAGGACCACTGCTTACTGAAGACAAAGAGGCTTCAAAAATTCATTTGGTCTTTAGAGCAGGATTTCTGAAATAACTATTAAATCATCCACAGTACTATTATTAATGTACTATAGCAGCTTTCATGGGCAGGATTCATAAAATTCCCGTCTTTATGCTTCAGCTTCCTTGTCTCATGTTACTGTTGATTTTCCTTGTTCACAGGATTTTCAACTTTTTTTTTTTCATTTAGTCTAAATAGGTAGATTATACCTTCTTAATGACAATGATACTTGCAATTTACTAATTACTAATTCTAGTATAGAAAGATGATTCTCCAGGTTTTTTTTTTTTTTTTTTTTTTTTTTTTTTTTTTTTTTTTTTGTCCAAGGTAAATAATAAAAGAACAAAAATAGTCAATATCTAAATTTAAAAATATAGTACACTTAAATTATTTAAAACAAATATAACACTTATAACACCAACAAATATATCTTGATTAACCAGTGAACATGAATTTCTGAAATCTGGATAATACTGAGAGATCATGCAACATGGATAGCTAAGCATTTCAGCAAAAACTCATTCACAAAACACATTTTCTCTCAATTCTTACAAATAACTGTTTACACTAAAGCAATGCTGCATGCTCTTCTCTTGATTCTTAGAAATAACTGTTTACATTAAAGCATTGCTGCATGCTCATCATTTTCCAAAAACTTTAAATTTTAGATGAAAATATTCAGTATTATTTCAGTATACTGGAGAACAGAAGTGTCTGAACTTGGAAACATACCGTGTAGAGGCAAAAGATGCTGAGACTGGTCTGGAATAAGAGATAATCATCTTTACCTTCTAATTTAATCAAATACATCACTGAATTAAATATACTTGATTTCTAATTCAAAAATTAGGATATGTTTCAAACATGAATCTTTATTAACTTCAAAGCTTTCCAATCCAAACTTATGAAACTGTGGTAAAGATTTATGAGAAATTACAGAATGATCATTGTTTTTTTTTTTTTTTTTTACAACCAAGAAAATATAAAATTCTGTAATAATTTTCTTGCACACAATGCATGTATTATCTTATAAACAGCAGTCATCCAGAAATACTATAGGAAGCTATATAATCAGGGCATTATAATATGGAAAGTTGTATTAACAGCAGGATTTAATAATCATCAGATATTACTGTTTATGAAAATGAATAAATGAATAAAATAACAGAAAGTGTTTCCTTTATACAATAGTTTGTATACAAGAAACAAAATTGAATGAAAAGAATTATAAAAGGAAGGGAATTAGTGTCACTAAGAAGGTGGACAATTAAGGATTTTGCAAAAAATAAAAACAAGTGAATTTTATTCCTGTAAACTGTGTGTGTATATGTGCACATGCATGCGTAATGACAGCTGCACATTCTTTGTTTCAATTAGACTTCAGCAAGTTTCAATAATGTAGCAAGTGTGAAATGCATTCAAGATAATATATGGAGAAACAAAGAATAGTTTTTTTTTTTTGCTCCTTAAGTTTAGAATTAAGTAGACAATTCAGAAATGAACTAAGAGAGTAAGAGTGAAAGCGAGCACACATCAAAGCTGTGAAAATTTAAGGATAAGTAAACCCAAGGTGCAGCAAAAGTATAAAGGTAGTAGTATAGCAAAGTGAAAAACATAAATAACAGTGAAAGTAATTAAAGAATAATTCATCTTTTTCATATCACTTTCTTAAGTGATATGAAAAGATGAATAGAAGAGAAATATGATAAATATAATCGATTAAGAAGAGATAATGAAAATAGAATAAAGGATTGACGAGAGATATTCAGTTAATAAGAAATTTAATTGGAAAGTTTATAAGAAAATTAATTTAAAAGTACATGCCAGTATATTTACAAGTGATAGTGCAAAATAAAGAAAAACCAGATGGGATGAGCATTCTGGTATTTATGAGATTGATTAAAATTTTTGATAGTACACAAATGGGAAAGTATTTGAAAAAAAGTGTAAATCTAGTGTGAAGAGAGAATATAGAAAATTGTTGAATGAAGTGAAAAAGAAGATTAAGTTTGTTGCTATAATATGACATAAGTGGTTAGTGTATCCACTCTCCAGCCAAAAGGCTGTGGATTCGAATCTTGCCGTGGACATGGATGTTTGTGATTGTCTGTGAAAATACTAGTGGTGGTGGTCGGCAGTAGATGGTGTTGGTGTGTAATGATGAAAGTAGTTGCGGTTCGTAGTGATGGACTGAGTTGTGGAGGGTACCCTCCCTCGATGAGTCTTTGGACTCCCTGGAGGTGTCATATAATAATAATAATAATAATAATAATAATAATAATAATAATAATAAGTAAGGCAGTGAATAGAAAAGAATTCCTATTTTTTTTTAGAGCTGAGGATGCTACTAATGATGTTTATAACAGGGGAGAGAGAGAGATCTGATTATGACTGGTGATTTGCGTATTAATGAGGGTAAGGGAAGGTGAACCAAGATCCTTTTTCAAGAGAAAAGGTAAGGCTGTATTTTGGTGACATTAAAGAAGACCAAGGTCATTCTACTGAAGAATGGGAATAAACTTGATCTCCTTTAAGGCACATTGGCTACAGATGATCTTGAAGCTTAGGACTGAGCACTGCATGGTTTGTCATATGAGCAGGATGACAAAGCTATGGATTCTTTAGTGGAAATTAAGTAGGTCATTTCTATGTATGAGAAAGAGGGTAAGTGAATTGAAACACACCTGCAAAGTTAAGAGTGCCATACATCATGACATATAGTGAATGACTAGAGAGAATTCCAGCTAGCCATTTACAGAGGGTGGCAAATAGACTGAAAGAAGACAGCTTAGCAAACTTTGGATGCCAAACAAAATCAAAAACACTGGAAATGTCAAGAGCAACAGCATGTTCCTCTGAACTCACCATGGCATGTGTCCAGTGACAGGTGAGATAGGTTGAGAGGTCAGTCGTGGATCACGATTAGCAGAATCTATACTAGTAGTTACTGATTAGCTGGCAGGTCTCTGCATAATGGAGAAGATTGAGGTGGTGATTGGTCAGTAGTTTGATAGTAAATGTTTACCCCCTTTTTTGGGAGAGGCTAGATAAATACTTCTTTTCATATAGTGGGAATAAGTATCAGCTGAGTACAGAAAATTGTAGACACAAAGGACAGGAGTGAGCTCCAGAGCGAAACAACTGAGGCATTCAAATTGAATCAAAAAAGACATCAGAAGAATACTTTTTAGCATCCAAGTTATTTAGTATTCTTCTGATGTCTTTATGATTAAAAAAAACAAAAAAAAACCACAGGATGCATATGATGCTTGATTTGCCTTGATCATCCATAGCAAAAAGAGCTGGAGAGAAAAAGAGATACTAGGAGGTCAGCTTTATCTTTAGACCAGATGGCCTTTGCAAGAAGCAAGGAGCAGTTTCCATTTGGACAACAGGCAAGTTTTCTGCTTTGGCCTTTATGAAGTCAGATTTGAATTTACTCATAGCTGTTTTGCATCTATTGCATGCATCAGCACAGACTGAGTATGAAGCTAGGGTTCCTTTTGCAAGCTGCTTTTTCTTCAACTGCTTTGATAATTTAGGGTAGAATGAGGAATTACTTATTTATGAAGTTACCAAGATAATGGAGATGAGGATATGAAAGTCACTGAAATGTTTGTTGATCTTTAACACAGATCTTGATGACTGAATGATGATTCATGGAAAAGCTGTTCCAACCTGGTAAGCATCTGAATCTATTCACTGCATTAAGGTATTGTAAGATCAAACCAACTATTGCTACAAGATCAGTGTATATTTATGTCTGTTAGCTGCTGTGTTCTAGAAATGTTTTGCAGGATAAAAACGACATTTCTGTTCTTTATAAATTAAAAAGTACTTATAAAAGCTCTTCATATCCTAGATGGAACTAAAATTCAGATCCTTCTATCCAAAGGAGACATCATTGATACCAAGCACTATGTAGGCTCCTTTGAGAAGAGAAGAGTTTTTATTTATTATACATAATTTAATGCATTATGTGAAAACTATGTCATAATCTATATATCTTTGCTGGCTTGGTTGGCCAAGTGGTTAACATATCTGCTCTCCAACCAACAAGTAGGTTCAAATCCCACTATGGGCATGGATGTTTGGCAGTCTTTAAGAGGCAGATGAATTTCATTTCTCAGTGTGAGATCACCATCCCACTTATTGGAGGCATGAAACAGCTTGAAAAAGTTCCATGTTTGGTTTTTAGTTTCTAGAGCAGGGTTTCCAGAACAGATAAAAATGAATAAAAACAGAAAAAAAACTAACAATTAATAAAAACAGAAAACATTTATAAAAAATAATAAATTTACATTGTAGTAATTTACTTTTTTTTTGGGGGGGGGGTCATAAGTAACAACAAGGCAACTGTATTGGCCTGACTTACAAGACATTGTATAAATCCATTTTGAAAAATATTTACTTAATAATGCAACTGATTCTGCAGATCTTCAGGATCAGAAGTAATCTCAGAGCAACTGAGTAAGTAATTTTAGTTCTAAGTAATCATCAGTGTGTATATGTTGGGGGGGGGGGGGTATGCTAAAATACTGGTCTTTTAAGCTTGCAGCTGAACATAAATCTATTAACAATGGACAGTTCAAATATTTACTTCTTATCTTACAGATTTGCAGAATGAAAGTGAATAATTAACCAAGCATTTTCAAACAGATGGTAACACAAATTGTACCAAGCTTTTTTCACTTGGTGAAAATGTTTCACTCTTATACTTGACAAGAAATTACATTATTGTTTAATCTTTTTCCCAAGTATAAGCAAAAAAAATTTTGCCCATAAAATATCTTCAAGACTACACTACTTGTATATAGAGGCTGATGTTTCCCTTCTAAAACGATGCAGAGACAGCAACTTAATACCTAACTGCATTAAGCTAAAAAATGAAGTTTACTTCAGCTAAAATGCTCCGTATTTATGCTCGTTTGGAAGATTACAGACAACTCAGCCAAGCACCTATTACTTAAGAACAAAGAAAAACTAATAGCATAGCAAAGTTCCAAGCATTAAAACAACAAGAAAGCAACAGACAATTAGATATCCTGAGGAACAGAATTACAAACCAACAATACAAGGAGCAACCAATCACCTACAAGCGAAGTCAGGAGCAACCAACCACCAACAGACAATGGCCAAGTTATTAACAAATCAAGCTACAACCTTAACTAAGGAGAACTCTCACTGCTGGAAAAAGGTCTAAACTACACCAATGCACCAAGGTCAGTTAACAAATTGGATTTCATTTATCATATTGAAAGCGGTCTAAGATCCCTCCCCTCCAATTTAGCTGACAAAATAAGAATGGAAACAACATGCATGTTAAACTCAAATAAAAAAAAAACTAAGTTGGAACTTAACCACAGCAGAAAAATTGGCCGTCAAATCATTAAAAAATAATAAAGACATTATAATCACAAAAGCAGATAAAGGTAATGCTACCGTTGTCCTCGATTGGACAGTATACCTAGAAAAAATGAATTGTTTGGTATCTGACACAACATGTACCAAATGGTGAATGAACTACAATCCCACAAAATGCATCAAAAAGAAAACAAGAGAATTAATCAAATCCGTGATCACGTGGCCAGAAGAAACAACCAAAAAACTAATACCTCATTATGCCTGCACTCCCAGAATTTTTGGCCTGTCGAAAATACACAAAACAAACACACACCACTACATCAGATAGTTGAAGGAATTGACAGCCCTAAGCCACTTAGCCAAGCAATTAGCAGTCACCCTCAAGGAGTTTGTAAGTCATTCCTACTCCTACATAAAAAACACACAACATTTTATAAACAAAGTTAAAAACATCACACTGAATGACCAAGATTTATTAGTCAGCTTTGACATAGCTGCCCTTTTCACTAATGTCCCTATCAACGATACTATTATTCTCCTACAGCAGCACTTCCCAAACTGTGGGCTGCGGCTCCCTTGGGGGTTGTTACTTTTGTTGAGGGGGGCCGGGAAATAATGAAAACAGATTTAAAATATTTTAATACTATGTAGATTTTTTTTTATCTTAAAAGAAACATATTTAATTTTTATTATTTCTTTTTTGTTATTTTTTACATTTTAATGGAAAAAATCCCATGGTATTGGTTCACAAATTTTGCTCCCTGCGTATTTTGCCGCTTAATGAATATTACTAAATATATGCTTATTCATATAAGTTTCATTTCAGAGGTATTGATACGAAGCACAAAAAAAAAAAAAAGCTTACAAACACAAAATCTTGCGTTCATATGGATAAGTTTTTCGTGCTTTAAATTAATGTTTCATTGCTAGTGTATACAGGTGCAGGTAATGCATGGGAAAGAAATACGCTTGGGGTGCAGAGCGGCTGCGCTGATAGCATATATAACATATAAGTACAATAAATATTATAATAATATGTGTCTGTATTACGAATTTTTTTTTTTTTTCGATGGGGGCAGTGAAATATTTTAATTTTTCCAAAGGTGCCTTTACATCCATAAGTTTTGGAAGCACTGTCCTATAGAACATATTCTGCCCGACATTACGGCTCTCTCTGCCCATGTACTCTGCTCCAGGTATTTTGTTTGGCAAAACAATTTTTACCTACAAAAAGAAAGTATGGCCATGGGCTCACCACTCCCCCCCCCCCCAATAGCTAACTTTTACATGGAAGACTTCGAGCAACAAGCTCTAGATTCTGCCAGCATTGAAGCCCAAAGTCTGGCTCAGATATTATTATTACGTGACACCTCCAGGGAGTCCAAAGACTCACCGATGGAGGGCACCTACTCCACAGCTCTCCGTCTCCACCACCACAACTACTTTCATCATCTACACCAAAGTCATCTACTGCTGACCACCACCACTAGTATTTTCACAGACAATCACAAACATCCATGCCCACGGTAGGATTTGAACCCAGAGCCTTTTGGCTGGAGAGTTTACAAAAGGTTTACAGAGGTTTACAAAATCCAATGTACATGTAACCTACCGTACATAGAGGAAACAGGGCACACAATCCTAATCAGAAAAGAAGAACACAAATGACATTAAATACTTCCATTATGGTAAAACAAGCCTATCAGACCAGGCACTCCAAATATACCATAGAATTGACTGGAAAGGCACTAAGTCCCTACACTGCACCAAAACCTGGTTTGAGAGAAAATTCAAAGAAGCCTATGAAATGCTAAACACTATCCAAACCTGAACAAAAATGACAGATTAATCAATCCAAAAATGTGGAGGACTCATCTGCAACCCTTATAGCAATCAGAATAAGCCCAGAAGAAAATCGCAATATGAGAGGACTTCAGAAATGTTTAATGTAGTTCTGTTTTTAATCTATTTATTTAAAAAAAAATTTTGTGTTTATTTTTTATTTATTTTAATTTAATTGTAATTTATTTTTATACTTGTCTTTTTTTAAAAATTAAAATTTGTTTAATCTACCTTATATATATAAAATGATAAGCCTTTTTATGTCACGTTTTTGAAACTCAGGGGCTACCCTGAGTGTCGCGTCTTCAAAATTCAAGTCATCAGCATTCAAGGAAAACCGGCCTACCAGTCCTGAACACCGGGGGGGGGGGGGAGTACCCCCCCATTCTATTTAGAATTTTTTAAAATTTAATATCAATTTAGTTTTTCCACAAGAGGTCAGGCTAGATAAAAGATTAATAAGCAGTTAGATTCATTTTACCTTTGTAAAGTGTAGTAGCATGTAGCTTGGATCTTATACATATGTATTTTCCTGATGATGACCTCAATACAGAGGTCGAAATGCCGAATGTTACTTTCCTAATATTAAGTAAAGTAACTATTTTAACAGGTGTGTTGTGTCTCCATAAAATTTTAACTACAAATAGAGGTTGATGGTTTCACATCAAGTAGCCTAGTATAAGTACCTTCGTTGTGAAGATACTTCATGTGCAAACTTTGTTTGACTACACTTTGGTAAAGGATTAAATAAGAATATAATTTTCTGTCAAGTGCAATTAGTGTAACCAAGTCAATAAAACGTTCTACAAAAAATTATACTGTGATACATATTATATTGAGTGTGAGCAAAAAAAAAAAAAAAAAAAAAAAAAAAAAAAAAAAAAAAAAAGTTGGCATTCAAGGAATCTTTGTGATAAAGCTAATTGTATATACAGGCTGCTAATGCAGCATCAAGTTGTCTGTGCATGCATGATTCCCCCTCCACCCATTAAGTAGAATATGGATGGCACATATTGTACCCACTTAACCTTTTGGTCTAAGAGTTAATTATAATTAGGACTGTAAGTAATCTAGGATCTTAACTCTAATATAACAACACTATGGTAAATTATGGATTAGGCCACCACTTTTTGCTGTATTAAAACTGAGAATTTGTTCTCTAATGATGCTATAAATAGAATATAGCTTTGATGTAGTGTTTTTTATTTTTTTCTCACACTAGAAGTCAAGCTAGTAGAATAACAGTTGTTCAAATCATTGTCACTTTGGCATACTGTTTGAAATGTAATATGGCTTGTCTTTGTGTATACGAGGTAGGTTACAAAAGTTTCTGGCCTGACATACAGAATTTATGCCACTTTTAAATGATTTTGTGTATGACAAATAGCACCATCTATAGAGAGCTGAGTGTACCAGTTTAAACTCCTTATGTCATTCAGTTGGAGGCCCTCATTTGACAAACAATTGTTTGTTAACGATTGAGTACAAACACTGAAAGTTTTTTTTTACCAAAGAAAGGCTTTCTCCAAGTGCTATCAAACAGCAATTGGAGAGTGTTTAGGGGATAGATTCTCCTTCATATTCTACCATGAAGGAATGGGATACACAGTTTCGCCTAGGAACAGAGAGCATCAAAGATGATCCTCATGATGGTCATCCGACTGAAGAAAATGCCTCTCTGGTTGAGATACAACACCAATAACCTCATGTTACTTCCATTACATGATGCTTAAGATAGTTACCCTGAACAAACTCAACAAATTCAATCCAGTTGTTACCATACACTATCTCTTCTTTCCAATCCGCATTCCTATAATTAAAATCCATCATCATTATTATTATAATTATTATTACCAACAGACCTCCATGGAGTCAAGAGACTCATCGTGGTAGGTCCCACTCTCATGCGCAGCTCATCATACCTTGACTTAAATGCATTCGCTGTCCATGCACTCAGCACACTCCATGCAAAAAAATCTACTCTCATCTCCTTGCTCAACACCCACCTTATACAGCTTCCAGGAATGGTCTTGTTCTCCCTGTCTCCAGATATTCTATGAAAAATCTCACCAACATTAATCTGTTCAATTCCATTGTACAAGCCTGATCAAAGTCTTGTACAATGGAATTCAAGTATCCTTACTTCAACATGTCAGTGTTCTCCACACCATTCCCATAATCCACTGTGTTGTCCTCACAACTTTAGCAAAATGTCCAAGAAATTATAAGTCTATCCACCACAAACCCCTAAATTCTTCATTTCCTCCACCTCCTCCTCCAAAATATCCCTGCCAATCCTATACTCTGCATCCTATCTATACTTTCCAAATTTTAAAACCTTACACTTTGTAATATTAAACTGACATCCCACACACTTGCCCATTCAGACAGTATTTAGGTCCTCTTGCAAAGCTACAACATCTGCTCTACTTCTCACCATTTAAGCTTTGCAATGTCATTTATATACAAATTAAACAATAATGGCCCCAAAACAGACCCCTGAGACAAACCACCAGCAACTTTCCTCTTCTGGGATATCATTCCCATACAACCTGTTGATACCTCAGACAGCCAATCTCCAATCTAATACACTAATCTACCACTGTTTCAATTTAACTACTAGTATGTCATGTGGTAATCCATCGAAAGCTTTGGCCAAATCCAACTATACTACTGCATGTGCATCCCCTTTATCCAATGTCTTCATCACCTTGTATAACAAGGTGATGAAGACATTGGAATATTATAATAAGTAAGCAGAATGCTAAAACATGATCTTCTTTTAACAAATCCATGCTGTCCTTAAAGACAATTCTGCTACTGTCCACCCAGTTGTGAGTTCTTGTCCTCACTAGCTTTTCCAACACCTTGACTACAATTCCAGACAAGCAGATTAGACTATAATTTAAAGTCTTAGTCTTATCACCTACTTTATGAAGCAGAACAATTTTGTCATCTTTCCATTCAATTTCCTGAGCTAATCTAAGACTTGTGTCGAAAATTAGGATCACATCCTTTTACTCACCCAACTAATTTGTGCAAACATTTCACAATTAGTGCTCTCCACATTCCCTGGCCTATAAAAACATCCTATTAGATATACTACTCTACTTAGCTCAATTTCTCACCAAATACTTGAAAATCTTCACACATACTACTGTTTTCCCACTTCCACTTTTGAAGGACACTTAAATCCTCTGCATCAATAACAGTATTTCCTCCTCCTTTCTTTACCCTTCTATCCTTTTGGATAGAAAATTAAATTATGAATGAAAGATAAATAATGAAAGAAAATTACATTTAATCATCCTCAGACAACCAAATTTCTCTTATACCAATTACCTTTAGCATACTGACTTGATCAATGCTACAAATTCAACTCCTTTATTTCTGATACTCTCTACTAACCACAACCTGCTTCTCAACATCTTTCTGACCTTAGCCATGCTAATTTTGTAAGAACTCTGTGTACTCTTAGCAAACAACAATCGCTCCAAATATGAAACCAAACCCATTCAAATGCATATTTGTCATTTGAGTCAAATTCCGTCAGCTTTAAACCATTCTAACTTCCCTTCTAATTCACTCCAAACATCACAAACTGAACAAAACGCAGCTGTCTTGTCATTGTGTCAATGGCTCTCCTCAGTTCACTACTATCATATATGGCAAACAAATTAACCATTTTCCCAATGACACTATTATCTTCACCTCCTGCAACAAACTTCTTTAAATCCCTTTCCACATTCTTTGCCTCACTATCCAAGTCATTTGTACCCACAACTACCATTCACATCACCAATTTTGATATCATGTTTAATACCACTTTCCTTCATAATGTGATCCATATAGATGATGAATAACAGCGATGATAAATACAGATGATGAATAAGAAGTACACCCCCTGTCTCACACCTAATTTTAAGCATCAAAGCATTTTCTTGTACCTCCTTCAATTCTAACTGCTGACTTACAACTCTAATATAGACTATACATTGTCCAATATAATGTCCCATTTATACCACATAACTAATGTTTTGTACAGCTTTTGTCTTTGTACCTTGTCATATGCCTTTCTCAGATGTACAATACAGATCCTTGTTATACCCCCATGATTTCTGAACTATTTGTCTTAAAGTGAAAATCTGATCCTGACAACCTCTGTTTGGCCTGAATGCAGCTTATTCTTCTGAAAGCTTCTCTTCCACAAATTTTCTTAGCTATTTCTCAAGAATATTTTCATAAATTTTACCAGGAACACTCAGTAGGAAAATTCCTCTAATTCTAACATTCAGTTTATTTCCCTTTTATAGATGGATACTTGTTTATTTCATGTTGCGAACTGTAGAAAATGCAAGAGCATACATATAAAAATGATTAAAAGCATACATTTAAAGAAATAGACATTAAAAGAATAGGGATTAAAAGCATACATTAAATGACAAAAATGTCACTTGCATAAAATATTATGTAAAAACATAAAATGTCAAATTTCACTAATCCAGTGACTAATATATTTTAAGCTGTTTCAGTACACTGCATGAAATCTTCTTGGGCACATATATTATTAATGTCTATTAGGCAGCATTGCAGAAGATGTTCCATAGATGGCATGGGAGCTCTATTCTGATCATCCAGAATTCGGCCCTCTAAATTATGCAATGTAGCCACTGTAAAACTTTTAGATTTCTCCATATTGCTGGTTAAATATCATCTACTCCAGCTGCCTTTCCACACTTCAGGTTTTTGATGGCTTTTTCACTTTGAGTATTGATGTGTAGTCCTGGTTGCATTCCTGTTGAGTGTTTTCTACCACATGCTGTCACTGATTGTTTCATTTAACAATCTTTCAAAGTAATTACTCCAGACATCTAGAATATCTTTAGACTCAGTTTTCATGTCACCTTTATCATTTCTGATTCCTTTTACATACTTTTCACATACTCTTTCCTCCATTTCAGTTTTTTCAATAGCCTCCAGAACATTTTGCCAGCTTATTGATATTTATTTTCTATATTCTCACCAAAGTTTTCCCATAACTTTCATTTAGCTAGTTTTATACAGTGCTTTGTTTTCTTACAGTTTTCTCTGCATTCTCTAAGAGCATAAGATGACACTTGCCAGGAACTTTCAAAGCACTTTCTTGTTTTCTTAAATGCACCTTTAACCTTCTGAGTTTTTATTGCAGACAACTTTAACACGTCTCACTGGCTGAATCAATCAAAATGTTTACTTCAGAGTTTGCCAGTTAATCTCTAAGACTTGGCTCTTGATTTCAAACTCTTTCTTTTTCTATTGAATAATATTTGTGTATTTCACTCTATTGTTCACCTCTGAAAGCTGTTCTGTTCTTTTCAATATGAAATTTAATTTTATCCTGCTCAATACTGAATGGTTATCACTTCCAATTTCAAATCCTCTGGATACTCTTATGTCCTGAACTAGGAAAGAGACATCGCTATCAACAATAGCAACCAATAAATCTTCCCCATGTGAATTTGTGCATATTTTTATATTGGAACATGGTGTCAGTAATAACTTGCCCATGTCCTAAAGAAAAATCTATCAGGTTCTTACCATTATTATTAGCTTTGCTCTTTTTCCTAATTTTTCCCAGAACATTTCTATATGTCTGGTAATCATTTCCTACTCTGCTGTTTAGGTCTTCAACTAGGACCAACTTTTCCTTCTTTCATTGTGTCAGATAGCTTCTCTAATGCCTCGAAAAATTCTTCCACTTTTTCCAAAGTAGACTCTTCTGTGGGACCATAGTAGGCACAAATAAGTCTTATTATCCAGTTACCCATTCTGATATTTGTCCACATTATTACTTAATACATCCTGCCATTCAAGAAAATTGAATGGCAGGGTGTATTAGCGATCAGGGGAAAAGTAGTAGCTATAGTATATAAAACTAAACCTTTTCCCCTGATTGCTATTTGCAGAATGTAACATTTCCTATTTGTTTCTTAGAAAGATCAACTGTTTTTGTCTTCATTTCAGTTAAGTATTACTATACTGATTTGATACCTATTCAATTTTTCTGCTAGTTACATTTCTTTTCCAATGATGCTTCTTATGATGATGGTGGCAATCGTGAACTCTGAGTTTAACTCAACTCTGATGTTCAGTTAAACCAGTCCCTAATAAAAACAACAGGGACCTTGTTTAACCCAGCAGGCATGAAATTCTGTCATGTTATACCATCATTTTGCATTATGGTTTAAGCCAATAATATAATTTGGTCAGCCTAATCCCAAACTGCCACCCTGTCCCCATTCATTAAGTATCTATGTAGACATGTAACAGGGTGCACCTATTCCAACTAAACTGTGGAGCTTCAATTGAATTTTTAATTTGATGATGTCACATGGAATCACACATACAGGCAATATTCTCATTTGTCTGATAAATGTGTGATGTGGAATTTTGGAAACCAATTAGTTAGACTTTAGATGTTCAGTGATCGTTTTCAGTAGAGATACATAAATATTTTTTTGTTTTAAATTACTTGAAAGGGCTTTCAGAGGATTTCCAATTACTGACATATATTTCTACATATGTCAGTAAACATATAGTGCCCCACTGCATTTTTTTCCCAACAGATTTCCACCTATCTGAATTGTAACTATCCCTATTACTAGACGGATCAAGGTCCTCAACCCTTGGCCAGGTAAAATCCCTAATCTCAACGATCTCAACTCTTTAGATTACTATGTGTAGGGCAGGAGTGTCAAACTCAATTGAACCACGAGCCATTTGCCATAAAAGTGTATCTCAAATGGGTCGAAAAAATTTTTGACTAAAAAAAAAGCTGCACTAATTAGAATCGAAGGAAAGTAAAAGAATGAGTATAAATAAACTGGAAAATTAATGATGAAAATTTAATTTATTCTAAGTCATTACAAGACATAAAATAATAGTATAATGATTATAACAACTCGAAAAAATAAAGAATATTTTTATTATATTAATATTTACAATACATAGCATTTAAACAAATTAAGCCAAAATTAAAATATTATTTCAACAAATTAAATATTTATACAGTCTAAAAAAGTATAAAGTCTCATTAATGACCATCGCAAAAATTTACAGAGCCTCCTATTAGTTTGAAATTTTTGTATTTGTGTTGAAATAAAATACTTCTATTTTTTGGGGGAAAATGTCTAATTTGGGTAATTTTTTAAATGTCAATGATAATATTTTGGGGTAAAAAAAATATATATACTTGCATAATACAATTATAGTAATTTTAAGAAATTCATGAGGGTGGTCTGAAAAGTTCTCGGCCTAACAATGAAAAAATGAATTTATAATGTCAAAGTTATTTTTAGTTTTCAACATAACCTCCCCTGAAGACTAATACATTTATTTCAGCGATGCACCAGCACCATTATCCCATCCCTGTAGTGGTTCTCAGTAAGATCTGCAAAATACCCCTTTACAGCTGCAATCACCTCTTGATTCGAAGAAAAACGCTGACCAGCAAGGAAGAGTTTTAGTTTTGGGAAGAGAAAGAAGTCAGAGGGAGCCAAATCTGGGGAATAGGATGGATGTTACAACAATTTATAGTGCAGATCCCTTAATTTTCACTTTGCCAAAACACCTTTGTGGAGAGGTTCATTGTCCTCATGAAAGATTATCTTTTTCTTCTGCAAACCGGGTCTTTTCTCACCAATTTTTTCGTCTAGTCAGGTTAAAAGATCGGAATAATATTCCCCGGTTATTGTTTTACCTTTTCATGATAATTAATAAACAAAATGCCTTTAGCATCCCAAAAAACACCAATGCCATGACCTTTCCTGCTGATGGAACCAACTTTGGCACTGAACAGCTGGCATCTGTCCACTGTTTTGACTGCTGTTTGGATTGTAGTGTGTAATGGCGAATCCAGGTCTCATCCATAGTAATAAATCAATGCACAAAATCAGTTTTATTCTTGTTAAAATGCTCCAAGCACTGTTCAGAGATTTTCATGAGAGTGCTTTTTTAATCTGCTGTGAGCAAGCATGGCACCCATCTTGCGCAAAGCTTTTTCATTTGCAATTCTTTATGCAAAATATATCCTACACATTCTTTTGAAATGCCTATAGTCTCAGCAATTTCATGCACTTTGGCTCACCAGTCATCCGATACCATATTGTGCAATTGATCATGGATTTCAGGTGGTGTTACAATTTTTGGACGTCCTTTTGCGGATCATCTTCAAGGCTGGTACGGCCACATTTAAACGCTGCAATTTCTTAAGTCCATTTCTGAATTGTCGAAAAAAATGAGAAGTGTGCCCATAAACTTTTATGAAATTCGAATGAATTTCTTTCAGCATTAAACCTTCTTTTACAAAGAATTTTATACTGCACGATACTCAATTTTATCCACTTCAAGGGATACAGACAACACTTATGCTTCAGACAGCTGTATAAAACAAACTACTTGATAGAATGGCTTGCAATTTCACATAGATGCTTATGACAAATGTATCAACTTAGAAAAAAAAAAATCTTGCCGATAGTGTTGCCATCTATGGTCGAGGGCCAAGAACTTTTCAGACCACCCTCATATTTGTAGTATTTTATTTCTTTCACAACACTTGGCAGCGTTTTTTGTTAACCAGCTTGTCAAAATTTGGACTCAAAGATCGAGTGCATACGACCTTCATTATGGCAGAAAGATTGATGTCAGTTAGTCTTGATCTGTGGGCAGTTTTGTTACCTTTCATACATGAGAATATTTGCTGAAACTTTTTTATTTCCGGATGTTTCTGACGTAAATAAGTGTATATATATTTGGAACATGGACTTCTTTATATTTCTCTTTTAGAATGGAATCATTTTGAAAATCAATAAGTTCCATTTGAATACAAATAGGAACTTTTTCGAAATTAAAGGAAAAAGGATCTGTAAAAAGACGAAACTTATTCTTGCTCATTAGTAGATATGCAGACTTTAGAGAGACAGTTGAGTGTATGAATGTGTGTAATATGCCCAAGCAAGTACGAATGACCACGAATCAGAATGGGATAGTTAGTATAAGGCATCAAAATAGGGATGGGACAAATCGGCTTCTGCAATTCATGTATACTAATGCCAGAAGTATTAGGAACAAGAAGGAAGAATTTTTGGCCTTGGTTGGCACTTTCAGGCCACAGGTTATTGGCATTAGTGTAACATGGCTGACAGAAGATGATATAGCTAGTGGGATTGAATGTGAGGGGTATGGTGTGTTCAGGAGTGACAGGGAGAATACAATGGGGGAGGAGTGTTATTGATGATAGCTGATGAGCTGTAGCCAAGGAGTATAGAAGTTGAACTGCAGGATAGAGAAAAGAGCACGTTTGAGGCTATTTGGTGTGAGATTGAGACTAGCAGAACAAAATATACAATTGGGTACTACTATAGACCAGGTGATGGAATAGATAGTGGAGATAGCATGCATAAGCAAATAGAAGAAATGAGTGGAAGGAGGGTAATTATTATGGGAGATTTCAACTATGATAACACTGATTAGAAGGAGGAGAGGACACATGGGAGGAAGGAATTGGATTTTATGCGCTTATTAAGGGATAACTATCTGCGAAAGCATGTAATGGAAAATACTAGGGTTCAGAGAGTGCTTGACCTAGTAATTGCATCTGAGAATTTGGCTGTAACGAATATGACCATGTTGCCTACTGGTGAGAGTGATCATAGGGTCTTGACTTGGGAGGTGGATAAAGGTGTGGAATTTACAATTAAGACAGATTACATGTGGAATTATCGAGCTGGCAAGTATGACAAGCTTAGGAGTTTGATTGGTTCAATACCGTGGCATGTAAAACTGCAAGGGCTGGATGTTGATAGTGCATGGGAGGCAGTTAAGAAGTGTTTGCAGGAGGCAATGGCTGACTGTATACCTAGAGTCCGAATATTAAATCAAGTAGGGGGTTAAATGAATGAATACACCATTAAGCTTGATCTGCAAAAAAAAAACAACTGTGGAGGGAATTTAAGGAGAAAGGTGACCGGCAGGCACATGAATGGTATAAAGTACAGGCCAGAAGGATAACAAGTGTGGTAAGAAAAGCAAAAACGGATTATGAAAGAACATTAGCCATGCAAAAGAGAATCCCAAGCAGTTTTTTTGATATGTTGCAAGTAAAAGAAAAAATGTAGATGGCAGAATGATTTTAAAGAATGCCGATGGTAGGGAGGTAACCGAATCAGTTGATATAGTTGAATTACTGAGCGAGCGCTTTCAAGAATATATCATCCATGTGGTGACATTGCAGTAATGAATGAACCAGTAGATTATAAGGGAATTGTGGTGAATGAAGTGGAGGTGAGTAGTCTATTACAAAACTTCAATATCAATACATCTGTGGGATTGGATGGTATACCAGCTCGTGTCATATGTGAAGCGGCTAAAGAATTGTCAGTATACCCTTGACCATTTTATTTAATTTGAGTCTCGGGTCTGGGTTAGTCCCGAGGGGGTGGAAAGATGGGAAAATAGTTCCAGTGCATAAAGGAGGTTCCAAGACTGCTGTTGTAAATTACTGACCAATTAGCATATCAGGAATCGTTGTCAAGGTCTTGGAGAAATTAGTCAAGAGAAGAATACAGGATTGGATAGATGAAAATGGGATACTGTATGGGGGACAACATGGTTTTGTGTAGGATAGATCATGCCTCAGTATCTTGCTCACGTTTTATAACACAGTGACGGCTGAACTGGATAAGGGTAATGGGTTTACAGTGATTCTACTGGACCTTGCTAAGGCCTTTGACAGGATACCACATGGAACTCTAATCAGTAAACTGCAGCATATGAGGATGGATAAAGGGTTGATGAGATGGATAGGAGGGTGGCTGATGGAGAGATATCAGAGAGTGGTTTATTTAGGAGTAGAGTCCAAAAGACGGCTTGTGACTAGTGGTGTGCCGCAGGGCTCTGTTCTTGGACCACTACTTTTCAATTTGTTCATTAACGATATAGGAAAGGATCTGAGAGGAAGTGTTCACTTGTTTGCTGATGATGCAAAGTTGGGTAGAGCAATTGTGAGTGCACAGGATGTCAAAATTTTGCAAGATGATTTGGATAGTTTGGAGGACTGGACTAAGGAAAATGGATGTCAATTTAATGTGGCAAAGTATAAGGTTATGCATTTTGGGATGAAAAGATTAGCAGCAGTATATCACATTGGTGTAACCGTACTCCAGGAGATTGACGAAGCCAGGAATTTGGGAGTGTTGGTGGATAGGTAGTTGAAGTTTAGGGGGCACATCGCAAAAGTGGCTAAATCAGCTCATCAAATCACTTGGTTACTGAAAAATACTTTAACAAGCAGAGACAAACAAGTTATTGTTCCTCTGTATCGAGCCTTGATAAGACTCCATCTAGACTACTGTGCCCAGATATGGGCCAGGGTTTCTTCTCGATAGGGAGGAGGTGGAGAGGATCCAGAGACGTGTGACCAAGATAATAGCAGAAGTATGGAATGAACCTTACGAGAACAGGTTGAAGATTTGTGGGCTGCAGAAATTGGTTGATAGGTGAAAAAGGGGTGATATGATTGAGACATTCAAATTACTGAAGGGTTTGTATAAGATTTATCCAGAAGATATTTTTGAGAATAAGACTGGTGGTGGGAGGACTAGGGGTCATACATGCTACGACTGTGAATGAGTTCAAGGCAAGGTATGTGTGAATGTTGAATAGTTGTTCTTGACATGATGTTAGGGCCTCCCTCGATGAGTATGTCGACTCCTTGGAGTTGCCCGAAATAATAATAATAATTAAAATCTTTAAATCGCCTATCAAATTCTCCTTTAATCTTTTCTAGTCAGGGACAATATTGAGAAAAGGTAAAACTTAGATTCTTATTGTTCAAATGTTCACACATAGGAAAGCAATTTAGAATATTCTCTTTTAAATGATTTTGAAACAAATTCATTTAAAAGAAAACCAATTCACATCTAAAACTTGCCAGCACATCATACATGTGTTATTAACTGATCTTTCCCCTGAAGTCTGACATTTACATCATTCAAATGTCTTGTAATATTAACTAAGAATGCTAGAGCTTATACCCATGTCTGATCATTAGGGAAATGCAACATCAAGACTTTTTTTTATATATTTCTAGTAACAATTTTATCTCCTCAAAGTAAAAAAAGCTTTTTAGAACCTTATGACAAGATAACTAATGAATCTGTGTGTAATAAGGTAGCCCTTAAAATTCACTCTTCAAGTATTTAAGGAAATTGTGTAAACGGTGGTGATCGAGGCCTCTGAAATGGATGAAGTTCACAGTATTCGTCACAGCCTTGAGTAAGCTGCTCATTTCCAATACTCTGGGAGCACAGGACCTGCTGATGAATAATGCAGTGGAAAGATTGCAATTTTGGAATGTCTGGATACATTTCCTTTAACTTTGCTGCAAGTCTTGCTAAGTACAACACCTTTATTTGTGCCTATCATTGCTGGAGCACCATCGGTTGTCAAAGCTATGAGCCTGTTCAGAGGAAATTGGTATTTTTCTAAAATGCTCCACAGTGTCAAAAATGTCTTCCCTTGTAGTGGTTCCTTGGATGGGAATCATTTCCAAGAACTCTTCAGTAATATTCATATTGTCATCACAAGCCTGAAGAAACAGAGCAACTTGAGCCATGTCATGAATATCAAAACTTTCAAGTGCAATTGAAAAGAACTGTACGTTTACAGATGTTTTTGCAATCGGTTACACAGATTATCTGCCATTTTGGTTATTCTTTCAATCACAGTATTTCTGGACAAAGAAATATCATGAAATACTTGCACATTATTGGGACAGGTGCTTTTGGCTGCTTTTATCATACACTCCTTAACCAAGGGATGGTCACTAAAAGGTTTGGAATGTTTCACATTATAATAAATAGCTGATTTCATAACTGGCTCTCACTGCTGATTCATTGTATTTCATAATTTTTGAAAATACTTGACTTTGAAGTGAATTGTTCATACTATTTAATTTTTCTTCTCTCAGTTTACCCTCAAAGTGTGAATATTATTCTTTGTGAATTTATCATAGTACCTTTTTTATATATATATTCTTTGCTGACACTAATTGATTCATTACAAATAATGAACACCATTTTGTCCTTTGTTTCAGTATAGAAGTAATTCAATTTTCATATTTCTTGGAATTTTCTCCCCTCATCAGCAATTTTTTTTTTTCCATGTTGTCTAAGAAAGCGACATTGGGTAAATAAGCATATTATTAATAACAATTTTTATAAAAAATGTATAATTACTTACAAATTTATTGAATAAAAACACACAAAACTGTAGACCAGTGCACGATACTATTGCAAATAAAAAATAATAAAAATTCCATCACGGCTACATTACGTTGCTCATGTCTTTGGATCGTGTTTGGCGAATAACATGTGCTTCAGAGATTGTTCACTGACTGTAGTAGGCAATTATAAACTAGTGCAGCCTGGATTCGCATGGGCAGGTATGCTGTGCATCACTTTGGTCATGTGAACAGCTGCTAGCCAATAGAATTCAATTTTTTCAGCACGCTACCTGCAGCGTGCTATAAATTAACGATGAAAGCATAAATATACATTTTTTATTGATTAGGATCGGATCTAACATTGAAATTGTGATATAAAATTGCAATTATATCATAGTAGGTCGTTGCATCCATATTATAACTATAAATGTCGTATGAAAACAAATAAATCGAATGTTTAAAATGATATTTCTGTTTTTATAAAAAGGAAGAATCTTTTTTTTTCTATCTTCCCTTGAGGCATCGCAAGCTACAAGAAATTGCCTTGTGGGCCGAACACAGCCAGTGGGCAGCCAGTTTGACACCCCTGGTCTAGGGTTACACAAAAGTAATCTATCTATGATAGTGAACAACATAACATTACTACAGTGAAAGGAAATATGTATATTCAAGTAGAGGAGAGACACCTTTGGCAATTATTATAAGAACTCTGTTGTTCATTTATTAAAATAACCAATTTTCCAACTTAAGCAAGGTTTTAAGTTGATAATAAAACACATTTGGTAAATTTTATGCTACATCCATGTTGATATCAACTGTTTTTGCATAAAATTACTCAAAGGAATTAGCCTCCTGAAATTTGGTAGATTCTTCCTGCAGCATCGTGTGTGTGTGTGTGTGTGTGTGCATGCGCACACATGCATGAGACAAAGCTGGGTTAAAATACCGATTGTAAAAGTAAAGAACATTTCTGAAAAAAAAAAATGGCTAGGGAATAGAATATACATAATGCAAATGCTGAAGAAAGGCCTGGCCATCCAATCATCATCAAAATTGGGGATAAATTTTGGGATAACCAAAAAAAAAATATATATATTAATAATAATAAGATTTACAGTAAATATTACTGAGCGCTACAAGATGTCAGTGAAGCCCAATGTTCAAATAGCTACCACCAGTGGGTCACCAGTAGGTTTTCTTTTTTGCATTGTCTTAAGAACCCCGAGGCAAAATAACAAAAAATACTTATGCTAGGTATAGATCACATACCCATTAATTATCATCAATGCAAAAGTCTGAGGACCTTGTACCTTTATTGTGCTGGTGATGTCAATGCCTATAAATGATATTATTAGATCACCATGTACAGTATAATCACATGAAATGGTGGTAAAATATTCATGACAAAACAGTAACATGGATGTATATATCAAACATAAATACAAATTTATGATGTTTACATAAACATTGCAGACTGCTGTGTGGTTTAATGTGTTTAAACATCATACATTTATAATAATTAGAATATTTAAGATCATAAGTCATATAACTTATAAATCAAAAGATATATAAATTCAGTAAACAGGAAAGGGAAATAAATATTCTTTAATTCACATGTTTAATTTATAAGTTTAAAATGTACAACTTACTCTTCAATGGTATCAGAATATCCACCAAGTAATATATATATATATATATATATATATATATAACATAGTATAATGCACTATATAATATCTATGTAATTCACTATATTGTTACAAATATATATTTTATTATTGCAAATGTAGCAGATAATACAGTTTCAATAAACCAATCATTAAAAAAAAGTGCTTAAAAATATTTTACCAAGGTTGGGAAAAGCATCTCCACCTCAATAAGTGGATACAAAAATATAACAAATGTTTATAAAAATTCCACATTTCTTCTTATAATTATTATTTTTAACACAAGATAAAATTATATATACATTGTTTACATATGAACCATTTTTATGTTCTTGAAATGAACATACATTATCACTGGCAACAGTAATCCCATATTTGGAATACTGTTTTTCATTCAATTGCTTAAAGTGATTTAGTCATCTACTGATTGATTAAATTCATTTAGTCAGAGTTTTATATTCCAGAATTCACTAATTCTTTTGCTAACGTCCTGAACAGATTTCTCTAATAATGTAATTGGCTTCAACATTGGTGAAATCTAAATTGAAGAATCAAATATAATAATCAGTGCTGTAAAGATGTTTTCCTTATTGAAAATCAGTTTTTATCATGCCTCGTATTACAGTTCATGTAACTTCAGATTACTGTTTTCTTCATTTTTACTTTCAAAATTTAACTATAGAATTTTCATGAAAAGACGAAAAATTCTGAAACTCAAAAATGATAAAAACTTACGACTCCTGCAAATTATGAAAACAAAAGAATTATATGACCTTAAACATCCTGCTTTCTTTTAGGATATAAATGGTTGTTTCTGAGAACAGTTAAGCTAAGCAAGAAATTATAGAAATAATAATGGAATATCATGCTTTGCCTCCTAGTTTGGCTAAGAACATGAAAATATTCTTACTACCAGAAATTCTAAGAATTAGCCCAGTAATTTTATTCCTCATACATAGCTCTGTAATCTTAGCATGTTAGTTCATAGAAATACAGCCAACTCATTACAGCAAAAACCACTATAACAAGCTATCAAAGAAATCTCTCAATTAAGTCCCACAGGTACCATGCTAAAGGAAATGCCCTGGAAAACAAATCACTCTAACAAATTATTACTGTGATCTCTGTAAGTTTGTTGCAATGAATTTCTTTTAGTATATCTGTTGTTGAAGTTGAAGCAGATCATCAGAGAGATGATGCAGGAATTGCAAAAAGTTGAGAGGCGTTTAAATGAGCATAGAGAGAAAAAGAAAAATGAACAGGAAAACAAGAAACAAAGCAAAGAAACAGGTAAGTCAGAAATTACAGAAATCAGGTAACTATTGTTAGTAAAAAGAAAAAAGTTATTTGGTATGGTGACTCTATAATAAAACATGTTATAGATGAGAGTGAGTTATAACATCGAGTTTTGCAAAAATTAAAAACATAAACATAACACATGCAATTCAAAAACAGAGAAGTAAAGTAAAAGAAATAGTAGTCGTAGTAGGTACTAATGACTTAACTGGCGATAAGTTCAGTATGAGAGAGGACATGAAAGGGTTGTTGGAAGAAGCGAGAGTGAAGAATGAAAAAATGAAAATCGTCAGTATTTTACCTCGCTATGATGGCAAACGATTCGATGAATAGGATATGCAGAAAGAAGATGCGAGTTTTTGGATTTGTTTAGCAAGTTTGAGGGAAGACTGGATTTGTATAAGAGGGACGGCCTACAGCTGAATGCATTTGGTATCAGAAGCCTAAAAAAAACTAGTAACTGGTATGAGACCTAACACAGAGAGCCAGGGAAACTAAATTATAAAGGATGGAATTGTGTGAATGCAATTATAAGAGCGACAATGTTATATAACTGTGTTAATGACACTAATGGCCTTTGTCATGGAAATGTTGACGAGGTGAGAACGATTCCGGGTTTGTGTTCATCCAGTTCAGACCCATCAAATGTGCGCAAAGATGTCTACATGTGTAAGGCGTTAAAGAATAGAGATCTGCAAGTTGTCCAACTGTGTCAGACAGACTGCAGACAAGACAATACAAAAGAACAAACAGGTAGATTATTATGTCTGTACACGAATGCTAGGAGGATCAGAAACAAAGGGATAGAGTTTGTTGCCTTAGTCAATATGTTGCGACCTCAGCTTGTAGGTATTAGTGAGACCTAGCTATCAAAATCAGACCTAACTGGTATCAAGTGTCAAGGGTAAAGTATTTTTAGGAAGGATAGAGAAGATAGGAGAGAAGGAGGAGGTGCTGCTAATGATATCAGATGACTTGAATTCAGTTAAGAGTTCAGACCTATGAGTGTAGTACTAATAACAATATTTCATGTGGCACTGAGTTTGAATCCATCTGGTGTGAGATGGAATCTAACAAGATCAATTACATAGTGGGGTGTTGTTACAGACCTGGATCGATTGCTAGTGATGAAGAAATGCATCACCAAATACAAAAGATGAGCACAAAAAGAGTAATATCATAATGGGAGACTTTAATTATCCAAATATTGATTGGGTAGCAGTAGAATCTCACATGAGAAGAATGAAAATGCATTTATTGAGCTGTTGCAGGACAACTTGCTCAAGCATTATGTGAAAGAAGGAACTCGAGGGCAAAGAGTTATAGATTTGAATGTCGAGGGCATTTCAGTTAAAGACTGTTCTGCCTCTGGTTGGTGACAGTGATCATGAGGTACTCACTTGGGAAGTGACTAAGTTTATGAATGTTACATTCTGAACTACAAAGTAGGAAATTATGACCAGCTGAGGAGTACACTGATTTCAATTTTAATGGGATTGGTTGCTGGATGGAAAGAATATCGACAGTGCATGGGAAGCATTGAAACAATAGTTAAATGATGCGATATCAGAATGAGTCCCGAGAGTTTGAAGAATAAACAGAGTAGGAGTCAAATGGATGTGTAATCTTATTAAGCAAGAGATTCATAAGAAAAGGACGATGTGGAAGGAATACCGTTTGCATAAGGATGACGTCTGTTATGAATGTTATAAGCAACAGGCTAGAATAGTCACATCTGTTGTATGGAAAGCAAAGTCTGAGTATGAAAAGAAACTGGCTCTGTGTGCTAAAGACAAGAATACTATCGATATGCTGCAAGTAAAAGAAAGAATGAATATGAAAGAATAACTCTTCTAAATCCAGATGGTGTGAGGGTTACAGATGCAGAAGAGGTTGTTCAGTTAATGCGTGCCCATTTTGTTAAAAGCTATCAACCTGGTGAACGCAACATTGAACTCACTGTTACCTCTTCACTATATGAAGAAATGCAGGTGTGTGAGGGCCGAGGTTTTACAGCTGTTGCACAAACTAAATAAGAATTCAGCATTAGGAACTGATGGAATATCAGCACGTGTGCTAAAAGAATGTTCAGCTGAACTGCCCATTCCTTTGACCAGGCTGTATAATATGAGTCTTAGAACAGGGAAGATTCCACAGGAATGTATGGTAATTCCATTGCACAAGGGTGGAGCAAAGACTGATGTGTCCAACTATCGATCAATTAGTATCTCAGAGTGTTGGTGAAGATTTTGGAAAAACTGGTTAAGCCTCACATTCAGAAATGGGTTGACAGTTCTCTACTTTGCAATGAACAACATGGGTTAACTGAGGGAAGGTCATGTTTTAGCAACTTGCTCACATACTTAAACAATGTTACCATTGAACTAGACAAGGGTAATGGATACACCATGATACTTTTGGATTTTGCTAAGGCTTTTGACAGAATACAGCATGATAGACTGTTGCATAAATTGGAGAAAATAGGTTTGGGTTATAGAATATTAGCATGGATAAGAGGATGACTGACTGACAGATATCAAAAAGTGGTATATGGGGGATCTGTGTCTGCAAGGTTTAAGGTAACAAGTGGTGTACCACAAGGATCAGTGCTTGGTCCACTGTTATTCAATCTGTATATTAATGATATTGGGAAGGATTTGACAAGTGACATACAGCTATTTGCTGATGATGCATAGATAGGTAGGGTAATCAGGAATGCTGCTGATATGCAGTACTTGTAGATGAATTTGAATAGGCTGAAATTGTGGACATGGGAAAATGGGTGTCAATTCAATGTGAGTAAATGTAAAGTCATTCACTTCGGCATGATTAGATATCCAATGTTGTATTATATTGGTGGGATCAGGCTAAAAGAAACTTATGAGGCTAGGGATCTTGGAGCGTTAATAGATAGGAAGTTGAAGTTCAAGGGGCCATGTGGCAAAGATTGCAAATACAACTCAAAAGATAATTGCAATGCTGAAACGAACGTTCACATGTATAGATAAGGATGTTATTTTGCCTCTTTACAAGGCCTTGATAAGACCTCACTTGGATTATTGTGCACAGGTCTGGTCTCCTGGTTTCCATTGTGATTCTGATATATTGGAGAGAGTACAAAAGAGAGTGTTAAAAATGATATCAGGATTGTGGAATACTGATTATGAAGACAGATTGAGAATTTGTAGACTGCAGCCACTAGCATACAGGAGAAAGAAGGGTGATATGATTGAGATTTACAAGCTTCTGAAAGGGTCATACAGGATTTCAATTGATGGAATCTTTCAAATTATGGAGGGTGGGGAAAGGACGAGAGAGCATCCTTGGAAGCTGAGAATGAAGGCTGCCAAGAAGGGTGTGAGGGCTAGATTTTTCTCTCAGAGGGTGGTGCGTGATTGGAATGGATTGGCTTTGGATGTTGTGAATGCAAGCAGTGTAAATGAATTAAAGAATAAGTATGATAGTTGGTGTGTGTAGTATGTGGCCTCCCTCAATGAGTCCCTGACTCTCTGTAGGTATCTCTTAATAAGAATAATAATATTTTAAAGTAATCCCTCAGTTATCCAACCAAAGGAGAGCAATTTGTTGGTCAGATAACTGAAGGTACATTTACAGGGTGCTGTACCAGAAGTCATTAGACATACTAACCTATTCAAAGGGGTAACTAAATAAAGGTTCATTCATTTGAAGATTAGTTAATTAAAATATCACTGTATTTAGCAATGATGCTATAGAACTTCGGTTGGATTTTTCACTACTTTGTTACAGCAAAGTGACTTTATTACAATGTTATCTGCTATAGTAAGAGTTACTATACTGTATATTAATCTTAATGAGAAAAGCCTCATATAGGCAGAGAAGAAATGAGATTAGAGGTATGTGGTGTAAGATAAACCATAATTCAGAGTTGTGCATAAAGAAAACAATTTTTTAAATGCTGAAGCAAAAATAAAATTCATGTTTCTTTACTTAAACAAGAGACAGTAACTATTTACTCTCTCATTAATCCCATCTAGGACATGACAAAACTTTATAAGGGCTTTTCAAGTGAAGGTGAGTTAGACAGTCTCACGTTGAGGTGGCAGGATTTTCCTCCTGAAAACTGATAAACTGGCCAGAAAAACACAAGCAATTTAAAATGTAATACACTAGCCTCATTGGTTGCTTCACCATAATCAAAAAACAATCAAGTGACCAACTTTTTCAATTTTTCAAAATAGTATTATTTAATCATTCAATTTTGCTCTCGAAAATGTTAGCATTCAAAAAAATTAATCACAAAAAATATTTTTTAAAAATACTACTGCCATTTAGTAAAGAACTTTCTGCATAATTAAACCATATTAACTGACTATGTCTACATTTCACAAAACACATAATTTGAAGTGTCAATTTAAAGAGGTGTATTTGAATAATTATTTATTGTTTTTTTTTAATAAGAAATATAAATAATAATTTTCTGTTTTAACTATCTAAGAATTTTGATGGAATAGGAGGGAGAAATGTTTTGATGTTTGTGCTTCTTTTCTATTAATAAACAATTTGAATCATACAGATATATATGATTCATCCATATATCAAGTGTTACCCACTCAGTGTGTAGCTGTCATTTATGCTAACCCTATGGATCCACTGTACTCCTTGATAATTTCCATTGCTTCTAATATGAACACCTCAACAAAAAAAAAAAAAAAAAAAAAAAAAAAAAAAAAAAAAAAAACCTAGTCAGTTAATCAGACTAATCCTTACTTTTAATAAAGAAATTATATTCTCAATGAATTTTGGCTTTTTCTTTGATAATTATATTTTTTTATCCAAGTTTATGCAAATAAAGTTTGCACATGAAGTATCTTCATGACTAATTTACTTGTATAAAGAGGCTGGTGATTTCACATCAACTGCCTTGATGTGAAATCACTTTGTATCTCCAAGGGTCACTACCCAGACTGGTTTCAACAGTGACAGCTAGACACAGGAAGATACCAAGGTTCAATCAATGTAGAAGTCATATTTTTTATAGACAAGCAGACTAGCTGTGAAGATAGTTCATGCATAAATTCTGCTTATGCTTGGTAAAGGATTAAAACAATAATAATTTGTCAAGTATAATATACTTAATATCCCAGTGGTAAAGCATTCTACAGTTAAGAATGGCATCATTTAGAACCAATTTTGAAAATGGACCGTCAAATATGAACTTTCTTCATAAGATTTTCTCAAAAAGTAGTATTAAAACATGGGTGACAAGATAGTAGTAGTAGAGAGCATGTTAACGTCCCTACTGGCCAAGGCGGATGAAATAGTGAGACCAAATTGCACTTCTTATCCATGTTATTCAATAGGTGTTACAGAATTACATCCAGATTTAGGGATGTCTATAGACGTCCTGGCTGGTTGTGGGGGGTTAATGCTAGAAACTTACATTTTAAAATTTATTTCATATTTTACTTAAAATTTCCAATATTAGAAGGTGTGACTACCTACCTGATATTCTTATCTGTATTTAATAAAAATCTTCCTAAAATATTAACTCCCAGAACCTATCAACAGATAACACATACATTTCACAAATATTATATTACAAACTCTTCATTTCTACTTATGAAATGTTCAAAAAAAATAAAAATAAACAAAATTAATTTTGTGTAAGTGCTTCTGTTAAATAGCAATACTATTAATATATCACCATTATAAAAGTAATACTTCAAAAAGTGCTTAAGTATGTTGAGCATCATCATCATTGAATTCCTGATACGGACAAAGAAATTAGCACACCAAGAAGGAAGCATAGGATTCAACTGAAATTTTATTGGTGTGATGATTCAGGTGAATGATGCACATGATGGCAAAAACAGCGCTGAAGGACAATTACAAAGGGCCACATCAATTTCCTATCAACTAGAACCATTAATATGATATGGAGTGTGTAATCTTCTCATCTCAAAGTGCGTTACTTTACATTTTACAACATTAAATTGACAACCTTTGTCCACACTCCCAATTTATTTAAATCATCTTGTAAGATATCTACATCACCTTTATCAACTCCTGCCCTCCCCAGGTTGTGCATCATCGACAAACTGAATATCCCCATTCAAATCTTCTGCTATATCATTAATATACAAATTTAAGAATAGTGGTCCTAGTCCAGAGCCCTGGGACACTCCACTAGGCACCCTCATCTGCTTGATTCCACTCCATCATACACCACTCTATAATGCCTGTCTATCAGCCATTCCCCCCCCCCCACCATCCATGCCACAAGGACCTACCTTTTACAAAGACATGCTGCCACTATAAAGTATCATATTCCTATCCATCCATTCCTGCATTTTACTTTTAATCACCTTTTCCAATACAGTCTACAAATTGTAGTAACTCTTTATCTTTTCATATATTTTTCAATGCACGACAAAAATCAAATTTTTATCTTCGTTAAATTTGTGTCTGTCCATATTGCACATGTAGTAGTTATAAGTAGTGAATTTATATAGGGGGAAATACTGTTCAGCACACATGTATGTCAATTGTTTACCACATAAAGTCTTTATTTTTGAAGAATTGTCTTCGTTTTCTGCCCAGGAAAGCGCATTAAAAATAATAAGTGTATTAATTTCAAGCTGAGCACTTTATTTTCCAGTGAGTTACATACATAATTAATATGTAATGCTTTATGTATGTAAAAAAATTATTTTTTATAGTAATGGCCACTAAAGCTGCAACAAAGGTAAAAAACCAACATTGGTTTTTTAAATTCATTCAAAGAAAATTCATTTCTCTCGAAGAAAAAATTAAAATCTTGGACCGGTTGAAAAATGGAGAAAAACCAGGAGTTGCTGCAAGGAATTTACATGTACATGATATTCTTATGGAGAAATTTCTCATGATCTGGATAGATTGCACTCAAAAGAAAATTCCTTTGAATGGAAATCTTATTAAACAAAAAAGCTCTCAAAGTTTATAAACATTTCAAAGAACATGATCATGATTCTTCAGAAGAAAGCTTTCAGTACAGATTTTGTACCAGTAAGGATTGATTCAAAAACTTCAAAGCGGTTTTCTTTGCATAATCTTAAAAATCCAGGGAGAATCAGCATCAGCAGACGTAGAGAAGCTGCCCGAGAAGAACTTTTAAAGATACCCAAGAGAACTTTTAAAAATCATTGAAGAAGGTAATTATAGTGCAGATCAGGTGTTCAATGCGGATGAATCCCAGGTTATAATGGGGAAAAAAAATGCCAAAATGCACCTATATTTCGAAAAATGAAAGATCAGCTCCTGGATTCAAAGTTTCCAAAGATAGAAAATTACTCTGTTTTGTAGTAATGCATCAGGTGATTACATGACAAAAACAATGTTTATTAACCAATCCTCAAATCCTCGTGCTATGAAAGAGCTTGACAAGTCCACCTTACCTGTTTATTGGAGGGGAAATAAAAAGGCATGGGTTACAGCTATCATGTTTGAAAATTGGTTTTCCAAGTGTTTTGTACCTGATCTAGAAAGTTACACAAAGAAAAAGAATATTGACTTCAAAATTCTACTAATTTTAGATAATCAAAGCCACCCAAACAAATTTAAACCATCAGAATATTAAAATAACTTTTTTGCTGCCTAATACTACTTGACTTATTCAACCCACTTGACCAAGGAATAATATCAACATTTAAGTCATATTATATTCATCAAACATTCCAATTAATTTTGGAAAAAATGGAATCTAATCCAAACATGACACTGCCTTGAGTGGAAAGAGTTTTCAATATTGAATTGTCTGAAAATTATT
Source organism: Typopeltis vanoorti (assembly GCF_054136105.1). Taxonomy (NCBI): domain Eukaryota; kingdom Metazoa; phylum Arthropoda; class Arachnida; order Uropygi; family Thelyphonidae; genus Typopeltis; species Typopeltis vanoorti. Next base: position 73,455,919 of record NC_143557.1, on the reverse strand, counting down.
CCTCTGTCCATTAATTAATTACAACCCTCTACACTGAATGCTTGCTGGAAAAAAAACATGGCCTGAAGCCGTTCTAGAACAAAATTTCATACATCCAATGTGCTAAGCTAAGTCGTATAATAAAAGTCACATACATTTTTGGTAGGAGAGCTTTTGCGATATGGTTGAAAACGAAATTAGTGAATAAACTGATGGGGAAACAGATTTAAATGAGGAGGAACTGGTACTAATAGATGACGTGGAAAGTTTTGCCAAAGATTCCGATTGTGAGGAATCCATTAAAGAATTCAGTTTAAAGAAATTAGCAGAAGGATTGGACTTGGCAAGAAAGTTAGGAAGCTATTTTATGGGTAATGATTCCTCAATGGAGCACTCCAAAAAATTCAGGAAACAATCGCATATTTGTCTAGCTCCATATTATGACCTTAATAAAAAAATTTCAGCATAGTGGTAAGCAAGATCTTATTATTGACTTCTTGATAATTAAATCAGCAGAAGTATGCAATGAGAATTATACAAATGATGTCCAAGAGATTTCAAGTGATGATGATGTTCGGCCATGCATAAATAAAGAACATCTATGAAATGCTATTTTTGAAGACTGTGATGACTATTAAAATATACATTTTATTTTATTTTGCCTAAAACATTTATGCATTATGTGCAATGAATTTTACATACAATTAGTAATTTTTATAATTTTATACTATGTATTTGTTTCATAGTTTATATGTTTTTTTAATGAATCTTACATGAATTCCCTGAATTAAACAAAAATATGTTTTGTTGGATATGTCATTGTTGTTTATATAATTTAAAAAAAAAAAAACAATTTCAGAACATAAACCTACTTTTTCTATGTGATCTGAGTCTCGCATAACGCAATTTATATAATGGCATTTCTATGGAACCTAACATCCGCGTTACATGAGGGTTATCTGTATTTTAGCCACCACTCCAGAGATACTAATTGGTCTGTAATTTGCTACTTCTGTCTTGGAGTAGAATGGAACAATCTTGCTCTCTTTCCACTACCTTAGAACCTTGCCAAAGCTAAGACGTAGATTAAACAACTTCGTTAGAGGTACTGCCAATTCACTTGCACATTGCAAATAGCACACAAAGCAGACAATACCATCTGCTGGCCAACTGCTGTATTCACACTGATGTTTTTCAATATACTGAGTACCTCCCTCCAGTTCATCTACCTCAATGCTCACATCAGTCTCTATCACCTCAGTAACTGCAAAGTCACCACCTGGATTATATCCCCATAGCAAAGCGATTACTTAGTAAATGAACTATTTCTTCTGCTTCTGTCACTTTCCTACCATCAGCATGGAGTAAAGTTATCTTTCCATAATCATTATTTCTCTTACTAAAAAACTAGCAAGTTTTTTTTTTACTAGTGAAAAAACTCTTTTGGATTTACTTTGAACCTGCTTAGCTAATTTTCTCTCAAAATCTGATTTAGCCTTCTTTACCATACTAGTTACCCTTTTTGCTTATGCTTTATACTGCTCATGGGCATACTGATCATCTTGTTTATATTCCTTCCACAATGCTTTTTTTTTTTTCCAGCTCCTGCTTTATATTGCTAGTCAACCACCTAATCCCTACTCAGTTAATCCTTCTGACCCTGGGTTTGCAACTCAGATATTGCCTCACTCAAACAATCCTTGACTACTTTCCATGCACCAATGACATTCATTCCTTGTAGTTTCTTATGCCATGGTAATGCTCCAAGTTGCCTCCTAAGTTTGCCATAATCACCAGCTTTGTAGTTCCGCATAAACTCTTCCTTGACTGAAATTCCATGTTGAGCAACCTCCCAGGACAAGATCACTTTCCCTGATTAGAGGTAAAGTTGCTACTGCAGTTATTGATAAATCTTCTGATGCTATTACCAGATCCAACACTCTTTAACCCGTGGTCCCTTCCACAACATGCTGTTTCAGGTAATTATCACTTAGAAACTGTATAATTTCCATTTCGCCATGTGCCCTTTCCTCCTTGCAATCCATATCACCATAGTTGAAGTCTCTCATGATGATGATTGCTTGGCCTGCACTCGTGCTAATCTGCTGATGCATTCATCCACATTTCTTTTGAACTCTAGATCTGTAGCAACAACCAACAATATATTTTGTCCTATTGGCCTCTCACCAGACAGGCTCAAATGAACCATATCCATCAGATCTACAATATTCCTTAAAAGATAAAGTCTCTCCCAGATCGTCCTACATGGACCAGTCTCTTTTCTCTGCACTGGTGTAATACCTCATAAAGTACTGGATGTGAATTATGCATAGGAGAGGAGATAGCCTGTAAAGAGCTCAATGAGTCTGTATAAATTATACACTTTTGGTATGCGTTAAAGAGACTATGCAAGCTCTTGGTTTAAATGTTGACAACAATGCCTACACTAAACATAACAGCATCCCTCCATGGCTGGTTTGCACACCATCCTGCAACCTCTCACTTTGTCAGCTACAGAAATCTCATACTCCATCATCTGTCTACCTCCAATTGTTTAATGCACATAGAGCAGCACACTCTGATTTCTTGCATATCTATACTGATGGTTCAAGAACTAATACCTCTGTTGGCTGTGCTGCTGTGTTTCCTGACATTATCTCCAACCAGATCCCTCCTGATTGCAGTAATTATACAGCAGAGTTACATGCCATTCAGCTTGCACTTGTTCATATAAAAGAAAACTGCTACCAAAAGTGTATAATTTATACAGACTCACTGAGCTCTTTACAGGCTATCTCCTCTCCTATGCATAATTCACATCCAGTACTTTATGAGGTGTTATACCTGTTTCACAAAATGAAAATCCTTAATTTTGATGTTCAGTTCTGCTGGATTCCCAGCCATATTGGAATTAAGAGAAATGAGGCCGCATATGCAGCTGCTAAATCAACTCAAACTTTATCCACATGCTGTTTGGCAGTACCATATACAGACAACAGACAGTTTATGCAATCAAAGCTAACTGCTCAATGGCAGTCATCATGGCAGGAAGCATTAACAAACAAATTATATGACATTAAACCTGAAATCAAGCATTGGCATTCTAGTCAACGAATAAAGAGAAGAGAGGAAGTTGTTCTCACTAGGCTCTGCACAGGCCACAGTTATCTTAGACATCCTTAATTTACTGAGAGCTAATAACTCTCCCCTGTGTGAACAATGCAATACACATTTCACTATTTATCATATACTAGTAGAGTACCAGCACTTTGCACAAGAGAGGAATGAAATTTTTGCCTACCTGGCCAGACCATATACACTCAGGCAGATTGCATGATGTTTTGAATTTTTTAAAAAGAATTAATTTATGCAAACACATTGTTTATATGTAAATACTTGATTGCTTCATTTAACTTTTGTACATATATATTACAAAATATGTAATGTTTTGTGATGTATATGTGCAGGAGTTAAGTACTAATGTATATATTATTCATTAGGTTAATTTCTGACTAATCATGTATTTCTGTAGCCTTGTGTTACCTTGTTGTAATTTTGCTAATATGTACACCCTCTGTCCAAAAAGAAACCGAACTTTTTGAAAATAGAAGAAACTAGTGGCGCCACCTAATGTATCTTTTTGTTGTCGAAAGTGACAACCTTCATTAGTTTTGCCAACTGTTTATGACATTTGTTTCATTAGAAGCAGAGTTATAGTGCCAAGAGTGACAGTGTGTTTTGATGAAAGATTGGAAAATGAGTTTGAAACAGAGCTTGATTGACTTTTGTGTTAAACTTGGTAAAAGTTTTACCAAAATCCATCAAATGCTTCAAAACGCATATGGCGATGAATGCTTATCCTGTACTCAAGTTTAAGAGTGGTTTAAGCAATTTCAAAGTGGTCATGAAACGCTTGAGGATGATGAAAAGCGGAGCCGTCCAAAAACTGGACTGGGCGCAGTTAACATCAAAAAGTGCGTGATTTCATCAAAGAAAAATCAAAATCGTCCATGAGATTGATTGAAAATGAATTGAGGATTCCAAAATCAACTGTGCACAACATTTTGACCGAGAGTTTGGGCCTTCTTAAATTGAATTTGCGATTTGTTCCACACAAGTTGACCGACGACCAAAAAATGTATCGAATTGAACACTGCAAGAACCTCATTAAAACCACTTTTAAGAACTCAAACTTCCTTAAAACGATCGTTACTGGTGATGAAACATGGTGTTTTGAGAGCCCAAAACAAAGCACCAGACTGCTGAGTGGATACCACCAGAAGAGGGGCATCTGAAAAAAATAAAGTCGCCTGGAGAAGTCAAAAGTAAAGACAATGCTGATTTGTTTCTACGATTCCAAGGGCATTAGCCACAAAGAATTCGTTATGCCTGGCAAAATGGTCAATGGCGAGTTTTATCTCAAAGTTTTGAAGTAATTGATAGCTAGAATTCACCGTGTACAGCATGAATATCGTGATGCAGACAGCTGGTCACTTTTGCACAATAATGCACCATCTCATCATTCGAATATTGAGACAGTTTTTGAGCAAAAACCAAGTTTGTGTGTTGGATCACTCGCCGTATTCACCTGATTTAGCACCCTGTGACTTTCTTTCTTTTCCCTTGACATCATTTGCCGATGAAAGGAAAGCGATACGACACCACTGAAAACGTTCAAGCGGCAGTAACCATGACCCTCAACAGTATCCCAAAAACCTTAACAAAACACACTTTAACGAATTAATTGACCGTGACAAACGAATGACTTGAATAATTATAATTGGCCTGTATTTTATTTTCTATCAAAAGTTTGATTTCTTTTTGGACAGAGAGTGTAAATTCCACACTGGTAAACTTAATTTTTATGCATACATAATGTATAATATTTCTTCTTTAACTATGTATTACTGTAATAACATTTGTTGTATGATTATTAAATTACTTAAGGAATTCACAACGTAAACTGGAATATAAATTAAAATAAACTTTAATATATACTTTCTATATTTCGGCAAAGTTACGTTGCCATCTTCATGGGAACTTAAGACTAAGACTCGTGCACACAAACGCTAATACAGCAAATGAGGTCGAAGAGAGAAAACTACTGTTTTTCCTAAAGTCCTGATGGTGCCCCCCTAGTGGGCTATATTAGGTATTCTTGGCCGTTGGGCTGATGTTCTCATGATGTACGTCTCCCAAATTTGGGGCAGTCTCATGCATCCAAATTTGTTGAGGTTTGGCACGTTTTTTTAGGACTGACGCTGATTCTATGAATAGTCTTTCAAATTTAAACTTGCTGCGGTGTATTACTGTGGCTTTCTTCCAACATATTCTGTGGCAAGTATCCAGAGCAGTGGTTCTCAAACTGGTTGCCGCAAGTATGCCACAAGGGTGTTGCAAAATTTTGAATCGTTTATTTGAAAAAAGCAAAATATTCAATTGCCACAAATAACTAAATCAAAACAAAAAATATATATATTTTGATTATTTAAATTAAGGGGATATTAAATCCCACATTGTTTTAAAACCGAATAAGAAACTCAAAAATATACATTTAAGTATATATTTTGATTTTAAGGGATGAAGCGTATATAAAAATTATCATTTTTTGTATCACTCATATTATATCCTGGGATTTCATTAGATCACCGCGTGTCGTAGTAACTAGATATGTGATGGCACATAAATACTGGGGAAAATGAACTAATGAATGGTTAGTTCTCCTGCTGTCTGTTTTAGTATTTCTCTGTTCAGTGTGACAAATATTTTGACATCTACAGATAAAATTAAAGCTTTTAAAGATAAAATAATGTGGAAGATAAAATTAAGCACCAACAATGTAGAAATGTTCCTTAAAGTTGCCTCCAAAAAATGTAAGAACACTGATCTGCAAAAGCTTATTTACAGTCATTTAACATCATTAGAAGAAAAAAATTGACCATTATTTTCCAGACATTTCAGTCAATTTATACGATTGGATTCGAAATCCATTTGTAGAGTCAACATCAGCAATGAGTGAGTTAAGTCTTATAGAAGCCGAAGAATTAATTGATATAAGTAACAATCGTACATTGAGATTGAAGCATTCATTCAGAAATGTGTCTGAATTCATTTTGGATAACAACTATGAAGGAGTACCCCAATATAGGATTCAAACACTTAACATCTTATTGCAATTTTCTACATCTTATTTGTATGAACTGGGTTTTTCTGCACTCGTAAATATTAAAACAAAGAAGAGAGAAAGACTAAAGGCCCTTGAAAATGAGATGAGAATATGTCTCTCGAAAACAAGGCCTAATATCAAAGAAATATGCAAACAACACCAGGCACGTATTTCACATTAAGTTCATATTTTATTATCTGAACTTTTATAATAGCTTTTGTTTTGTATGTTTTTAGGTTGTTTGAAAATAAACCAATTTAGTTTAAATAAAATCTGTTTTCTTTTAAACATGCTTTCCTTCATATCTTTAGTATCTGTAATATCAATTTATTTATGGGTTATATATGCGAGTTTTTCAAAATCAATTAATTGGCACTTTACTCTCTATAAAAAGCAAATAACACTAGGGATGCCGTGAAATTTATTTATTGATTTTAGTGTGCCGCCAGACAAAAAGTGAGAACCACTGATCCAGAGCATGGTCTGCAAGCCCTGAGTGGATTTACTGGTGAAACCGTATGCAGTCATTGTGTTCTGAAATTCTGATATTCACTGTCAGGCTGTTTGGACAGAATAGGACAATTTACAAGGGACCTGGTATACACCAGGAAGGTCTAGGGGGAGAGTGGTTGGTCTTTGGTAGAGCAAATAAGGGATGCCAACTTTTTATATGGTCTATAACAGGAATTCAGGTCATATTTTTTGAGGATATTGGTTATTTTCTCAGAGGTGCCCAGGATGTAGGGGGATGGTGATAGATTTAGTGTAATCTTTATTGTGGAGGGGGGGGGGGTGTTGTGGTTTACTGGTTTTAGTATTTTTTTGATTTTTTGGGGGTTGTAGCCATTGGCTAAGAGAGTGTTGAGGATGTGGTTTAGTTGAGTGGTTAGGGCATCGTGATCTGAGCAGATTAATTTTGCCCTGTTGAATACTGTTTTTATAACCCCATATTGTTGTGTGGTGGTGGTGGGGGGAAACTGCTGGTGAATGTATCTGCCTGTATGGGTGGGTTTTCTATAAACAGAGAAAACCAAAGAGCCATCAGACTGGCGAGTGATTAGAGTGCCTAGGAAGGGAAGGGTGTTGTTTTCCTCTCTTTCTAAGGTGAACTGGACTCTGGAGTGTTGGTTGTTTAAGTGTGTTAGGAAGGAGTGGAGTGTATCTGAGCCATGTGGCCAAATAGCGAACACATCATTCACGTACTGAAGCTGAAGTGGGTTTTTGTGGGGCAGAGTTTAAGGCTTTCTCTTCAAAGGTCTCCATAAAGAAGTTGGCCAAGGGTGGGGAAAGTGGTGAATCCATGGATGTCCCCTCTATCTGTTTGGAGAATTTTCCTTGCCAAACGAAATTGCCTAAGTTCATTGTGAATTGAATTAAGGCTGAGATATCGGGAGGAAACTTGGCTTGGATGAGGTCTAGGGTTTCCTTGAGTGGGACATTAGTGAATAGGGAGGAGACATCAAAACTGACCATTATGTCAGTGTGTTGGAGTGAGAGGTTTTCTATACTGGCTTTGAAGTGGGTTGAGTTTTTTTATGTGTGATGGTGTGTTGCCAGTATAGTGTGCGAGCGCTTTGGATAAATGTTTGGCTAATTTGTATGTGGGGGAATCAATGCAATCCAGTATGGGACGTAATGGCACATTTTGTTCATGTATTTTTGGAAGTCCATATGATCGGGAGGGTCTAGAGTTATAAGGTTTTAGTTTGTTAGTGACTTCCACAGGCCAAGAAATGACCTTCTTAAGGAGTCTGTGTAGAGTTCTAATCTGAGAGCTGGTAGGATTGTATTCAATAGGGAGGTAGGTGGTACGGACTAATACTGAAGCATTAAGCTTACCTGTGTAGTCCTTTTGGTTGAGAACCACAGTGGCGTTTCCCTTATCCACTTTGGTGTTTACTATTTTTTTTTTTTGTTTTTCTTCATTTCTAATAGAGCTGCATATTCGTCTTTGGATAAGTTGGTTTATGGACGTTTTGCTTTGGTGAGAACATCAGCTACATCCAGTCTGACGTTGTTGGCGATATGGTTAGAAAGGTTGCGAATCCCACATTCTATTTGGATCGTGATTTCCTTGGCAGGTATTCTTTTAGGAGCCAGGGTGAAATTGTGAACGTGTGAAAGTGCGGTGAGTGCTTCAGATTTAAAACTGCGGAAGAGAGGCTGACAACCATGTTGGGTGGTGGCTGTGGTAAGGAAGTAGAATTCTTCAAGTTCTCATATTTTTTCAAGTGCTGACTACGTATTTTTTCGAATTCTTTTGTTGCCGAAGCGCATGAGACGTCATAAAGAATCGTCCAAAGATCATGGCCGAGGGTAACTGAAAGCTCTTCTTCTAGCGCACATAAGGTTTTGTTTTCATCGGCAAGGAGAATGCGCGTCGCAGTGATTTGCTCTCTTAATAAGGCGAAACTAGTGCGGTTATAAATACGGAGAGCTTTCTGTGAAGTAAAACGGTGCTTCCATTTAACACAATTTGGGATTACCTTGTTATCCTGGCAGCGTTTTAGGAAGGTCAGACGATTTAGTTGTCTCGATATCTTCAACCTCTTATTGAGGTATTGGCGGCCCTTTCATGCGATGGAATCTCCGTGGATGATCAAAATTCTTGTAGCAAGGCTTATACATTGGTCATACATAACTGGTAATTAGCTTAAGAAATTAACAACACATATAACAGATATTAATTAAAGCAAACTTTAATGAATACCTTCAATATTTCGGCAATGTCACGTTGCCATCTTCAGGAACATACAAATATGGTATGTGTACGAAGGCACCAAAAGCAAATTAGGAAGAAGGCAAGAAACTAATATTGTTCCTAAAGTCCTAATGGTGCCCCCTAGGTGCCATTAGGACTTTAGGAAGCTAGAAGAAGAGCTTTCAGATACTCTCGGCCATGATCTTTGGATGATTCTTTATGACGTCTCATGAGCATCAGCAACAAAAGAATTCGAAAAAATACGTAGTCGGCACTTGAAAAACTATGAGAACTTGATAAATAATTCTACTTCCTTACCACAGCCACCACCCAACATGGTTGTCAACCTCTCTTCCGCAGTTTTGAAGCCTCAAGCACTCACCGCACTTTCACACGTTCAAAATTTCGTCCGAGCTCCTAAAAGAATACCTGCCAAGGAAATCATGATCGAAATAGAATATGGGATTCGCTACCTTTCTAACCATATCGCCAACAACGTCAGACTGGATGTAGCCAGTGTTCTCACCAAAGCAAAACCTCCAAAAACCAACTTATCCAAAGACGAATATGCAGTTCTACTAGAAATGAAGAAAAACAAAAAAAAATAATGTGTGTTTCATTTATAAGTTTAAATAATTCTTTCATTAAAATTTCTTTGGCTCACAAGTTTTCATTGTTTATCCTTCTGAAGAAACCGCTATCCCTATCTCATCCATGCTAAATTCAACTCACTTTACGAGATTTCGTGTTATGCAATTATTTCATAGAACCAATTAATCCAATAAAGCGAGGGACACCTGTACATCCTAAATTGAAAAGACCTTGGCTCTAAATTCTATCAAAGAGTATTATCACTATCTGCAGTAATATGCAGTAGCTCCTATGAAAATATAAAATTATTTTAATTTTTAGCAGACCACTATAAGTTATATGAGTAAAATCAAATTTAAACAATTTGATAGCAAAAAAATTCTTCATAAGGAATTTTATACATATTATTATTATTATTACGTGACACCCCAAGGAGGCCAAAGACTCATTGAGAGAGAGGGCACCTACTCTATAACTCTCCGTTTTCCCCACTCAACCCACCAACTACAGCAAACCACATCATCTACACCAATGCCATCTACTGCCCACCACCATCATTACTAGTATTTTCACAGACAATCACAAACATCCATGCCCATAAAATTCGAACCCACAGTCATTTGGCTGGAGAGCAGATATGCTAACCGCTCGACCAACCAGGCCAGCTCTCATTCCAGGTAATATCTCACATATTACTGAATACTGAAAAACTTCTATTATAAATAAATAAATAAATTTTACTATTATAAAGGATTAAAGATTTTAAGATTCAGCCTGATAAATATGTTATCAGTTGAATGAATCTCCCACGATGAGTCTGCCAACTCCATGGAGGACGTAATAATAATAAATAAATCCAGATATCTTGAAGTCATGTATGAAAAATTATGAATGCCTTCTATTTGTAAATTAAAATTTACCCTTAATCCACTTTCAGATTTTATATCCATGATAGAGAGAACAGTTTCGTAGAGGATTGCATTGCCTACATTTTTACTCGTCTCGGTATTTGTTGCTACCTGTAAAGATGGTGAAGAAATTAGGAATTGAGCTAGCCAAAAATAATTTCAAAATAAGTTCTAAATTCCAATATTTAAGATCATATGTTTAATGATAATCCCAACCATGGAAGGTTATAAACCTATTAGTATCTCAGTACTGTAGATGGGCTAAGGATAAGACAATTTGGTAGAGGTCATACATGGGAATTTTTCAAGCTACCTCAGGCATTCAAACACATTCACAAACTTCAATGTCTTAATGGGATTAGCAAATGTTAAACAATAAACCTTGGTCAAACTGAATATTATGATTAATATTAAATAGTAATATTAAATGTTTTCATTTAATTTTAAAGAAAATAATTAAATTAAATGTAAGGATATTAAATATCCTTTTTTTTTTTCAACTAAAATTAAAACTATAAAGTTCCAAAGTGACAGAGCAATAAGTTATATCTTAAATATGTGAAATCTCAATCAGCGTATAAGTGTATATTGACGATAGTCACTTCTGACATGGAAATGCCGTAGTATTGAGACAGCAATCTGTGCTCTTATAAGGTTTCTACACAGCCTATGAAGACAACCAAATAGTTCAAAACAGTTGTTATATCAGTGAAACCTTAATTAAATAAATTTTTTTGAGAAGAGCACACATTAAGCAGCTCAATACCTAGACAGCTATAATGTAGAGGGCGTTACTTTCAGAAGCTCTTTGTCACTTTCAAAATATTATGGGGGGGGGTGAATATATTTAACATAATTACTTTTAATAGGATTATTTAAGCAAATATAGCCAAAAGGCTCTTTAATCGAGATTCAATTAAAACGACAGTATGCTCTATACATTCTCCATGCTTTCTGCCCGCTAAAAAACTGTTTTCTTAATGATGTAAACTTTTATAAACTTAAAAAAGTAATTTATTTAAGCTTGCAAATTTACAAGCTTTGTATGTACTTCCTTTTTTATAAATTTTCAAAGTTAAAAAAAAATTAATTATTGTATCATAATAGTCATTATGCCCTACAAATCAGGAGCAGAAAAGCAACTATCTTTCAATGCCAAATCAGAAATAAAGGAGGGGAAAAAAATAAGAGTAAGAATAAGAGATTAACATACATGTAATCTAAAAGAAATATAACACATGAATTCAATTTTATAGTTAATTCCATATTCACATTTTATGTCTATCCAAAATGATGACATAAGGTATGCTCCAGCAGATGATTTTGATTACATGATATGAATGATGCTATGTATTATACTGATTATAATTATTATTTCCAATTAGAGTAACTGTTTCCTGAATAGTTTGGTTAGTTGGTCAGTTATTACACCAAAACAACTAAAAACCATGTTTCAACTCCAGTTGCAATGCTCTTATAAAAAACTTCTTTTCATTCTAGGTGAGATTTGAACCCTTTCCAATCAAAGAGCATTAGTATTACCAAATGAACTTCAGAGGCTCTACATACTAAAACAGAAAATCTGAAAAACCTGCCCACCGCTTAACATGTCTTTCATTTTGAAATTTACATTTAATATGGAAATCACCATCATATCAAAGTGTAAATCCTCAACTGTGGATATACCAGGTTTAAGAATATAAGTAGAGTTTCAAAATTTTAATAACTAAGATTTGATACTCGATTCATTAAGCAAGAAATCTGAATGATAAAATTTTTGACAATTACTCTGGCTTCACTACTTGGTGAAAGCATTGTCACAGATCTGCAAATATTGCATTATATAGCATAAGTCAATAGTAAGACATGCTGACTATAACTCTTCTTCTGATGTGTGTGCACTCCCCCCCCCCCAATGTGACCATTAAAGTCCTTCATTAAGAGTATAGCAGATGACAAGTGCAAAATGAGGCCATCAAGATCATCCCGGGAAATATCTACACTGGGTTCTAATTTTTTAGAAAATGACAACGTAAACTATATTATTAATTATAAAAACTTTAATAACCATATTTCAGAAATGTTACATATGTTACATTGCCATCTTCAGGGATCACAAAACAATGATATGTGCAGCTTACACTAAGCTTATGAGGCTAAAGAAAGGCAACTGAAGGACTTCTTAAGAAGGTTACCTCTTGGTCTTTGCAAGTGACTAACAGACTAAAACCTTTTAACTCTAGATCCCCCCCCCCACCCCAGATATATGGACTACAAAAATTCCATGAGCAAAATGTACCATTACGTCTTATTGTGGATGGCATTGTTTCTCCCACATACAAATTAGCCACACATTTAGCCAAAGTGTTCACACAATATACTGGCAAAACACCTTCACACATAAAAAACTCAGCCCACTTTAAAGCCAGTATAGAAAACCTCTCACTCCAATACACTGATATAATAGTCAGTTTTGATGTCTCCTCCTTAATGTCCCACTCAAAGACACCTTAGACCCCATCCAAGCCAACTTTCCTCCCGATATCTCAGCTCTATTTCAATTCACTATGAACTCAGGTTATTTCATTTGGCAAGGAAAATTCTACAAACAGATAGAGGAGACAGACATGAGTTCTCCACTCTCTATCCACCCCTGGCCAACTACTTTATGGAGACCTTTGAAAAAAAAGCATTATAAAATCTGCCCCACACAGACCAACTGTTTGGCTACCCTATGTGGATGATGTGTTTGCCATTTGGCCACATGGCCTGGATACACTCCACAATTTCTCAACACTCTTACACAATCAACACCCCAGGATCCAGTTTACTTGGAAAAGGAAACCAACAGTCTCCCTTTCCTAGATACTGATTATACACCAGCCTGATGGATCCCTAGTTTTCTCTGTTTATAAATTATAGGATCCTGCTGCATTGTACTGGATACTGTGTCACTAAATTCTTCAACTTCATCTTCGCTGCTGCTGGCTGGTGAATATATTTGTACTATTTTAATGGTTTTCTGTTCTGATGTTTGAACTACAATATACACGCTATCATATCTGATATTCCTGCATATTTAGTAACCTTGTTTGCTATACTTTTGTTTATAAGGAAAACTACTTCTCTCTGACATTATCTGGTCCTTTCTAGTAAAGCACATTTCCTGATTTTAGTGTTATTCAATCTTCCAATTTTATTTTCACTTCACTGAGTCCTATTATATCCCATTTCATTTTGTTTATTTTATATTCCAATTCCTCTACCTTTTCAGTGTCTGCTAATGTTCTTACATTGTATGTAACAATCATGAAATTTGTTTTCTTGCACTTACTTTTATTATTTTGCTTCAGAATAGCATATCCAGTCTGACAGCTCCGTTTCTCTACTGAATTAGGTTCTCTTAGAAGATGAACTAGGTTCTCCAGGGATTGTAAAGCCCAGCGATGCCAGATATTGTGGGCTCATTCTTCTATGTAACATATTCATAGTTTTAATGGAGGGAGGATAGTCTTTTCTCAATGATGAACTGGCTTGGGAGAGGATTGGCAGTAACTAGGGCTGTGGAATGATATCACTGATGTTATTGCTCTTGCTGCAGCTGTCTCCACTCCATGGGGTAGCTTCCCAACAGAACTGTTGGGAAGCTGCTCCTCTGGAGTACCATCGCATGCAGTTGGAATCTCTGGTTCCTCAGTATTGACCTTTCCAGCTTGGGAGGTCGTAATGGTAGACTACTCTACCGCCAGAATAGTTCAATGCATCCTTGAAACAAGCAGGCCTCTTCTACCATGTCAAGGTGAGGATTCCAGCAAAGGGATTATACAATATACCGTATATGTCGGCATATAGGATGACTGGCGTATAAGACGAGGCCTAAATTTTAGGCTATTTTTAGATTTTAAGCTTATGTCAGTTGTATAAGACGACCCCCAATTTCTTCTTTCTTGTATTAATGCAACGTTAGGTTTTGTTGCTATATCCATTATTTTTATATCTATGCACATCTGTTATTGTTTGCATAGCATAGATTTAGTATTTAAGCGAATTACCCTAATTAAAAGTAATTACCCCCAATTTTAATTTATTATTAATTTTGCATTTTTTTTAAATTTTAGGATTATTAAAATTGTTATCATTTAAAATCATGGAACCAGCAACAAAACGAAGAAAGTATGAAGCTCAATTTAAAATAAGGGTAATTGAAATGGCAAAGCAAACTAATAACTGTGCTGCTGCAAGAAAGTTTGACATAACCGAGAAAATGGTAAGAGAATAGAGGAAGAAAGAAGATATTTAAGAAAAAATTGCCAAAGAAAAAAATATGCGATGAGAACAGGGATCACCCAATGGCTGCAACTGGAAAATCACGGTGCAGAATGGGTATTCGAACAAAGGCAGAATGGTTATCTTGTTACAAGAAATATGATTAGAGCATATGCACTAAAATGGTCAAGATTGAATCTGGATGAAAGTATAGAATTTCAAGCTACTTCAGGATGGTGTAATCGTTTTATGAACAGACAAAATCTGGTAATACGACAAAAAACGAAAAATTGCTCAAAAACTACCAGCAGATCTTGACACAAACTTACCAGTTTCCATAAATTTATTATTCAGTTCAAACAAGAACATAAATTTCTATTGTCAAATATTGGAAATATGGATGAAACTCCTATGAGCTTTGATATGATAAGCAATAAAACAGTGGAGTCTAAAGGTAGTAAGAGTGTGCTAGTTCGAAGTACAGGTCATGAAAAAAAAACAAGGTTTACGGTTGTATTGTCATGTTTGGCTGATGGAACCAAATTAAAACCAATGATCATCTTCAAATGTAAAACTAAACTAAGATAAAATTTCCTTCGGGCGTTTTTGTACATTTTCACAAAAAAGGATGGATGGATGAAACGCCGCGAAATTATGGATAAATAATGTGTGAAACACGCGTTTTTTCTTCACATTTCTTCATTATACCAGGTAGTATAATGAAGAAATGCTGTTTATTAGTATGGGATATGTTTTGTAGTCATTTAACTGAGAATACTAAGTCTTAGAAAAAAATAATACAAAAATTGCTGTTATACCAGGTCGTTTAACTTCTATATTGCAACCCATTTAAAGATCACAAGCAAGAAGAGTGGAATAATTGGATGTTGACTGGCGAAAAATCATTTACAAACAGAGGATCTATCCGTGCTGCATCACTTGATACGTTGTGCAATTTTGTGATCAAAGCATGGAATAAAGTAAAAGTAGAGACTGTAATAAAATCATTTAAAAAGTGTGGTATCTCTAATCTTATGGATGGTAAGGAAGATGATCTAGTGTAGGACACTGATGACGATGAAAACTAAATCAATTCACCGGATTCGAACTGGGATCCATATGACGATCATTTAAACAATGAATCTGAAGAACTATTTTCAACAGATGAAGAAAATTAACATGAAAATTGAGGTTAATAATTATTATTTGTTTTTTAAGACTAACATTTATTGTAATATTTTAAATACATTTATGTAACAAAAAATTAATCTGATTTGTTTATACACACTGCCTATTTTCTTATATAACGATGTATTACCTAAATGTTCATTCAAGAAATTAAGCTTCCCTTTTTATGCTTGCCGTATAAGACAACCCATGATTTTGAGAGGTTTTTCTGTAGATTTGAGAGTCGTCTTATATGCCGACATATACAGTAATTTCTTGTGAAGTATAATTTACTTGGTAACCAATGAAAAACTTTTTACAACTATCTCTGATCCTGAGGATTTTAATATTAATTAATATTAAAGTGATGTACCTTTTTTTATGATTTATATATTGAAAACATACGACTTCTGCATTAAGTCAACCTCAGTATCTTTTTGGGTCTAGCTTCCACTGATGAAACCACAATCAAGGTTGAAACCAGTCTGTAAAATGATACTTCCCATAATGCACAGCAATATACTCATCTGAAAAGTGTGCTTTGCACTGCGGGATACTAAGACAATTGATGCAAAGCAAGTGCCTTCTATATACAAGTAGTCTAATCATGAAGATACTTCACATTGTTTACACATAACTTGGATAAAGGATTAAACAAGAATATAATTTCTCATCAAATATAATTTACTTTGTAACCAAGTGAAAAAAACCTTTCAGCAAGGAAATCTTAGTTATCTTAATAAATATTGTCTATATTGTCTTAATAAAATCATTTGTTCATTAAAAGAACAAAAATTTTATGTGAAGGCATATGATCTTGCAATATGACATTCATATTCATAGAACTTAATTCCACATAGAGGGTTTTTAATTTCATATCAGTGGATATTAATTTGAATTATATATTAAGAAAGAGTGAAAAGAAATACCTGAGCTAAGATATCATTCATTGTTTCACTTGCATCTGGATCATTCTTCCCTAGAAGTCTTAATAATCGCAATATTTTTACCTGAAATGAAAAATAAAAAATAAATAAAAAATTTGACCTCAAATTATAACAAAGTGAATTTAATTTTAAATTATTTTTCAATGTTAATACAAATCAGAAGTTATTCATAAATAAAAAGATGGTCATGATAGTATTGATAATTTAAAAGATTAACGCTTTATGATATAGCTCTTCAGCATTTCAATAAAAGATCATGTAACAGACTTTTAGAGTCAAAAGGAGACAATGTAAAAAAACTACAAGACAACAATATTCTATGAAAATATCAACTAGAACTAGATAAAAATCTGAAGGAACTACCAAAACAGAATATAAACATCGAAGAACATAGGTGCAAATTAAAGGAAATAATATTAAATTCAGCAGAAAAAACAATAGGTTACACAGAAAGAGGAGCAAAAAGGATCGGATCTCGAATGAAGTAAAAAGGTTAAGCGATCAAAGGAAAAGTATGAAACTAAAACAGAACTATAACAGAAATGAATATAATAAATTAACCAGAGAAATTAGAAAACTAGTTAAAAGAGACAAGAATAACTGGGTAGAAGAAAAATGCAAAATGGCAGAAAAGCTATCAAAAGAAAATAACCTTCATGGATTATATAAACAAATAGACCATATTAGTAAGACATGGACAACAAAAATTATAATGATCAAAAACAAAGAGGGACAACTAATTGAAAGTAAAACAAAACGAATGGCCAGATGGGAAGAATACTTCAAAGATTTATATAATAAAAACAGCTCCCAGGATATTACGATTCCAGCCACTGAAATGGGAGAGGAAACAAATATCTTTACCAAAGAAATAACAGCACACAACATAGAAAAATTCAAAACTAGGAAAGCACCTGACATTGATCAAATACATGCAGAATTCGTAAAAGCAGGAAAGGAACTGATTTTTTGTAGATCTAATAAATAATTTGGTCCAATCTACTGATTGGACCAAATTAGTCATAACTCCAATATACAAAAAAGGAGATAAAACAGAATGCAATAATTACAGAAGCATTAGCCCCTCAGTATTCCAAGTAAGGTTTTTACGAAAGTACTCCAAAAAACAAATTAAGCCATATGTAGAACTGGCACTAGGAGAAGAACAAGCCAGTTTCAGACCAGGGCGAAGCACAATTGATCAACTATTCACCTTAAGACAGCCAATAGAAAAGACACTAGAGTACAACCAAAGTTGCTACATAAATTTCATAGACTTTCGGCGGGCATTTGATTCAATCCGTAGAAGAGAACTATGACAGAATTTGGAATTCCCAACAAAACCATAAGAATAATAAAGAATCTGTATGAGATATCTGAAAGTGCAGTACGAATGGAGGACACCTTAACCAACTGGTTCCACACAGAGCGGAGTAAGACAGGGATGCAATCTGTCACCAGACCTGTTCAATCTTACACTGGAAGAAGCAACCAATAAGGCCTTAAACAATGAAGACTCAAGAATCAAAATATATGGGGAAAATGTGACAAATTTAAAATTTGCAGATGACATTGCTTTACTTGCAAGCACAGAAGAAAACCTACAGCGAATTTCTGATAAAATAAAGGAGGAGTGTATAAAATCTGGATTAAACATAAATTAGACAAAATAAAAATTATGCAATAGGAAAAAGAAGCACCAATCTGAAAATTGAAATTGATAGTAAGAATCTAGAGCAGGTAGAAAATTTCACCTACCTTGGAGGAGTTATTGAGTACAATGGCGAAATTATAAAAGATATAAACAGACGAATCAGTCAAGCATCCCAAACTTTTGGACGACTTAATAAAATATGGAAGTCAAGAGACATCAAACAAGTAACAAAAGTAAGAATCTATGAAACAATGGTCCTCCCAATACTCCTCTATGGAAATGAATACTGGAAGGCTGAAGAGAAAAAAATATTAGTTATTGAAATGGGTTGGCTAAGAAGATTACTTGAAGTATCTCTGCTGGATCAACTAAGAAATGAAGACATAAGGAAAAAAAGACTAAAACAAGAAATAATAATAGACAAAATCCAAGAAAGAAGACTGCGATGGTTAGGCTATGTGACCAGAATGGGAACAGAAAGACTACCATCTAAAGCCCTGAATACAACGATGGAAGGTAAAAGATCCAAAGGACGGCCCAGAATTAGATGGATGGACAAAATAAAAGAGGACCTGAAAACCAAGTCACAAAAAGCGACACCAAACTGGACAAAATTGTTCGGACTCTCCCGGGACAGACAGAAGTGGAAAGAGTTCATTAGGCCTCATCATCATCCACATAGATGATGGAAGAGAGAAGAAGAAGAGACTTTCTTCTTTTCATCTACTGTACATAAGAGTTTCGACTGAAAACAAACTTTTCGTATCATACCCAAACTTGAAATCTGTCAAATTTCAGTAATTCATCACACATTGATCTTCTAGCACCTATTTCACAATCACAAAATAATGTAATCATTATTTAAATCATATAAACATCATATAAAGATCATCAGATTATATCCGGATTATGGGATTTAGATTATGAGGACAGATTGGGAGTATGTGGATTGCAGACTCTGGTTAACAAGAGAAAGATGGGTGATATGATAGAGGTCTATAAATTTTTGAATGGGTGTTACAGCATTTCAAATGATGAAATTTTTCATTATGTGGAAGGCAGGAAGAAAACACAGGGGCATCCATGGAAGTTAAGGTTGTTCTCAGTCAAGAAAGGGGTAAGAGCTAGGTTTTTCTCCCAGAGAGCAGTGAGTGAGTGGAATAATTTGCCCTTAGGGGGTAGTGAGTGCATCTAGTGTAAATGAATTTAAGGGAAGGTATGATAGCTGGGTTGGGCAATTTATAGCCTCCTCGATGAGTCCTACACTCCCAGGAGGACTCAGATAATGATAATAATAATAATTAATCATGATGTGTGGAGAGAAAATTAACAAACCTCACCTGAAAAGAAGGAATTAAATTATCTTGATAGAAACACTTCAGGCATATTCAGGCAATGACAATCAAGGAAAAGAAGGAGTAGCCATAGTATTCAACACAAAATACAAGGCTAATCTTCTTGAATGGCAGTCAGTCTCAAGTAGAGTAATGTGGGCAAATATGAGAATGGGGAACTAGACAATGAGACTTATTTGTGCCTATGGTCCCACAGAAGGTTCTACTAAGGTAGAAGTGGAGGAATTTTTTGAACACTTTAGAAAAAGCAACTGACACAATGAAAAAGGAAAAGTTGGTCCTTGTTGGGGATCTAAATAGCAGAGTAGGAAATGATTGTGAGACATACAAAAATATTTTGGGAAAATTTGGAGAAAAGTGCAAAGCTAATAATAATGGCAAATATCTGTTGGATTTCTGCTCAGGACATGGACTGGTTATTACTAACACCATGTTCCAACATAAAAATGTGCACAAATTCACATGGAGAGAAGAGGCAAGGAATAAGAAAAGTCTCATTGACTATGTTATTGTTGATAGTGATGTTTTCTCCCTGGTGCAGGACACCAGAGTGTACAGAGGATTTGAAATTGGAAGTGATCACTATTTAGTCTTGAGCAGGATAAAATTGAATTTCATATTGAAAAGAATAACGTGTAAGAAAGTTTTAAAGCGAATAAAAGTTGAGCAGCTCTCAGATGTGAGCTGTAGACTAAAATACACAAAGATTATTGAAGAAAATATGAAAGAGTTTGAGAACAGGAATCAAACCTTGGAGATTCAGTGACAAACTCTTAAGAAAACATTGATTGATTCAGCCAGAGAGGCATGTGGTGAAGTTGTCTGTAAGGATAAAAAAATCAGAACTCCCTGGTGGACACAGGAAGTTAAAGAGGCAGTGAAGGAAAAGAAGAAAGCATACCAAAAGTTCCTGTCAAATAAGTCAGCTTGTGCTCTTAGAGAATATAGAGACAAATGCAAGAATGCTAAAAACTGTGTAAAACTAGCTAAACAAAAGTCATGGGAGGACTTTGGCAAGAATATAGAAAATAAATATCAAGAAGGTGGCAAAATATTCTGGAGGTTGTTGAAGAAGCTTAAGAATGGAGGAAAGAGTGCTATAAAAGGAATTAGAGATGATAAAGGTGACATGAAAACGGGAGAAAAAGATATCCTTGAAGTATGGAGTAATTACTTTGAAAAACTGCTAAATGAAACAAGCAGTGATGTCAGCACAGTGGTAAAAGACATTGACCAGGCATGCAGTCAGGAATACATATCCATACTTGAAGTAGAAAAAGCCATCAAAGGCTTGAAATGTGGAAAGGCAGCAGGAGTAGAGGATATTCGACCAGAAATGCTGAAGTATGGTGGTATAAGAGTCTTACAGTGGCTGCACTGCATAGTTCAGAAAGCCTGGACAGAGGGACGAATTCCCGATGATTGGAGTAGAGCTCTCATAGTACCCATATATAAAAAGGGAAATAAAACTGCATGTGAGAATTACAGAGGTATTTCCCTACTGAGTGTTCCTGGCAAGATCTATGCAAGTATACTTGAGAAACGGTTGAGAAGAATTGTGGAAGAAAAGCTTGGTGAAGAACAAGCTGGATTCAGGACAAATAGAGGCTGTCAGGATCAGATCTTCACCTTACGACAAATAGTCGAGAAAGCATGGGAATATAACAAAGATCTGTATTTAAGTTTTGTCGATCTGGAAAAGGCATATGACAAGGTGCCAAGAGAGAAGCTATTCAATACGCTGCAGTTATATGGTGTCAATGGGGCATTATATCAAGCAATACTTAGTCTTTATTTGAGTTGTAAGTCAGCAGTTAGAATTGAAGGAAGTACAGGAAGATGGTTTAATGTTAAATCTGGTGCGAGACAAGGATGTACATTATCCCCTCTGTTATTCATTATCTATATGGATCAAATTATGAAGGAAAGTGGTATTAAACATGATATCAAAATTGGAGATGTTAATGTCAGCTCTTTGCTTTATGCAGATGATGTTATACTTCTAAATAAATCCGCTACAAGTCTGCAAGATTCTCTGACTAAATTGAACAGCTGTTGTAATAGATATGGTATGAAGGTCAGCAATAAAAAGACAAAGACAATGAAAATAGGCAGAATCATTGAAAATGTCAACTGTGTTGTGAATGGAGAACCTGTGGAACAAGTAAAACATTTCAGCTATTTAGGCACGATTTTTAGTGAAGATGGTAAATTAAATATAGAAATACACAACAGAATCAGCAAAGCCGGTATGGTGGGAAGTCAATTGAATAAATTCATATGGAATAAGAGAGAAATTAGTCGGAACACTAAATTAGCTGTATACAAGACAGTGTTCAAACCAGTTTTAACTTATGGATCCGAGAGCTGGGTCAGAAGTAAAACACTTGACCAAAGACTAGAGACCACAGATATGAGAGTCCTGAGAAAGATTATAGGCATGAACAGATGGCATCAATGGCAGTATCATATTAAAAACGAGGATATTAGGAAAGAACTTGGCATTGTCAGCATCCAGGAATGCGTTAGCAGAGCTAATCTCAGGTGGTATGGTCACTTAAACAGAATGGGCGAGGAAAGATTAGCAAAACAAGTGTTCTCTGCCAGGTTTGCAGCAAAACGACCCAGAGGAAGACCAAGATATAGGTGGATTGATACGGTACAAAGTGCCTTACACGATAGAAATATAAGATCTGATAATGTTGGAGTGATGACAAGTAACAGGCTGATTTGGAGGAAAATTGTAGATAGGAAATTAATAATGATGTAATTTTTTTTTTCATGTAGTACTATCATATCCTGTACACCCCTTGAGGGTACATGGCAGGAATTTGATGATGATGATAGAAACACGAATTTATCTAAACAATCTGAACCTACTTGGATGTTATCAACAATGGAACTTATTAGTTCCAGAAACAAAAATTTGTTTTTAAGATCCTTCTTTTACATTTTGAGACAAAGAACAGAATTTTTTGCTGCCATAATATAGAAGGCACTTTTTTTTTTTTTTTTTTTTTTTTTAAGAAATTAACAAGTTCATGGGCCAAAAGATGAGTAATATTTCTGGACTCTTCCAAAGCAACCTTATTACATTATCAACAATTTTATGCTTTGTATCCTTTCTTTCTATTAGTGTTGAACGGTGATCAGCATTCATTTTAGAAATTATGGACTTTACAACCGTGTTATAAATAACTCTTAATTTCCTGACGTTTCGATCTTCATATTAAGATCATCATCTGGAGTATATACAAATATACAAGGACATGCTGAGTTACATTACACACAGTAAGCTAAAGAAACAATGATTTAATCACCGGTTATTCTACTGGCATGACCTCTAGTGAAAAAAAAAAACTAATTAATTATTTTGAAACTACATCAAAGCTAAATTCTATTTAAGATAACATGGGAAAATATTCTTTCTTATAGTCTTCTTTCAGTAACAATGATGTCCTATTTTTTAACATTGCAATTGTTATTTTAGATTCCAAATTGCCTACAGTTCTGTTTATAGTTAACTCTTAGAGAGAAAGGTTCCATGGGTAGAATATGTGCCTTCCATATGCTTGGGATTTTTAGACCATCATTATTGTTCAGATTGAGGTGGTTGATAAGAATCTCACAGACTTCCTTAAATTTGCATTCGTACCATGTTTTAGTGTGATGTAAACAACTGGTGCTTTTCCAGTCAATTCTATGTAAAGTGTTCAGGGCATAATCAGAAAGGCCAGCTTCACAAAAACATAGTTATTATATTTACAGTGATACCCCAAAGTTATGCAGTAGGTGGGGCCAACGAAAAGCACGTAAGTCAAATTTGCGTAACTCGGGGTATAATTTTGCACGTAATTTATGTATAAAAACATACAATTGGGACCAAAGGTTTACAAAAATATCTATATTTTTTAAGAAATATAATCATAATTGTAGTTTTTCGTACATAAAAAAAAAAGTTATTTTGATGTCGATGGTTTCATAAAATCTAATAGATTCGTCTGACGGCATAATGTCTTTTTCTTGTCACGCGAAATTTCTTCATAGCAAGCCAGTGATTTTTTTATTCCTTGCCTTGTGGCTACAATTCGTTTCTCGTTAAAATCTATGTCCTCCAAATTCTGTAAACCTTTCTTAATTAAGCTGAGACCGTCTGTTAATTTTGCAATTGTCATGTGCCTTGCTGGTAAAACTGGATCTGAGGTTTTGGTCTCTTCAGCAGCGAAGAGTCTCTAATATCGGAGACTCTTCGCTACTGAAGGGTGTCTCCGATATCGGAGACACCCCAAGAATCTCCGATAATCCTTACAGCATCTAAAACATTAAACTGTTTCCAAAACTCTTTAACAGACAGTTGCTCATTTTGCCTCGTAGCTTCATTCAGACTTGCAAACCAACACCGTGTGCAGTATGCTTTGAATGTTTTTCTTTTCTTGCTAGCTGTAGAAGAATTGGACTTGCTTCTTTTGGGCAACATTATTATTTTTTATGTGATAAAATTTTTATCAAGAACATAACATTAAACAATCGCAAGGTTTGTAGACTATAAAAATCGTGTGTGACTGGAGACCGCGCGAAACACTTCAGTGCTTGTTCACAGCATGTGCGACACTGGCAAATGCGGCCAGCGCCGGAAAGATACGATTAGTGGTGAGGTGTGACAGGAATATGTACATATAACAAACCGCATGACTCCGGATTCGCGTAAGTCAGGGTATGACTGTATTGTGTTGTTTATGTTCCTTTCGTCTGATAGGAATTGTGTGTCCGGTTTCCCCTATATATAAGGTATATTACAGGTGCAATAAATACGGTATACTCCAGGGTGGGCCAGCAGAGGAAGTGGGTCTTTGGACGAGTTGAGTAAGCTTTTTAATTTTGCAAAGGTTTAAAGGTGGCTTTGAGGTTGTATTTTTATAGTATTCTGCTTATTTTGCCTGATGTCCCTTTAATGTAAGGAATGGTTATAGTTTTATTGTAGTCTGGTTTATCCTTATTTTGTATTGAGATCTTGTAGAGAATTTTATTAATAGTGTTTTAGCTGTAACCATTTTTGAGAAAAGTGTTGCTGATAACTTTAAATTCGCCTTTCAGCACTTGTTCATTGGAACAGATCTTCAAAGCCCTGTTTTTAAAGTATTAATGACATCTAGTTTTTGTGTTGGGTGGTGGTAGGAGTTTGTGTATATATTGGCCAGTATGTGTCGGTTTCCAGTAAACAGCGAAGGAAAGACTGCCAGAAGGAAGATTTGTGACAAGTGCATCTAGAAATGGAAGCGTTTTGTTTTTCAATCTCAATTGTGAACTGTAAATATAATAACTATGGTGAAGCTGGCCTTTCTGATCATGCCCTGAACACTTGACATAGAATTGACTGGAAGAGCACCAGTTGTTTACATCACACCAAAACATGGTATGAACGCAAATTTAAGGAAGCCTGTGAGATTCTTATCAACCACCCCAATCTGAACAATAATGATGGTCTAAAAATCCCAAGCATATGAAAGGCACATATTCTATCCACGGAACCTTTCTCTCTAAGAGTTAACTATAAACAGGACTGTAGATAATCCGGAATCTAAAATAACAATTGCAATGTTAAAAAATAGGACATCATTGTTACTGAAAGAAGACTATAAGAAAGAATATTTTCCCATGTTATCTTAAATAGAATTTAGCTTTGATGGTTTCAAAATAATTAATTAATTAGTTTTTTTTTTTCACTAGAGGTCATGCCAGTAGAATAACCGGTGATTAAATCATTGTTTCTTTAGCTTACTGTGTGTAATGTAACTCAGCTTCTCCTTGTATATACTCCAGATGATGATTTTAACATGAAGATCGAAACGTCGGGAAATTAAGAGAGTTATTTATAACTCGGTTGTAAAGTCCATAATTTCTAAAATTATGCTTTGTATTCTTATTTCAACTGCATTACTGTTTTATAAGGAATAAATTGTTCAATCCTTTATTCAAGAAGAATTTATGAAACAATTTTGTGTGTGTGTTTGTTTTCAGGGGACAGTAGAGCAATGAAGGAATATTATGTCAAAAAGATATGACCACCCTCAAGAAAGCATTTTTCACCAAAAAACACAATGGCAGTCGAAAACAGTCATGAACATTATGTACAGCTATTTACAGTCATCCAAAACAGATCTATTATTCCCAACAGGAATTCAGGTGGTAACCTTAACAACTACTGTTCACCTCACCATCTACATTTTACAAATTCCTCTATTGAAAGGTTAGCAAGTATACATGATCTCATACCAACATCAGAAATTGACAAAACTTGACATCCTCCTTTTGATCAGACCTGGCCCAAAATTTTCTTGCCACACTTTGCTGCATTCATTTGCTCTCTCTCTCACCCTCCTGATAACTTACCCTTAGAGACTTTTCAGTCACAATTTGAAATGTTTCTGTAACAATCTAATGGAGTGCTCTCTCTCTCTCTCTTGTGTGTGTCTTATCCAGTTTTAATTTGTGCTCAGGAAATGCTGGTTTGAAATCCAGTAAAGTATCGGCCACTTATAAATTAATTACTTATTCTGTTCTGGTGTTGTTTGTAACCAAAAACACTATGAATAACCACCAACATTAAACCTATTATTAGGTCTAAGTATTACATATTTATTGAAGTTTAGGTTGATTTTTTTAAAATCTGCTTCTAATCCCATAAAAATTCTCTCATGTTTGTATTTACTGCAATGAAGCACAGTAGGTCCCCTCTCCGTTCATTTCTGTGCAGAGCATCAAAGGCATGGTCTGCCAAATGTATACACCTTGAATTGAGAAGGTAGAGTGTTGGTCTTCAGGATAAGAGATAAGGACAGCCAGTTCATATGGGATGACATAGATGAAACTGTTCCCAGCAAGTGTTTTCTGGTGAACTGGGCTTGAACATTCCATATTTGGTCTCAAGAACAGAATTTCAGGAGTAAATAACTCAGCCCATCTGTACTCAGTTTCAAGTTACTTATGCTCATTTTTACAGTATTATAAATAGCTTTCATAAACAGGCTTTAAAATTAATTTTTAAATACAATAATTTTACAATAAAACTTTTTTTTATATGTTCTCATTTTTAATTCATTTATGACTAGTATTACCAAAACTACCATGTGGAAGAACAATGCTGATACAAAGAAAATTTAGATAGTCAATTACACATTTTTAATTACACTTAATATAGTAAAAAATTAACAGAAACACACAAGAAATTAATTATAATAATTTAATAATGCAGGAAATGTACAAGAAATTCAAAAGATGGAGCAACAACAATGGACTGTTGATCCCTTTCACTGATATGAGCAATGTTCTATAGAAACACCACAAGACCAATGGTCATCATCATCATGAGTATCAAGGATTTAGGCGTAGCATGGCCTGTTCTGGCCTTAGAAGTCATTGTTGAATCGTTTAAGAGGACGTCCTGATTTTCTTTTTCCCAATGGCTCGTACTTTAAGGCTTGTTTTAGTAATCTTTCTGTTTTCATTTTTTTCAATGTGTTCCATCCATTTATGTTTATATTTTTTAATTTTCCCTCCACTTTATATTTTTATTACAAGACCAATGGTAATTAAATAAATAAAATGGGATCCCGTTTGTCCAAAGCAAGAATGAAGACAATCAGGATGTTCTGTTGAAAAGTAACTGCAGAAATGTCAATCTACCATTATTCATAATAAGCCTGAAAAACCTGGCTTGGCTCATCATGGAGTGGACACTGACCTCTATCCAAACTCACCTGTTACATCAGTGTTGTTTTAGCAATGCGATTTTTCAACACGAGTGCAGTAGTGCTTTTAGACTGCCCAAATTTAAGTCAGAATGACTATTTATCTATAGCAAAAATTTGGGAATCTCATCCTGATAAATGCCAAGCAGTAACTCCTTCTGCTTTACATTTTTATTACTTTATTTAATTACCATCCATCATATAATGTTTCTCCATCATGGGGTCCACCTCTGTGAAAAGGAATATGCACTGATGATGATGATCTGTTAGATTCACATAAAAAAAAATCTACACCATTAAGTTATTAATTTCATGCCTACATATTTCTATTCATTTGCTTACCATCCCACCTTCCCTTTCATGTTATGCTCAATGGCTTGTCATGCCAAGTAACCTGGCTTCTTAGAAACATGATTACTGTATCTTGATAATGCAATCCTTAAGAAGTTACACAGAAATGTTGAGTATGCATAATGTATGTCATATTATAGTAGTTTTGCTATATCATATATCATTGTGACATGGAATCACTATACAAAATGCAGCCATGTTGTCGCTTCAGTCTCATTTTTAAATCACAGTGACAAGCATGAACAGTGGTTATGAGGTTTGAAATATGGTAAGCTACCATTTATCTAATCCTTCAACATCAGAACAATGAGTTTAGATAATTGAAGTACTATTACATAATGCTCTACAGAGAAGTCAGCTGACATGCAAGAGTTAGTTAATTGAAGGGTTGTTGTTTTGAAGATTGGATAAATAGAAGATTACTGCAGTTGCTGCCTAGACTAGCTAGAGAGCTGAAAGAAAGAAGTAGGAAAGAGGGAAAACTGCCAAGTTGAATTCTGTGATCTCAGAAGATTTTTTAATAGATCTTTATGTACTCTCCAAGGAAGAATAGTGAAATTAATACTTAAGCACAAACAATGCATCAAGCCTTCATATATCAATGAGAATGCTATATGCTCAAAATAACTGAGAGCAAGAAAAATAAATACTCTCCATAAAATAAGAAAAAAATTTACAATGGAATGTTTTCTGTCCGATTAAATGTTATAACTTCTATAGTAAGAACAATAATCTTTATGCCCCACCTCAGGAATTAAAGGAAAATGCTCATCAGAAAAAATTGCTTGCTAAAAGAAGATATATGAAAGCATTACAAAAAAGCAAAATCAGCCG
Organism: Typopeltis vanoorti; assembly: GCF_054136105.1. Taxonomy (NCBI): domain Eukaryota; kingdom Metazoa; phylum Arthropoda; class Arachnida; order Uropygi; family Thelyphonidae; genus Typopeltis; species Typopeltis vanoorti. The sequence goes on along the minus strand of NC_143557.1, from coordinate 73,427,252 downwards.
TTTCTTTAATTGAGATTTAAGGAATTTGATAAGTAAGACTGAATGGGTAGATAGCATAAAAGAAGTGATGAGAACAGTAATTCAGATAGTAATATGAGAGAAAATCAAGTACATACCTCTATAATCAAATGAAACTAAAGAAGTTATATTAACTTTTCTTACGTATATTTTCTGGTATCATCCCTCAGAAACAAATGATATGATATATATATATATATATATATATATATATATACACACACACACACACACACACACACACACACATCCCCCCCCCACACCTTTTGAGTAATTTCTAGAATGTTTCTTTGTTTTCAATATGAATTTAAAAGTTAAATATAACAAAAAAAAATATTTACCAATTGTAATTCAACAGAGAATAACTTAATATAGAAGAATCTATCCATGTACATATATATTTATAGTAATTTTTTTTATATAGCTTAAGTGTCATCTTTTGTAATTTTCCTGTTGATTTTGAAGTCAATACATCATTATGAGTATGAATCTAAAATATCCTAACCAACAAAACCAAATATAGATAACTTACTCTCAACAACTGTTTATCAATAAAACTGCCAAAGCTGACAAAATGCACCAATAATTGCACTGGCATAGTTGACAGGAAAGCTCTAAAAAATAACATACCCCATTATACAAATGCATGATTGGTTTCATGAATCAGATTCACAGAGAGAAAAAAAGTGTTCATTTAAATCTTGGAACAGCAGTCCAAAAATACATCAAAACTGTAGCTGGCAAACAAGCAGACAACTTAAAATTCAGACAGTAAAGAACAGCTTGCAAAATTACAGAAAATGAAAATATATATTTTCGCTTAGTTTTATGCTGGTTCACTTAATCAGCTAGAAGAACTGTATGTTTATGTGCTTAATATATTTTAAGGAGATCATTGCAAATGTTTAAAAAATGTGTCATCATTAACAGTTACATTTATTATCATCTAATGCAAAAACCTCTTGAACAATGATATATTGCAACTTAAAGTTTGTAAGAAAAGAGAATCCTATCTACAAATAAGGAGAGCTGCAATGTGAGAAATTTTTGAGAAACGAGAGAGAGAGAGAGAGATGAGGAGCAAGTGAATTACAGTAAAAATTTGCTAATCCAGCACTGAATTAATTATAATGTTCTCAAATGGCTAGCCTGTAGACATAGTAATAACACAGATATTTCCATGTACTTACTTGTTTAGCATGATTAAAATTGTTTGCTATGGCTGACCATTTTTGTGTTAAAAATAATAAACAAAAATGAAGTAACTATACTGCATTAAATACGCTAAAATGTATGAAACCAGAAGAACATTCATTTCTTTAAAGCTTTACACATTCAATTTTTTGGATTATTAATGTTACAAAAGAGACCAAAATACCCCCCCCCCCCCCAAAAAAAAATCCTAGAAGGGCTTGCATACTATATATTATATCTCTAATGACTATCAAATTCACAAAAACCTTCCATTAGAAACAAAGTGTTTTTTGGAAATGTGATTACTATACATAAATCTATCATCCTCTCATATAACAACTTTTTTGTTTTCCAAATAAGAGTAGGCCAGAACTCTTAGCTAATTTTGAAAATCAATACACAGTCAGTCTTCCACTCTTCATCACCAGCATTTGAGTTTATGGCTACTGACAATTGATAGATTACAGGTGACAAGAGTATAGCAGACAACTACAAAAATCACATGTTCCAAACTATCTGAAATAGCAAGAATTCTATGATCAATTTTGTGGGTTGCAAGACTGAAAATACAATTTTCCTAGTAATGAACTACTAACTTGTTAATCAGCTCTTATAAAAAAAAAAAAAAATAAAATAAAAAAAAAATAAAAAAAAAAACCAGGGTTTCTCTGGTTGCAACTAGAATCAAACCTATACAAGTCTTTCTTTGACTCTAGCATTATGTAAGTTACTGCAAGGCTCTGCAGATTACACATAAACTTATAATTACTTTATATTACATGCAGAGTTATACAAGATAAATGTTGAAGATATCTAGAATGACAAACTGATATATTTCAATAAAAGTTTTGTTAATATTTTGAGTTGAAATGCTTCTTTTATTCCCACTTTCCTTTCTATTTCTGCAAGTGTTTATTTCTGCAATAGCAAAATTCATTTCAAAAGTAAATGAAATTCAGCTTGTTTAGTTCATTAAGGTGAATTTTCCTCTCCAACTTTAAAATAAATTTTAAAAAAGTCAAGCAACATTTCTCTGACTTTGAGATTACATGTAGCATTCTAATGCCTTAATCACATGTTAGATTATGTATGTGCAAAGCAGTTTTTAATTCAGAAGTCTTTGTACAATTTGTTTACAGACATGCTATGTAAATTACTGTATACCTCTTAACTTTCAGAACTTTAAGATGAGAATTTTTGTCCATTCCAAACCTGAAAAGTCTTATTTTTATTCAAGCCATACCAATTTAAGATATTTTTGATTCAAGAATTGTCTAAGTGTACAGTTTCTTGCCATATCTTGTTATGAATGCTGAAAATGACAGACACAATATATATAAATTTTTAAATTGATTCTTCAGACAGTACTGTCAATTTCTGAAAAAGCTATACTTTTTACATAAAAAACGACAAAAACACAAAAGGATAAAGGATGCTGTAGAAATGTCAAGAGTTACCATACGAGTTTCTCAAAACATTTTATGATTTGTGTACAAAAGTAGTTAGTGATGGCTGGGAGATAGGCTATGGAATTGAGAATGGCAATGTCCATATTGCTGGTTACTAATCAGTTGATAAGGCTTCAAGTGGTGAAGAAGTCGGATCTTTATCATGATTTTTGAAAAAACTGAATGGAGAGCAACTGGACACTAGTTTGATGGCTGACTTTTTTCATCTATTTTTGGAATGGAATGAATATAGGCTTGTTTCCATGCTTGTAATGGGTAGATGAATGGCAAATAGAAAAAGTGGTGATGTGTTGATTTTGAAATCCAAGTTTTCAGCACAACAAGAGAGATATGATCAAGTTCAGATGACTCATTGGTGTTCTAGCTATTCAGGATTTTCCTAATTTTTGACTACAAGAGGAATGGAGTGAGTATTTTTGGGAATGTGGAAAATGATTTGCCATCGTTATCTATGCAGAAGCGTAGAGAAAAATTATGTCAAGGTCTGTCTCATCTTTAGGTGATGTTGTGGTTACACCATCTGAACAAATAAGAGTTTGGCAAGAAGAGAGAGAAGTTGTTGACAAGGAACTAGAAAGATTCACTGCCATTTTGAAAAGGAAACATTTGGTCATTTCAAAATAATATTAGGATTTCTTGGTGCTTTTTTATTATTATGATAATTTATTACTGCTTTGGAAGTAATAATAACAAATGAGGTTATGGTGTGAGTTACCAAGAGAAGAAATGACATCATCAATACATTTGGAAAGCATACTGATTAAGTAGTAGTAAAGGGTTGTTCCACTGACACTCCATCAGCTCCCTACTAGGCCCTACCTATTACAATGTACTGTAGTAATGCACTACAAATTTACGACCTTTTATAGGTGGACCTGTCGTTAAAAAACTCACAAGATGGCCAGTTATTATATATTGGAAGTAATAATAACAAATGAGGTTATGGTGTGAGTTACCAAGAGAAGAAATGACATCATCAATACATTTGGAAAGCATACTGATTAAGAAGTAGTAAAGGGTTGTTCCACTGACACTCCATCAGCTCCCTACTAGGCCCTACCTATTACAATGTACTGTAGTAATGCACTATAAATTTACGACCTTTTATAGGTGGGACCTGTCGTTAAAAAATTCACAAGGTGGTCAGTTATTGGTTGCAAGAGATGAAAATCTTAATATTGAGTTCTGAGAGGAAAAACTCTGACAACCCTGTATGAGACTGGCTAAGTCACCTTCATCTGAAAATATCTAATAAAGACTTAGTTTCCAGCAAACCCTGACTTTAGGACTCTAAACAATTTTTCACCTTTTATTGGCTACTATCCATAGCAGTTGGTTGTAATTTATATGTATACAGTAATATTTTATTTATTAATTTTTTTCCTTTTGTAAACATGTTGCTCTCCAGCTTAATTTAATTTTGTAACTTAATAGATAACAATAATAGGACTGCAGCTTGATGTAGTAAGGGTTTTTTCTCCCCACCAGAGGTCAGGCCAATAGTTGTAACAGTTGGTCAGTAACTTTAGCATGCCATGTAGATTGTAGTGCAGCTTGTTTCTTTGTATATTGTGTATACCCAAGATGACGACCTTAATGTGAAGGTCGAAACGTCAAGTATTTATTTTGGTTTATATTAATCTAAAGTTTTACTCTAACACGGTGGTTGTTTCCATAATTTTCATTATGTAACCTAATAAAGGCTGTTCACATCTTAGACTTGATTTGAACTGAAGTCCTTCCAAAGAAAGAGAAAGTCAGGTCATCATTTTGACTATTCTATGGAGATACTGTGTTCAGAAGGTGGAGTCAAAACACAATCCTGGTTTATGGAGTGATCCATCCACATAAGCAGACTTGGAGATCATGTTGAGCATAAGTTTAATAAGACACTAAAAACTCAAAGAAAAACATTAGTTGTTTTTCATTTTTTCTTCTTTTCCATAGTTTAATTTCTATTTAAAAAATAAAAACTGTCAATATAGCACAACTTTAATCCTTGTTAAAAACTCCAGAATTCTTTCATTATAATTCAATTCTTGGCATTTTCAGAATTGATCAATATGTTGAATCTTTTGTTTACTGCCAAAATATAATTTATTTTTTTAAAATCAATATGGTAAATAACATGGACTAGCATATCAATCAGATATCACTAACAACTATTCTGAATTTTCATTTTTTTTTTTTAATTTTATTTCATATATGAAACATTCCCTGAACAACCAAAATTATTTATGCTGTATTAAAAACCACTTGAACATGAAAAAACATCTCACTTATATACATAATCAATGAGATATTATTTAATATGAAAATTAATACATGTTCAAATCAATGTGCTAGGGAGATTTCTGGAAATTAATTTTTGCAAGTTTTGGGTACAATTTTTAAAAGTTAACTTTTCTACATGCTTTCTGCAAGATTTAGAAACTGCAGCAGCCAAAACTATTTATCTTTCAGGTAGAAACATCTTTATACTTCTTTACATTTTTTAAAATATGAACTATTTTAACCGAAATAATAAAAACAATAATAATTACTTTGCTCACCAGAGTTATTTGACGGAAAAGCAAGCCATTAATAATTGTAAATTTTATTTCCAGAATAAAGAACTAAATATTTTGTCTTCTACCCTACATAAGTGGGGGAAGCAAGTGAAATTACTTATGAGAGCCATATACAGGGTGTTCGGGATAAATTTGACATATTTATAATTAATTATATTTTTCCGTAAGTTACATGTATTAACACACACTTCTCTTCATTTAAAAGTTTGGACCCTTCTTCATTCATATACAAGATGTCAGAAAGGATGGATAGCTGGAACCCACCTGAATCATGGAAGAGAATAACTTGTATCATGATGATTCGTGCCCGCCATCAAAATAAGGATATTACGACTGCTGCCCAATGCTCCCTGAATACAGTAAAAACAATCAGGCATGAACTAGAGACTTGCAATGGTGACTACGAGGATGTAGCAAGAAGAAAGATCCCTAGCAGACGATCTGATTGCGTTCGTACAGCAGAATTCCTCGCAAATCTGCAGGAACAGGTGTTGAAGAACCCTGGCATTGGAATTCGGGCTTTGTTCGTGGAGTTGCTAACTGTAGTCAAGCCCTGGATAACAAGGGTAGCCAATGGTAGGCCGTATGTATGGCAGCAGGATTCGGCCCCTTGCCACACCTCTGGGAAAAGTCAAAAATGGTTGTCTGAAAATTTCTACGACTTCACCAGTCCAAATGTTTGGCCTCCAAACTCCCCAGACCTTAACCCCATGGATTATTTTGTATGGGGCGCAGTTGAAAAAGACACCAATCGCACTTCCAGTAATACAAAAGCCCAGTTAATGGATAAAATTAAAACAGTTTTTGCGGCCCTTCCCAGGGAGACTGTAGCATCAGCTTGTTCGAGGTTCCGAAGCAGAATTGAAGCTGTGATCGATGCTAATGGTGGTTATTTTGAGTAAATCTTGTTGATAGTATTGTAATTAACTCTGCCTGTAATGTTTTTTTGTCAATTCAATAAATTTAATAGATACAAAGAAGATTTTCTTTTTCCTTACGAAACTGTCAAATTTATCCCGAACACCCTGTATCTAGCTAGGATTTTTTTTTTCTTTCTTTTTTTTTTTTTTTTTTTTTTGTAAAGAGCACCTAAACACAGAATGGTTCTGTGTAATTAGACAAATTGTCACTTACAAAACAACTAATCTTTTTATTCCATTAAATATAGAAAACCAGATTTCTTGTTCAGAATCAAACATAAATTCATCTCATCTCATCTGCCTTATACCCTCTTTTACCTTGTGGTGTCGAGGGTCCACTGATCATCGGACCTCACTCCGTTTACAGGATAAGGTGGTCAGCCTTATGCCCCGGTGTATCCTATGGTCTGTAGTGTTGAGTTCTCAGGGCCAGTTTGCCTGCTTTGCAGGATGAAAAACCCCAGAATAAACTGGGGAAAAACCCTGCTGTCCACGCCCAAGACTGGCTAACTTGGCTATGGCTGAGGAAGATCCTTCAGCTCCTCACGTCACCGACGGGAATCGAACCTAGGACACTCCTTCCCCAGCCATGTGGTTGCGAAGTGCATAACCACTAGGCTAACCGCGCGGACTTAAATTCATTTTAATTTATAATTTCTATTAAAGATGAATAGTTACAGTTGTTGCAGCTTATAATTCTTGGAAATAATGTAGAGCAACGACTGAAAATGTGCTTCAAAATTCTCAAAGAAAAAAAAATAACACTTTACAGAGTAATACTAATTTCAACATAATCAGACGTATTCTAAAATGAAAATGATGTAACATCTCAATAATCACTAGAATAAGAATATTCCTTTTCCATTAAAATATTTATTAGAGCAGTCTACTGAAAAGAGGATCACTTCCCCTCCCCCCTTTAAAACATGTCTCTATAAACTACTTTCAAATAATGCTAGTTGTAACGAGGACAAGGTAAGATCCCATCTAAATCTAAATTCTAAATCTGTGCTGTATGCAGGACTGTACTTACACTTTTCCCGAGGTGGGAAGGGTCCATGGCTAGTGCTCCAGGGTCCTCCCTCATTGTTTGGGACCCCAGTTATCACCTCGTGTACCTGTGCATAAATACAGCCCTGGCTGTACGCTTAGTATGCAGCATGACGAATGCATGTGTGTATGGGGGGGGGGAATAACTAAGGCAATCATTATTAGAACTATGCTTTGTTGTTTGGACCTTTTAATAACACTGAAAATATTTCAGTACTCAAAATTCACAAATATTTAGTTAGAAGATTACTGATTGCTTTATTTATTAATCAGAAACACCTTTTCTAGACTAACTGAAACCAAAATTTTTAAGTCCCAATTTTTTCTTTCTTTTTTTAATTCTACTATAATGAACACTTTTTCTACCTAACATTCTGTTAAATAAGAGAAGAGATTTTAATAGTAAACAAATCACAAAACAGTTATTAGTTATTGTTTCTCCTAAACTTCATCCAATTAACACACACACACAATATTCATATATCGCACATCTGGCAGTAATAACTCACTTGACCATGTAATACATTACTCCCATTTTGGATGGACACATTTTACACATTTGTTAATACATAACACATCAATTTTCCATTCCCCTCCCAATTTAGTAGAATTTTCATATAAAACTAATACTATAAATACACATTTGTGTATTTATAGTACAAAAAAATCTCAAAAGTGATATTTTCTTATTGAGTTATACATATACTGCTTGGAAAGAAGTCAATGGATGCCCCCATGGGCAAGGTGCATTGTGCCATAGAACGAATCAGGTGTTTGTAGCTGGTAAAAATTGGAGGAATATGATGCTTTCAAGTCAGTGCAACTTTCTGGGTAAAATGGCTGTGAGAAGGGAACTGATGGAGTTTGAAAGACGTATTGTGATAGGATGCCATGTTGTAGACCTATCTGTTCAGCAAATTGTTAACAAATAGAGCCATCCCAGGTCAACAATCAGTGATGCCATACTAAGATGGAAGTGCAGGGAGTCAATTGAAAGTGCTACCTGCAGTGGATGACCCACCACATTCATCAAATGCGACTGTAGGGTGCTATGAAGGATAACATGTAAAAATGCCATTAGTTGAATGTGGAGTTCCCGGCATTGACTATAACATGAATCTGCACAAAAACATTCAGAAGCAAGGCTCACAACATGAGTTTCCATGGTAGGGCTGCAATATGCAAGCCCCACATTACCTGTTACTAACATGTAGTGTTGTCTTCAGTGGTGCAAAGAGCAAGTAAGATGTGGAAGCTTGGAAAGCTGTGTTATGGAGCAACAAATCATGCTATGCCCTCTATCAAGCAGATGGACTTTGGTGTGGATGTGGCGGATTTCTGGTAAATGTCTCCTACCAGAGTGCATAACTCCAGCTATGAAATTCGGAGGTGGTGAGATGGTATGATCCTGTTTTTCCTGGTATGGCCTCAATGTTTATGGTGCACTGATCATTGAACTCCAAGAGGTATCTAAATATTCTGGAATATTCAAATATGTGGGCATAAATGTCACCACACTTGACTGGCCTCCACAGAGCCCTGATCTCAACCCTACTGAACATCTGTGGGATGAAGTGGAGCACCAAGTAAGGTCAAGGGACATCCACTCCACAACAGTCCAGGACCTCATTATATGCTTACAACAAAAAGAACGGCCCAAAATTCCCACTGATTGTTATTGTATGCTTGTGGAAAGTATGGATACACCCCATAAAATTGCTGAAGTCATCACAGTGAAAGGAGGTCCTACATCTTATTAAGGTGAACACCATGGCTCTTTGTTCCTCACACTATGGTGTCCATTGACTTTTTTCCAAGCAGTATGTATATATAAACACACACACACCATTTGTTTTTAAAAATTTTATGTTTTTAAAAATTTTTCTGTGCCAAGTGAAGTATATATGAATACCTAATGATAATTCGTTATTCCTTCCATGAAATAATCAGATACAAGTAACCCTTGTATAGCACAAATACTTAGGTTCCTATAAAATCTTGTAATGTGAAAGCATATTGGGACTAAGAACTAGTACATAAAGAGGGAAATGGAGGGGGGGGGGGGAGTCACATTCCAAGAGCTATCAAAAATAGGCCATTTATAACTTTCAGAATTATTAAATTTTTAATTGGAATTTAATAATTCTGATTAAAAATAGTCATAACTGAACAAACATCTTACAAACCGTGATACATATATGTCAGATTAATATATACAATCATTTAATTTTCTTCCTCCTCATCACTGCTAAACACAATCAAATGGGGATGTTTTGTTTTCTCTGTTGCAGAATATCTTCACCTTCTGAACTTTCTTTTGCAGAATCTAGATTTCATGCATCTTCTACTCCATTTAGTCAATAATTCTGTGTCTGTTTGCATTTGCTTGATAGATCTTTGTAAATTTCATGATATGAAGCAAAGTATTTTTGAAGTTCCTTTTGAACTTTGTGCTCCTTCCAGTCAAAGGATCTACACCCAAAAAATAAGATTCTAATTGCTCGGTTAAGTTCATGCTTTCCCATATGATTTTAATGTAAAGTTTGGAACTTCAGAATTTTCATCATTTTATCATCCTTGGAACTGATTTCATTTCCCTCCAATGCTATTTCCACCAAATCCACTTTGCCAGCCTTTTTTTTTTACTATTAGTCATTCTTAAAATGTCTTCAGTAGTCATATTCAAAAGCTCATTTAGACTTCATTTAAACTTATTAGAATGTATGATACCAGGCAACATGGTTTTGTGAAGGATAGGTCTTGCCTTACTATGCTTACTTTTCATAATAATGTGACACTGGAATTATATAAAGGAAATGGCTACTCAGTGATACTGCTGAACTTTGCAAAGGCATTATACAAGATTCCACATAGAACTTAGTTGCATAAACTGGAGCAAATGGGGATGGATATGAATCTGGTGATTTAGATTAGAGGGTGGCTGATGGGCAGATATCAAAATAGTTTACGGAGGAGTTGAGTACAGGTGAATGCAGGCAACTAGTGATACTACAGACATCAGTACTTTGTCCTCTGTTGTTTAAATTTGCATATCAATGATATAAAGAATGATTTGATTGAAACAGTCAGTTTCAATCAAATTTTCCCACCAGTTTTTCATCATTTTCCAATGATGAAAAACTGGTGGGAGTGATAGTAAATGATGGTGATGTAGAGATGCTGAAGATAACTAATAGCCTACTTTTCCTACCATGTAATCTGGGCAAAGGTAAATGGCTGCCAGTTTAATATGGCCAAGTATAACGTAATGCACTGTGGAAAGAATACAGAGGCTGTGTAGTATATACTGATGGAAATGCAACAAACTGATGAGGCCAGGGATTTAGGATAGAGGTGATTGTGAACAGGGAGTTGAAGGTTTGAGGGCATATTACAAAGATAATTATTGCAAGGTAGCTAAATACAGCACATTAGATTACATGTTGTTGAAGAGCAGCAGGGATAGAAAGGTTATTGTTCCCCTTTATAAGGCTTTAACAAGACCACATCTGGTCATAATAAATTTAGTTTAATCCTTTATCCAAGTGTAAGCAAACAAAGTTTGTGCCTGAAAGTATCTTCAGGACTGGGGTAAGGTGGTACAACACTAGGACACTCCTTGCAAAGGTGGAGCAGGCTACCAACACTCCTATCTCAGTAACTCCCATAATGCAAAACACATCTCCTTGCGGATATGTCTAATGTTATGCATTAAGGGAAGGGCCACAACCCAGACCGGTTTCGACCTTTATTGAGGTCTCTTCAGTGGGAGCCAGGCCCAAGTGGAGATACCAGGCAGAAGCATTAGCAGGTCATCTCTACCTGTAGGAGTTGCCAAATGGTGTGCCACTCTTTTTTAATAAATTACTCTGGATTTAGAGAAAGATGTTGAAAGTTTATTTTTCACTTGGTTAGAGTATAATAAATTTAGTTTAATCCTTGATCCAAGTGTGAGCAAACAAAGTTTGCGCCTGAAAGTATCTTCAGGACTGGGGTAAGGTGGTACAACACCAGGGCATTCCTGATGACCTGCTAATGCTTCTGCCTGGTATCTCCACTTGGGCCTGGCTCCCACTGAAGAGACCTCAATAAAGGTCGAAACTAGTCTGGGTTGTGGCCCTTCCCTTAATGCATAACATTAGACATATCCGCAAGGAGATGTGTTTTGCATTATGGGAGTTACTGAGATAGGAGTGTCGGTAGCCTGCTCCACCTTTGCAATGAGTGCCCTGGTGTTGTACCACCTTACCCCAGTCCTGAAGATGCTTTCAGGTGCAAACTTTGTTTGCTCACACTTGGATAAAGGATTAAACTAAATTTATTATACTCTAACCAAGTGAAAAATAAACTTTCCACATCTGGTCACTTGGATTCTGTGGGAATGAAGTGGTGGAGAGGATCCAGAGACAAGCAACAAAGATTGTGGCAAGTCTATGGACTGATCCTATGAGAATAGTTTGAAGATCTCTAGGCTTCGACAACTAGCTGATAGGCAAAAAAGAAGCTACATGAGAGAAGCGTATAGTTATTGAAGAGGTTTTACAGAACTGACACCGAAGACTCTTTTTCCAGTACATGGCAGAAAGGTAGAGAACAAGGGGGGGGGGGGGGGGGTCACCTATGGAAATTGTGTAAGCGTGTAGTTGTTAAGACTAGATTTTTTGCTTGGAGAGTGATGAATGGGTGAAATGAATTGCCAGAGATGGTTGAGAGTGCTTTGTCAGTGAATGAGTTTAAGGAGAAGAATGATAGGTATTGTGTGAATAATGGCTAGTGTATGAATAATGAATCTTCTGACTCCGTGGAGATACCTGTATAATAATGAAAAATTTTACTAAAAGAGACAGAAGTGCATTTTGAAAACATGCGAGTAAAATATTCTTTTATTGTATTATTGTAATTTTTAAGGTAAATTTTGTGATAAAAAGGGATAACTCTGTAAGTATACCCAGTTTTCTAATAAAAATAATTACCTAGCTTTATCAAAATATTAACTACTCACCAGAATGGACAAAGTTTCTTCTAAAAATGTGCATATAATATTTATGAGTGAACTGTAAATGCATATCAGTTGGTAGTATAAGTAATAGAAGAAACAGATGTGAGGATGTTTAGTGTGATAAAGAGATTAACAATACAAAATAGACAACTGGGTACTGTTACAAACCAGGATCATCTGAAGATGACTGAACAGCATAAACAGAAAATTCTTGTGAATAAAAGGAAGTCTATCATTGCAGTGATTTCAACTATAGAGATGTAGACTGGAGGGATTAGAAAACATGCAAGACAAGGGAAAATGAATTAAGGATTACTCAAGGATAACTATTTAAAGCCACAATGATGGAAGGGGAATGCAGTACAAGAACATTGAATCTAGTAATATCATCTCAGAATTTGTCTATAAAAAAGTTGACCATTATGCTTCCAAATGATGACAATAATCAAGAAGTTTTTTCTTGGGATGTGAAAATGTGTAACAACTTACATTAAGTCATACGTGGAACTATAAAGAACTATTCTACCATGCAGCATTATAAGCTGCATAGTAGAGGAATCAATAGTGCATGGGAATTATTCAAAGAGTAATTAAAAAGATAATAGTTAGTTAGAATTAATTGCATAAGAGTTAAATGGATGAATAAATAAAGTAAAATATACAAAAAAAAGGAGGATGTTGTGGATTTGTTTGTGAGCAGAGTGATGATAAGACTAGAGATTTTTTGTGACTTCTACCACTTCCCTAGTGACACTAAGGAAGTGCTAGTGAGGAAGGTGGTACCACATTATGAAAAGAAGGTTTTCTAATCTGGTCAGAAAAAATGCATAGCAAGTAAATGAAAAAATGATCATGAAAGAATAACTTCGATGAATGCAAAAGGTCAGATGCACAAGAAATGGTTGAGTTCTTAAGTGATACCTTCATTAGGTCGTTCAGATGCTGGGGAAAAACTGGACAAGAGAATAGTAATAGATGAGTTAGAAGCTTTAAAGGTGTTACAAGAGATTGATTCAAAGACAGCAGTTGGACTAGAAAGGAAATCAGCATAGGTGCTGAAGAAATATGCAAAACAATTAGCAATGCCTCTAATGTGGTTATTCAACTTCAGTTTGAGCATATGCAATAATGAGTGAAAGGAGAACAAGATAATTCTATTATACAAGGATGGAGCTAAGACCTATGCAGCAAATTATATGCTAATTAGTTTTTCTGGTATGGTCATCAAAGTATTGGAAATTTTGATCAGGAATCACACTAAGTTAGGTAGATCACACTGGGATCCTGTGTACAGGAGAGTATGGTTTCTGTTAAACAGAGGTCTTGCTTTAACAATCAATTCACATTCAATAGTACAGTGACAGCACAACTGGATAACGTAAATGGATATACTAACAGGAATGCAAAGCAAAAATGACATCTTAAATTTCCTTATAATTCTAAATTTTCAGAGGCACAATTATCACTTCTTGTACATTTTCTTCTCATTTAGAGAATTAATATGATTTTAATAATAAAATAACACTAAAATGCTGTGGTCATTTTAACATTAAAATAGTTGAAGAGCTTCGATCAAGAACAACAGAAAGAGCGTCAGCAAAATTATGCTCCAGATTTTGAAATATATCCCTTTCCCACATATATATGTACATAAAGTAACACTGTTAAGCAAAAGTGTCTCAACAAGAATATAGAATTTATTTTCTCTGATATAAAAGCTTCCTCAAGGGCTCACTTTAATGAGTATGGGAGTGGAGAACCCGAGATACCTGATACTGGACCATACCTTATTTCATGTAATATACATCTGTTATATTATCTATAGGATGGTCCGAACTCTTATTTCTTTCTTTCCTTTTTTCTTGTTCCTTTTCCCCAATGCTATAGAGTAATCGAGGGCTAGGGGTGAATCTTTCTATGTTTCTACTTTTTTCATTTCTTCATGCATAGAAGGCAATGGGAAACCACTATGCTTCTACTTTCCCCTAGTTCAGATGAGCAGCAAGGATCAAAATGACGAGTGATGCACAGTTCAGGATGGGACACCTGGGTCCAGAACTGTGCAATTGGCTACCAGGGAGGTCACTTATTCCAGCATGGATATTGACAAGATTGCATGTCAGTCATATGAATCATCTTTACTAAAGCCTGTGGGAGGTTGAGAAGAGGAAAAAGGAAAATATACATATGGAAAAGAGACTAAAGGTAAATTTCACATTGGATCTTGGAATGTGATTACCTTACTTCAAACTGGAAGATTGGAGATTGTAAAGATGGAGATGCTAAGATTGAAAATAGATGTTCTGGGAATGGCTGAGGTGAGATGGAAAGGAAAAGGAGATTTTAGAACAGAGGACGAAATGAGAATAATTTACTCAGGAGGGGAAGAGCAACATCAAGCAGGTGTTGGTATAATATTGAATAAATGAGTGGCAGGATGCATGGAAGGCTACTGGCAAATCTCAGACAGAGTTTTGGTGATAAAGATGAAAGCAAAACCAAGAAATATTCTACTTATTCAGATATATTTACCTACTTGTGATTATGAGGATGAGAAGGTAGAGAGAGTTTATGGTGATATAGAACAGGGTTTGAAATGTAAAGAAACAAAAGATATAATTATAATACAGGGCAATATGAATGCAAAAATCGGAAGGGAGGAAGATATTGTTGGGCTATATGGATTGGGAGTGAGAAATGAAAGAGGAGATATGCTGTTGGATTTCTGTAGAAAACATGATTTGGCAATTATGAACACTTGGTTTAAGAAATATCCAAGAAAATTGTATACGTGGAAAGCCCCAGGGGAGGATATAAATAGTAGAAGAAATCAGATAGATTATGTTTTGATAAACAAAAGATATAGAAACATTATAAAAGATGTGACAACATATCCTGGAGTAGACTCTAATACAGATCATATATTGTTATCAACTAAGATGAAAATTAATCTAAAAAAAGTAACTACAAGGAAACAAAACAAATCATGGAACACAGGGCAGCTGAAAATACCAAATACTTCAAATAAATTTGCAAAGAAAGTAGAGGAAGAAATGAATGAGAGAAATATAGAAGAAAGTGATGATGTAAGTGAAAAATGAGAGATTCTGAAGGAAAGCATAATTACTGCTACAGAATTACATTTAGCCAAAAAAGAAGAAGAAAGAGAGAAAAGAAAGAAACCATGGAAGATGGAAAATATTTTGAGGAAAATAACACAAAGAAGAAAGTTAGTTAATAGTAAAACAGAGGAGAAAAAAAGCAGTATATAAGACTTGAATAGGGAGTTAAAAGAGAGATAAGAAGGAAAAAGGAAGAGAAGTTAGATAAAATAAGTAAAGATACAACAGCAAAGGCAGAAAGAAATGACATAAAATGTGTTTATAAAAACATTAATATGATGACAGGAAGAAGAAAGATAAAAGACTGGAGCAGTCAAGAATTAAAGAGGTGAAATTCTGATAGAAAAAGAGAAGATATTACAGAGATGGGAAGAATATGTAAGTAAACTTTATGAAGACAGAGAAAGAGGAAAAATTCAAATGAAAGAGCATAGTGGGCAGAGGCTGTACATCATGAGGGAGGAATTGAAATAGCAATTCAAAAGATGAAAGAAGGAAAATCCCCTGGAATAGATGGTATACAGATAGAACTTATAAGGAATATAAGTGAAAAAGGTATGGAAGTGTTATTGCAAAGTATTAACAGAATTTATGAGGGACAAGAATTACCAGAGGAGTTTAGAAGATCAATTTTTATCCCCAATCCAAAAAAGACGAGAGTTTTAGACTGAACAATTTTAGAACAATAAGTCTTATAACTTACACAGCAAAAATTCTGGAACAAATAATTTTGGAGAGAATTAAGAGTAAAATAGAAAAAGAAATGAATGAGAAACAGTTTAGATTCCGAACCAACAGAGGAACTAGAGAGGCTATAACATGTCTAAGAATTATTGGGGAGAAAACAATAAACCATGGTGGAAAGTTGTTTTGGGGATTTCTAGACTTTGAAAAGGCATTTGATACAGTGAAACATAAAAGGCTTTTTGACATTCTAGAAAATACTGACATTGACTTTTAATGACTTGGAAATTATAAAGAGATTATATTGGACACGAATAGTGTCAGTATGTGTAAATAAAGAGGAAACAGGAGCATTCCTGGTGGAGAGAGGAGTTACACAAGGATTCAAGTTATCATCATTATTGTTTAACCTTTATAGTGAACAGATGCTTAGAGAGGCACTTGAGGATGTAGAATAAGGAATAAAAATAAATGGAAGAATCATTAATAATTTAAGATATGCGATGGTGTAGTGGTGATGGCAGAAAGTGAAAATGGATTACAACAAATTGTTCAAAGAATTTGAAAACTCCTGTAAAGAATATGGACTAAGGATTAACACAAAGAAGACCAAGATAATGATAATGAGCAGAAAAATAGATGTGGAGGAAAGATTTCAATATTTAGGTAGTTGGATCTCAGAGAAAGGAACTTCAGAGTTGGACATTAGAAATAGAATAAGCAAAGCTAAATCGGCATTTATGGAAATGAAGAGAATTTTAATAAACAAGAATATTAAAATAGGTGTTAGAGTTGGAATATTGCAAGTTATGGAAGTGAGTCATGGACACTCAGAAAGAGAGATATGGAAAGAATTAATGCATTGGAAATGTGGTGTTATAGAAAGATGGAAAAGATTAGCTATACAGAGAGAGAGAAAGAGAGAATATCAAATCAAGAAGTTTTAAGAAAATTGTGGGATGGAAAGAACACTGCTCAAGAATATTATGCAAAGAAAGACCAGATTTGCAGGACATCTTCTGAGAGGTTCTTCGGGACATCTGACAAGAACTATATTACAAGGGAAAGTTGAGGGGAAGAGAAGATGTGGAAGACCAACTAGAGAGTGGTTCAATGACATCGTGGAATAGACTGGTTTAAGAATGACGGAGGCAACAGACCGAGAGAAATGGAGAAGGGCTGTTCATCTGCTCTTCTCGACGATATAAAAGCACCAAATTCATGTTATTTTATTTTATTTTTTTTGTCAATACCATACCTTTAGTAAATGATACATAATTAAATTGAAGCTGAGAGACCAATTTGGCTATGTATGTTGTAGATACATAGCAAATGATATCAAAGGAGTATTGATAAAAGTAACAGATTTATTAAATATAAATTACTGACCTAACATGAATTGTTATTTTCTGCCAAACTGGAATTTCTTACATAATCTTATGTTAACAAAATAAATAATAAAAATAAAAAATAAATAAAATAAAAATTAATGAAAGTAGCTTACCTGAAGAAATGGATCACTCACACCACACACGTCATGTTCAGGTGAATAACCAGCCATGATTAGATTTTTCAATATACGAACTAAATTTGGAAGCAGCTATAAACAGATATATTATTAAAATATTTTTTTTCTCAACAATATTTATAAAATAATTAACATAAAAATTAACATTAAATAACTTCTTAAAAGCACTATTATTAATGCCATATTTGAAGATATAATTGAGGCAGATGGAAGAAACATACAATAAAGCATAAAATATAGTGAACTCACAACACTAAATCCTGCTGAAAGTTCTATTAGCACTAAAAGCTATTTTAAAGCTAGGAAACCTTCCACACAAAATTCAAAGGTTGAACACTTCAAATCATAGTTGTTTTATTTTAACACAAGGCAGTCTATAGATATGCTAATACAACATAGGAGTAAACACAGAATTCAAATGAAGATGAAAGAAATAATTAGAATAGGCGAGTCTGTGAACCTGATTAGAAATAAAATTCTCAAAATTCCCAATAAAAAAATAAAACATTTTTAACCACTTCATGTATGGTGTTCTTCAGGAAATATCAAATTCCTGGTTAGTGGGTTTGACATAATTTCCAAAATATACAATTTTTTGGTGCAAACTTAAAGTCTGGACAGATTGTTGAACTGGGGATGATTGAAGAACAGCTTTCATAGTACCCACCTATAAAATGGGAAATAAATCTGAATGTGAGAATTACAAAGATATTTCCCTACTGAGTATTCCGTGTAAGATTTATGCAAATATTCTTGAGAAATAGCTAAGGAAATTTGTGATAGGGAAGCCTGGTGAAGAACAAGCTGGATTCAGGCCAAATTGAGGTTGTCGGGATCAGATTTTCACTTTAAGACAAAAAGTTGAGAATATAACAAGGATTTGTATTTAAGTTTTATAGATCTGAAAAAGGAATAAGACAAGGTATGAAGAGGAAAGCTTTTCAAAATACTCCATGTATGGTGTATACAGAACATTATATCATGCAATATATAGATTCTATTTGAATTATAAATCAGCAGTTAGAAGTAAAGGAGGTACAGGAAGATGGTTTGATGTTAAATCAGGTGTGAGACAAGGATATACATCATCTATATGGAAGATGCATCTTAGGCATCACCCTTTAGGCATGATGCATCTTAGGCATCATGAAGGAAAGTGATATTAATCCTGATATCAAAATTGGAGATGTTAATCTCAGCTCTTTACTTTATGAAGATGTTATACTTCTAAATAAATCCAGTGCAAATCTGCAAGATTCATTGACTAAACTCAGTAACTGCTGTAATAAATTTGGTTATGAAAATCAGCAATAAAAAGACAGACAATTTCATTGTCTGTCTTTTTATTGCTGATTTTCATAACCAAGAAAAAGACAGGCAGAAATATTGAAAATATCAACTGAATCCTGAATGGAGAACCTATAGAACAAATAAAACATTCAGCTACTTAGGCACAATTTTTAATGAAGATAGCAAATTAAATATGGAAATAGATAACAGAATTAGCAAAGCTGGTATGGTAGGAAGTCAATTGAATTTACATGGAATAAGAGAAATTAGTCAACTAAATTAGCTGTATATAAACAGGGTTCAAACCAATTTTAACTTATGGATCTAAGAGCTAGGTTAGAAATAAAACACTTGACCAAACACTAGAGACCACAGATATGAGTCCTGAGAAAGATTAGGGGCATGAACCGATGCCATCAATGGCAATATCATATTAAAAACGAGGATATTGGGAAAGAACTTGACATTGTTAGCATTCAGGAATGTGTTAGCAGAGCTAACCACAGGTGGTATTGTCACTTACAGAATGAGAGAGGAAAGATTAGCAAAGCAAGTGTTCATTGCCAGGTTGGCAGGAAAAAGACCCAGAGGAAGAACAAGATATAGGTGGATTGATACAATAAAAAGTGCCTTCGAAGACAGAAATATAAGATCTGATGATGTTGTAGTCTTGACAGATAACAGATTGATTTGGAGGAAAAATGTTGATATGAAGTTAGTAATGATGTAAGTTCTTCATGTAATACTATCATAATATCCTGTACACCTGATGATACATGCCAGAAATTTGATGATGACTTACAGCCAGACAAAATATATGGAGAAATATCTTCTACTATGAACTGATAAAAGGAAGAAACAAAATGCTTTAGAATGAATACAAAAAATTATGTTTATGGGCAAACATACATATATTACTAAATTATATTATGAAGAAATTACATTATTGTTCTGATCCTTTACCCGAATCATAAGTAAACAAAGTTTGTCAATGAAGTTTCTTCATGACTATGCTACTCATATATAAAGCAGTTGACTTCACATCAATTGCTCAGTATTCCATAATGCAGAGCACGCCTTCCTTCCAGGTGTGTATATTTGCTATGCATAATGAAGAGGGTCACTACTGTAAACAGTTTCAACAGTTGAGGTCTCTTCAGCAGGTACTAGACACAGAAAAATAATGTGACAGTGGAATTGCATTTTAATATTTGTAAGTCTCGAAGAGATTTCATTTGGTTCTATATTTGGTTTAATTATGTATTTCAAATGACTACAGATTTCAGAACAATACTGCAAAAAAAATGAATTTTTAAAAAAAAATTTAAAAAACAGTGGTGCTAAATTTTTTGAAGTACAATTCAAACTAAAATAGTCAAGAATCACTGTATGACATTTTGAAAATCTCAAAATAAAGCAAAAAAAAACATTAATAAAATATACTTTTATTTAAAAAAAAAAAAATCAAGGAAATACACATTTATTCCTCCAGAATGAAAGAATAAAAAATATGCAAAACATTCACATCATTGAAACTAACTTTTGAATTAAACATGCTAAAATGAAGTCATAAATGCTAATCAAGTGTTGCTCCACTTTTCATTACCATTACTACTTGTAGGGAAAAGTGAAGATGGCAGCATTTACGAGGGTGATCTGAAAAGTTCTCAGCCTAACAATGAAAAAACGAGTTTATAATTTCAAAATTATTTTTATTTTTCAACATAATCTCCCTTAAGACTAATATATTTATTCCAGGATGTTCCAGCACCATTATCCTATCCTTGTAGGGGTTCTCAGTAAGATCTGCAAAATACCCCTCTACAGCTGCAATCACCTCTTGATTCGAAGAAAAATGCTGACCAGCAAGGAAGAGTTTTGGGAAGGTCATAGAAGTCAGAGGGAGCCAAATCTAGGGAATAGGGTGGATGTTCTAACAAGTCATAGTGCAGATCCCTTAATCTTTCCATTGCCAAAACACCTTTGTGGGCAGGTGCATTGTCCTGATGAAAGATGATTTTTTTTCTTCTTCTGCAAACTGTGTCTTTTCTCATGAATTTTTACATCAGAATAACATTTCCTGATTATTGTTTTACCCTTTTCAAGATAATTAATAAACAAAATTCCTTCAGCATCCCAAAACACCGATGCCATGACCTTTCCTGCTGATGGAACCGACTTTGTCTGCTTTGGCACTGAACGACTGGCTTCTGTCCACTGTTTTGACTACTGTTTGGATTCTGTGTGTGTAATGGTGAATCCAAGTCTCATCTATAGTAATATATCGACGCACAAAATCAGTTTTATTCTTGTTAAAACACTCTAGGCACTGTTCAGAGATTTTCATGCGAGTGCATTTTTGATCTGCTGTGAGCAATCGCGGCACCCATCTTGCACAAAGTTTTTCATTTGCAATTCTTCATGCAAAATATCAATCAATGATTTCTGGTGTTGCTACACTGTTTGGATGTCCTTCACGTGGATCATCTTCAAGGCTGGTACGGCCATGTTTAAACTTGGCAGCCCATTTCTTAATCACTGAAAAACTTTTATGAATTTTGAATGAATTTCATTTGGTGTTAAACCATGTTTTACAAAGAATTTTATAATCACATGATACTCAATTTTATCCATTTCAAGGCTTGCAAACAACAATTTTGTTTCAGATAGCTGTATTAAACAAACTATCTGATAGAATGACTTGCAATTTCATATGGATGCTTATGACAGATGTATCAACTTTGAAAAAAAAAAAAAAAAAATCTTGCCGATAGTGTTGTCATCTATGGTCGAGGCCGAGAACTTTTCAGATCACCCTCGTATAATGCCTACATTTTTATTTCTAACAGTACTTCTCCACCAAATTTAAACCTGATCTGATAAAACAGCTAAATCTGTCTTCTAAGTTACTTTTTACTGTATCACTCCACCTATACCTTGGGTCTTTTCTTCCTGCCAACATGACAGAGAACACGTTTTGTTAATCTTTCCTCTTCCATTCTGTTTAAGTGACCATACCACCTGAGATTAGTTCTGCTAACACATTCCTGGATGCTAACAATGTCAAGTTCCTTCCTAATATCCTCGTTTTTAATAAGATATTGCCATTGACGCCATCTGTTCACACCCCTAATGTTTCTCAGGACTCATATCTGCAGTCTCTAGTCTTTGGTCTAGTGTTTTATTTCTAATCCAGCTGTCAAATACATAAGTTAAAATTGCTTTGAATACTGTCTTGTATTCAAGAAGATTAGCCTCATATTTAGTGTTGAATACTATACCTACTCCTTTTTTTCCTTGATTGTCATTGCCTGAATATAACATTTTGTATTTATTGCTCAGAAAGATCTCACCAGTTTTTGTCTTTTTTGTTTCAGTCACCCCTATTGTGTTGATCTGGTATTTATCCAAATTCCTCAGCTAACTCCATTTCTTTGCCATTCAGGCTTCTTATGTTGATAGTACTGATTTTAAACTCTGGTGATGTTGAGTTGGGCGTGTTTCAGGATTTGTTCCAGTAGCTGACTTTTCGCTGTTCGTCTTGGTTCCCTGGCGAAAAAAAAAATGGGGGCCTTGTTTTACCGGGTGACACTGCAGCTGACATGAGATTCTGTCATGTTGTACCATCATTTTATAATGCAATTTATATTTGGAAGTAATGAAAGACCTAAGACAACTTTACTCCAAATATTTGTATTTACATTATAATTCATTAGTTAAACATTTTTTTACTGGATGAGTCTCTGACTCCCTGGAGATCTCTCTTAATAATAATGTGTTTATGTTATATTATATATATCCAGCCCTCCAACATAATGGTGAACTATGTTCTGTCATTTATAAGAAGAGAATCAATGTTTGGAGAGCAGATGACCAGTTGATCAAACAAGTGCTTACAAATAAAACTGACAGGCTCCATAGAAAGACCATGAGCTTGATCATTTATGGATGTAGTAATGAAAAACCTAAGACAACTTTACTCCAAATGCAGCCTATAATAGAGACAGATGGAGAAACCTGGCGATGACAGCATTGAACTACAATGTTCCATTAAGCTATTAAAGAAGAGGAACATATCTTTAAAGATACCTGTGGCATGACTATAAACAATAAATTACACGATCACCACGGTAATCAACTTTCATGAAATGGAAGTACAGATATTTCGTACTGAAAATATCTTCTCACTCATTCAATTCATCATGGAAAAAGAAAACGCTGGCAGGTTACCATTCTTGGACATCTTTCTTACGCACACAGCCTCCGGTAATTTATCAGCCTCTGTTTATTGAAAAAATACCTTTACTGGCAGACACATTCATCAAAGTCTGCTCATCACACCTCTCAAAAAATTCAAAAAATTTAAAGTCTTTAAATTAATAGAGCACATAATGTGTGCTCTTCTCCCTCAAGCTTACAACAAGAACTTCTCACTATCAAAATGTTAATGGAATTTAATGGTTACAACCCTATCAAATCAAGCAGATAATTGACTCATATGTTCCAACACCTCAGGATTCTTCAACAGACCGCAGGGTTCCAAATCCCTTATATTTCTGGTATCTCTGAACCGTAGAGTTTTTAAGTATCATCTCATTCCCACATATTTTCCTATCAACAAAATTTCTCATCTGTTGCCATTTACAAAAGACAAACTGTCACCTCTATCATTAGCTGGTGTTTACCAGATACCTTGTGAATGTAATATAACATACTTTGGGCAGACAGGCCATTCTGCAGAAAAAAGAATTAATGAACATCAATATTATATTGAATACATGAAACCTCAAAAGTCTGGTCTGGCATTGACACTAAACACAGTATCCACTGGGATGAAGCTCGTCTTCTCCATAGAAGCAGGTTTAAATATGAACGCCTGTTCAAAGAAAGTTGTGAAGCCCTTTTACATCAGCCAAATCTGAATCAGAACAATTGTCTCTCTCTCTCTCTTTACTCCCCCAAAAGTTTGGGAGATCCTTATCTTATGTAACCATCAAAAATAGTTTTTAATAATATTATTTATTAATATTAATTTCTAGCATGCTGCAACAGTTTTTAATTGGTAAACCACCAACTGCTGTATGTACCTTGTATTCTGTTTCTTTGATTTGCTTGTTTCTATGCACTGATGGCCGGCCTGGTTGGCCGAGTGGTTAGCGTATCCGCTCTCCAGCCAATAGGCTGCGGGTTCGAATACCGCGTAGGCATGGATGTTTGTGATTGTCTTCCACCTTCATACATTCCTTCACCCAAGTATAGATATATTCTCCCAATATGGACTGGGTCACCATGGGAGTAGTAGACCCAAACCTCCCACAATGGGAGAGGCTTTCACCCTACAGTGGGTAGAAAAATAGGCTGTTCATCATCATGCACTGATGATGTACTGTTATTTTCAGTACGAAATATCTGTAGTTTTATTTCATTAAAGTTAATTACCGTGGTGATCATGTAATTTATTGTTTAAGAGGAATGCATATCATTGTCTTTTCAGAGATTTAGGCAGAGTGACCTGTTCAGTTTCATTAATTTTTTTTTTCCTTGGTTGTCCTTAACTTCTGTGTTTTTTAATATAGTATCAGAGATACTGTGATAATTTTTAGGTAATCTCAAAATGTCGATTCTTCTGATATGTTATCCATTTCTTTTTGTATATGTTATCTATTACTGGTCTATTTTTAGCTCTTTATACATTTCTATGTGTCTGTGCAGTTAGCCTAGTGGCTATGCACTTCGCAACCATATTCCTGGGGAAGGTGTGTCCTAGGTTCGATTCCCGTCGCCGACGTGAGAAGCTTAAGGATCTTCCTCAGCCATATCCAAGTTAGCCGGTCTTGGGAGTGGACAGCACGGTTTTTCTTCCAGTTTATCTGGGGTTTTTCATCTTGCAAACAAGCAAACATTCCCCATGAACACACATGGATACAGTCATGAATATCGCCCTTAGGGGATACAGCAGAGGAGTGGTGAACCGACTGCATTAATACGCCAGTAACCTCTCATTAGGAGGGGACTCAACTTGTCCTAGACGGAGGAGGAGGATAGGTCAGGATACATTTTTATAATTTTTGTCCCAGTGAATACATCCTGTTGTCCTCTGTAGGAATTTCATTTCTCCAGTTCTTTTTTTTTATTATTATTCTGTCTTTATGATCCATATTTCGCTTCCAACATACATATGTGACACTTCTAGTAATGCATATATGTATTAAAGCAAACTGTTATCTAAACAAGTTTGGAGTGGACCGACTGGAATTCTAAATCTAATCCTGTGGCCTCCTTTTAACAGGGTTGCAGCTGATAAACAGTCCACTTCCATGCCTCTCTATCTCTTGCTTCTGTAAGACTCTTGCTCATTAGTCTTTGATGTTGTCTTTCCATTGTAGTTAGGCTCTTCCTCTCCTGATTGGAATTAGGACCACAAAAATTGTGGTTAAGATGCCAATGTATTACATCTTTCAACTCTGTTTCCTCTGACCAGTCTGCCTATTTTGCACAATGGAAAACCAAGTTTTTTGGAGGGAAAATCCTCACCAACTCCATATGTGACCAGTTCACTTACCTTAGGTCAAAACACCCCTTATAAAGTTTCCTCACATCTCAAAAGGTATTTGAACCCATATCCCTTCAAATGAAGCACAAAGACTAATGTCCTCGTAGAGGCAAGTGATATCAATAGATTATATGGGTTACTTAATAGTGACATTTATACATCAAAATATATAATAAATTATGAACAGACTTCCCATTACTACCTGTAATGAGAAGCTTGCTTTTAGGAGTATTTTTTTTAAATACACAGACAAATCAATTATTAAATATGTAAATTTTTTTAAAATTATTTTTAATAAAACGAGTACTCCCTGGCAATTTTCTGCAACTACATAATGCAATAATGTGTTTACTGGCTCAGTTTTTGGTGTGAATTGCAACTTGGATTGAGGTCAATCATTACTGCACAAGTACCTCCATGAAGTCCAAAAGCTAAGTGCGGGTGACCCAAGCTATGCACACAATATATATCACACTCTCACTGAACTCACTGACTAACAAAGCACTCATAAATTGACTCTGGCAACCCATTCCATTCATTCGCCACTCTCCAAGCAAAAAATCTAGTCCACACACTCAAGCTAACCATACTCTTACTCATTTTCTCAAGAATAAATAGTTGTAATGGGAACATGTGTACTAGACATATGTAAAAAATGTACGGCTTACAAATGTAACAAAAATATATAGAATTTTATTCAATAACTCCAATATATTTCATCCAATGGGGCATGCAGTCTCAATTTCGTAGCAATTCACGTGTTTCAAGGAAAAGATGATAAAATTTGAACTTGCTGGAATGAAAGAGTATTGCCTGGTTCCCAAGAACTGTCTGGTGTCAATAATGTGAGAAGCAAGGTTATACTGGTCGGATTCCAAAAATGCAATTTAATCAATATTCTTTGATTCTAATCAAGGCAGAATGGCCAGTCTGTTTAAAATAGCAAAGATGATATGAGCAGGATATCTGATAAACACCTGATAAGGAAAGTGGTGGTAATAATGTGTCCTTTGTAGATGGCAAGAAGGAAGACGGTTTGAAGGATTGTGTATTGATTGAAAATGCAAAGAATCCATGGCATCTGTTTGATTTAAGATAGGATGATCTACCATTCAATAATTTTTAATTGTAGATCTGTTGCATCCAATTCTCATCAGGTTGCTTTTAATTCAATTCATTTAACAAAAGGGAATCAGAAGAGCAGATTGTATGAACTATATGTGCAAGACCCCTGTTTTATCCACTTTGCTAATATAGTATCTCAGTTGATTCATACATACTAAAAATTATATACTCTTTACTTTGACCTTAAGAATGGCTGTAATTTAAAATAAAAAAAAATGATCAGCACTACACTCAGCTTCTCTGTAACTATCCTGGATGCAATTTCTTTGTTAATAATATGGTCTATTTGGTTTAATGTAAATCCATCGGGCAATTTTGATCTGTTTTGTATATTCTTCCTTATAAACATGGTACTACTAATTATTTTTAGATGCAAGCAAAATAATCTTCTTCAATGTTTTCTTCTGGTGCCTCTGTAGTGGGTGCATAAACCTGAATGATGGTCATATTCATCAGATGTCCACTCACTCTGAGAGAAACGATTCTGTCACTCACTGGATTATAACCTAATACATACCTAGCCATCTTTTTCCTGATTAAGAAAGATACTCCATTTTTACGACTTGTCTCATGTCCTGAGTAATACACCATGTAGTCCCCTGACTGAAAATAGCCCATTCCTGTCCATCTAAGTTCACTTATTCCCAATATATCCAGCTTCTTGTGCTCCATTTCCATCTTTATTATTTCCAGCTTACCTTGGTTCATACTTCTAACATCCCAAGTTTCAATCCTATAGTTTCTTGTGAAACAGAGTCTTCCTTTTCCAACCAGCAACATCCGTGACCAAGTTTCCTTCCGGGTTTGACCTAGACACATCATAAAAACTAGTTCTACTTGTGGAAGCCCTCTATTCTTCTCCAGCTGCATGTTGGATGCCTTCAGGCCCGGGGGTCTTACCATTCAGCACCATATCGTACTTTCTTATTTTTGGCATGTTTGTAGAATGTTCTTGGCAAGGTACACAGGTGGTTTGCCATTGCCTTCCTCTGGAATATTTTGACTTTCCAGTCTAGATTTGCACTGTTCTGCGAAAACAGGGGCACCTCTGGAAGGATGTGACTCTTCACCATGCAGTACGGTCTTGGTAAAGAAGAGGCTAAGTCTCTGTATTAGAGATGTATTACACATATAATAATTCCCAGTAAAGAAATTATTCCTTACCCCTTTCATATTCTCATATTCCAGTTCATATAGAACGTTTATATAGAAATCATCTCTGGTAAAATAATCAGGTAATTATTTCTCAGGCAATTGATATACAGGGTGTTCGGGATAAATTTGACATATTTATAATTAATTATATTTTTCCGTAAGTTACATGTATTAACACACACTTCTCTTCATTTAAAAGTTTGGACCCTTCTTCATTCATATACAAGATGTCAGAAAGGATGGATAGCTGGAACCCACCTGAATCATGGAAGAGAATAACTTGTATCATGATGATTCGTGCCCGCCATCAAAATAAGGATATTACGATTGCTGCCCAATGCTCCCTGAATACAGTAAAAACAATCAGGCATGAACTAGAGACTTGCAATGGTGACTACGAGGATGTAGCAAGAAGAAAGATCCCTAGCAGACGATCTGATTGCGTTCGTACAGCAGAATTCCTCGCAAATCTGCAGGAACAGGTGTTGAAGAACCCTGGCATTGGAATTCGGGCTTTGTTCGTGGAGTTGCTAACTGTAGTCAAGCCCTGGATAACAAGGGTAGCCAATGGTAGGCCGTATGTATGGCAGCAGGATTCGGCCCCTTGCCACACCTCTGGGAAAAGTCAAAAATGGTTGTCTGAAAATTTCTACGACTTCACCAGTCCAAATGTTTGGGCTCCAAACTCCCCAGACCTTAACCCCATGGATTATTTTGTATGGGGCGCAGTTGAAAAAGACACCAATCGCACTTCCAGTAATACAAAAGCCCAGTTAATGGATAAAATTAAAA
This sequence comes from Typopeltis vanoorti, assembly GCF_054136105.1. Taxonomy (NCBI): domain Eukaryota; kingdom Metazoa; phylum Arthropoda; class Arachnida; order Uropygi; family Thelyphonidae; genus Typopeltis; species Typopeltis vanoorti. Next base: position 73,398,783 of record NC_143557.1, on the reverse strand, counting down.
CAGTTTTTGCGGCCCTTCCCAGGGAGACTGTAGCATCAGCTTGTTCGAGGTTCCGAAGCAGAATTGAAGCTGTGATCGATGCTAATGGTGGTTATTTTGAGTAAATCTTGTTGATAGTATTGTAATTAACTCTGCCTGTAATGTTTTTTTGTCAATTCATTAAATTTAATAGATACAAAGAAGATTTTCTTTTTCCTTACGAAACTGTCAAATTTATCCCGAACACCCTGTATATATCAAGAAACAGAACTAGGCCATCTTCCAGCCAAAGAACAAGAAGCCCTTCCATCTCAATCATGAGCCTACTACATTTTTTCGTAATCACAGTCGATTTCATGGGCGCCAATCCTTTCACGTGTTCAAGGATGCGAACTTTATCCTTGATAATAGTCCTGACTGTGATACGACTTAAGTTCAATGAATGGCCGATGTTCGTTGGCGTTTCTCCCTTTTTTGCCCTTTTAATAATGTCTAATTTCTCTTCTAATGTAATGGCTTTCCTTTTCTTTGAACATCGGAAGAGTCTACCTTACATTTGGGAGCCATATTGAAGGGTAAAAAGTCAAAAAAAAAAACACAAACACAAAAGTGAGAGAGCGGATGTAAACAAAGCACACGGTACCCAAAGAGTGTATGCTGGGAACCCAAACAACGCCTCTCCCAAACAAACGGCGCGTAATGGCGTATTCTTCTGTCGCACTCACAAACAAGTTCACCTGCAATGTTTGAATTTTACGTCGCACTGCTTCAAGTCAAAATTTATTTTTTTAAATTATTTATGGGATTACTGCCGTAAAGTCGAAACGGCACATGTCGAGGACAACGTAGGTCGAGAACCTCCTGTATAGCAGAAGAGTTAAAGAAATATGAATTGGATGTTACAGCATTACAGGAGATAAGATGAAGAAAAGGAAGAATAAATAAACAAGATTACATTATGTATTACAGTGGTGCTGAGGAACAAGGAAATTATGGAGTAGGATTAATAATTAGAAAGAAGATAGTAAATTCAATTTTAGGATTCACACCAATAAATGAAAGAATTTGCAAGTTACGAATTAAAGAGAAATTCCATAATATCACTTTTATTAATGTATATGCTCCGAATGAAAAGAGATTGTGATAGATCAATTTTACAAGAATGTTTCTTATAAAAAAAAGATTATATTTTTTTCTTCTCTCTTGTGAAAAAATAAAAATAATGCCATGATAATATTAGGGAATCTTAATGCAAAAATAGGGAAAGAAGACATATTTCTTGAAGTACTTGGAAAGTACAGTTTACATGAAGAAACCAGTGAAAAAGGAAATATACTTATACAATTAGCAATATCAAATAAACTTAGAATAATGAGTACAGGTATCCCTTGCTTAACGCAGTTTTGCTTAGCACAGTGAAATTAATTGCGGCAAACCTTGATATACGTGCCTTTAAGACTGCGGAGCTCGCAGCTTATCTGACAGATACATGTAAAATGTTTAATATAAATATTCTTACACAATTCAGTGTATAGCTTGGAGGTCATGAGTAGCTGTGCATTCATATGTTACGAGTGATATTCCGCACTGTTTTTTGCAGTCAGTTTGGTTTAACACATGTTATGTAAAGGTTTGTGATATTTGACAGTAAATTGTATCTGAGAGATACCGCGACCTCCGATGTCAGTATAGTATGGTTTAGTTTTTTATTATTATTATTATTCTTTGTTCAATAATTTGTAACTGAAAATAAATAAACCATCATGTACTGAAATAGAGAGCCAAAGGCTTATTTATCATACATGTCCTCTAGGAGATGTGTTTTACATTATGGAAAATACTAAGGAAAGAGATCTAGAGCTTACTCCACCTTTACTACAAGTTGCCCATAAGGTTGCTTACGCTTGCATCTGCCGAAACTTTTAGTTTCTAGATATTCAGCATGAAACTCTTGTAGTTTCTATATTCAATAGAAACTACAAGATAGAAACTATAGGTCAATAAATTGCAGCACAAGATGTAAAGTTGGTGAAGTGGATGAAATAATGAATGAAATAATGTTGGAATCAATATCCACTTAATTTGTACCATCATGTATTATATTTGCAGTTCTTTTTCCTTTATGTTTCATTGCTTGTTTGCCGAGGTCTGGAGAGTCATTTTGCTTGTTATCATAGAATTTATGCAGATAAGAAAAAAACTAAAACTGTTCAAACGACTCTTGATAACTTCTTTTGATAAAAAATTGCAGTAAATAATGTAGGTACAAGTAGTTATTAAACATTTACTTTGCATTCATTTTTTTATCTTTCCTAAAAAAGTACCATATAAAACGAATTATTAATACAGTAATCGATCATGGACGAATTGTAATTTTTACCATTGATTATTAGATTTAATTAACACGATTCTGATATATGCAGGTAACATGGGGGATACCCGTACATGTTTTCAACATGAAAAGATACATCTGGGGGACCTGGATTATTCCAACACCAAAGAATGTAATCAAATAGATCATTTCCTGATTTCAAAAAGATGGGCAAGTTCAGTTAATGATGTATGAGCATATAGAAGAGCAAATTGTGAATCTGATCATGTGTTAGTTAAAATTAAATTTATATACAGAATATCAAACGTAGACCAAAAGAAAACTGGAAAGATAAATGGAACACTGAAGCATTCCAAAATAGGGAAATAACTGATAAATATCAGAAGGAAATAAAAGATAATGTTAAAACTATAGAAAAAGGAAGGAATATAGAAGAAAAATGGGACTTAATCCAACAGACAATCATAAATGCAGCTGAAGAAGAAATAGGATGGTATAGGAAAAATATAAATGGATGGTTTCATTAAGAATGTAAGGAAATAACTAAATTGAAAAATAAAGCAAGGAAAAAGTATTTACAAAGGAATACAAGAAATAGTACATAAGAATATGAAGAGAAAAGAAAGCAGGCAAATAAAATCTGTAAAAAGAAGAAAAGAAATGATGGAGAAGAAAGTGAAACAAATAGTGCTGTATAATGAGAAAAGAGAAACTAAAAAAATCTATTAAGAATTAAAACAATTAATACATAAATTTGATACACAAATGATAGGATGTAAGGATAAAGAAGGAAAAGTATTAACTGAGAAAGAATTAGTTAAAGAAAGATGGAAGGAATATTTTAAGGAATTATTTATGATGACAGCAGAAGAAAATAAGGAATATGAGGATCAAAATAATTGTAGAAATGTAGACGAAAGAATTCAAGAACCAACTTATAAAGAAATATGGAAATAATAAAACAAATTAAAAAAGTTTTAAAGCACTGGGAATAGATGGGATAATAGGAGAACTTATAAAGAATGCAGGTGAAATCTTATGGAAAGAAATTTATTATTTGATATTAAATACATGGAAAGAAGAAAAATTCCCAAATAATTGGAAAATTGGAATAATCCAACCATATATAAATAAAAAATTAGATAAGATGAATTGCCAGAACTATAGAGGATTTACATTTTTGAATGTGACATATAAAATCTTATCAAGTATGATATATAAAAAGATTAGAACCATATATAGAAACAATAATAGGACAGTACCAATGTGTTTTCAGAAATAAAAGATCCACAATTTATAATATATTTATGCTACAAAATATATATGAAAAATGCCTAGAATAAGATATAGAACTTCATAATATATATTGATTTCCAACAAGCATTTAATAAATTAAATAGACAAGAAATGATACATAGCTTGAAAACACTGGGAATACCATGAAAGCTAATTAGATTAATTAAAATTACATTAGAAGGATCCAAAGCAGTAGTTAAAATACAAGGGGAATTAACAGACCCCTTTGAAATAAACTGTGGAGTAAGCAAGGAGGTGTACTTTCAGCAAGTTTATTTAATTTGGTACTTGAAGCAATAATAAGAAAGTTAAATATGAGAGGATTTATTAATAATAAACTAATACAAATATGTGTATATGCAGACGATATAGCAATAATAAGTCGCAGGAGAAAAGATTTAGAAGAGAAATTTGAAGAACTTAATAGAAATGCTGAAGAAGTTGGATTACAAATTAACGAACAGAAGACTAAATATATGCAATGTGGAAAAACAATAAATGAAAACATTACAAGATATAATATAGGTGAATACAGTTTTGAGGTTGTAGATAGTTTTAAATAATTAGGTTCATTAATAACAACAAACAATAATATAGTCAAAGAAATTAATAGTAGAATCATGGCTCAAAATAAGTGTTATTATATTTAAACTAAACATATTTGGTCGTTTTATAATTAAAATGCAAACTTATTTATTACTGACCATTTACAAAACAAACTTACATTAGAGTCTACCAGTTTTGCCAGCAAACTGTCTGGCTCTTTCAAGGTGTTTACGGAGACAAAAAAACTAGTAAATGCAAATTGAAAGGAACATAAAAAACATTGTAAACCAACTAGTAGCTAAGGTTACACGTTCGCGTGACAGAGAGGACTTATTGTTCTTAATCATTATCATGCATGCATGTTTGTTATAAACGTGTAATGTGATTACTGGCTAGCTGTAGTTCAGATTGATTTAGAGAGAGGATCAGATTTTTTTCACGAACTGTTTAGGATTGCACCCTGATTTCCGTTGAGGTTTCCACCGGTTATTAACACTATTGTGGCTTCCTTGAATAAACGATGTCTGTAGTCGTCATCCAGATATGGCACGGAGCTGTTTTGCCACTCTATCGTATGGTTAGATGTACAGAAATGATGTGCTAAGCCAGAAGAGATACTTCTGTTGTGGTTTACATCACCAACATGTTCTTTTTGTCTGATTTCTAAACTCCGTGAAGTTTGTCCGATGTAGGCAAGACCACAGGAGCAAGGAATGTAATATACTCCTGGATATTTGTAGAAAGGCATCTTTTGGGGATCCTAAAACTTGTCTGATGCTGGTGGTTGGTTGGTTGGTTGGTTGGTTTGAAGACCACTCTGATGATGTGGGCTCTTAGTATTCCGGCTATTTGATAAGAATTGACTTAATGAAGGGGATCACTACAGTAGAAATGAGCTGGGAGCACGATTCTTCTTGTCTGGGGTTGTCACCGTATAGATATTTTTTGATGATGTTTTGAGGATATCCATTTTGTGATAATGTGTTGGCTATTAGTGAGAGTTCAGGCTGTGTATCCTCCTCTTCTGATATAAACTTTCTGGCCCTATATTTCAACATGTGGATAATGCTCAGTTTGTGTTCTTGTGATGGTTTGAAGTATAATGAAGATATCTTCCAGTATCTGTGGGCTTTCTGTAAATAGATAATTTGACACTATTTGATTGTTTCTTTATCAAAACTTGTTTCTATGTTAAAAAATGGAGTTGGTTGTTGTTTTCTGCTTCCAGAGTGAATTTTATCTTGTTATGTATTGAGTTGATTTTATCCACACGATTTTAGGTTTTCTAAGCTGTCTTGCCATATAATAAAAATATCATCAACATATCTCCACCATATAGATGGTCTAGGGGAGATTGTGGAGAGAATTTCTTTTTCAAGTTTTTCCATGAAAAGGTCTACACAAGATGGTGATAGTGGGCTTCCCATTGCTAGGCCTTCTAATTGTTGGTATATGGTGTTGTTAATCTTGAAGAAATTAGATTGAAGGCAGTGTCTAAACATCTGTGTGATGTCTAGAGGAAAGAGATCTTGGATGATGTTTATCACATCTTCTACTGGTACATTGGTGAAAAGGGATACAACATCTAGACTGGCTAGCATGTCTGTTGGTGCAATCTTAATGGCTTGGAGTTTATTTATAAAATGTTGACTATTCTTGATATAGGATTCTGTTGATCTTATTTTATTATTTAACAAGTTTGCAAGATGCTTTGCCAAAAGGTAGGTTGGTGATGATCTTCCATCAACGATTGGATGGAGAGGTATATCCTGTTTATGTATTTTAGGTGTCCCATATAGTCTTGGAGTGATAGGATGCGAAGATTTTAGTGTTCTGTTCACTTCTTCTGGCCAAATGTTACAATTTCTGATTAGTTGGTTTGTTTCATTATGATTTTTTATTGTGGGGTCTCTGTCTAGGATCTTATAGGTGGAGTTGTCTGATAGTAATACGTTTAACTTATAATAATCTTTAGAGTTCAGGATAACTATAGAATTTTCCTTATCAGCCTTTGTCATAATGATATCTTTGTTTTTCTTCAAGTTGAGAATTGCCTTTCTATCATAAGGAGACATGTTGAGAATAGGTTGTTTGGCTTTGGCTAGGATTATCGTACTTTTGAATCTAATGGCGTTGGCTACGTCTTGCGGTAGTGGATATAGGCCTTTTTCAATTCCACACATGAAATCCATTTTAGGAATGTGTTTGAGCATAATCACAAAGTTAAAACCTTTTTTGAGAATGCCAGATTCATTTTTTGTGAGACTATGATTTGACAAATTAAAAATCACTGTCGTCCAGGAGGTTGTTTTGTATTCGATATTTTTTCTTGTAAAGTTCATTGAATTTCCGAATTTGTTTGTCCTTTATAAAGTTTCAAAGTTTTTTCATAACTGCGTTGTATCACTTGATCTAATCGATTCCATATGGTATATTCTAAATTGTTAGAAATGTCATCAAATAACATGCAGCAATTAATATCACTTTTATTTAGTTCGTATCTCGTGTGCTGAATCCTTTCTCTTACAAGCGCCAATGAAGTGCGTAGATAAATTTTTTAGTTGATATTTTTTGTTATTATATTTATAAAAAGCTAATGAGTAATAAGATTCTTAATCACAATTCTAAATTAAAACTTTATAAAACAATTACAAAACCTGTAACAACATACGGATATGAAACATGGTCATTAACACAAAAAGATATAGATTGAGAATCTTTGAAAGGAAAATATTAAGGAAGATATATGACCAATAAAAGAAGAAAATGGGATATGAAGAATTAGAACAAATAATGAACCTGAATTAGAACAATTCAAGTTCATTATTCATGAATCAGAAAGAATTAGAACAAATAATAAAAAGCTAATGAGTAATAAGATTCTTAATCACAATTCTAAATTAAAACTTTATAAAACAATTACAAAACCTGTAACAACATACGGATGTGAAACGTGGTCATTAACACAAAAAGATATAGATTGAGAATCTTTGAAAGGAAAATATTAAGGAAGATATATGGACCAATAAAAGAAAATGGGATATGAAGAATTAGAACAAATAATGAACTTGAAAGTTACAAAGAATAGCATGGTTGGGGCATATAGAAAGAATGTAAAAAGATAGAGAAGTTAAAAAATATTTGGATGGAAACCAGGAAAGCTAATTAGATTAATTAAAATTACATCAGAAAGACCAAGAAAAAAAGATGGATTGACGATGTACAAAAAGATCTTGCAACTCTAAAAGTTAAGAATTGGAAGAATATTGCACAGAAAAGAAAAGAATGGCTGAAAATTGTTTTGCAAGCTAAAACTCATAAATAGTTGTAAAGCTAGAAGAAGAAGATGATAATTATATCTTTTTGATATTTTTTTTTAGTTTGTTTGCAGTTCCAGTTTTTCATAAAATTCATCTTTTCTATCCTTTTCCAAAGTTTCTGTGGGTGCATGAATTAATAAAAATTATCTAACAACTGCTTATATTCTTTCATTAAAAACTTCTAAGTCAATCAAAGACAGCCATAATTTTTTTTCCTAATGATGAAGCAGACTTCATCATCAGGAAAAAATTCCAAGGCTCATGGGTTGACATCCATTTAAGTCCATGCAGTGAAGAATATAGAAGGAGGAAGAATACAGAAGATAAATATCTTAAAGGTAAAAGAATGCTCTGAAGACTATTGAAAAAGCTAAGAAATGGAATTAGAGATGATAAAGGACACAAAAACTGAAAATGAGGATGATTCATGTTGAAGTTTATGGAACAAAAAGTACACGGAACTGGAATGAATCAAGCCAATATTATCAAAAGGCAATCTAAAGATGCATGTTCAGTGAAGACAGAATTAAAATGACTTTAAGAATAAGGACAGTAATGTGAATGGAGGGATGACAATAGCACTCTTAACATAATTTTCTATGTTAAGAGAAGAGAACAATGCACCAAAATTAAGGCAGGATCATACCATTCTGTAAAACTTGAGCTACTTCCAGGAACAGTCTCTGATTTAAAATGAAACTTGTGAATTAGCCTTTCTTCCATCTTGAGTCTTTATCTAAGGCATATTGCGAATGCTTTCAGGGAATCCATATTAAATACACTTTAAGTTCTTTTTATTCTTATTTCAGACAGGATAGACCAACCAAAGTGGTCGGTCCATCCTGTTTGAAATACTGGGTCCCACAATGATAAGGGATACTGTAGACATCTGGGAAGGAGAGAAGATCCTAGCAGTCCTTGATTTGTCTCGGGATAGTGAAAATTTTGTTCAAAGGTTGGTAAGATTGTTGTAATTATTATTTTAGGAGCAAACTCCATCTATCTGTTGTACTTTGATGTGGGATAGGGATATGGTGTATGTATAATCTGGTTAAGGGGGCTTATTTGTTTATTTTATTTTATTTATTTTAATTTTTTTCTTTTTGTAACCATTGGAAGAAAGAGTAATGAAAAAAAAAAAAGTCAGAGATGATAACTGTAACACAAAAACTGAAGATATTCTGGATATGTGGAATAAATTTTGAAATATTGTTAAATGAGATAAGTTTAATTAATAAACTTATCTATAATAAGTAAAACTTATTACAGATAATAAGTTTTACAGTAGCTACACTACATTATCCAGTAGGCTTGGTGAGGCCGAATTCCAGATGATTAGATGGAAATAAAACTATATAAAATAAAAATGAATTAATTTCCCTAATGGGTGTTCTAGGTAAGAAAATGTGCACACTAATTATATAGTACTATCATCATGTCCTTGAGGTATCATATACCCCCCCCTTGGGGATAGATATAAGGAATTGATGATGATGCTTATGTTTGACAATCATGAAAGTCTGAGTGATTTGTTTTACTAGAAAGAATATGGTATTGTTTTTAATGATAGTTTATTTATGCTCAGAGTTTAAGTGCATTGTATGTAATTCTAACTGCAAATCAGTCACTGTAATATTTCATTGTGGATATTCAGTCAACTCTTGATCAAAGTTGTAGACATAGTTTATTATAATGGACAGTTTACTATAGTGGATTTCCTTTAGAATAGAACTGTACCGGTGAAGTCACGCAATCACTCAAAACTACTACTCAAAATTAGTAGTTTTGAGTGACTGTTATAATGGTGTTTGCTCTAATGAGAATTGACTGTTATTTCACAGAATAATGGAAAATAACTGCAGAAGACTGAATATTCCTCAGTCCAACTTCTTAAAAACTAATCCTATCTCACAAAGTGTTGTAAGACACCAGTGCAACTTCAGACCACCTGCCCAAGAGAAAATGGTATTAGGTTGACTATGCAGAATTCAAATCCAACCCTTATATCCCCTCACTTACTGGTAAAAGAATATGTATGTTTCAGAACTACAATGCATCAAGCATACTAATATACTAATGATCAAAATGGCCACAACAAATCCCTACTCGACATCATGCATTTTTTTAATGCATTAGAGAAAACAGCTGGCTCAACGAAAAAGGAAAAGTTAGTACTTGTTGGAGATCAAAACAGCAAAGTAAGAAACGATTATCAGACACATAAGAAAGTTTTGGGAAATTTTAGAGAAAAGAGCAAAGCTAATAATAACGATAAATACCTGCTAGATTTCTGCTCAGGTCATGGACTAGTTATTACTAACACCATGTTCCAGCATTGAATTAAAAATGAAAGAATTTGAAAACAAGAACCAAATGTTGGAGATTCAATGGCAAATCCTGAAAAAAACATCTGATTGATTCAGCCAGAGAGGCATGTGTTGAGGTTAGAAGGACAGAAGGACATTAAAGAGGCAGTGAAAGAAAAGAAGAAGAAGAAAGCATATCAAAAGTTCCCGGTGAGTAAGTCAGTTTGTGCTCTCAGAGAATACAGAGAAAAATGTAAGAAAGCAAAGCACCGCATACAATTAGCTAAACAGAAGTCACAGGAAAACTTTGGAAGAACATAGAAAATAAATATCAAGAAGGTAGTGGTAAAACATTCTAGAGGTTACTGAAAAAGCTCAGAAATGGGGAAAAGAGTAAAAGGAAAAGGGAGATGATAAAGGAGACACGAAAACTTGATGTATGAAGTAATTATTTTGAAAGGTTGCTAAATGAAACAAGCAGTGACAACATGGTGGTAAAAAACACTAAATAGGAATGCCATCTGGAATATATCTACTTGAAGCAGAAAAAGCTCTCACAAACCTGAAATGAGGAAAGGCAGCTGGAGTAGATGATATTCGACCAGAAATGCTAAAATAAGCAGGTATAACAGTTTTAGAATAGAATTCAGAAAGCCTAGTCACAGGGTCACATTCCAGATGATTGGAATATAGAGTTCATTAATACCAATCTACAAAAAGGGGAATAAAGCTGAATGTGAGAACTACAAAGGAATTTCTCTAATGTTTCTGGAAGATTTATTCAAGTATACTTGAAAAACGGCTAAGAAAAACTGTGGAGAAGAACAAGCTGGGTTCAGGCCAAACAGAGGTTGTCAGGATCAAATTTTCACTTTAAGACAAATAGTTGAGAAATCATGGGAATATAACAAAAGATTTGTATAAGTTTTGTGGATTTGGAAAAGGCATATAACAAGGTGCCAAGAGAAAAGGTGTTCCTAATGCTCAAGTTATATAGTGTCAATGGGACATTATATCAAGCAATACTAGTGTCTATTTGAGTTGTAAATCAGCAGGTAGAATTGGAGGTGCAGGAAGATGGTTTGATATTAAGCTCTTTACTTTATGCAGATGATGTCATACTTTTAAATAAATCCAGAACAAGTTTGCAGGATTCCCTGACCAAATTGAATAACTGTTGTAATAAATTTGGTATGAAAATCAGCATTAAAAAGACAAAGACAATGAAAATAGGTAGGAACATCGAAAACATCAACTGCATCCTGAATGGATAACCTTCAGAACATTTCAGCTATTTAGGCACAATTTTTAGTGAAGATGGCAAATTAAATTTGGAAATAGACAAGAAAATTAGCAAACTATCAAGTCAGCTGAATAAATTTATATGGAATAAGAGAGAGAGAGATTCACCAAGATACTAAATTAGCTATATACAAGATAGCATTCAAACCAATTTTATCTTATGGATGTGTGAGTTGGGTTAGAAATAAAACTCTTGAGCAAAGACTGGAGACCACAGATATGAGAGTCCAGAAAAAGATTAGGAGACTAAACAGATGGCATCAGTGGCAATAATCATATTAAAAACAAGGATATTAAGAAAAAACTTGATATTGTTAGCATCCAGGAATGTATTAGGAGCTTATCTCAGGAGGTATGGTCACTTAAACAGAATGGGAGAGGAAAGATTAGCAAAACAAGTGTTCTCTGCCAGGTTGGTAGGAAAAAGATCCAGATGAAGACCAAAATGTAGGTGGATTGATACAGTTAAATGTGCCTTAAAAGACAGAAATATAACTTTTGATAATACTGGAATACTGACAGATAACAGGCTAATGGCTAATCTGGAAGAAAATTGTTGATAAGAAGTTTGTAATGATATAACTTTTCATGTAGTACTATCATAAGATCCTGTACACCCCTTCCCTGAGGTATATGTCAGGAATTTGATGTCAAAATGGCAGGAAAGAAACCCAGAGGAAGATCAAGGTCTAAGTGGATTGATTCAGTCAGAAGTGCTTTGAAAGCATGAAATGTTAGATACGACATTACTGGAATGATTACAAGTAATAGATTGATTTGAAGGAAAATTGTTGATAGGGAATTAATAAAAATGTAAACTTCATCATGTAGTTCTGTCATAGTAACCTGAACATCCCTTGAGTGTACACATCAGGAAATGAATGATGATGAAAATGGAAAATATATTTACCAAAATAAAGAGCCATGCAAATCACTTACAATTAATAAAAATGTAAATGATTTGCAACAAAGCTCAATATGGGCAGAGCACTTTGGGTCTCGCCAGTTTAGTCAAACACTAAAAAAAAAAAAAACAATGTTGATATAAAGTAATGCAGATGAAAACTATCACTGACAAATACACACACACACACGATTTTTTGTGTGTGTGATTTCTGTTATCACTAGTTGCATACTTTTTACAAAAAGATAGAGGAATCTGCACACAAACCCTTAATTATCTCAACAGCCTTTCTTCTGTTGATTGTGCCTACCTTTGGAAAAGCTGCTCCTCAACCTAGGAAATGCATCAACAGCCTGAAACAGCACACTACTGAAGAAACTTTCTCCAGAAAATTAGAACAATAAAAGTCAAGCTCAAACTGCTTAATAACTAGTGCAATGCAAACATAACTTTGAAAACAAAGCCCCTGAAAAGATGAACAAAGCCCATGACCTCGTCATGTCAATGGTACAATTCCATCAAGGCTAAAAATAAAAAAAATTAAATGCAGTCATTCTCAAAATGACATACAGAATAAAGGATTAAGGTAACAGGAGAAAGCAACTTTGATCCCAGAAATATCACCAGTTGCCACCATTCTGGACCTAGAATAAAAGAAAGGGCAGAACAAACTTCCTTCAAACCAGTTTGAAGGAGGTTTCCTGTAACTTATGAAAGTGATGTGTGACATACCAACAAACACATAAAAACTAATAGCAGAGGTTAACAGGTTCAAAGACAATTGCCTGAATCATGCATATGAGCTCAGCACAACCAGAAAAAAAAAAAATGAAAGGCCAAAATGATGACAAGGGTTGGCTCACTGGTTACAAAAAAGGAGAGTTAGTGTGAACAGTGTGAAAAAATAAAGCAATGTTGCTGTTACCCACTTTGAAAACCAGTATTCAGGCACTTCAATAAGAAACGTACACAACCTATGCAGTAAGTCCCACAAAGCCTTCCACATTCACTTCACAAACATTTATGGCCCTCAACTACAACAGTCTCCAGTCTATCATCTCCAGTCTGCAAAATCCCACCTACCTTTCTGTTAGAAACCCATATCTCACCCCAGTTCCAAGAACTACTCATCTCAGTTTTCTCAATTACACACTCTTTGACTCCTTTCAACAAAATGGTGGCATCTGTGCATATTTTCGCTCTGACACACAATGCTAGAGAGCATCCAACTTACACCTGAATATAACCTCCTTTGGTTGAAAATCTCCCTAGCCTACTCAGTTAAATTTATTTGATGTCTCTATTGCTCTCCCAATGCCACCAACAACTATGAAGAACTTTAACTTCCTCTCCTTATCCACTTTCCTAACAGAGTATTATTCCCCTAAGAGATTTTAATGCCACAACACAAACTGTTCTCCTCAACAGGTCAAGCAGACAGAGATGATGATACGTTTGTTAGCCATCACTAATGATCTTATACAAATCGTTCATGTGCTCACCAGAATACCAGATAACCCTAACCACTTCCCAAACATCCTGGATCTCTTTCTCACTAGTGACCATAACAAGTGCACTGTAAATGTTTTATATCTCCTAGGCAATTCAGACTACAATCTAGTGCTTATTTCCTCTTCTGTGGAAGAATGCTCACATATCTATTCTCCATCAAGAGTAGTCTGGCATTATAACAATACCAAGTAGAATGATCTTCGTGACTTCTATGCCTATGGCTGAACTACTGTTTTTTCAGCCTTCCAAACCAAATATGCACTGAACTTATCACCAAGGTAATTCTTACTGGCATGGAAACATACATTCCCCAAACTACCACCAGTATGGATTCCACTGCTGCAGATCAACAGGAGATCTGCTCACATGTCACACATCTCCAGACAAATATCATGGAAAAGTTTGGTGAATCTTTTTTTTTGGTGAGTGGTTGCACTTAATATCTCCAAAGCTTTTGACCATAGTCTGACACAAGGCCTATTAATCAAGCTCCCATCATTTGGTTTGTCCTGCGACTTCAACAACTGAGTTGCCAGCTTTCTGACTGGAAGCACAGTATGGTGTGATAGTGGATGGTTCCTTATCCTCTCACTATGCAACTAATGCTGGAGTTCTACAATGTTCTGTTCTCTCACAAACCTTTTTCCTTCTGCATATCAATGACTTACTTTGCTGCCAACCCATTACAAAATTTTGCAGATGACAACATGCTGCACTCCTCCCTTTCATTTCATAAACTTTACACTATACAAATCACCACAACTTACAGAGCATAAACCTCCACCATCCTCAATATGATTCCCAAGCCATCCTTCAACAGAGTTCAAATAAGTCAATTTCAATACTGGCAAAGCACAGTTCTACCTTATTTCTAATAAAAAAGAACCATTTCTTCCAGGATTAACTTTGACAACACAAATCTCTAAAGAAGATGAGATTTTTCTCCTTGGAATTATCCTGATATCAAGCCTCTCCTGGCATAAACACATCACGACCACTGCTTTACCTTATACAAATCTCTAATCTGCCCAACTATTGAATACTGCTCTTTCATTTGGGACAGTGTCCCTTAAGAGCTCTCTTAAAATAATTGACTGTACAGAAAAAGGAATTCAGATTGATTAATAATGCAATTTTTACCAACTTACTCCATTCAGTCTGGTACGTGCAAGATGCATCTTCTATAAATATTTTGATGGTAAATGTTGACATGAACTTGCATTAGGATTTCCTCCATTCTTTACTAAATCTATTGAAACACATGCAGCTACCACCTAAAATCCCTTTGACTCCAAATTCACAGTACAAGTTATTTTTCCCTTATCCTCCATCCCTGCAACTGCTGTATTGTGGAATAGTCGTGTATTTCCCAAGGAATACAATATAAAGGCCTTCGAATCAAATGTAAAAAGTTTCTTCTTTCCCAACTCATTCCCCATACATCGTGCAAATGTACTATAGGTTGATCAACCAATCTCTTGCATATGTGCTCAACATAAAAACTCCACCTTAACACAGGAATATCTCTAGGTTAATGCAGGGGATGGGTTTCTGTTCTCTGTCATTCATCCTATGGAAATCCTTAAGTTCTGAACCATATCAATGAATATAGCCTTAATATCAGTTTATGCAGATAGGAAACTGATAAACAATGAATTTTCAGAGTGGAACTGTTATGGAAACAATTCCTAACAAGAATTCTTCACTTATCTCTACTGGATTCTTTTAGAATAAAACAGGTCACTATTCTTGAAGCACTAAAGTATTTTATTCATTGTGCTCTGGCTAATGTTACAATCTTCTGATTCAAAAGCTTCTACTTACATTTAAAGACATTACCATACATACATACAGACATAACTCGTGAACTAAATAGCATAACAAGTACAGCAGGCTCAATTCCAAGGCAAAGAGCATAGGATAAAATTCTCCTTTTCAAACATTACAACATTCAAAAAAAAAAATATTTAAACCACCTTAAAATACTAAAAATTTCCAGACATAAAATCATGTCTGGAACATTTCCTGACTTACAATGATGCTGGTGTTGAGGATCTGTATAAGAATCCAAGAAAAATCCTCAATCTTTCTCTGTGCACAATCTACATGGACTGGCCTAAATACTTAGTTTCCTATAACTTGGGATATGAAACAAGAAAAGGAGATATCTGAAAGTTTATGCAATTTTTTTTTCTCTCTTCAAAAGAGCAGGGACAAATTAGAGCTACTGGCTAAAACATACTATTTCTATGTTGAAATAACAAGCTCTGGTCCACTTAGTGTTCTGGTGATACCATATTTTGGTTGAGGTCAGTGGTATATGGTGGGTATTGACAGAGAGTATTCTGTGGTAAGGCAACTTTATTAAAAAACATTAAATTTATATAAAAGCTTACTATTTATACATCAGTTCAAATCCTTCATTTCTGAGATATAAACTTTCTATCACATCAGCATAAAAGGATTCTTTTTGTCATAATTCTGTGAATAAATTCTTTTCAGTTGAAATTAAACTGAGAATCATATTTGTAACCATTCATGGCTATTTATTTAAAATTAATAACTGCTTAAAAATTATTTCTTCATGAATTTCCCAGGTGCTTGACAACACACACCAAACTCTGAATATACACCTCTAGTTTAAGTGATCATTAGGTGGTTTATTTTACATGAAAGAAACCATGACTGAGAGCAGTATGTTATCTCAATTGCATATGCACTCTGGCTAGGTTGTTTTATGAAACAATCTGAGACTGGAGGAATAAATCCTGCTGTGTCCATATGAGACCAACTAACTCACCTTGTTCAGATACCTCCTTTTCTTGTTTCACCTTGTATACACACACACACAGCACTTTTTTCTGGGATAGTATGCAACAGTGCAGTATACCAACACCTACATTAACAGTGACAAGCAAATACAGCATCATATTATTCAACTTTTCCTGCTAGAAAAGAATGCATACTAGCACCTATTGTTTTCCAAAAAAAAGTGCTGTGTGCGTGCATGTGTATATATATCCTCAACAACAGATATACAGGACAATATGATATTAGAGCATGCAACTAAGTTTACATCATTATTGCAGTAAACACTCAACATCCAATACCGTGAATTTATTCACTACAACAACAACCTATCAGTCTTGGCCAAAGCTACATAGCTTCAAAACAACACTAATCAATATTTAAAAAAAAAAAATGCACCTTATACCTTAATCAATAACTTTTTGAATTGCAGAGAATTTCAAATGACAAACCTGAGGAAGAAAGCTACAGTCGATTGGTCTCTCCAAGTTCCCATGAATTCATCAAGACTAAAAGAAGTTTACAGAGAACAGATGACTGTAGCTTCCTTCTTCATTATTTTGTTTACTGTGAGGTCTGCAATATTGTCAGCACTTATAATTTGGCTCTTAAGTATTGATAGACTGATGAGCCAAATTAAATTATAATTTGGCTCATCAGTCCATCTAGATTTTGGTCTAATGATGTCAGGTACTTTGTGTGGTCTAGTATCAGAATCTCTATTTGAAAACTACTGTTCTAATATTAAGTTTCATAGTGAAAGAGATAATCTTTTTTTTTTCCCAATTACATTTTAATAAGTAGGATTTATTTCATATCACTGAATCATCCAATCAAGGGTGTCATAAATGACTTCAATCACCTCCCTAAAATGTATCATATCATCTACAAAAGAGCAGATTATATATTAGTCAAGACAAATTTACTAAGGTGGAATTTATCACCTAATGCAAGACTACTCCTGCTAAAGGAGACTCTAAAAGTACCGTATTTGGTCTCCAGAGAACAGACTTTCCAGATTAGCTAGTCCTTATACCATCTAGTGTGAATGTACAGCAGCTAACTCTTATCATAATGAATCTCTAGGGAAAGTCAATTGTATTCGAATAGCTTGTACGTGGGCTGTTCAATAAGTAATAAGACTAATTTTACTGTGGCGAAACCACTCATCACAATATTAATTTCTGTGGAATAAAGAAATGTTGCTGTATGTATTAACAAAAGAGGTTGATAGATGGCATATATGGGTTGGTGTGCCAGAGTATCACGTGACTAAACGCAAGTGCTCATCGGCGCGCCTACGAGGTGCGACCAGAGTTCGAATTGGAAGCGTCCTTGGAACAGCGTTATGCGATTAAATTTTGTGTGCGTTTGCAAAAATTGGCATCAGATACTTTTAACATGATACGCGAAGCTTTTCACGATGAAGCAATGTCGAGGGCAAGTGTTTTTGCTGGCATAAAACTTTTAAGGAAGGAAGGCAAAATGTGGAAGATCTTGAACGTGAGGGAAGACCTTCAACGTCCATCACAGAGACGATGATCAACACAGCAGCGATTATCATCAAGCACGTCAAAAGGAAGCATCCATTGCTGAAGAATGGCTTCTTACTGCACCACAATAATGCAAGGCCACATATTGCTGGTTGTGTAGTGGACGTTTTGCAGAAGAACAACACAGATATCCTACCACACCCGCCATACAGTCCTGATCTCGCACTGTGCAATTTCTGGCTGTTTCCTCAGCTCAAGAAACCACCAAGAGACTGCCATTTCGAAAGCAACAAAACATGTGTAAAAGCTACGGAGCCGGTTTTGAAAGAACTCTCAAAAAATGGACTCTCACGTGTTTAAGACGTGGACGCAACGTTGGGACAAATGCATCGCATCTCACAGTAGTTACTTCGAAAAAGACCATGTAAATGATGACGATTAAAGGTAATCTGTTTTCTGTATAAATATAGTCTTATTACTTATTGACGCCCACGTATATTGAATTTCTTTTAATGCAGCATGATTACTCGTGTAGCTTTAGTTAAGACTTTCCAATAGTTTGTGATAATGATGTTTGCAATAGTGAGCAATCTATAATACTCTCACTATAGCAAACTAATTCACCATAAAAACCTACTTAAAAATACTGATCAAAGTACTAAATGAAATTCACTATGGCAAGCTATACACCATAACAAATTACTACTGTGGTTTCTAGAAGTTTGCTACAGTAACAGATTACTGCATGTACTATGACTAATGCACTATAGGTTTACAACTTTCAAAGAAGCAAGATTTAGTGAAGAAAGTTTTCAAAGAAGCAAATTAACAATATCTAATGTTGCACTTTGTCTAGTCAGACTAATCAAGTATAATGAAATTTTGAACACACATAAGTAGTTATGTAAACCTATGTAAAAAATACCCCAGTAATTTCAGAAGGAAGATATTCACAAATCGATTTAAAAAAAAAAAAAAAAAAAAAAAAAGCACCTTATATCTTATTCAATAACTTTTTGAATTGCAAGGAATTTCAAATGACAAACCTGAATTATTATTGATGTAATTCTTAATAAATAAATAAAAATAATGTTTCTCACTTTAATTCAGTCAACTCTCATTATAAGAAACTTGTAAAAACAAAAGGAATAGTTTCTTACAGTGAAAGTTTTGTTTACAATGAATTTCCTTTAGCATAGGAGTCCTTGGTTTAGCCTAGTGTCCTTGGTAAATGTGGCGGTCGAGTTTAGCTAGTCTAGAAAACGTGTTTTTAAAGTTAAATATAGTGTGGCTTTTTGTCACAAATTGTGCTGCAATTGTGCATCAGTTAGAAACAAGTGTCCTTCAGTGGTATTATTGTTTAGAACTGTGTTGTATATATTGTGTTTTCACTGCCGTTTGTTTCACTATATCAACGTGTAAAGATGGCGTCCAACAAGAAACGTACGTCAGCGGCGCGCAGGACTTCTACTACTACACGAAAGGCTGGCTCAGCGTTAGATTTTTCGCAATGGATGCGTTGCGGAAACTGCTACATGTATGCACCGAAAAATGTGAAGGATCTGTGGTCGGTCTGGCAAAATGAGAAGAACGAAAATGTCGACGTATGTGAGAAGTGTCGGGATAGGCTGGAGCGTTTAGGAATGGAAGCTGACATCGGGACCGTAGCGGAAGAACTTCGGCGGGAGTTTATGAAAATGAAAAATGACCTTCATCTTCTTCATGAGGAAGTGGAAGTGATCGGTAAGGAGATACTGGAAGTTAAAGCTGAGTTTAATATGTTAAACAGAGAAATTAGGACTACAGAGATTACTTTAGCTGAAGTAACTAGAACAGGATTACATATGGGTGAGTCTTTGGTGAATGATTCAGTAATAAATAGTATGGGAGTGATTGGGAGTCAACATAATAAAACCACAAGTGGCCTAGAAGAAATGAGATGTAGTGAGAGTGGGGGGGTAAGTAATAGAGAGTTGAGTAATGAAGCTGGGAGAGTCATGCTGAATAGTGTAGAGAATGAGTCCATGAGTGTGGACTTGAATGAAGTTAAGAGTGGTAAAATATATGGTGATTCTATGATTAAGGGTATGGAGAGTGGTATGCATGAGGAGTGCTTGGCTGATGGGACAATAGAAAGAGTGGCTTTAGCAATAAAGAGAGGGCATGAAGCAGACAAGATGATAGTTATGGTGGGTACGAATGACCTGAGAGGTAGTATAAATCGGGTAGGAAAAGATTTAAGAACATTATTAGATATTGTGAAGAGGAAAAGTGTCAATGGGAGAATAGTGTGTGTGTGCTGCCTCGTTTTGACAATTATGAGTTAAGTAGACGAGCAATGATAATGAATGATATGATTGCAAGAATGTGCAGAAAAAGAGGTCTGGAGTTTGTTGATGTTTGGAGTGTGTTTGAAGGAAAAAGGCAGTTGTATGCTAGAGATGGACTGCATCTTAACATGGAAGGACATAAGCGATTGAAGAAGTTATTGTTTTCTGAACAGGTTGAAGTTATTGGGCAGGGAAACTAATATTGAAAAGGTTGAGTGTAAGAGAGAGAAACTTTAGCACTGATTGTGTATTTATTGATCCTTATAGGCAGAATAAATTGCAGAAGAGAGGGGATAAAAATCAGCATAGGACTATGGTAGTTAGTGACTTATATATCAGTTCTAAAGCCGGTACAAGATCTAGAGGGAATCTGCAATTTTTGTATACCAATGCTAGAAGCATTCGAAATAAGAGAGAAGAATTTTTGGCATTAGTCAGTGAAATCTCACCAAAAGTTGTAGGCATTAGTGAAACTTGGCTGTCAGCAGAAGATGTGGTCACTGGAATTGAATGTGATGGGTACAGTATTTTCAGGGAGGATAGAGAAGATAGAACAGGAGGAGGAGTACTGTTGATGATAGCTGATGTGTTGCAGCCAAAGAAAGTAGTATATCATGATGATAGACATGTGAATGAGAGTTCATTTGAGGCAGTCTGGTGCGAAATAGTGACCAACGCAACCAAATATACAGTTGGATGCTGCTATAGGCCAGGGAGTACGGGGGGAGATATTGAATTCATGCATCAGCAACTTAGTGCAATGAGTGAAGGCTTAGTGATTATTATGGGGGATTTTAATTATGGTGATATCAATTGGAAGGAGGAATTATCACGTAGCAAAAAGGAAATGGAGTTCATACATCTTCTACGAGACAATTACTTGAAACAGCACATAACTGAAGGGACACGTGGTGTGAGAGTGTTGGACCTGGTTATTGGTTCAGAGGTTATATGCATAAGTAAGGTGTCCTCGTTACCTCCAGTTGGTGAAAGCGATCATGTGGTATTGACTTGGGAGGTTGCAAAATCTGTGGATTTTTCTATTAAGAAGGGGTATGTACGGAACTACAGGTTAGGCAATTATAACAAGCTTCGGAGTGAGCTTGCAGCCATCCCATGGCAGAACATATTGCAAGGGAAAGATGTTAGCAGTGCTTGGGATAAAATCAGCGGGTATCTGAGGAAAGCAATATCAGATTGTGTCCCCATGGTCAGGAGGTCAAACAAGGCAGGCATTAGATGGATGAGCAGTAGTATCAAGCTTGAACTGCAAAAAAAGAAAAAACGTTATGGAGAATTTACAAGGAGAAAGGCGATCAGGACACCCATGAGCAGTACAAGGCTCAAGCTAGGAAGGTTACCAGCATAGTAAGAAAAGCTAAATCAGATTATGAGAAGAACTTAGCCAAAGAGATCAAGGGTAATCCCAAAGAGTTCTTCCGCTATGTGGCAAGTAAGAGGAAGAATGACTTCGGAAGGATAACCTTAGTGGGTGCTGATGGTATTGAGGTGACGAAATCAGATGTAATAGTCGAGTTACTGAGTGATCACTTTTCAAAAGTCTATCACCCAAGTGAGGATATCTCTATACCTATAGCAATACCTAATGTGAGAATTGAAGCTAAAGAATCAGAGGTATTAAATATATTGCAAAACTTAAATGCAAACACTGCGGTAGGCTTAGATGGAATATCAGCTCGGGTGTTGCGTGAATGTGCAAATGAATTGTCAGCCCCTCTTACCTGGATATTTAATTTAAGTTTGAACTCTGGTATGGTCCCTAGGGAGTGGAAGTTAGGCAAAATGGTTCCTTTGCATAAGGGTGGCTCTAAAACTGCGGTATTGAATTACAGACCAATCACCATCTCAGGAGTAGTGGTAAAAGTATTGGAAAAGTTGGTTAAAGACAAAATTCAAGAATGGGTGGATCAGGATATGATACTCTATAGAGGCCAACATGGTTTTGTTAAAGGTAGATCCTGCCTTAGCAATCTATTAACTATTCATAATAGAATACCATCTGAGTTGGACAAAGGAACTGGCTACACAGTGGTACTTCTGGATTTTGCTAAGGCTTTTGACAGGATACCCCATAGAACACTGTTACGCAAATTGGAGCAGATGGGAATGGATATTAAATTAGTGATATGGATAGGAGAATGGCTCAGGGAGAGATACCATAAGGTGGTGTATGGAGGAGCCGAGTCCAGAATGAGGCAGGTGACCAGTGGTGTGCCTCAGGGCTCTGTGCTTGGGCCAATGTTGTTTAATTTGTATATAAATGATATAGGAAACGGCTTAAAGGGAGATATTCAGTTGTTTGCTGATGATGCAAAGTTGTGTAGTGCAATAAAAAATCAAGCTGATGTTGAAAGTTTGCAGGAGGATTTAAATAAGCTGGTAAAATGGGCAAAAGAAAATGGATGTCAGTTCAATGTGGAAAAGTGTAAAGTCATGCATTTTGGGATTAAAAGATTACCAGCTGTGTACTACATCAATGGAAAGGTACTCCAAGAGATTGATGAGGCTAGGGACTTAGGGGTATTGGTAGATAGGGAGATGAAGTTCAGAGGACACATTGCTAAGGTGTCCAAGATTGCACATAGGATTACTTGGTTGTTGAGGAACACACTGACATCCAGAGATAAAGAGGTTATTATTCCCCTTTATAAAGCATTGATACTTCCACATTTGGATTACTGTGCTCAGGTCTGGTCACCTGGATTCCTTGGAGATGAGGAGGCTGTGGAGAGGGTTCAGAGAAGAGTGACCAAGTTGGTGAGTGATATAAAAAATGCTCCCTACATTGATAGATTGAGAGCTTGTGGATTGCAGAGATTGGTTGATAGGCGAAGAAGAGGGGATATGATAGAAACATTCAAATTACTAAAAGGTTTTTATAGGATTGATGCAGGGGAAATGTTTCAGCTGTGTTATAGTGATGGAAGAACAAGAGGTCATCTCTGGAAATTAAAGAAGAGTGTGGTTAACAAAGGTGTCAGAACAAGGTTTTTTGCCTGGAGGGTGGTGAATGAGTGGAATTCATTGCCTGACTTAGTTGTGAGCTCTTCGTCTGTAAATGAATTCAAGAAGAGATATGATAGATATTGTTTTGCTAGTTTGGGTCTCCCGCGATGAGTCTACTGACTCCATGGAGATACCCGTAATAATAATAATAACAATGATGGCATGGGAATTTTTTTCTTTGAAACTGTGAAAGAATCTGCTATAGTGCTTCTGGCTATAGCAAGCATTGAGATACATACATTCTGTTTATCACTTCCACTTTACAATTAATTTTATATGACTACACAAAGCTATGATTATATGTTTCTTTGGAATTTAGGCCATTACTCCACATAGTTCCTGTAAGAGCAGTTTATACAATAAAATGCTGTGGTTTTCATTACAAAATTCAAACCACATTTCATTATAATAATATGCTCATAAACATGCACAGTTACTTAAATAAGTTACATAAATCACCCTGCATGCAAATAGAGAAAACAAGAAAATTTAGTGCATTATTTTTTCATATAATTTAAATTACAATATTCATGCATTTTTACAAAACAAAAATAATAACTTAAGCATTTGAAGAATGAATACCTCAGTATACTGTTTCCACCAGGATGGGAAATGCAATTCACACAGGGAGAGAAAACATCTTATGAGAATTTTAGTTATGTTTTCATAATCAATTTAAAATTGAAAGTAATTTAAATAGAAGAGTAATGGGACGTTTTATAATATGCCAAAATTCAACTTTTATGCAACATTAAACTTGAAAAAAAATTACACACTGGATAAATGCTTAACAACTCTGCATTTAATACAAAATACAGAATGATTATAATATCCCCCCCACCCACCAAAAATAAATAACACAATATTTGTCAATTTAATTAATAATGCTATACCTTTTTGAAGTGATTTAATGTATCTGGACTTCTTTCACACATTTCTGTGATTAAGACAACACCTGTAATTAAGACACCTGAAAAAACATCATTCATTCAGTTCCAAAAGAATCATTCAATCTATTCATCTCACATGTTAACAATGAATAAAGTAAGTAATGCAAGCAAACCATTGTTTGTTTGTTTTTCTAAAACATTTCAGTATTTGATAAAGTATTTCATCTAGTTTGACTTCAAACATAACATTATTCACAAAAATTCAATGAAAAAGTGAAATGATTATGAAACATAAATCTCCAGTTTGAACTATGTTACATAAGAATGAAACACACAGTTCAGGTAACTGTTACTTCACAGAAAAGTTTCAAATATTTTATAAACGAACCTAGTCAGTAATTTCCCATCTGATATAAAATGAGTTGTATGAGACCATCAAGTGAAGAGTATGGTAATACTCAGATTTACAACAATCTGTTCATATGAAGCCGCATTTGCTAATACAATAGTTTTAGCAGCATAATGCAGGTGCTGTAAAATCAACCGATGCACAGTATTCATCAACTCAGTTTATTTACAAAGACATTGCTCACTACATCTGTTCTTTCTTTTAAGGTTACACGGTGGTCAGCATTCATTGTGAAGAATTTATGAAGAGAAAATACACACATGTTGGAGTAATTACTTTATTTATAATTATGAAAATAACATTCGATGTGTTTGACCTCTGTTATGAGGTCATCATCAAGAAAATTACAATATTCAAACATACACAGACACAGGACACAAGCTACATGACATTACACAAAAGTAAAATAAATCTAAATTTGGCTACATTTTTTTTCTCAGTAACACAAGTGTTCTTTAGTGGTGCTGCTTTTGGAATTTAGTTGTTTATATTGTGTTTTTTTTTGGGTTACTGAGAAGGTGAGGTCTGAGTCGGATGCATCTGTGGTGGAAGAGAAGATAAGTTTTCATTATTTAGTATAGTTAAAAATATAGTTTATACTTATAGTATTGCATAAGTAAATTAGCTTACAGTAGAGCATATAACATAGTATTTAGCGTTTAGTTGTAGTAGTTCCTCGGCACAATTTGAATGATGGTGGCAGCCACAGTTCCAATTGCAAATAACTCTATTTGGCATAACACACTACAGAATTTTGTGGCATGTGGAGCTTGTGGTATGTATGCATCTCAGCAGTTGGATATGTGGTCAGTGAGAGAAGATGGAGTGTGTATGTGCACAAAATGTAGGCAATGGGAGGAACTTAGTGACTTAAATATTACAATAACTGACCTCGCTGCATCAGAGGCAGGAGAATTTTGAAGAGACAAGTAGACCAAATTGTATTCTTATTGGTTAAACCAAATTAAAAAATGATGGTACAACATGACAAAATTTCATTCCTATGGGGTGTCGCCCGGTTAAACAAGGCCCCCATTCTTTTCGCCAGGGAACCAGGGTGAACAGCGAAAAGTCAGCTACAGGAACAAATCTGAAAACACACCCCAACTCAACATAACCAGAGTTAAAGATCGGTACTATCAACATAAGAAGCCTGAATGGCAAAGAAATGGAGCTAGCTGAGGAATTAGATAAGTACCAAATCAACATAATAGGGGTGACTGAAACAAAAAAGACAAAAACTTGTAAGATCTTTCTGAGCAATAAATACAAAATGTTATATTCAGGCAATGACAATCAAGGAAAAGATGCAGTAACCATAGTATTCAACACAAAATACGAGGCTAATCTTCTTGAATGACAGTCAGTCTCAAGTAGAGTAATGTGGGCAAATATAAGAATGGGGAATTGGACAATGAGACTTATTTGTGCCTATGGTCCCACAGAAGGTTCTACTAAGGTAGAAGTGGATGAATTTTTTGAGGCTTTAGAAAAAGCAACTGACACAATGAAAAAGGAAAAGTTGGTCCTTGTTGGGGATTTAAATAGCAGAGTAGGAAATGATTGTCAGACATACAAAAATATTTTGGGAAAATTTGGAGAAAAGCGCAAAGCTAATAATAATGGCAAATATCTGTTGGATTTCTGCTCAAGACATGGACTGGTTATTACTAACATCATTTTCCGACATAAAAATGTCCACAAATTCACATGGAGAGAAGAGGCAAGGAATAAGAAAAGTCTCATTGACTATGTTATTGTTGATAGTGATGTTTTTTCCCTGGTGCAGGACACCAGAGTGTACAGAGAATTTGAAATTGGGAGTGATCACTATTTAGTCTTGATCAGGATAAAATTGAATTTCATATTGAAAAGAATAACAAGTAAGAAAGTTTTAAAGCGAATAAAAGTTGAGCAGCTCTCAGATGTGAACTGTAGACTAAAATACACAAAGATTATTGAAGAAAAAATGAAAGAGTTTGAGAACAGGAATCAAACCTTGGAGATTCAGTGGCAAGCCTTGAAGAAAGCTCTGATTGATTCTGCTAGAGAGGCATGTGGTGAAGTTGTCTGTAAGGATAGAAAAATTAGAACTCCATGGTGGACACAGGAAGTTAAACAGGCAGTGAAGGAAAAGAAGAAAGCATATCAAAAATTCCTGGCAAATAAGTCAGCTTGTGCTCTTAGAGAATACAGAGACAAATGTAAGAAACTAAATGCTGTGTAAAACTAGCTAAACAAAAGTCATGGGAGGCCTTTGGCAAAAACATAGAAAATAAATATCAAGAAGGTGGTAAGATATTCTGGAGGTTGTTGAAGAAGCTTAGGAATGAAGGAAAGAATGCTGTAAAAGGAGTTAGAGATGATAAAGGTGACATGAAAACGGGAGAAAAAGATATCCTTGAAGTATGAAGTAATTACTTTGAAAACCTGCTAAATGAAACAAGCAGTGATGACCGCACAGTGGTAAAAAAACACTGACCAGGCATGCAGTCACGAATACATATCCATACTTGAAGTAGAAAAAAACCATCAAAGGCTTGAAATATGGAAAGGCAGCAGGGGTAGATGATATTCAACCAGAAATGCTGAAGTATGGTGGTATAAAAGTCTTACAGTGGCTGCACTGCATAGTTCAGAATGCCTGGACAGAGGGACGAATTCTCGATGATTGGAGTAGAGCTCTCATAGTACCCATATATAAAAAGGGAAATAAAACTGAATGTGAGAATTACAGAGGTATTTCCCTACTAAGTGTTCCTGGCAAGATCTATGCAAGTATACTTGAGAAACGATTGAGAAGAATTGTGGAAGAAAAGCTGGGTGAAGAACAAGCTGGATTCATGCCAAATAGAGGCTGTCAGGATCAGATTTTCACTTTACGACAAATAGTCAAGAAAGCATGGGAATATAACAAAGATCTGTATTTAAGTTTTGTCGATTTGGAAAAGGCATATGACAAGGTGCCAAGAGAGAAGCTAATCAATACGCTACAGTTATATGGTGTCAATGGGGCATTATATCAAGCAATACTTAGTCTTTATTTGAGTTGTAAGTCAGCAGTTAGAATTGAAGGAAGTACAGGAAGATGGTTTAATGTTAAATCTGGTGTGAGACAAGACGATGTACATTATCCCCTCTGTTATTCATTATCTATATGGATCACATTATGAAGGAAAGTGGTATTAAACATGATATCAAAATTGGAAATGTTAATGTCAGCTCTTTGCTTTATGCGGATGATGTTATACTTCTAAATAAATCCATTACATGTCTGCAAGATTCTCTGACTAAATTGAATAACTGTTGTAATAGATCATGGTATTGTTATAATGTGGTTTTTCTCTATTATATTTATCTTATATCTTTCTTTTTTCATACTGAAGCCTTTTCTATCTTAACCTTATTCTATCAATTTCCTACCATATTCTAGTTCTTTTCTTATCAGCATTTCTACCGGCTGTGTGTGAGCCATTGTTATAATCAACCACGTGATGTGTGGCTCACCACCATTTTTCTTTATCTATCCATTCTAGTATTATTTCCCTTTTTCTTATAAGACCTCCTTACTTTAACTACATCTGACTTACAAAATTTCCCTTACTCTAGTATCTATATCTCATTCATTACAAACTCATTCTATGAAGGAGAAACAAATTCTATATCTCTGGCTGATTCCTAAATTTTCTCACGTGCATACCCTGACTGTTAAAGGTTAATTCCTTACTGATAAGATAACGAATCCTCTAATGTTCTGACCTCTGGGGTTATGAGGTCTCCTCTTCAAGATATTGACAAATTTATTTTTTTCGCTACGCCAGCCAATATCTTAGAATAGAATAGATTCTTATTCAGGGAGACTTTTCCATGACCTTTGGTGCAAATAGGTGAATAAATTAAATGCTCTACTATGGCTAAATAAATTCTGGTTTGCAGTCGTAACCTCTAGTAACAACAAGTGTATACCTTTCTTTCAATTCCTCCCCCCTGCTATGGAATTCAAATTGTTTATGAGTGGTAGTTTTTTTCATAACACATGCAAAGCTCAGGTATACAAGAAAAAAACATATTTATTGGAATCTAAAGACGGATAATATACACTTTCAATTAGTTCGATGACATGCTAAGATTAAACCTTTTCAAATTAATTAATACTATAATACATGAACAAATATAGTTTAATCCTTCTTTTGTGCATAGAGACTTAACATACATAATACACACTGCTAATTTTCATACCTAACTAATTTTAGTCTAGCATATTCAACGTATTAGTTGTAGTCAGTTCCTAACAATTTGTCTAATGGACATTAACACTGCTAAAGTAATCACCTAAAGTCCTTAAATACTGTCCATACTCAATTAATACATTAACACAGCTACAGAATAATATACACAATGCAGCTCTTCTATGTATGCAATATTCTCCCTAGTTGTGTTAATCTTGTGGTAAACTAGTCACAGATCATCTATTATCGTGTATATTATCATTCCTAACAATTTGGGAGGAATCAGCTCACTGCACATCACAAGTGCACTTAACGATTAGCATGGGTGCAGGATACACCGCCATTGGACCCTCGATGCATCAGAGTCGCCTGGACTGAATTTTGAAGAGAGGTACACGTTGGTATACATTGAATGGCAGGGTAAAAAATGAGTGCGTCGCCAAGCACATGAAGCGATGGATCCCACGTAAATTTCAGTCCCCATATGAGGGCTGTTTACGTGGGGTTAAAAGTTCCCTGGTACATCTACCATCGCCCCTCACCGGCGAATGATACCAGGGACCTGCTGTCGAAAAGATCATGTGAACACCCATTTCTGCACCTACAGCACCCCGCAGGAGACCTGTACCTAAAGCAGAGTTACAATGCACCGGGCCACCGCTCAACATGAATTGTGGCCGAGTGGGTGGAATGAACACTCCACAGACACGAGGATGCTTGAGCTGGTTCCCGAGGTTCCCCTGAGGATACTGTTGAGAGATATACGTGCCCTGGACCCTGCTCTGAAATCAATCTCCGTGCATTGTGGGAGGTTGTGACAGTGAAACACAGATCAGTTTGGCTCCCCAATGCTTCCGGTACCGTGTGGAGTCCATGCCATACCGCATTGCCGCTGTCAATCAAAGCGAAAGGGAGTGCTACCTGCTACTAGGCAGGTATCTCTAATTCAACCGCTCATGAGTGTAATTCCTCAGTACATTTCCCACTAGTAATTATGAACTTTTTTTTTTAGTTAAAAAATACGAGTTTTCACAGCTTGTGTGAATTTTGACAGGATTCTAGTCTCTGAGCAGGTAGGGAACACACAACTAGTGGGCTAAATACTAAGTATGGGGAAAAATATTATGGACAATGAGACTTAACTTTGTAGCCTATGGTCATCCTGATATACAGTATATGAGCAACTACAGGTTATTACAGACCAACTACTCACAGGCAGCAGTCAACATGTTAGAAAAAGCAACATGACATCTCTATAAGTGAAAAAAAAAAAGTTGGTGATTCACTAAATGATGGGGAAATTCACTATAGCAGAGTAATTTGTGATCTAACGTCATAATCAGTACATGCACAAAAGAGAAATTTTGGGAAAATTCTATATAAGCGCAGAAGCTAATTAATAATGTCAGAGTAAAAAGAAAATTATGGATCTCATCCTGCTATTCCTAAACTGTTCATTATCAAATTCCTGATATGCATCCTCAAGAGATGTACAGGATATTATCATAGTACATGCATTTTCCGACATAATTAGTCTTATCTATCAGGATCTCAAACTAAATTCTTTCACATGGAGAGATCAGAGGCAATGGAATTAATGAAAAGGAATATTGCAGTCAGAAGTGTTAGAAATTACATCTCTAAACACGATAAGATTTTTTTTTGTCAATAACAGACAAGCACGTAAGTGATGTTTTTGTCCCTGGTGCAGGACACCAGAGTGTACAGAGAATTTGAAATTGGGAGTGATCACTATTTAGTCTTGATCAGGATAAAATTGAATTTCATATTGAAAAGAATAACAAGTAAGAAAGTTTTAAAGCGAATAAAAGTTGAGCAGCTCTCAGATGTGAACTGTAGACTAAAATACACAAAGATTATTGAAGAAAAAATGAAAGAGTTTGAGAACAGGAATCAAACCTTGGAGATTCAGTGGCAAGCCTTGAAGAAAGCTCTGATTGATTCTGCTAGAGAGGCATGTGGTGAAGTTGTCTGTAAGGATAGAAAAATTAGAACTCCATGGTGGACACAGGAAGTTAAACAGGCAGTGAAGGAAAAGAAGAAAGCATATCAAAAATTCCTGGCAAATAAGTCAGCTTGTGCTCTTAGAGAATACAGAGACAAATGTAAGAAACTAAATGCTGTGTAAAACTAGCTAAACAAAAGTCATGGGAGGCCTTTGGCAAAAACATAGAAAATAAATATCAAGAAGGTGGTAAGATATTCTGGAGGTTGTTGAAGAAGCTTAGGAATGAAGGAAAGAATGCTGTAAAAGGAGTTAGAGATGATAAAGGTGACATGAAAACGGGAGAAAAAGATATCCTTGAAGTATGAAGTAATTACTTTGAAAACCTGCTAAATGAAACAAGCAGTGATGACCGCACAGTGGTAAAAAAACACTGACCAGGCATGCAGTCACGAATACATATCCATACTTGAAGTAGAAAAAAACCATCAAAGGCTTGAAATATGGAAAGGCAGCAGGGGTAGATGATATTCAACCAGAAATGCTGAAGTATGGTGGTATAAAAGTCTTACAGTGGCTGCACTGCATAGTTCAGAATGCCTGGACAGAGGGACGAATTCTCGATGATTGGAGTAGAGCTCTCATAGTACCCATATATAAAAAGGGAAATAAAACTGAATGTGAGAATTACAGAGGTATTTCCCTACTAAGTGTTCCTGGCAAGATCTATGCAAGTATACTTGAGAAACGATTGAGAAGAATTGTGGAAGAAAAGCTGGGTGAAGAACAAGCTGGATTCATGCCAAATAGAGGCTGTCAGGATCAGATTTTCACTTTACGACAAATAGTCAAGAAAGCATGGGAATATAACAAAGATCTGTATTTAAGTTTTGTCGATTTGGAAAAGGCATATGACAAGGTGCCAAGAGAGAAGCTAATCAATACGCTACAGTTATATGGTGTCAATGGGGCATTATATCAAGCAATACTTAGTCTTTATTTGAGTTGTAAGTCAGCAGTTAGAATTGAAGGAAGTACAGGAAGATGGTTTAATGTTAAATCTGGTGTGAGACAAGGATGTACATTATCCCCTCTGTTATTCATTATCTATATGGATCACATTATGAAGGAAAGTGGTATTAAACATGATATCAAAATTGGAAATGTTAATGTCAGCTCTTTGCTTTATGCGGATGATGTTATACTTCTAAATAAATCCATTACATGTCTGCAAGATTCTCTGACTAAATTGAATAACTGTTGTAATAGATATGGTATTGTTATAATGTGGTTTTTCTCTATTATATTTATCTTATATCTTTCTTTTTTCTACTGAGCCTTTTCTATCTTAACCTTATTCTATCAATTTCCTACCATATTCTATTCTTTTCTTATCAGATTTCTACCGGCTGTGTGTGAGCCATTGTTATAACTGCCACCACGTGATGTGTGGCTCACCACCATTTTTCTTTATCTATCCATTCTATATTATTTCCCTTTTTCTTATAAACCTCCTTACTTTAACTACATGACTTACAAAATTTCCCTTACTCTAGTATCTATATCTCTTCTTACAAACTCATTCTATAAGGAAAACAAATTCTATATCTCTGGCTGATTCCTAAATTTTCTCACGTGCATACCCTGACTGTTAAAGGTTATTCCTTACTATAAGAAACGAATCCTCTAATTTCTATCTGGGGTTGTCTCCTCTTCAGATATTGACAAATTTATTTTTTTCGCTACGCCAGCCAATATCTTAGAATAGAATAGATTCTTATTCAGGGAGACTTTTCCAGACCTTTGGTGCACATAGGTGAATAAATTAAATGCTCTACTATGGCTAAATAAATTCTGGTTTGCAGTCGTAACCTCTATAACAACAAGTTATACCTTTCTTTCAATTCCTCCCCCCTGCTATGGTTCAAATTTTATGAGTGGTAGTTTTGGTTCATAACACATGCAAAGCTCAGGTATACAAGAAAAAAACATATTTATTGGAATCTAAAGACATAATATACACTTTCAATTAGTTCGATGACATGCTAAATTAAACCTTTTCAAATTAATTAATACTATAATACATGAACAATGAATCCTTCTTTTGTGATAGAGACTTAACATACATAATACACACTGCTAATTTTCTACCTACTAATTTTAGTCTAGCATATTCAACTATTCACAATCATCTATAGTCATTCCTAACAATTTGTCTAATGGACATTAACACTGCTAAATAATCACCTAAAGTCCTTAAATACTGTCCATACTCAATTAATACATTACAAGCACACATAATATACACAATGCACTCTTCTAATCAATATTCTCCCTATTGTGTTAATCTTGCATATTAAACTAGTCACAATCATCTATTATCGTGTATATTATCATTCCTAACAATTTGTCAATCAGCTCACTGCACATCACAAGGCACAACGATTAGCATGGGTGCAGGAACACCGCCATTGGACCCTCGATGCATGGAAAAAGGTCGCCTGGACTGATGAGTCGAGGTACACGTTGGTATACATTGATGGCAGGGTATGAGTGCGTCGCCAAGCACATGAAGCGATGGATCCCACGTAAACAGTCCCCATATGAGGGCTGTTTACGTGGGATGAAAAGTTCCCTGGTACATCTACCATCGCCCCTCACCGGCGAATGATACAGGGACCTGCTGTCAGATCATGTGCACCCATTTCTGCACCTACAGCACCCCGCAGGAGACCTGTACCTAAAGCAAGACAATGCACCGGGCCACCGCTCCTGAATTGTGGCCGAGTGGGTGGATGAACACTCCACAGACACGAGGATGCTTGGCTGGTTCCCGAGGTTCCCCTGGGATACTGTTGAGAGATATACGTGCCCTGGACCCTGCTCTGATCAATCTCCGTGCATTGTGGGAGGTTGTGCAGTGGTCACAGATCAGTTTGGCTCCCCAATGCTTCCGGTACCGTGTGGAGTCCATGCCATACCGCATTGCCGCTGTCATCAAAGCGAAAGGGAGTGCTACCTGCTACTAGGCAGGTATCTCTAATTCAACCGCTCATGAGTGTAATTCCTCATACATTTCCCACTGTAATTATGAACTTTTTTTTTTAGTTAAAAAAAAGTTTTCACAGCTTGTGTGATTTTGAAGGATTCTAGTTCTGAGCAGGTAGGGAACACACAACTAGTATGCTAATACTAAGTATGAAAAATATTATGCAAGATAACTTGTAGTTGGCATCCTGATATACAGTATATGAGCAACTACAGGTTATTACAGACCAACTACTCACAGGCAGCAGTCAACATGTTAAACCATAACATGCATCTCTATAAGTGAAAAAAAAAAAGATGGTGATTCACTAAATGATGAAATTCACTATACCACAGTAATTTGTGATCTAACGTCATAATCAGTACTGCACAAAAGAGAAATTTAAAGTTCTATATAACGAGAACTATTAACAATGTCAGAGTAAAAAGAAAATTATGGATCTCATCCTGCTATTCCTAAACTGTTCATTATCAAATTCCTGATATGCATCCTCAAGAGATGTACAGGATATTATCATAGTACTGCATTAAAAG
The DNA here is from genome assembly GCF_054136105.1 of Typopeltis vanoorti. Lineage (NCBI taxonomy): Eukaryota > Metazoa > Arthropoda > Arachnida > Uropygi > Thelyphonidae > Typopeltis > Typopeltis vanoorti. Next base: position 73,364,552 of record NC_143557.1, on the reverse strand, counting down.
TATATTATATATTACTAACTTCCTATCAGCAGCCTTCCTCCAAATTAGTCTTATCTATCAGGATCTCAAACTAAGTTCTTTCAATTAAGATCAGTAAAATGTTAATGAAAAGGAATATTGCAGTCAGAAGTGTTAGAAATTACATCTCTAAACACGATAAGATTTTTTTTTTCAATAACAGACAAGCACGTAAGTATTTTTTGTGAAAGGAATGCGAGACGAAAACCACTGTCATCACTGCAGAATGGCTACTCTTCGTTCAGCTGAGATCCAGTATTAATTACCTTTCAATATCACAGGTGTAAAATACAGGAAGACCTCTACAATAAGTTATAGGACTCCTCTTATGGTAATAACAATGATAAACTTCATGTTCAGAACTACCAAATATATTTTTGTGTAAGAGAAAAGCATCAAGACATTAACCAGAGAGTTTTCTAAACTATTCTTAAATATCATATCTTCTGTTAAACATTTAAACTGCATTAACTATTCTGAGGGGAGGGATGGAAAGTTTTGATAAACACCTAAAACAAAAACGACATTAAAGCAATTGATATAACCACAAGGAACCTACGAGGATATAAGAATATAACAACATAAGTTACCTTCATAACTCTGCTACTAGTACATTCTTTCTTGTGGTTATATCAGTTACTTTAATGTCAATTTTGTTCTAGGTGTTTGTCAGAACTTTCTAGACCCCCCCCTTGTACGATAGTTTTTCTAGTGAAAACTCTTTCATATCAGTATTTCCAGGAAAAAGAGAAGTCAGGAGGGGATAACAATATCTTTCAACTTGATCCATAATATAAAAGAGTATAGGATTTGAATGGAAACATTCACAATCAAGTTTTCAACAGAATAAAAAAGATTATTATATGGAAAAGAAACATATTAAGAAACATTTGTCAAGAAAAACTGAGGTCAAACCTTTCACATTTGAATTGTAGACTCAGATATCAGATATGATACAAATATCATATCTGATATCACATCAGATTAAATGGCAAAATCTGAAAGAAAATTAATTTAATCACAAAAACATGTTAGAGTTCTCTGAAATGATAGAAAAATTAAGAATTTGGTGATAGAATCAAGAGGTTAAAAGGACAATCCATAAAAATAAAAATTGTTTTTAGAAAACTCAGGAAAAAAAATTAGTTATACAGGGGTAGTCTGAAAAGTTCTCGGCCTCGACCATAGATGGCAACACTATCGACAAGATTTTTTTTTAAGTTGGTACACCTGTCATAAGCATCCATGTGAAATTGCAAGTCATTCTATTAAGTAGTTTGTTTTATACAGCTGTCTGAAGCAAAAGTGTTGTCTGCATCCCTTGAAATGGATAAAATTGAATATCATTCGGTTATAAAATTCTTGGTAAAAGAAGGTTTAATGCCAAAAGAAATTCATTCGAAGTTCATAAAAGTCTATGAGCACCCTTCTCCTTCATTTCTGATAATTAAGAAATGGGTTGCTGAATTTCAACGTGGCCATACCAGACTTGAAGATGATCCACATGAAGGACTTCCAAAAAGTGTAACACCACCAGAAATCATTGATCAAGTGCACGATATAGTACTGGACCGTGAGTCAAAGTGTGTGAAATTGCTGAGACTATAGGCATTTCAAAAGAATGTGTAGGATATATTTTGCATGAAGAATTGCAAATGAAAAAGATTTGCACAAGATGGGTTCTGCGCTTGCTCACAGCAGATCAAAAATGCACGCGCGTGAAAATCTCTGAACAGTGCTTGGAGCACTGTTCAGACAAGAATAAAACTGATTTTGTGTGTTGATTTATTACTATGGATGAAACTTGGATTCACCATTACACACCAGAATCCAAACAGCAGTCAAAAACAGTGGACAGAAGCCAGTTCAGTGCCAAAGAAGACAAAGTCGGTTCCATCAGCAAGAAAGGTCATGGCATCAGTGTTTTGGGATGCTAAAGGCATTTTGTTTATTAATTATCTTGGAAAGAGTAAAACTATAACCGGGGAATATTATTCTGATCTTTTAACCAGACTAGACGAAAAAATTCGTGAGAAAAGACCAAGTTTGCAGAAGAAAAAAACATCTTTCATCAGACAATGCACCTGCCCATAAAGGTGTTTTGGCAATGGAAAAATTAAGGGATCTGCATTATGAATTGTTGGAACATCCACCCTATTTCCCAGATTTAGCTCCTTCTGACTTCTATCTCTTCTCAAAACTAAAACTCTTCCTCGCCGGTTAGCGTTTTTCTTCAAATCAAGAGGTGATTGCAGGTGTAGAGGGGTATTTTGCAGATCTTACTGAGAACCACTACAGGGACAGGATAATGGCGTTGGAGCATCACTGGAATAAATGTATTAGTCTTAAGGGAGATTTTGTTGAAAAATAAAAATAATTTTGAAATTATGAGTTTGCTTTTTCATTGCTAGGCCAAGAACTTTTCAGACCACCTTTGTGTGTGTGTCTACACACACATATATAGGGCTCCAGAAATATGACTTAAATCTACTGGTCACAAAAATAACTCACCCATATGAATTGTGGTAAAAGAGACGTGTGTGTATAACAAAATGGTTATCTATCAAAGTACACTGCAACTGAGTTTTGGAGAAGAACTGTATAAATGAATGTCTCTTCTGATTTTTATCTATACATCTCAATAATGGATGAGTTTCTTCCTCATTTGAAATATCTATAAAAGAAAACTCACTGCCAGTCTTTAATTTCCTTAACTAATTTTTGTCTAAGAATATCAGCAATAACTGATAAATTCTTTATATTTCATGTCTTTGATACTGTTCTGCTATTGAGTCTATGAAGTTGTTGAGGTCAAATGGTTCATTGAATTTAGCTTTAAAATAGGCTATATTAAAAAGGCACTGCACATGTTTAAATATTTTATTGTAAATCTTCCTTTGAAAAATAGCTAGAGGTGTGTTACCCAGCCGATTTCTAGTAAAGTCTATGTCACAGCACCTTTTGTGAATTGAATGTCTCATGAAACCTAAATGACTCCATTTTTAAAGAGGAAAATCTTGAAAACCTCAAAAAATCTGTAGCAATCTAGAATTATTGTCAGTAATCCCTGAATATTTTTATATATTACAGAATGCAACTTAGCCTTTGTAGTACACTGTTTTTAATTGACGACACAGCAGAACTATTTTCTCCATCATTTTTAATACTTTATGATCCCTTACCTTATAATGATTTCTAGTAAAGTCTATGTCACAGCACCTTTTGTGAATTGAATGTCTCATGAAACCTAAATGACTCCATTTTTAAAGAGGAAAATCTTGAAAACCTCAAAAAATCTGTAGCAATCTAGAATTATTGTCAGCAATCCCTGAATATTTTTATATATTACAGAATGCAACTTAGCCTTTGTAGTACACTGTTTTTAATTGATGACACAGCAGAACTATTTTCTCAATCATTTTTAATACTTTATGATCCCTTACCTTTGCCTTTAGTTTTGCATGGTTTCATACGACTAAAAAGTGTAGTTTGCATTTCCTTTCATTTGTTGTCTGCATGAAGGTAAATTTATATAAATTATCCATAGAAATAAGTCAAAGTTTCCTAGTGAAGTTTATGAAAACAACTGAAAATGATCAATACTAGCAACAGAGCCAGACTAACTTTTCATGATATCATGTCAATAAGGTGATCAGGTCTCTGACTAGTCTTAGCAAGGCAATTGTTTTTTAAATAAGACTATTAAAAAAAGCCTTATCATGTAAAAATGTCTCAGTATATAATTAATCCAAGCTAATTCATGTTGTGAATTATGAAAACAAGCTTATGCCAATAATATATTACAAATGCATACTTAAGAGTTAAAGAGGATGTTGGGAAATAAGAAGAATATAAATTTGTCTTGTTTTGCATTATAATGGTATCTGAATTTTTTAAAAGGACCTGCAAGTTATGCAAAATTAATCTGCATACACAGAGTGAAAGTAATAGCATAGCCTTTTATCATAGGCTTTAATTACTTTATATTTTCAAAGCAGAAGTAGGGCATATTTTTGAGAGTATCTTCGTTCAAACTAACTTTTCACAGGAACTTACAGTGAAGGAAGGAACTAACTTATTAATTACACAAGATACTGTCTCCTGGTTGAAAGTAAAACGTGATTACATTCACTGGTGGTCACTGTGATCAAATAACTTGATAGCAAATGAGATGATATTTTAAAATGAAATAAGTATAAATTATGCAAAGAAAATGAAGTAATATATTTTGAATGCATTTAGAAAGAAGCTAAAGATTCATTTGTCACTTGTCTCTGATAATTCACTCGTGGAGAGTGGATTTCTGACGTCCTGTGTGTGTGTGCGCGCATGCGCACACACACACATACTTTTATATAAAAGTCTTGCAGAATTTGAAGCATACTAGAAATAAATCAAAATGGAATTATAAAAATCAAAGTTAAGGATATCCTGAAACAATCATTTTCTGATAAATAACTGCAATGGCCATAGAGAATGTGATAATCTAAAAAAAGTTTACATTGTACCAGCTTCCTATTAGCAATTCTTTTCCAAATTATTCTGTTATTATTCAAGGCATCAAATCATACATTTTGGTCTTTTAAAGTTCTAATAAAAGAATCAACCCTCATAGAGCACTGTGTTCCATTTGAGACTTTTTCCTGCCCTCAGACACCTATTTTACTAAATTTTCAACTCCCATTCTGTTTAAGCAACAATTACTTATTTTTGAATGCTTATGATAGCAGGCTTTTTTTTTTTTTTTTTTTAAAATCAGTAATATTTTTTATCGATCATTTAAGAGTATTTAAATGTAAAGATGCACATTCAGTAGTGACAATATGAATATCAGGATAACGTTAGGACATGCAGCAATATTTGCATATTACTACATATGCACTGTAAAGAATAAAATAAATATTCTTTACAGTAACAATTTTATATTATCTCACTGAGCAGTTAATTATGCAGTTAAAAACTGCAATGTTATTAAATTTTATGCATTTAAATACAGTATTTATACTGAATAAATACAGTTTTGTTTTGATTTCCCCACTGATATTTCAAAAACGGATGTGGCGAATCAATACTAAGTAATGGCATTTTTTTTAATACTATAATCGGCATGTTCAGTTGACAATAGTATTATGGTTACATAGCCAATCTATTATTAGTAGGGGGGGGGTATAGATGAAATGAAGGAAAAAAGAAGAAACAAGACAAATGAGAGAACAAAAATTCACAAGCAAGTAAAGAAAAAATAAAGTGAGAAATTTCCAATATATATATTTCCCAAGTTATATTAGCTGCCTCATCATGGCAGAATTGACCCTGAGTGAAATGGGAAAAGCACGTGAGGAGTATATACTCTTGGTGGGGCCACCCTAGGCATGAAGGTCAGTCATTCTACTGAGCCCAGCTAAATGCTAACAGGTGAAAAATGGCAGAATGCAGCAGTCTTGTTATTAGTTGGTACTGGCATAGATTTAGTTGACTAGCTTGGCAATGTTAGACAAGCATAATCAATAACATAAATTATTGTAAAACTGAAGTGCAGAAAGCAAGGGGAAAGTACCGTACTATTTTCCCAAGCATATTACTATAGAGGAAGCTTCAAACCATTTCCCCCAAGTTCCTAGCATTCCTTCAATGGGACAAGGGTGATAAGAATCAGCAGGCAAAATACAGCAATACATAATGAAGAAATTAAGAGAAATACAGTAAATTACCTAATTACCTGAAGAAAAGAAAATCAGGAATGTAAAGAAATACCAATGTGGATTGGAACTTGGAATGCAAGATCAATGTTGAAAGTAAGAAAGTTAGAAGAACTGAAGAGCAAGGAAAAAAGATGTAGGAAGTTTAGCAGTCCAGAGTAGCGATAGCATCAACACCAAACATAAACATAAACTTGACTGGAAGGAAGTTCCGAGCAGTGTTATGTGGGAAACTTCAAAATAGGAAAAAGGAAAATGAAAATTATTTGTGCCTTTGGTTGCACAGAAGGTTCTTCTAAGGAAGAAGTGGAGGAATTTGAGTCATTAGAACAGGCAGATGACAAAAAAAATGGAAAAGTGGTCCTTTTTGGAGATCTAAACAGGTAAAGTAAGTAATGAATCCAACTAGGCAGGCATACAGGAACAGGGAAAATTTGGAGAAAAGAGCAAAGCCAATAATATTGGTAAGTATTTGTTTGACTTCTGCTCAGGACACGGACTAGTCATTACTAACACCATGTTTCAACATAAGGATAAGGAATACAACATAAGGTATACAAAGATGTGCAAAAGTTCACATGGAAAGATGACATAAGAAAAGCCTCATTGACTACATCATTCTTGATAGTGATATCATCATGCTGGTTCAGGATACAAGTGTACAGAGGATTTGAAATTGGACAGTGACCATTACTTAGTACTAACTGGATAAAAAATGGATATTACTTTGAAAAGAACAATATGTAAGAAAGTTTTAAAGAGAATTAAAGTTGAGCAACTTTCACAGGTAAATTGTAGACTCAACTATACAAACATTACTGAATCAAAAATGAAACAAACTGAAAACAAGAGCCAAATATTGGAGTGTCAGTGGCAAACTCTAAAAAAGACACTGATTGATTCAGCTAGGGAGACATGTGGTGAAGTTATCTGCAAAGATAAAAAAATAAGAACGCTATGGCAAACACAAGAAATTAAAGAAGCAGTCCTGGAAAAGAAGAAAGCATACCAAAAGTTCCTAGCAAATAAGTCGGCAGATGCCCTAAAACAATAAAGAGTAAAATGTAAGTGAGCTAAGTTATGTGTAAAAGTAGCTAAACAAAAGTCATGGGAAGACTTTGGTAATAGTATGGAAAATAAATATCAGGAAGATGGAAAAATGTTCTGGAGGCTATTGAAGAAGCTTAGAAATGGAGGAAAGAGTACTGCAATAGGAATCAAAGATGATAAAGGTGACATGAAAACTGAAGATAAGGATATTCTAGATGTCTGGAGTAATTACTTTGAAAGACTGTTAAATAAACCAAGCAGTGACAGAACAATATAAGAAAATTTTCAAGAGGAATGCAACAAGGATTACATATCAATACTTAAAGTAGAAAAAGCCGTCAAAAACTTGAAATGTTGAAAGCAACTGAAGTAGATGATATTTGACCAGAAATGTTTAAGTTATTAAGTTACACGAAGAGCTCTCATAGTACCCATCTATAAAAAAAAAAAAAAAAAAAGGGGGGGGGGAATAAAGATGAATGGGAGAATTATAGAGAAATTTCTCTACTAAGTATTCCAAGTAAGATTTATGCAAGCATACTTAAAGAAAAGAGGTTGAAAAAGATCGCGAAAGAGAAACTAGGAGAAGAACAAGCAGGGTTCAGGCCAAATAGAGGTTGTTCCAGGTATACTTAAGTTTTGTATACCTGGAAAAGGCATACAAAGATGCCCATAAAAAAGCTTTTCAAAACACTTCAATCTTATGGGGAGAATAGAATATTATAGAGCCATACATAGCCTACATTTAATTTGTAAATCAGTGGTTAGAATTGAAGGAAATACAAAAAGATGGTTTGATGTAAAATCAGAGATAAGACAAGGTTGCACATTATCTCCATTCTTACTCATCATCTATATAGATCATATTATGAAAGAAAGAAAAAATGGGTGAGGAAAGGTTAGAAAAACTGGTGTCTGATGCCAAGATGGCAGGAAAGAGACCCAAAGGAAAAGCAAGGTTTAAGAGAATTGATTCAGTCAGAAGTGGCTTAGAAGCACGAAATGTTGGGGGGGGGGGGGTTCTTAAGGGTCAAAGCTGTATAATTGAGAGAAGACCTCCACATCGCCTTTTGTTAGATCAGGAATGGGAAACACTATTTGCAAAAGAGTCACCCATACAGGTTCTAACAGAATGTGCTTAACTGAATAAACATACTTGCCCATTTTAGTAATTAAACTTAAAATTCACTGAGGAAATAACATCATATTAACATAGAAAGAATAAGATAAAAGAAGTATTAAATCTGAGGTTTTTTGCAATCTAAAACAATGTAATAGAATAATGTAATTTGAATATATGTTAAAACTTAACCATTAGAATTAAAACTGCATGCAAGAAGGTTAACACACTGCCACTGAAAGGTCAAAGGTTGCAGAAATACCACGGTTATGACGCATCGACTGAGGCTGAAGAATTCGTGGAAGACGTTCGGGGGCACGTGTTCCCGAAAATACAAGACTCCGTAAGGTGGCAGAACAACATCACCCAATCAGAACGAATGAGGGGACTTCTGCGTGCGAGTTTTGAAGTCGAAAAAGAGGGCGCTGAGAAATGAAATAAATATAGCAGCGCAGGTCAGAATCCCCCCCCCCCCCGTTTATTTCTCTGTTCCGGTTCTCTCATCGTGCTAAGATGGCGATGTCAAGTCTCTACGTTCCCGTAGCTGATTACCATAAGTCCCGGCAAGACGATGCACCAACCAATGGCAGATCCAAACTATGGGCCATCGGGGAGAGCAAGCCGATGTTAGATAACAAAGGCGAGTACCAAATTCGTATCATGCATGTGATTCCCACGTGGCACCGTGTTGTAACAACAGTGAAATTCCACTAGAAGCGACAGACGAAAAGATCTCGATGCAGACCTAGCAGTGTAGATAAGTACTGTAAATTTCTTATTACATTGGATATTAGATATTTGTGAATGGAAGAAATTTAGATCCTTTCTGAAGGGAAGTGAACGTTGATGACTTAAAATAGTCAGGGACACTAGAAAATTTCATTGGACTGTTTGTCTGAGAATCCTAGTATTGTGTGATTACAGCAGTATTATAATGAAACTGATATTAGAACTTGAATGATCTAAGAACCTGAATAATGTTTTGTGCCAAATCCGCACCAGAGAATGTATAATTAATGTAGAATTGCTTAAATGCAACAATGATTTGTATATTTAAAGTGAGAGAGTTGTGTGTGAGATTCTAAACAATTTTTTATCTTAGCATTGCCATTAACATTGTGTTTTCCTATGTAATATTTAGTTGTAAAATAAACATGTTTTCTAATTTATACTTATGTGTGTTCTGAGCAGGTTGACTGACTTCAGCACTCATAAAATATCGAACCTATGCATGCAGGGAATATCCAAAGAAAATTAAGAGTAAAGGGCTACGACTGCAAAGGTAAGGTATCCATTGCTCCCTGATCTAATTTAATATTATTGGTGACACTTGATCTCTGTGAACTTTCCTTAGGATAAGATATTTCTATCCTTAGACTTAGGCTGGTGCAGCAATAATCAAACAAATTTGCCTGAGTTAAAAAGGGGGACGTCTCACAGAAATCAAGTTAAGAGATAACATTAGAGGCCCTATAGAGTGAATAAGATAGATAAAATACAGAGAGCAATGACATAACAATGGCACAGTCAGCCGACAGGATGTATTTAATCTGAAAAAGCAAAGAATTAAATCAAATACAGTGAGTTGGTATCAGTCTCATGCAAAGAAACAAAAATTTTGGAAGTGAAATTTGAAATTTTCATTAGAATTACAGTGTAAGCTAAAAGGAATAAGTATGTAGCTTATTCCTTTTATCTATCTTATTCACTCTATAGCACCTCTAAAGTTATCTCTTAACAAATTTGCCTGAGTTAAAAAGGAGACGTCTCACAGAAATCAAGTTAAGAGATAACCTTAAAGGCCTTATAGAGTGAATAAGATCGATAAAATACAGAGAGCAACAATGTAACACTTTAAAGGAATGCGGAGAACCGACAAGTGCTTCTGACCTAATTTCAATCCTCACCTTCTCGTGGTGTACCCTGTTAATTATCTACCCGGATACTAAATGAGTGAGAATAGGCTGGCAAAATATAATAATGGCCAAAATATAAAATGATGGTACAACATGACAGAATTTCATGCTGGCTGGGGAGTCACCCAGCTAAACAAGGATCCCAGGGAAGAACAGCAAAAAGTCAGCAACTGGAACAAATCCTAAAATTCACCCCAACTCAATATTACCAGAGTTCAAGATCAGTACTATCAACATAAAATATCTAAATAGCAAAGAAATGGAGCTAGCTGAGGAATTGGATAAGTACCAGATCGATATTGTTGTGTCGGAAAAAAATGATGAGTCGCCTTTTTCCCACCCAACATTAAGTCATCTCATAAGGAGTGGATAAGGACATGCTTATGCCTCCGGATGGGAAATGTACCGACTAACGTCCCAAGAACATGTAGATATGTGTCGAGAAATGTATTGGAGAAATGTGTCGAGGCTAGCTGGTGAACGGTCGTGCTATCGGAGAGCTCCTGAGAGATTTGTGTTTTTTGTTGATTTATTGGTGTTTTGGATTCAATTTAATGGACTTAAGTGTTTAATTTTGGTATATTATTAGAGCTTTATTAACGTGGTTAGTGTACTAAAGTGTTTTATAACATAATCTATGTCGGAAGTCGCCGCTAGATGAATTCGTAATGAGTAGTGTTCATGCAAGCTCCAGATAAGATAAGTATCATTTTCAGTTATCGATACAAATTACTTAATATTGTGTAGTTTTGTTTTGTTTGCCTTGCGTATTTTAGTGCGTCTATTTTTGGTGTGTTATGACGTTTAATTTGACAAAACACGTTACAGATAAATATGGCACCTGTGCGCAGGAAAATGGCGGCCAGTAATGAAGGTTCGCCATCGTTATCAAAGAACGGTAGCATAAAAGAAATGAGTCAGTGTACTAGCTGTGAAATGTACGCTTTGCGGAGTGCGGTCGGAGTGTGGTTAGATGATGATAAAGGTTTGAATGTGTGTAGAAAATGTAGGGAGAATGCGGAATTGAAGTGTATTTCGGATCGTGAGTGTGATATTTTTGTCAACCTTCAAAATGAAGGAAATAGGGATATGACAAGAAACGGCAAGGTTGTACATGAAAATTGTGAGAGTGTGAATGTAGAAAGTGTGAATGATAGTATAAATGGTTTCTCAGAGAACAAAAAAGATGAGATAGATGCATTGAGTAAGATCGCGTTGTTGAATAGTGCGATAGAAAGAGCAAAACAGCAGCTAGAGTGCATGAACAAAAGTAGACTGAATGAACCAAGCAATAATAAAAGGTATGACAGGAAAATAGACGTATGAATGTGAACATGAACAAAATGAAGGATAGAGTGCTGTATGGAGACTCGTTAGTACGAGGTGTGTTAGTAGAGGATTTGACAAAATCGTACCAACCTGGTGCGACCATAAAGGACGTAACTGCGTCTATTAGAGAGCAAAAGGAAAGGGTGAAAGAAATGATTGTTGTGGCAGGTACGAATGATTTGAAAGGAGATAAAATGGAAATGATAGAAGACCTGAATGAATTGTTTGAGGTAGCAAAAGAAAAGAGTGAGAGAGTTAGAATGATTAGTCTTTTGCCACGGTATGACAGTGAAATGTTTAAAAGGAGGGCTATAATTGCAAACGACTTTATGCGTGGGTTATGTATGACGAGTGGTGTGGAATTTGTGGATGTGTGGAGTGAGTTTGATGGGCGAAAGGATCTATATAAGATGGATGGCTTGCATTTGAATGGTTACGGTGTAAGAAGACTTGAGAAAGTGTTGCTGAATGTAGTGGATGTGCAAATTCAGGGAAACTAGATTTGTTAGGGGGGGAAGTAGAGATACAGTCCTTATGGAGGCAGTTGAATGTAAGAATGAACATAATATGCCAGAGCAAATAAGGACAACAAATCTGAGTGGGATAGTTAATATAAGGCATCAAGGTGGGGTAGGGGCTAATGGGGGTCTTAAATTCATGTACACTAATACTAGGAGTATTAGGAACAAGAAGGAAGAGTTTTTGGCCATGGTTGGCACTTCCAGACCACAGGTTATAGGTATTAGTGAAACATGGCTGACTGTAGATGATATAACTAGTGGGATTGAATGTGATGGGTATAGTGTGTTCAGGAATGACAGAGAGAATAAAATGGGGGGAGGAGTATTGTTGATGATAGCTGATGAGCTCCAGCCAAGGAAAATAGAAGTTGAATTGCAGGATAGAGAAAAAAAGCACATTTGAGGCCATTCGGTGTGAGATTGTGGCTAGCAGAACTAAATATACAATTGGGTGCTGCTATAGACCAGGTGATGGAAAAGATGGTGGTGACAGTATGCACAAGCAAATAGAAGAAATGGGTGGAAGGAGGGTGATTATTATGGGAGATTTCAACTATGGTCGCATTGATTGGAGTGAGGAGAGGACACACGGGAGGAAGGAACTGGATTTTATGCGGTTATTAAGGGATAACTATCTGCGACAGCATGTAATGGAAAATACTAGGGGTCAGAGAGTGCTTGACCTAGTAATTACATCTGAGGATTTGGCTGTAACAAATATGACCACATTGCCACCAATCGGTGAGAGTGATCATAGGGTCTTAACTTGGGAGGTGGCTAAAGGTGTAGAATTTTCAATTAAGACAGGGTACATGTGGAATTATCGGGCAGGAAAGTATGACAAGCTTAGGAGTTTGATTGGTTCAGTGCCATGGCATGTACAACTGCAAGGACTAGAAGTTGATAGTGCATGGGAGGTAGTTAAGAAGTGCTTGCATGAAGCAATGGCTGACTGTATACCTAGAGTCCGAATAATAAATCAAGTAGGGGTTAAATGGATGAATAACACCATTAAGCTTGAGTTGCAAACAAAAAGAAACAACTGTGGAATTTAAGGAGAAAGGTGACCTGCAGACAGAAAAGCAAAAAAGGATTACGAAAGAACATTGGCCATGCAGGCTAAAGAGAATCCTAAACAGTTTTTTAGATATGTAGCAAGTAAAAGAAAAAATGTACATGGCAGATTGATTTTAAAGAATGCCGATGGTAGGGAGGTAACTGAATCAGTTGAGATAGTTGAGTTACTGAGTGAGCACTTTGCAAAAGTATATCATCCAGGTGGTGACATTGCAGAAACGAATAAACCAGTAGATTATACAGGAATTGTGGTTAATGAAGTGGAGGTGAGTAGTCTATTGCATAACCTCAATGTCAATACATCTGTGGGATTGGATGGTATACCAGCTCGTGTTGTACGAGAAGCAGCTAAAGAATTGTCAGTACCCTTGACCATTTTGTTTAATTTGAGTCTCGGGTCTGGGTTAGTCCCGAGCGGGTGGAAAGAGGGGAAAATAGTTCCACTGCATAAAGGTGGTTCCAAGACTGCTGTTATAAATTACCGACCGATTAGCATATCAGGAATCATTGTCAAGGTCTTAGAGAAAATAGTCAAGAGGAAAATACAAGATTGGATAGAAGAAAATGGGATACTGTATCGGGGACAGCATGGTTTTGTGAAGGGTAGGTCATGCCTCAGTAACTTGCTCACGTATTATAACACAGTGACGGCTGAACTGGATAAGGGTAATGGGTTTACAGTGATTCTACTGGACCTTGCCAAGGCCTTTGACAGGATTCCACATGGAATTCTAATCAGTAAATTGCAGCATATGGGAATGGACATAGGGTTGGTGAGATGGATAGGAGGGTGGTTGACGGAGAGATATCAGAGTGGTTTACTCGGGAGTAGAGTCCACAAGACGGCCTGTGACTAGTGGTGTGCCACAAGGATCTGTTCTTGGACCACTGCTGTTTAATTTGTTCATAAATGATATAGGAAATGATCTGAGAGGAACAGTTCATTTGTTTGCGGATGATGCGAAGTTGGGTAGGGCAATAGTGAATGCAGATGACGTCAAAATTTTGCAGGATGATTTGGATAGATTGGAGGTCTGGGCTAAGGAGAATGGATGTCAGTTTAATGTGGCAAAATGTAAGGTTATGCATTTTGGGATGAAAAGATTGGCAGCAGTTTACTGCATTGGTGGAACCCTGCTCCAGGAAATTGATGAGGCACGAGATTTAGGAGTGTTGGTGGATAAGGAATTGAAATTTAGGGGACACATTGCAAAAGTGACCAAAATAGCTCATCAAATCACTTGGTTGCTGAAGAATACGTTGACAAGCAGAGACAAGCAGGTTATTGTTCCTCTCTATCGAGCCTTGATAAGACCTCATCTAGACTACTGTGCTCAGATTTGGTCACCTAGGTTTCTTCTTGATGGGGAGGAGGTGGAGAGGATCCAGAGGCGAGTGACCAAGATGATAGCAGGTCTGTGAAATGAACCGTATGAGAACAGGTTGAGGATTTGTAGGTTGCAAAAATTGGTTGATAGGCGGAGGAGGGGAGATATGATTGAGACATTCAAATTACTGAAGGGTTTCTATAAAATTAATTCAGAAGATATTTTTGAGAACAGGGCTGGTTGTGGGAGGACTAGGGGACATCCATGGAAACTGGGCAAAAGTGTGGTTAGTAAAGGTGTTAGAGCTGGGGTCTTTACTTTTAGAGTAGTGAATGAGTGGAATGCGCTCCCTGAGTCTGTAGTGGATGCTGTGACAGTGAATGAGTTTAAGGCGAGGTATGATAGATACTGTATGAATGTCAGATAGCTGTGATGAATATGATTTGGGGCCTCCCTCGATGAGTCTAATGACTCCCTGGAGTTGCCAGTAATAATAATAATAATAATATCCAAGTGTATAAGCTCTGAACAGTGTTAAAATATTCCATGAGTTTAATAGAGAATAGTTGTAAATGAATTAGAATATAAAATCGTGTATAAATTGCCAAGTAAATACGTATAAGCTAGAGCATGTTTTAAGCCATATAAAAACAGTCTGTGGCCACGGCGTCCAATCGGCAGTCGCCGTATGCGTGACGACACCGCCGAGTGAGGGAGCTGTTTTGAGGTCTAAAGGTTTCGGCGGGGATTCGAATCGCTCTCTTGTCTCTGGGTTTCGTCAGCACCTAGTTTCCTGTCGGAGAGCTGTGTAGAGCTTGCCGCCACGTGTAGCAAGAATCCCCCCTTACTATGTATGCTACGTTGGCCAAGGCTGCAACTACAGTGTATTCAGATCCATAAGAAGAAGGAGCCAGTGATGAAATCAAAGTCAGTGTTCAAATCTGTGTGTGAGTGTTTTCGGTTCGTATGGAAACAAAGGAATAGCAAGGCCGCCATCAGTGAAGACACTGTAAGCAGACCAGAATATCCAGTTCAAGGCAAGAACGGTAAGCGTAAGATTTTCTTATGTTAAATGTTCGATTAAAGTAACCGTGGGATAAGGAAGCAGAAGTTAAGGAAACATGCTAATTCCGTGTGGTGCTATAAGAACAGTCTGCGATTTGGACACTTTTGTCTGTGGTTGAGAAGAAAGCATATTAGGCTCCAGGTGAACAGGACGCCGAGGCCCAAACTGTTTGTGTGATTTAGGAACAGTAATATTATATGGTCAGAACGTAATTAAATGTTAGCTAAATATTTTGGAGGGATGATTAAGTAAGAATAAGAAGTATTACCCTAGAGAAGTTCATGTCAGAATTATTGAGTTGTATTGTGTATATGTGCAATATTACATGTGTGATAATATTAGGTAACTTAGTTATAAGAGTCTGAGAATAGATGTACGTATAGAAGTGAGAAATTTATGTCAAGTAACAGACTATAACATAGAAGTTTTGGATGTGATTAATTAAGTAAAGGGAACCCAGACTCTTTTAAGATTAAGGATTTGATTAACACTTGTCTTTGTGCCATAATAAATGTGCTTCTTTATATACAATCAAATGGGTTTGTCATCCTTTCTGCGGATTGAGCTACCGTTTGAAAATTTACGTGCCGTGCATTAAGGGTGAAACCAATAGTGATATAAGAATCGGGACCACGACTGCATGCCTCATGATCCCTACATTTTCTTTAAGTATTCTTGGATAATGTATCAGAGTTTAGTTGCCGGCTGGCGCAGTCTTTCATCAATACAAATTTGTTGGCAAACGAGTATCTGATATTAAGTGATACAAAAAAAATTTATGTTAACTGTAAAGTTAAGACAGTTAGAGATATAACAATAAGGCAATCACATGGTCACACAGACAGTATATATAAAACGAAGGATATAACAATATAATAGGAGTGACTGAAATGAAAAAGACAAAATCAGATTAGATCTTTCTGATCAATAAATACAAAATGTTATATTCAGGTAATGACAATCAAGGAAAAGAAGGAGTAGGTATAGTATTCAACACTAAATACAAGGCTAATCTTCTTGAATGGCAGACAATTTCAAGTACAGTGACGTGGGCAAATATCAAAATGGGGAACTGGACAAAGACTTATTTGTGCCTATGGTCCCACAGAAGATTGTACTAAGGTAGAAGGGGAGGAATTTTTTGAGGCTTTAGAGAAAGCAAATGACACAATGAAAAATTGGTCCTTGTTGGGGATCTAAATAGCAGAGTAGGATATGATTGTCAGACATACACAAGTGTTTTGGGAAAATTTGGAGAAAAAGAGCAAAGATAATAATAATAATAATAGCAAATACCTGTTGGATTTCTGCTCAGGACATGGACTGGTTATTACTAATACCGTGTGTCCAACATAAAAATGTGCACAAATTCACATGGAGAGAGAGAGGGAGAGAGAGAGAGAAGAGGCAAGGAATAAGAAAAGTCTCATTGACTATGTTATTGTTGATAGTGATGTTTTCCCACTGGTGCAGGACACTAGAGTGTACAGAGGATCTGAAATTGGAAGTGATCACCATTTAGTCTTGAGCAAGATAAAATCAAATTTCATACTGAAAAGAAGAACATGTAAGAAAGTTTCAAAGCAAATAAAAGTTGAGCAGCTCTCAGGTGTGAACTGTAGACTAAAATACACACATTATTCAAGAAAAAATGAAAGAGTTTCAGAACAGGAACCAAACCTTGGAGAGTAAGTGGCAAGCCCTGAAGAAAAGATTGATTGATTCAGCCATAGAGGCATGTCGTGAGGTTGTTGTCTGCAAGGATAGAAAAATCAGAACTCCATGGTGGACACAGGATGTCAAAGAGGCAGTGAAGGAAAAGAAGAAAGCATATCAAAAGTTCCTGGCAAATAAGTCAGCTTGTGTGCTTAGAGTATACAGAGACAAATATAAGAAAACCAAACACTGTGTAAAACTAGCTAACATCATGGGAAGACTTGGGTAAGAACATAGAAAATAAATTTATTTAAATTAAGGGAATATTTAATCCCTCATTATTTCAAAGCTGAATAAGAAAACTCTAAGATAGAAATCAAATAGTTTCATGCCGAATATAGCAAACTATAAAAGTTCGGCGAGTCAGAGCGTGAGCAAAAACCTGGGTGGTACAATACCGGGCACCTCATTGTAAAGGCGGATAAAGCTAGAATTACTATTCTTAGTATTTGCCCTAATGTAAAACTCATCCCCTAGGAGATGTATGTTGTTTCACATTAAGGGAGATAGGTCACTACCCAGACCGGTTTCAACCTTTATTGAGGTCTCTAGGATCGCTATTCTTAGTATTTGCCCTAATGTAAAACTCATGTGAAGCCTTTTAGCTCTTTATTTCATAGAAAATAAATATCAAGAAGCTGGCAAGATATTCTGGAGGTTGTTGAAGAATCTCAAAAATGGAGGAAATAGTGCTGTAAAAGGAATTAGAGATGATAAAGGTAACATGAAAACTGGAGAAAAAGATATCCTTGATGTATGGAGTAATTACTTTGAAAAATTGCTAAATGAAACAATCAGTGACATCACAGTGGTAAAAAACACCGACCAAGCATGCAATCAGGAATGCATATCCATACTCGAAGTAGAAAAAGCCATCAAAAGCCTGAAATGTTGAAAGGCAGTTGAATCAGATGATAATCAACCAGAAATGCTAAGTATGGAGATATAAATGTCTTACAGTGGCTGCACTGCATAGTTCAGAAGGCCTGGACTGGAGAGGGATGAATTTCAAATGATTGGAGTAGAGCTCTCATAGTACCTATATACAAAAAGGGAAATAAAACTGCATGTGAGAATTACAGGAGGTATTTCTCTACTGAGTGTTCCTGGTAAGATTTATGCCAGTATACTTGAGAAACGGTTGAGAAGGATTGTGGAAGAGAAGCTTGGTGAAGAACAAGTTGGATTCAGGCCAAACAGAGGCTGTCAGGATCAGATTTTCACTTTACGATAAATAGTTGAGAAATTCTGGGAATATAACAAAGATCTCTATTTAAGTTTTGTAAATCTGGAAAAAGCATATGACAAGGTACCAAGAGAGAAGCTATTCTAAATGCTGCATTATATGACAAGGTGCCAAGAAAGAAGCTATTCAAAACGCTACAGTTGTATGGTATGGTGTCAATGGGGCATTATATCAAGCAATACTCAGTCTTTATTTGAGTTGTAAGTCAGCAGTCAGAATTGAGTAAGTACAGGAAGATGGTTTAATGTTAAATCTGGTGTCAGACAAGGATATTCATTATCCATATGGATCACAATATGAAGGAAAGGTATTAAACCTAATATCAAAATTGGAGATGTTAATGTCAGCTCTTTGCTTTATGCAGATGATGTTATACTTCTAAATAAACATGCTACAAGTTTCCCTGACTAAATTGAATAACTGTTGTAATAGATATGGTATGAAGATCAGCAATAACAAGACAAAGAGAATGAAAACAGGCAAAAGCATTGAAAATATCAACTGCATTGTGAATGGAGAACCCATAGAACAAGTAAAACATTTCAGCTACTTAGGCATGATTTTTAGTGATGATAGTAAATTAAATAGGGAAACAGACAACAGAATCAACAAAGCTGGTATGATAAGAAGTCAACTGAAGTCAAAACACTAAATTAGCTATATACAAGACTGTGTCAAACCAATTTTAACTTATGGATCCAAGAGTTGGGTCAGAAGTAAAACTTGACCGAAGACTGGAGACTGCAAATATAAGAGTCCTGAGAAAGATTATGAGCATGAACAGATGGCAATATCATATTAAAAATGAGGATATTAGTAAAAAACTTGACATGGTTAGCATCCAGGAATGTGTTAGCAGAGCTAATCTCAGGTGGTATGGTCACTTAAACAGAATGGGAGAGGAAAGATTAGCAAAACAAATGTTCTCTGACAGGTCGGCAGGAAAAAGACCCAGAGAAAGACCAAGATATAAGTGGATTGATATGGTAAAAAGTGTTTTAGAAAATAGAAATATAAAATCTGACAATGTTGTAGTCTTGACAAGTAACAGATCGATTTGGAGGAAAATTGTAGCTAATAAGTCAATACTACATGAAATATGTACATCATTGCTATCATATTCTGTACAACCCTCCTTGAGGATACCTGTCAGGAATTTGATGATGACAATATTGGAGTATTCAAAAGTAATACTGATTTGAAGGAAAATTGCTGATAGGAGATTAATAATAATATAAACTTTAGTGTAGTGCTGTCATAGTAACCTGAACTCTGGGGGGGGGGGGGTTATATATCAGGAAACTGATGATGACGATGAATTTTAGCAGTCAGTGAAACCAGATGGAAGGATAGTTGAGATTACTGAACTTGAAACTGCAGAATCATCTATAGTGAAGAAGAGAAATGACAAAATAACATGGGTTTGTTACTAAGGAAACATTGAGGAAAGGAAGTAAAAAATACTTATCACCTAAATGATAGAATACTGATGACATCCTTAACAGCAACCCCAGTACATCTTGCCATTATTCAAGTATACATGCCGACAACTAATTCAGAAATTCATGAGATAGAAGAGGCATAAACAATCAGAGCATCCAATTACATCAGTTAAAGATAATTTAATTATAATGGGCAACTTCAACACAGTGGTTGGAGAGGACAGCGAATACAAAGAAATTAGATGATTCGGACTGGGCAGAAAGGATGCAAAAGGAGAAAAATTAAAATTTCTGTGAACAGAAATCTTAATTTTTATTAAGATGGCTTTATAGTTGATATGCTTTTAAGTACCAAAATGAAGACTATACATGGAAATCATCAAGTGATGATGAATGATACCATATTGAATACATAATAGTCAAGAAGAGAACCCAACTAAAGTCATGTTACAGCTAACCTGGAGTAGAAATAAAGAGTGACCATTCTTGTTATTGCATAATGTGAAATAAAACAAGAAAATAAAGTGAATAAAAAAGAAGTGTAATACTGAACTGCTAAACAACTCAGATATAAAAAATGAATTTAAAATAAGAAACAGATTGCACGCTTGCAATGAACAGTGAGAAAGACTAGATAGTTATCAAAGAAATAACTAAAAGATCAGCAGAACAAAATGTTAGGATTTACGAAATTACAACAGTGGAAGCCTTGGATTACAAATGAGATTTAATTTAATAGAAGAACAAAATAAAGCAAGATAAAAGAAGAGACTATAGAAGGTACCATATTGAAAGACTAAGAAACAAGATTAAGGAAGAGTACTTAAAAGGAAAGCAAAACCGGATAGAAGAAATATGTAAAGAAACCAGTGAGGACATACATCATCGTATGGTAGCATCCTCTAAAAAGAGAGTTGCAGCAGATGAGAAGCTCTTCTCCATTTCTCTCGGTCTGTTGCCTCCGTCATTCTTAAACCAGTCCATTCCACGATGTCATTAAACCACTCGTTGATTGGCCTTCCACGTCTTCTCCTCCCTTCAACTTTCCCTTGTAATATAGTTCCTGTCAAATGTCCTGCAAATCTGGTCTTTCTTCGCATAATGTTCTTAAGCAGTGTTCTTTCCATCCCAACTCTTCTTAAAACTTATTCATTTGATATTCTCTCTGTATAGCTAATCTTTTACATCCTTCTATAACACCACATTTCCAATGCATTAATTCTTTCCATATCTCTCTCTTTCTGAGTGTCCATGACTCACTTCTATAACTTGAAATACTCCAGACTATTGCTTTAACTATTCCAATTTACACAACTAATTTAATATTCTTATTTATTAAAATTCTCTTCATTTCCATAAATGCCAATTTAGCTTTACCTATTCTATTTCTAATGTCCAACTCTGAAGTTTCTTTCTCTGAGATCCAACTACCTAAATATTGAAATCTTTTCCTTCAGAATCTTCCATTTTTCACTTACATTATCATTTCATTGCATATTTCTCTCCTTCATTTCTTCCTCTACTTACGCCAGACTATTGCTTTAACTATTCCAATTTACACAACTAATTTAATATTCTTATTTATTAAAATTCTCTTCATTTCCATAAATGCCAATTTAGCTTTACCTATTCTATTTCTAATGTCCAACTCTGAAGTTCCTTTCTCTGAGATCCAACTACCTAAATATTGAAATCTTTTCCTTCAGAATCTTCCATTTTTCACTTACATTATCATTTCATTGCATATTTCTCTCCTTCATTTCTTCCTCTACTTTCTTTGTGAATTTATTTATTGAGTCTACTCCAGGATATGTTGTCACATCTTTTATAATGTTTCTATATCTTTTGTTTATCAAAACATAATCTATCTGATTTCTTCTACTATTTATATCCTCCCCTGGGGCTTTCCACGTATACAATTTTCTTGGATGTTTCTTAAACCAAGTGTTCAAAATTTCCAAATCATGTTTTCTACAGAAATCCAACAGCATATCTCCTCTTTCATTTCTCACTCCCAATCCATATAGCCCAACAATATCTTCCTCCCTTCCTCTTCCGATTTTTGCATTCATATTGCCCTGTATTATAATTATATCTTTTGTTTCTTTACATTTCAAACCCTGTTCTATATCGCCATAAACTCTCTCTACCGTCTCATTCTCATAATCACAAGTAGGTAAATACAACACCTGCTTGATGTTGCTCTTCCCCTCCTGAGTAAATTATTCTCATTCCATCCTCTGTTCTAAAATCTCTTTTTCCTTTCCATCTCACCTCAGCCATTCCCAGAACATCTATTTTCAATCTCAGCATCTCCAATCTTCCAGTTTGAAGTCAGGTATTCACATTCCAAGATCCAATGTGAAATTTACCTTTAGTCTCTTTTCCATATGTATATTTTCCTTTTTCCTCTTCTCCACCTCCCACAGGCTTTAGTAGGGATAATTCATATGATTGACATGCAATCTTGTCACTGTCCATACTGGAATAAGTGACCTCCCTGGTATCCAATTGCACAATTCCGGACCCAGGTGTCCCATCCTGAACTGTGCATCACTCGTCATTTTGATCCTTGCTGCTCATCCAAACTAGGGGAAAGTAGAAACATAGTGGTTTCCCATTGCCCTCTATGCATGAAGAAATGAAAGAGTAGAAACATAGAAAGATTCATCCCCTAGCCCTCGAATACTCTATTAGCATTGGGGGGGGGGGGGGGACAAGAAGAAGAAAAGAAAAGGAAGGAGATAAGAGTAGGGACCATCCCATAGATAATATACAGATGTATATTACATCTGTATATTATCAGGACATACAAACATTAAAATATATATACATATATACATACATACACACACACATTACATACATTAAAGTACAAAAATGAACATTACATACAAAAAAATACATTCTTTAAAAACAGGAGGAGATGACAAGGCATATCAAATAAGTGATGTGCATACCAGCAATCCCAAAACAAAAACGTAAAGTAGCATGAGACAAAGAAAGGAAAATTATCTACTGATAGTTGAGAAACTGATATGAAGTTGACATGAAGCTGAAAAAGAAACTCTTAGACCAGGGATACCGTATGAAGAATTAAAAGGTCAACTAATAAGTGAGTGATTAATGAGCGAAGTGTTTTTCTCTCTATCTTTTTTTTGAAGAGATGGGATTAACATAGCTTAATTGAACCTATACCATTTTTTGTTTTTTGGAGATAAAATGTTATTGTACTTTCTATGTTTTACATGGTATGTAATGTAATCTTTTGCTGTGCTGGATGTATCAATATAAATTCTACAATTCATGTTTAATGTTCTGCAGCAGTTTAGGTGTTTCACACTGTAAGGCAGGCTGTTGAATGTAGGTATGAGATGTTCTCATAGTTGCACTATATGAGTTGTTATAGCATTTAGTTATGTGGTGGGTCAATTTATGCAATACATGTTTATTGTTGCAATAAGTGTTACTGAAATAATTTCTTGGCAATGACATGTAGTTTTTAGATTTTTTTTTTTAAATATTCAGGATTTTGTGTATTGCCATAAATTCATATACTGGATGGCATGTGCTGGGACTCCAAAGCACCACTGAAACAATTTAGTGTAACAATATCTTTCCTGATATATATCCTTAAGGGTTGTATAGGATACTATTACAGTACTACATATTCAGATACATTATAACTAATCTCCTGTCGATTTTCCTCCACTTGTCAGCAATCTGATATTGTCAGATCTTATATTTCTGCCTTCTAGGGCACTTCTAACTGCATGAATCCATCTAGATCTTGGTCTTCCTCTGGATCATTTTCTTGCTATTTTGTCATCAAACACCTGATTTGTAAACTTTTCTTCTCCTGTTCTGTTAAACTGACCATGCAACCTTAGATAAGCTGTGTTCATACATTCCAGAATGCTAACAATGTGAAGTTCCTTCCTAATATAATACTGACACTGATGCAATCTGTTCACTCCTCTAATTTTCCCAGAACTCTCATCTGTGCTCTCTAGCCTTTGATCAACAATTTTGACATTGACAGAAATTTCATCAAGGATTTTCTTCTTGTAAACACAGTAAAATGATGTGCTACAATAGAGTGATGTGATATAAAGAAAAAGAAAGGAATGGTTCTTATAAAAGATCAAAACAGCAGAGTAGGAGATGATTGTTCAAATATCAAAAGGAATGCTTGTTTAAAATTTAGAGAAGTACTGGCTGGATTTCTGTTTAGGACATGAAATAGTCATTACAAATTCCATGTTCCAACATAAAGAAGTGCACAAATTCACATGGAAAGAAGATATAAGGGGGGGGGGGGGGGAGGAGAAGGCCTTACTGATTAATGTCATTGTTGTTAATGATGTCTTCATGCTGTATCAGGATACATGAGCATACAGGGTATCTGAAATGGAAAGTGACCACTGTGTGGTGTTGGCAAAATGAATAATATGTAAAAGTATTCAAAAGATATATAACTGCATTTTATAGGGAGCTTTTAGAGTGAACTGTAGACTCAAAAATATTATTCACAAAAAATGAGACAAAAACAATAAGTGACCCCTGGAGATCCACAGATAAAATCTGAAGAAAACATTGATTTAGGCAGAGAAGTATGTGTGGACCCATTTTGCAATAATATAAAAATCTAAACGTATGGTGGGCACACAAAGTTAGTGAAGTCGCTGAGAAGAAGAAATCATACTTTCTTCTTCTCAGTGACAAGAAGAAAGTATGTTTCTTAACAAGTCAGTGAGCAGTTACTTTGAGAGAATACAGAGAAATATATAAAAAAAGTTAAGCTATGTTTGAAATAGTCAAAAGGGGAAAGCAAATATAAAAGATAATTGTGATCGTCTGTGGAAATAGTAGTGGTTGTAGGCGGTAGATGGCGTTGGTGTAGCTGCAGTTAGTGAAGAGTTGTAGAGTAGGTGCCCTCCCTCGATGAGTCTTTGGACTCCCTGGAGGTGTTATGCAATGATAATAATAAATATCAAGATGAGAGCAAAATATTCTGAAATCTATTGAAAAAAAAAAAGCTTAGAAACAGAGGAAAGAGTACTTTTCTGATTATTAAAAAAAATCAGAAATGACGAAAGTCATAAAAAGTGATAAGACAAGACAGAGGTAAAAAATAACAAACATGAATGAAATTAAGAGGACGTGGTCAATACTTGAGTTAGAAAAATTCATCAAAAACCTTAAATGTGGAAAGGGAGCTGGAGTAAATGATATTCTGCTGGAAATGGTCAAACATGGAGGATAGAAATTTTACAGTAGCTACACTGTAGGATTCGGAAGCCTGGTTAGACGACCAAATTCCAGATAATCTGAGTAGAACTTTCATAGTTCTGACTCTGTAAAAAGAGAAATAAAACTAAATGCAACAATTACAGAGGAATTTTTCCTATTGAGTGTTCCAAGATTTATGCAAGCATTTATGTAAGATTTATGAAGGCTAAGAGTGGAAGAAAAACTTTAGGATGAATACTGGATAAACTCTTTTTACTTGAATTTTTACTTTTAAGTCAAATAGTTGAGAAATCCTGGAAATATAAAAGAAGCGAATCTGTTTTTAAGTTTTGTAGATCTGAGAGAAAAGCTTTTCAAAATGCTACAATTCATCACCATCATCACATTCCTGACATGTACCCTCAGCAGCATACAGAATATTATAATAGTACTAACTTCCTATTGACAATTTTCCTCCAAATTAATCTGTTTCTGTCATAACACGAATATTATCATCTTATATTTCTCTCTTTAAGGCATTTTTACTGTATTCATCCATATTAAATCTTGGCCTCTAAGTCTCTTTCCTGCCAACCTGGCAAAGAAAACTTAAATCTTTCCTTTCCCATTCTGTTTAAGTGACAGTACTACCTGAGATAGATTAACACATTTGTTAATGCTAACAATGCCAAGTTCTTTCCTAATATCTCATTTTTAAATGATACTGCCATTAATGCCATCTGGTCCCCTCCCCCTTAATCTTTCTCAGAACTCTCATATCTGTGATATCCAGTATGATGAATTTTTTTTTCTAAACCCAGCTCTGATCCATAAGTCAAAATTTGTTTGAACACCATCCTTGTATACAGCTAGTTTAGTGTTTGACTAATTTCACTCTCCCATATAAATTTATTCAGTTGATTTTCTATCATACCAACTTTGCTAATTCTGCCGTCTATTTCCATATTTAATTTGCCATCTTCACTAAAAATTGTATCTAAATAGCTGAAATATTTTACTTATTCTATAGCTTCTCCATTCAGAATGCAGTTGATGTTTTCAATGTTTCTGCCTATTTTGTCTTTTTTTTTTTTTTAATCACTGATTTTCTCAAATTTTGATATGAGATTTAATATCACTTTCCTTCTTAATGTAATCTATATAGATGATGCATAACAGAAGAAATAATGTGCGCCCTTGTCTTATACGTGATCCTCCTTCAATTCTAACTCTATAGTTGAGAAATCCTGAAAATATAACAAGTGAATCTGTTTTTAAGTTTTGTAGATCTGAGAGAAAAGCTTTTCAAAATGCTACAATTCATCACCATCATCACATTCCTGACATGTACCCTCAGCAGCATACAGAATATTATAATAGTACTAACTTCCTATTGACAATTTTCCTCCAAATTAATCTATTTCTGTCATAACACAAATACTATCATCTTATATTTCTCTCTTTAAGGCATTTTTACTGTATTCATCCATATTAAATCTTGGCCTCTAAGTCTCTTTCCTGCCAACCTGGCAAAGAAAACTTAAATCTTTCCTCTCCTATATATGCCTCTTCTAGATCTACAAAACTTAAATACAGACTTGTTATATTCCCAGGACTTCTCTACTTTTTGTCTTAAAGTGAAAATTTCATCCGGAAAACCTTCATTTGGCCCCAAAACCCTTTTGTTCTTCTCCAAGCTTCTCATCAACACTTTTTTTTAGCTATTTCTCAAGAATACTTGAATAAATCTTCCCATGAACACTCCATAGGAATATTCCTCTGTAATTCTCGCATTCAGTTTTAATTCCCTTTTTTTAAAAAAAAAAAAAAATGGGTACGATTAGAGCTCTACTCTAATAATCTGGAATTTGCTGTGACCAGGCCTGTATTATGCACTATAGTCACTGTAAAACGTTCATATTTCTAAATTTGAACATTTATGGCAGAATATCATCTACTCCAGCTTCATTTCCACATTTCAGGTTTTTCAGTTTTTTTTTTCTCTACTTCAAGTATTGATATGTATTCCTCATTGAATTGCTGTTGAGTGTTTTCTACACTGCAGTCACTGCTTGTTTCATTTAGCAAAGTTTCAAAGCAATAATTCCAAACATCTAGAATATCTTTATCTTCAGTTTTCATGTCATCTTTATTAACTCTGATTCCTTTTATAGTACGCTTTCCTCCATTTCTAAGCTTTTTCAATAGCTTCAGAATATTTTGCCACTATGCTGACAATTTCTATGTTCTTACCAATGTCTTCCCATAACTTTTGTTTAGTTAGTTTTACAAAGTGGTTCACTTTCTAACAATTTTCTCTGTATTCTTAAGATCACAAGCTCACTTACAATGCCAGGAACTTTCTTTTTTTCCTTGACTGCCTCTTTAACTTCTTGTCCAACATAGTATTCTGATTTTTCTATCCTTGCAGACAACCTCATCACATGTCTCTGTGATGAAGTTGTCTGCAAATCAAAACATTCTTACTGGCTCCTCTTTTCAATAAAAAATTGAAATTTATCCTACTCACAATTAAATGGTGATCACTTCCAATTTCAAATTCTCTGTATACTCATGTCCTGAACTAGTGGGAAAAATCGCTACCAACAAAACACAGTCAATGAATTTTTATTTCTTGCATCATTGCATCAGCTCTCCATGTGAATTTGTGCTGTCTATTTGAATTTCTCCATGTGAACATGAACTAATTATTACTAATACTGATCCAACATTTATGTTGGATCAGTATTAGTAATAATTAGTCCATGTTCTAAACAGAAATCCCACAGGTACTTACCATTATTATTAGTGCTGCTCTTTTCTCCAAACAACTTTTATTTATTTATTTTTTTTGTTTTTTGGTCAGCTGCACTCTCCAATGCCTCAGAAAAAATTCCTCCACTTCTTCCTTAGTAGAATCTCTGTGGGACCATAGGCCCAAATAAATCTCATTGTCCAGTTCCCCATTCTAATATCTGCCACCATCACTCTACTCGATACTCCCTACCATTTAAGTAGTTTATCCTCATATTTAGTGTTATATACTATAGCTATTCCTTTTCCCAGATTGCCTGAATGTAATATCTTGTATTTGTTGCTTAGATAGATCAACAATTTTTGCATTCTTTGTTATGGTAACATGTATTATGTCAATCTGATACTTATCCAATTCTTCTGCTAGTTCCATTTCTTTTCTAATGATGCTTCCATTTACTGTGACAAACACTACAATTATATCAGGTTAATAGAACATTATACAGATAAGGCAATTGGATTTTGACTAAGTTTTTTTTTTTAATGCATTCTAAAAGAAAAATTGTGGTAATGCAGATATCATATTTGTTTATTTTTGTATATATAATTACTAATACAGACAGTTAATGCTAAATGATCTCACCATGGTTTTTTTCTGTAAGTAATGACCTGGTGGCAGGAATAAACATCTCCATCAATTCTGGCACCTTCCTAATTACCCGAAAAGCACACAATGCAGCCTGGTAAATAAAATTAATCATGAAATGCTATTTTAATTTATTGCATTTAAACAAGCTACTTAAATACTAAATCGTATGGTTAGCTTCAAAACAAGTCTTCTACTTGTTTGAAAAAGATATATTGAAATTCTCATCAATTTATTACCTCCATTATAAAAATGAATAGCAACTGATCTATTGTGTGATCTGATCATCTTAAAAGGAAAAGGAAATTTTTTTATTACTTTATTTATTCACATAATTTATTAAGACTGTATGAGGATGAAATGGGTTGATTATTACAGATATTTAGGAAAGAAGGGGAGGAACATATTTAGCCAAGTGAGAGAGAGAGAGAGTTCTCACCCCCCCCCCTTGTGTCAGTGATATATTCAGACATGCTCCTTAATACCCAAATAATGTGATCACCTTCCTTGATCAGTTCTGCTGATCAAGCGAGCAAGAATGCCAAGGTATTTGCCAGTAACGACCTAACACAGATCTATCTTCCTACCAGAATAGCAGACAATTCTCCTCTCCTCCCCCATTTCTTGATCTCTATAAGCTCCCCTTCCAAATGTTAGTTATCTTGATAACTCAGACCACAACCTCATCCAAAAATCGTGCACTTTAGAAGAACAGTATACCTACTCATTCTCAGTGCTATGTCCTCTGGCATCACAAAAGTGCTGAAGTGGAAAAACCTCCATAACTTCTACTCCTTTCTGTGATCCGGCTACTGCTGCTTCAATTCTTCCAATTCAAACATCTACTCAGAAATAACGAAAACTGAAATGGAAGGGGACTTCATCCCCTACTCCAATCAATTCCCAACCAGTATCCAAGCCTTTTAACATTTATCACCTGCCTCTAAACTTAAGTCATCGAAAGGTTTGGAGAAACACATATAGTCACTCCAATAAGTTTCAAGGCACTTCATCAACAAACATTCAGCATATCACAAATGGCTTGAGACCTATTCTTCTGTGTAACACTCAGCCTACCCTACAGCTCACAACAGCAGCAAAAAATCAATAAATCTAAATCTGATTTTGAAAGGGCCAAATGCAACAAACTTATCTTCTGGTTCTTACCTAAGGCTATCTGTCACAACTTCTACTCACACATGCTTCACTCTCACATCCAAGTGGTGATATCGTAACATCACTAAAGACAAGGCTGATCTACTGGCATCAATCTTCTTTTCCGATTCTTACACTGATGACCATGACAAAGTACCCCTTCCCTCTACTAAGAACTATTCTCCCCATGCTACCTCCAAGGAGTTTTCCTATGAGAAAAAAAAAATCAGAAGATTCTTCCAATCTCTTTGACATAAAGAAGGTATCTGAACATGATGGTATACCACCTAGTTCAGAATAAATGTTAATTCCAGCAAACAAGTTTTTCACTGTGTGAAAAACTTGTCTGCTGGAATTAACATTTATCCTATATTGCCTCCGATTTTTCCTGCTCAACTGGCAACTATCCCATATAATAGAAATTTGCTGACATTGAGCTCATTCCAAAGAAAGAAGTCAAAAAAAAAAAAAAACTACATCCAACTGCTCTCATCTCCATTCTCTCAACTTCTACACACCATCTAGAGCATGCTTCCCAAACTTATGGATGTAAAGGCCCCCTTTGGAAAAATTAAAATATTTCACGTCCCCACCACCAAAAAAAAAATCATAATACAGACATACATTATTATAATATTTATTGTATTTATATTCAATATTCAATACAATTTATATTCAAGATTTTGCATTTGTAAGCTTCATTTTCTTATCAATACCTTTGAAATGAAACTTATATGAATAAGCATATATTTACTAATATTCATGAAGCGCCGAAATACGTAGGAAGCAAAATTTGTGAACCAACACCAATGTGTGATTTTTTTCCATTAAAACATAAAAAATAACAAAAAAAAATAATAAAAATTAAATACATTTCTTTTAAGATTAAAAAAAATCGACTTAGTCTGAAAACATTTTAAATTTGTTTTCATTATTTCGTGGCCTCAACAAAACTTGCAGCCCCTGAGGGGGGGCTGCGGCCCACAGTTTGGGAAGCGCTGATCTAGAGGACAAACAATATGGATTCTGCCACTCTAGATCCACAGTTGGTCTTTATCTTAATATTTGTCACCATCTCTAAACTTAAGCCATTGAAAGGTTTGGAAAAATGCATGTAATCACTCTCAACATTTCTAAGGTAACTGATCAGGTCTGGGACAGAGGGCTGCTCAACAAACTACCCTCAGTCTCTTGCAACTGAGTCACAATCTTCCTTTCTGATCACTCACTATGCATCATGTTAGATGGTTTCCTCTACTCAGATTTCCCTACCAATGCAGGAGTGTCTCCAGAACCCTGCACTTTCATCCACCCTCTTCTTCCTGCATAAATAACCTGCTCTCACTGACTTCAAATCCTATACACAGCTATACTGATGACAGTACATTCCACACTTTCCTCTCATTCGATAAACTTTGTAGTACTCAACAGAAGCCTCACGATCATCTCAACAAATGCCTTAAACTTTGTTATCCTCACAATTCTTCAATGGGGGGGGGGATAACTTTGTGAACTTCATAGCTACTAAAACACAATCCTGTATAATTTCCTATAAGAGCCCAGATCACCTCCCCTTATTTTCAAATCATATCAAAACAGAATCAGATTTCTCTTTTTGGACATCTCCAGCCTTTTCTTGGCACAAACACGTCAGCCTAGCTTCTGCACTTGCTAAAAAACCCTACTTTCCACAAATGCACAACTTTTCACTGATATGACTACAAAGACTATAAATCAAAGCTATCAAGAAATTATATACTTAGTTTAATCCTTTATCCAAGTGTAAGCAAACAAAGTTTGCACTTGAAGTATTTTCAGGACTGGGGCAACTCATATATAGAAGCTAATGACTTCACATCACTTACCTTAATATCCCATAATGCAAAGCACATATCCTTAGAGACATGTATAATACTATGCATTATGGGAAGAGTCACTACCCAGACTGGTTTCGACCTTGGTTGAGGTGAAAATGTAAAGGGTTGCTCATCACAGACCTAGGAGTAGTTAGTATAGGGGTGCAAGAGAGCCTGATAGTATTAAGAGAAAGAAAGACAGATAGCATGAGAGATAGAGAAAAGGCCTCAGCTCTTTTATATCAACATATAGCCAAAAGCTATCAGTTTTCCTTTTTCACCAATCTCATTTAGATGAACAACCAAAAAACCATTTGAAACTAAAGCGCATAGATAACTGATACCCAGGTGGTTAGCCCCCATCTGGGTTAACTGCCTTGAGTTGGCCTTCTCTGTCTGGGATTGCTCTCCAGTCATCCCTACAACTGACTATAAGACTACATTGAATTAAGAGGATGAAACTATTTAAAAAAAAAAACTCAAATATTCACCAGGGGAAGATAAAATCTCAAATTTTATCTCCCCCTGGTGAATATTGCATAATGTGGGTGGTCTACACCATCTAGTGATAAATTTGCTATCTCCTAGAATGCTTCTTTCTAAATACAAAAATCGTCTGACTAAACAATATTATGAAGCATTTAGATATCATATTGCTGGTTTTCAAATCCATGTTTCTTTCTAACCTTCCATAAATGGTATTTTAATTCATTAATTATAAAAATCAATATTCTCTTTGCATTGCTGACAAGTGGTGGGTATTATAAAAAAATAACCTGCTGTTGTAAATAATGAAATGCTCAACACATTACATAATCTGTTCCAAATACACAGGGCAAGAGGGCAGTTGTAGAATGCATGTTCTACTATTTCCGATCAGTAACAGATGTCACAGATTGGAACGCCAATGTTAAAGTACCTCCACATTTGATGATATTGACTGGAAGGTGCCATATGCAATTCTCCAAGAAAGATCCCTCCTATTAGGGTACTCTTGGAACTTCAAGTTATGAAACAAAATATTGTTGTCAGTACCTAACTATGGAACTTCACAAAGAGATTAACGCTTTCTTTATACCAAATTTTACTCTTTTTTTTTTAATGGAAACAATGTCAATTCCAGAGTGTTTTAGCAGTCTTAGAGAGTTAAGCACAGAGTATTGTAGTATTCAGGAACAATCTCAGATTTTGGGCCTGTATAATCATTAACTCCAAACAGGAGAAGATGAAAACCCAAGTAGTACAAGAGAAGGTCTGCACATGTGTGATCAGTCTGCAATATTTAATGGATTTTAGAAGCTGTATTGCTTAAATAGCATAATTTTAAGATTGGAAGTCCAAATCCTTCTTTGATAGTCGAAGAAATTGCTTTTTAACTGCTTGGTATCGACTGGACCAAAAAAAATTGCAGAGGTTTACTATATAATTGCTTTTCTTCAGCTTCTGTGATGTCTGTAATATTTATTATGTACAACCAAGCAAGAAAGATTATGGTTTTGAGTACTATGGCTTTAGAAGAAAAGGAGAATGGCCCTATTTTCCAGTCTTCTAGCATTTCAAAGTTCTTGGACTGGTAATATTGGGTAAGTGGAGAAAGGAATTCCAAGTATAATGAGGGGCTCTCTCTCTCTTAAGGAATTCCTCCAAAATCACACTTTCCACAAACTTTTAATTTTGTCTTGTCTGCATTAATAATTAATCCACTGCTTTTGCTGAATTTTTCAAAAATAACAAAAAATGTATATATGGAATCATTATCCTTCAAAGTTTCCACTGCATCATCGGCATATGCTAATACCTTATTTTCTTTTATAGTTGAAGGAACTGTTATTCCTCACACAACATGTGTATTGTTGACTTCCTGTAAGGAAGGCTCGAGAACCAAAGAGCAGTGGACTGAGAGGGCAACCTCGCTCGACTCCTTAATGAATTTTTACCAGACCTGACAGGAACCCATTAACTAGGAGGCAGGTGGTTGAATTGGCATAGGCTCCTTTGATAACAGATAGCAGTTACCTACACCAATTTGCTAGAGGATGTGGAATAGAAAGGGATGACAGACGTTATCAAATGCTTGAGTAAGGTCTACTGATAGCACTGCCACTGACTGCTTTTTTGTGTTAACTAAGCGGATTAGATCACATGGCAGAAATAGATTAAATTCTACTGCTTGACCTGGTACTCCATATACCTGTGTGCTTTTATGTGTCTCGTTCTCATTTTAAGCCTGTTATATAATGCATAAAATATATCTTGTAGTCAGTATTAGATAGAAAAATAGGTCTCCAACTGCTAATTAAGGTGTGATCTCTATTAGGTTTAGGAATGAGGACAGTATGGCCTGCTACAAATTCACTTGGTATGTGTCCTGATGAGAGAGAGAAATTAAATAGTATAAAGAAGGGAAGACTAAAATCCCAGGCCTCCCAATAAAGTTCTATCCCTAGACCATCAGGTCGTGGGGATTTTCTTGTCTGGCATTCTTTATAGGCTGTGGTAACTTCAGATGCTGTAATGGGTCTGTCAAACCCATCTTGGATATGACCACGAAAACTAATGTTCCACGAGTTATGATTTCCAGCAGTTACTATTGTCTTCAAACAGATATTTGTAGTGGTTTTGGAAGGAGTCAAGGATGTCTTGAGTGGTGGACATGTCTTCTCCATCAACACAGATGTGAGTGATAGTATTTTCTTTGCAAAATTCTGTTTGAAGACAATAGTACTGTTGGAAATTATAACTCTTAGAACATTAATAGTTTTATTGTCTATTGAAGAATGCAGTTGAAGGGCTATCTGCTGTATTCTTATCTTAATATTTCTTTCTTCTACTTGTTTCTGCCTTTCCAGTTCTATCTCTATGTTAATGTTTCTAATGATGTTGCTACATTCTATACCATTGTGTTGGTTTGTTATGAACCAGCTTCTCTCTTTATACAGGTCTTTCAACTTTTTCCTTTTGAGGAAAGCCTGCTCCTTTCCCCATTCCGTCATATTCGGCTTTACTGCTTTTCTGAATTTTAACCACGTATCCCAATTTCAGGTAACATTATTCCAATTTGAACAGAGTGTCAACAATTCTTGGAAGAATTTTCATCTAACTGTTCCACTGGATGGAGCATAAACATTTATAAACCTTATTACACATCCACAGTATTTCCAATCTATTGTCAAGATTCTCCTTTCTGCATCCCTTTGGATTTTAAAGAAAGACCCAAGGAGGAGGGGGGGGAGGCAAGAATAAGAACTCCTACTCCATCGCTGTTAAATATTTCAAAGCTCCAATAAGAAAGAAGAAGATATCTCTTAAACTTTTCATAATTTTGCATCTGCAGAAATATGTTTCTTGGAAAAACAAAAACCTGATATTATGGCATAGCATAAGTTTCCATATAGTTTGTTTAATTTACCTGTGGAATCCTCATACATTTAATGAGGCAATGAAGAAAAGAGATGCTATGATTAATGAAGCGTCACTGGTAAGTCTTTAACTTCTAAGTTTTGGATGAACCTGATGAGGTCTTCAATCTGTTAAGGAACAATTGTGTAACCTGCTTCCTGTCAACTGTTTTCCAGTTGCTTTCCATTATTTCAATTTCATGCCTATCGTTCTTGATTTGGAAGCTGGTTATTTTCTTTTCATGGGTGATAACTGTACTGAGAAAACTTTGAATTGGTAAACTTCATTATATATTCTTTAATGGTATCTCTTGCTTTTTCTTTATTAGCATGAGTTGGTTCTTCATAATCCATAATTCTGAAGTTTTCATTTGATGATCCAGAGCCATCTCCATATTTACATTTTTTATTACTTCTTTTTCTTTTCAGATGTAGTTCCTGTTTCTAATTTTTTTGTTTATCTTCAATTTTTTTTTATTAATTCATCTTTCCTTTTTGATGATCTTGTCTGCATATTAAGTTCTTTGAGTTGTCTTTTCCTTGCTTTTCTGTTTCTTCTCCAATTTCTCCTTGTAGAATAGTTGCATGTTTTTGCATTTCATTTTGTACCTGTTCAGTTGTTATATTACATTCATTATTGGTAATTTCAACTATTGTTCCATCAGCATTTGACTGGGAAAGTTGGTCCCACAGATCTGGAATTTTGGGGCTAATTTCTAACTGATTTGGCCACACACTTTTTGTGATTTTACAAAGTTTGTTTAAAAGTGCCATTTTTACTAGACTGAAGATCCGGGAACTCTTCATTATGCCTCTCTGATATATATATATATATATATATATATATATATATATATATATATATATGGTGTTCTAATTGGCTCTACTCCCACTCATTCCACAAAAGTTCTAAAAGGACAGGTGTTAATGCGGTGTTCAGAACTTTCGCATTTCTGACAGGGTTTGAGGCACTTATTAGCAATATGTCCGATCTCCATGCAGTTGAAACATTTAGATTTGGGGCAGTTACCACCCAAGTAATTGTATGAACCACAACGCAGGCACTGCCGTTGTACTCTGGGATAGTTTACCACACTCGGGTTGTACCAACGTTGACAAAATTTGGTACGGGCGTTTTCGTATCCATTGTGAAGGTGACATCACCAGAAAACCAGTTTGGATTTCTTCACCTGATAAACCCTTTCGTATATTACTAATCTTACCCCATTTCGAAAACGTCTGTATAAGAATTTCATTACTATTCTCTATCTATCCCATCGAAAATCTTTCGATTTTTACTGTTTTTACCTGGCTCCCGACCATTACAGGAATAACTGTGCTGCCTTCAAAAGAAAAACCTTGTAATAGTTTGTCCCTTGTTTCTACATCTTTTACTACAATAAAATATTTCCATTTGTCATAAGGGGTGAAAGAATAAATCTTGTTTATGCAGACTATCTCTTTTAAAACCTTAGTTACCTACGTTGCTTCTTCACATTCCAGGAATTTCAATTCCTAGAGTTTACACCTTTGGAGGAATTGATACCACTATCTCAAGTGGGAAAAAGACTAAAACCTCTGCGTTTGATTGTAAGAAAAAAACGTTTCAGTTGTAAGACCGAGAATTAAATAATCTCATGATACAGAAAGAATGCTACCACCAGCAAATGCTTTATTTGAGCTAAAATGGCAGCCGTGATACTGCTAAAAGTAATCCCGTAATGCAGATATTAACTGCACTCCAGCAATCTTAATATTTATTTTAAAAAAAACAGTGCTAGTGGGAACAAAATCACCACTAGCACCAGTGAAATAAAATCAAAGTGAAAAACAAACGAAAACAAGATCTCGTCAGTGGGAGGCAGACCCAGATGTGATACTAAGGTTGAAGTAATGCAGAAGTAATATTTTCATATACTAGTAGCCAAAAGGTGTCACACCTTATTATTAAAATATTCTGGATTAGAGATAGTTGTTGGAAGTTTTTCCAGGTTATACTATAAATTAAAGGTTCCAAGAAATTATATGCTTAGTGTAATCCTTTATCCAAGTGTACTAAGGTAAGTGATGTGAAGTCACTAGCTTCTATATACGAGTTGTCCCAGTCCTGAAATTACTTCAGGCACAAACTTTGTTTGCTTACACTTGGATAAAGGATTAAACCAAGTATATAATTTCTTGGTATCTTTAATTTATAGTATAACCAGTGAAAAAACTTCCAACTACTAACATTGTGTGTGCACACATGCATCCCAATCTACCCAAACATAGAATACTGCTCACACATTTAAGGTGGTGCAACTGAGCTTTATTAGCATTACCTAATGCTATTCAAAAGATGGCAATCAGATAACATGATGACCTTCTCTCTCAGAATTTCACCAGTCCTACTATGCTGAATGGGTCACTACTATTCCTCCATTTTTTTTGAAAACTGTAAAAAAAAAAAAAGAGCAGCAGCAGGTAACTTCTCCTCTTTCATTCCATTTCAATCTCTGGCTTTTGGAATGGCCTCTCTTATTCTGTCTTCCCCAAACTATCCAAAAAACTGTGTTAACAAATTTCTTCTTACCCACACAACTAAGCACTGATGTGTGTTATAGGTCTTGTGACCTTTCATTTGTGAAAAAAAATCTTTTTAAAACAAAATGTTTTATATACAGAATTAGAAAGTTATAGCTAAGCAGATTTTAGAACCTTAGTATTAAATAAGACTGTCAAATTATACTTTACTGATTAAACATTTTGATGATCGAGCCTCAGTAGCTCGATTGGTTTTGATAATGCCCTTACGATGGAAAGACCTGGGTTTGAATCCCAACTCGGTTACAAAGAACCTTTATCACAGCTTTTTCAATTGAAGGTAAGTCGGCCGGTCTCATATTTAGGTCGCAGAGTTTTTCTCTGGGTTTTTCTTTGGCGTTCCAATGGGTCTTTTTTTTTTTCCTGCCAATCTGGCAGAGAACACTTGTTTTGCTAATCTTTTCTCTCCCATTCTGTTTAAGTAACCATACCACCTAAGATTAGCTCTGCTAACACATTCCTGGATACTAACAATGTTAAGTCCTTTCCTAATATCCTTGTTTTTAATATGATATTGCCACTGATGCCATTTGTTAATACCTCTAATTTGTTAATGCATTTTTCAGGAACTCTCATATCTGTAGTCTCTAGTCTTTTGTCAAGTGTTTTACTTCTAACCCAGCTCTCAGATCCATACGTTAAAATTGGTTCGAACACTGTCTTGTATACAGCTAATTTAGTGTTTTGACTAATTTCTCTCTTATTCCATATAAATTTATTCAGTTGACTTCCTGCCATACCAGCTTTGCTGATTATGTTGTTTATTTCTATATTTAATTTACCATCTTCACTAAAAATCATGGCTAAGTAGCAGAAATGTTTTACTTGTTCTATAGGTTCTCCATTCACAATGCCATTGATATTTTCAATGCTTCTGCCTATTTTCATTGTCTTGCTATTGCTGACCTTCATACCAAATCTATTACAACAGTTATTCAATATAGTCAAAGAATCTTGCAGACTGGATGTATTTAAAAGTATAACATCATCTGCATAAAACAAAGAGCTGAGATTAACATCTCCAATTTTGATATCAAGTTTAATACCTTTCCTTCATAATGTGATCCATATGGATAATAAATAACAGTGCGGATGGTGGCCGTGTGCTTCGCAACCATATGCCTCGGGAAGGAGTGTCCTAGTTTCGATTCCAGTCAGTGACGTGAGGAGCTGAAGGATCTTCCTCAGCCACAGCCAAGTTACCCGGTGTTGAGCATGGACAGTAGGGTTTTCCCCCCAGTTTATCCTGGGGTTTTTCATCCCTGCAAAGCAGGCAAACCAGCCTTGAGAATTCAACATTACAGGACATAGGATACAAGCGTATGGCTGACCACCTTATCCTGTGAACGGTTTGAGGTCCGATCATTAATAAACCCTTGACACCGCAAGGTAAAAGAGGGTAAAAGGAAGATGAGATGAGATAATGTACATCCTTATCTGACACTAGATTTAACATTAAACCACCTTCCTGTACTTCCTTCAATTCTAACTGCTAACTCAAATAAAGACTAAGTATTGCTTGATATAATACTCCATTGACACCACACAACTGTAGCATTTTGAATAGCTTTTCTCTTGGCAACTTGTCATATGCCTTTTCCAGATCTATAAAACTTAAATAGAGATCTTTGTTATATTCCCATGCATCCTCAACTATTTGTCGTAAAGTGAAGATCTGATCCTGACAGCCTCTATTTGGCCTGAATCCAGCTTGTTCTTCACCAAGCTTTTCTTCCACATTTCTTCTCAATCGTTTCTCAAGTATACTTGCATATATCTTGCCAGGAACACTCAGTAGGGAAATACCTCTGTAATTCTCACATGCAGTTTTATTTCCCTTTTTATATATGGGTACTATTAGAGCTCTACTCCAATCATCAGGAATTTGTCCTTCTGTCCAGGCTTTCTGAACTATGCAGTGCAGCCACTGTAAGAGTTTTATACCACCATATTTCAGCATTTCTGGTCAAATATCATCTACTCCTGCTGCCTTTCCACATTTCAAGCCTATGATGGCTTTTTCTACTTCAAGTATGGATATGTCTTCCTAATTGCCTATTTGCTGTGTTCTTTACTACTGTGCTGTCATCATTGCTTGTTTCATTTAGCAATTTTTCGAATTGCTAAATGAAATTACTCCATACATCAAGGATATCTTTTTCACCAGTTTTCATGTCACTTTTATCAGCTTTGATTCCTTTTACAATGCTCTTTCCTCCATTTCTGAGTTTTTTCAACAGCCTCCAGAATATTTTGCCACCTTCTTGATATTTATTTTCTATGTTCTTACCAAAGTCTTCCCATGACTTTTGTTCAGCTAGTTTTACACAGTGTTTAGCTTTCTTACATTTGTCTCTGTATTCTCTAAGAGCACAAGCTGATTTGTTTGCCAGGAACTTTTGATATGCTTTCTTCTTTTCCTTCACTGCCTCTTTAACCTCCTGTGACCACCATATAATTCTGATTTTCTAATCTTGCAGACAACCTCACCACATACCTCTCTGGCTGAATCAATGTTTTCTTCAGGATTTGCCACTGAATCTCCATGGTTTGGTTCCTGTTCTGAAACTCTTCCATTTTTTTTTTTGGATAATGTTTGTATATTTTAGTCTACAGTTTCCATCTGAGAGCTGCTCAACTTTTATTGGATTTAAAACTTTCTAACATGTTCTTTTTTTTCAGTATGAAATTCAATTTTATCTTGCTCAAGACTAAATGGCGATCACTTCCAATTTCAAATCCTCTGTACACTCTAGTGTCCTGCACCAGTGTGAAAACATCACCAACAACAATAACATAGTCAATGAGACTTTTCTTATTTCTTGCCTCTTCTCTCCATGTGAATTTGTGGACATTTTTATGTTGGAATATGGTGTTAGTAATAACCAGTCCATGTCCTGAGCAGAAATTATTATTAGCTTTGCTCGTTTCTCTAAATTTTCCAGAAATATTTCTGTATGTCTGACAATCATTTTCTACTCTGCTATTCAGAGTTCCCACAAGGACCAACTTTTCCTTTTTTATTGTGTCAGTTGCTTTCTCTAAAGCCTCAAAAAATTCCTCCACTTCTACCTTAGTAGAACCTTCTGTTGGACCATAGGTATAAATAAGTCTCATTGTCCAGTTCCCCATTCTGATATTTGCCCACATCACTCTACCTGAGACTGCTTGCCATTCAAGAAGATTAGCCTCGTATTTTTTGATGAATACTATGGCTGCTTCTTCTTTTCCTTGATTGTCATGGCCTGAATATAACATTTTGTATTTATTGCTCAGAAAGATCTCACCAGTTTTTGTCTTTTTTTTTGTTTCAGTCACCCCTATTATGTTGATCTGGTATTTATCCAAATTTCTCAGCTAACTCCATTTCTTTGCCATTCAGGCTTCTTATGTTGATAGTACTAATCTTAAACTCTGGTGATGTTGAGTTGGGGTGTGTTTCAGAATTTGTTCAAGTAGCTGACTATTCGCTGTTTGCCCTGGTTCCCTGGCAAAAACAATGGGGACCTTGTTTTACTGGGTGACACCCCAGCCAACATGAAATTCTGTCACGTTGTACCATTATTTTATATTGTGGTTTAAGCCAATAAGAATATAATTTTGTCAGCTAAATCTCAATTTGCCAGCCCATTCTCATTTGTTCAGTATCCAGGTAGATACCTAACAGGGTGCACCACAAGAAGGTGAGAATTGGACATTAGCTGAGAAGCGCTGGTCGGTTCTCCGCTTCTCTTTAAAGGGTATATGAAGGTTTACTCTCAGTTATACAGCTTTGATCCTTAAGTACCCCATGTTGAAAACCTGTACAGTTATTAAAATTATTTAACTAAAAATCACAACATGAAGCTTTACAGTTATGTCACATTACATATAGGAAACACTAGTTCCCATGTTTTCATGAAAATGTTCTATTCAAGTTGACAAAGTTTATTCACTTCATACAGCTTTTACCTCATTTGCTTTTTTATCTTATGACTATGCATTTGATATGAACTGGTGTGTTAGTAATTATCAGATATGATATACTGTATATGTTGGCATATAGACGACTCTCAAATACTATAGAAAACCCCTCAAAATGATGGGTCATCTTATACAGCGAGTATAAAAAGGGAAGCTTAATTTCTTCGATGAACATTTAGGTAGTTACAGTACATCGTTATATAAGAAAACAGGCAGTGTTTATAAACAAATCAGATTAATTTTTTGTTACATAAATTTATTTAAAATATTACAATAGATATAAGTCTTAAAAAACAAATAATAATTATTAATCTCAATATTCATATTTATTTTCTTCATCTGTTGAAAATAGTTCTTCAGATTAATTGTTTAAATCACACTTGGTTATTTTGTAATGTATTAATTAATAATTAATTGATAATTTAGCTAATTTTATTGTTAATTAATAATTGATAATTAATTAAACATCGATTAAACCATCATTAAATTAATTTGTGCTGATTTTCATTGACATATCCCATTCTGATCACCAAAAATTTATATTATTATTATAAGTACTTATGAGTGAATGCAGACTTTTTCTCCTGTTTGCTGGTTTTGTAGGGTAGGTAAATATAAATAAAATAAATGAGCAAACCTAAGCGTTAAGAAAAAACAATCATTTATTGTCAAATGTTGATTAGTAAAAACAAAACACATAAAAATAGTAAAACACGTATATTGCAAATTAAGTTCTTAATGACTCTGATGTTTTTGGGTCTTTGAATTACAAATTCTTTTGATATTAGGCACAATATTAGAAAGTTGAATTCTCATATTTGGTGTAGCATCAAGTCTGTTCCTGGACTTTGATTTGGTTGCAGCATAATATGAAAATCTTGCCTCGCATAAATATGTCGTAAAAGGAAGTAAAACAAGAATAACTAGTTTTGACAAGCTGGGGTACTCTTCTGTTAAATTTGTCCAGAAATCATTTATTGACAGTTCCTTGTATTTTTGTTTTAAATCAGAGTCACTAATTAAGTCAATTAGATTTTCATAATCACTTGCACTGAAGCCTGCTGCCTTAGCTGTCACTGTAAATGGATTCAGAACCCAGGAATTGTCCTCACTGGATTTTGGAAAATATTGCAAAAGGGTTGATTGCAAGTCATGCAAGTGTTCTAAAATTATGTTAGATACTTCTTCATTTACTTTAGAATTTATTTCAGGCAAAAATTCATGCAAGGTGGGAAAACAATCAAAATTATTCTGTTCAACTGTAGAAATCCAGAATTGCAACTTCCTATCAAAAGATGCAATTTTATCTCTTGTATTAAAAATTGTAATTTTTTTCCTTGTAATGATAAGTTAATTTCATCGCACTTTGTAAAAATATTTGCCAGATACGCAAGAATCATCAACCATGAAGAATTTCCCAATAATTCATAAAATTTTGTCCTAAATTATGTGACATCAAGAAGACCATTAACTCACTACAAAGTTCAAAAAGCCTCAATAATGATTTTCCTCTGGATAGCCATCTCACTTCAGTATGTAATAAAAGTGCGTTATGTGCACTACCCATTTCATCGCACAAAATTTTAAATAATCTGGATTGAAGTGGTCGAGATTTTACATAGTTGATCATTTTTACGGCTTCATCCAAAATAGTTTTTAAATATGTAGGAATTCTTTTTTGTTACTAGTGCTTGTCTATGTAAAACACAGTGACTTTTGGTGACTCTTGTAGCTACTTGCAGGATACGTGTTGCAACTCCCTTCATCTTTCCTACCATTGCTTGAGCACCATCTGTACAAATATCAAAATACTTCTCCCAACTGATTTCCTGTTTTGTAATATAATTATTAATACAGTTGAATATATCTTCTCCAGTAGTTTTTCTTGTAGATATTCACACGAGTAAATCAAATTTTTTATCAAATATGTAACGAACAAACACTAGTAATACAGCAAGTCCTGTGAAATTTGTAGATTCATCCATTTGCAATGAATATTCACTGCAAAGTCTAAGTCGATGAATTAGCTCTTTTTCTATGTCAGCAGAAAGATCTTTGATGCTGCTTGAAACAGTATCATTTGATAATTGTACTGCATCTATTTTTTTAGCAACCTGCTTGTTTAACATGCATGATGCAATGTCTTTCACACAAGGCTTAATGAGCGTCTCACCAATTGTATGAGCTTCACCATGAAGTGCAATGCGGTAACTCATGCGAAAAGACTCCTCTGTTGCATTTTCAGTTATAGCAATTGTATCCATTTGAAGTTTAGATTTTTCTAGCGAGTCAAGTTTTCTCTTAAAAAAATGTATATCTTTTCCTTTGTAATCAGTGTGTTTCGTTTCGAAGTGCCTAGGAAGTTTAGCTGGAGCCAAAGAATTGTTTACTAGTATTTTATTACATAAAACACACATTGCATCAGGAGCATGTGTATTGCCAATACACGTTAAATATTTAAATAACTTTCATGGTACTTCCGTTTTGGTCTGTTCTTAGATGACTCTTGTTCTTTAATATTAGCTTTTGAAGAATCCACAGTTTCCAATTCCATATCTTCTCCAATCATACAAGTAGATGTCAGCAGAAGTACTTAATCCTTCTTGTGTTAAAGTTCCTGTCTTTAAACAAGAATCCATGGGTATTTTTTCAATAATATTCAAATTCCAATATTTGTCAGAGCTATAATAAAAACAAATAAAATTGTGTTGTAAAGGTAACTTTAGTATGAAAAACAATAAGATTATAAATAAGAAATGTCGAATAATATAAAAGTAAATGAATAATGCAAAATTGTAAAAAAAGACTGCAACACACAAAAGTAAATATGAATTGTAACAATACTTGTAAGAAAAGTACTAAACTGTATTAAATAATGTAAAAACAATGATTTGATAAAATGTTCACTAACAAAAATTAAACAGTTCGAAATAAATCAGATATTAATTATAAAATTAGTTAAAAGAGTAAGAAGAATTCTTTTTTAAAAGCCGCCTTGCCTACTCCCTATATACGGGAATAAAAAGGCATTAGCTGATTTTTTTTTTTTTCCGGGGGCCCGGTCCCAACAAATTTACTCATAAATACCTTTCCAAAATTTTTTAAAGTTCATACATTAACATAAGTATTAATAATTAATTATGCATAATCATAAAGAGTATTAGTACACTTATGTATACGGTGTGGCATGTTGACAAATATAAATTACATTTAAATTAGTTATTAATCACTGGACTAATGAAATCTTGTAGCATGTGTCGTAGTTTCTTCAGGCAAACATGATTAAATTAATTTGTGCTGAGTTTCATTGACATATCCCATTCTGATCACCAAATATATTTATATTATTATTATAAGTGCTTACGAGTGAATGCAGACTTTTTCTCCTGTGGGCTGGTAGTTTTCCCCTCCTTTTGTACATCCTGGAGATCTTTGTAGGCTTGAGGTGGATGACTCACTATCTGTTCCATCACAAACACCTTCAATAAGAGATTTCTTAATACCAAAATTAAACAAAGTGCCTTGTCTCTTATTCATATTAATTTTAACTCTGTATTCCTATTACTTTTAAAAAAATCACGGCACTCCGGTTTCAGAACAAGCACTTACACACTGCAATACGAACTTGCGAAGAAAGTATTTTCTTTATACTTCTTTGCTGATTGGTCACTGACATTTGCAACACAGATGTTATTTCGTTCAGTTTTGAGAACATGCCGCCCATTGTTGTAATCAGCTTGCAGGCAATTTTTATGATCAGTCATAAACGGCGGTATTCTCTTTCCCGATTGTTGAAAGATTTCAATGTGTAAAAATTAATGATAATTCATGAATAT
Organism: Typopeltis vanoorti; assembly: GCF_054136105.1. NCBI lineage: Eukaryota > Metazoa > Arthropoda > Arachnida > Uropygi > Thelyphonidae > Typopeltis > Typopeltis vanoorti. The sequence goes on along the minus strand of NC_143557.1, from coordinate 73,319,601 downwards.
TTCCATGTTTAAAAATATGCTGCTTGGTCACTGACATTTGTTACACAGATGTCATTTCCTTCAATTTTGAGAACAGAGGATATGACACCAATTGTTGTAAGGGGCTTACAGGCAATTTTTATGACCAGTCATAAACAGCGGCATTCCCTTTTCCAAATGTTGAAAGGTTTCGATGTGTGAAAATTAACGATACACAGATGTTATTAGGTGTTCTGGGTCTGAGCTGTTCGACATATTCACAAATATTATTCTCCTCAGAATATTTTTACTATAAAATATTTATTCATGAAAAATGCTTAGAAAACTAAAATGACAAATTCCAGAACTTCTCACGGAACACCTATTCACCTTCCACAGAACACTAGTGTTCTGCGGAACACAGTTTGAGAAACCCTGGTTTAAACGATCATAATATGGATCCCAGTTCGAATTTGGTGAATTGATTTCGTTTTCATTGTCATCAGTGTCCCACAACAGATCATCTTCTGTACTATCCATAAGATTAGAGATACCACACTTTTTAAATGATTTTATTACAGTCTCTACTTTTACTTTATTCAATGCTTTGATCTCAAAATTGCACAACATATCAAGTGATGCAGCGTGCATAGATCCACCGTTTGTAAATGATTTTTCACCAGTCAACATCCAATTATTCCACTCTTCTCGCATGTGATTTTTAAATGGTTTGTTCAAGCAGACGTCTAGTGGGTTGCAATATAGAAGTTAAACAACTGGTATAACAGCAATTTTTGTGTTATTTTCTTCTAGAAGATTATCATATTTCTCGTAACAAAATAACCATTCTGCCTTTGTTCGAATATCCATTCTGATTTTCCAGTTGCAGCCATCGGGTGATCCCCGTTCTCATCACACATTTTGTCTTTGGTAATTTTTTTTAGAATATCTTCTTTCTTCCTCCATTCTCTTACCATCTTCTCAGTTATGTCAAACTTTCTTGCAGCAGCACAGTTATTAGTTTGCTGTGCCATTTCAATTACAATTATTTTAAATCGAGTTTCATACTTTCTTCATTTTGTTGCTGGTTCCATGATTTTAAATGATAACAATTTTAATAATCCTAAAATTTCAAAAAAATGCAAAATTGATAATTAGTTAAAATTGGGGCTAATCACTTTTAATTAGGATAATTCGCATAAATACTAAATCTATGCCATGCAAAAAAATAACATATGCACAGATATAAAAATAACAACATATTTTGGGCTGAGCAGAATACCTCTCACAGCCATCAGGGCTGATTAAATCCCACTATGGGTATTATTATTATTATTACATGACACCTCCAGGGAGTCCATGACTCATCGAGGGAGGACGCCTACACTACAACTCTCTGTCTCCACCACTCAATCCACCTGCAACTACACCAACGCCATCTAACATTGCATTAATACAAGAAAGAAGAAATTGGGGAGTTGTCTTATACAACCGACATAAGCTTAAAACGTAAAAATAACCTAAAATTTAGGCCTCGTCTTATACGTCGACATATACGGTACTTCATGACTTTAACTGCTGTTTCATAATTTTAAACAATGTATAATGAAAGATGCATCTTAAGTATTACATCATGCGTGTAAACAAAAATCTACATGTACTGAAATATACTATGCTTACAAGTCAAGAGCCAAAAAAAACATTTAAAGACACTTTAAAATTATCCATAAATATTTCTGAGACTAAAATTTCTCTTTTATTTCTCCTCACCATATTTTAAGGTTTCCCACTAAACACTTGTAGGAAAAATGCCCATGTGTCCATTCCACTCCCTCCCTATTAAGATGGAAATGTATGCACTTAGAAAATCAGACACTAAAAACAGCCAAAGGACTGAAATCCCATAAGTAAACAGAAAGAGGTTGATTTAGGTACCTTACTGTAGATGTGCAATGTAGGAAGTAACTGCCATAAAAAAGATCTGGATGAAGATAGATCAGGAAAAATGCACAAAAGCATTAGGAGAGTTATAGCCAAGTCTATGTTCCTTACAGACTGAAGATGTTTAAGTAATCTCTTACATTGCTGAACATGAACATCGTTAACGAATCTCCATGTAATCCCAGCAGACTCAGTATAGTCTCACTCAATGAGTAACAAGCCATGTTGCATCTTAAACTCATTTACACTACATTTGTTGCACACTACACATTCCACATATCCACAACCATCATGGAAAAAATCTACTCCTCAAAAACTAGATAGCCGTTTTTTTTTGCTCGTTTAACCCATCCCATCTTTCTTTCTTTATTAATAAGTCCAAAAAGTCAGAGTGAAGTAAGCTTGTCATAATAAACCTACTGCCAGATACAGTAGTTAATTCTCTCTCTCTCTCTCTCTCTCTCCACACACACAGTACATTAGTACAACTCTAGAGACCAAATGTGGAAATTTTTTAAGCCTCTTCATACTTACAAAAATCAGAATGCTATCTCACACTGAGCAGTGACTTCCACCTAAAAGCATTCATAGACATGGATGAATATGGTTAGCGGCTATGCTAACCAGCCAAAAGGCTGTGGGTTCGAATCCCACCATGGATGTTTGTGAAAATACTAGGTGGTGGTGGTGGGAAGTAGATGCCGTTGGTGTAGTTGCAGGTGGATTGAGTGGTGGAGACGAAGAGTTGTAGTGTAGGTGTCCTCCCTCAATGAGTCATGGACTCCCTGGAGGTGTCATGTAATAATAATATTATCCATAGTGGGATTTAATCAGCCCTGATGGCTGTGAGAGGTATTCTATTCTACTCAGCCAACCAGGCCAATGAAAATAAAAATGTCAATGAATCAAACCCATTGACAATTATATCCTTGATTACATTCTTTGGCTGATTTTTTTTCAGTTTTGCAGGGGGAAAAGGAGAAAACGTGGGAGGAAATCCTGTCTCCTACTTATGAGCCTAGCTAACTCATACCTTAGGGTGAAAATCACTTATAATGTTCCAGATATTGTGTACAGTATACAAACCCATATCTTTCCAACTCAATGACAGTGTCACTTTTAAATGTGATCACAGAGGAGCTCTTTGTTTTTTCTAATTAATGTTAATGAAAATCTGTGTAAGTGAAAAGAATGTTTTATTTAACTGAATTTTTTCCAAGTATTTTCTATTAAAATATGATAATTATTAACCTTCTGATAAATCCAATATCAATCTTCATATATTATAATTTGATCACCAAGGTTCATTACAGTTCACAAAGTGAGAGGTCAAAAATAATTTGAAATATACCTTTTTTCTAATATAAGCATTTGAAGTCTTCAAAAGTCTTTCTACCTCTCCTGCCAAATCCCTACTCATTTCTGGAGAGCAAATAACTCCGAGAGCACATAATGCAAGTCCTACTATAAACTGTGTCTGGCTGTTAAGGTCACTAAAAATGACAATCACTAGAATATTGTATTTTATCTTAGGATTATTACAAAAAATTTATAATTTAATTAACAATGCATTAAGCCAATGCCAAAAGTAAATAAATTATTATACATGATTTTCATTTTTTGAAAATCCATTTTTCCGCCACTTTTCTAGCAAAATATATTTATATATTGATCTTCAAATAATACAAAGATAAAGAATTACTAAAAAAACAAAGGCAAATTTTTCCAGTTCATTGTTATTGTTATGTTCCATCAAGTTGTTTTCGACTCGTGGTGATTCTATGAACATATATTCTCCATTCAGATCTGTCCCTGGCCATATCTTTCAGAATTTCCAAGCGCATTCCAGTTGCTTCTTAAACTCCATCCACCCATCTAATTCTTGGTCTTCCTCTTCTCCTGCTTCCATCAACTTTAGCAAACATCATCATCTTCTCCAGACTGTCATTTGCTCGCATAATATGTCCGAAGTATGATAATTTTTGCTTGATGATTATAGCTTCAAGGGAGCATTCTGGCTTTATTCTGTATATCACTGATTTATTGGTTTGCTTTGCAGTCCATGGTATTCTTAGTAAGAGTCTCCAAGCCCATAATTCAAATGCATCTATCTTCCTTCTTTCACTCTTTCTCAGGGTCCAACTTTCACATCCATACAGTGTCAGAGAGAATACCTTTGCTTTCACGATTCTGATTTTTGTTGTGAGGCTAATATCTTTAAAGATCTTGCTTAAATTAGTCATTACTTTCTTTCCGAGTAATAATAATCTTCTAACTTATTATTATCTGGCATTTCTCTCTACAATAACCATCTTGATCAATTCGGAATCCTAGAAGCACAAAATTGTTAACTGCTTCCATTTTCCCCCATCTACTTCAAAATCATTAAGTTCACATGTTGCCATAACTTTTGTCTTTTTGAGATTAAGTTTAAGACCATATTTAGCACTTTCTTCTTTAACTTTCATAAGTTCCTCCAAATCTTCTTTGCATTCTGCTAGAAAGGTGTTATAATCTGCATACCTCAAATTATTATTTCTTCCACCAATTTTAAATAAATTTAAAATTGGTGGAAGAAATTAAAGAATTAAAGCCATTCTTAAAATGTATTCACTGTACAAATTAAACAGGTTATGGAGATAAAATACATCCTTGTCGCACCCCTTTACCTATTGTGAAATACTCAGCTTCTCCAAGATCTGCTCGGACAGTAGCTTCTTGTTCATAATAAAGATTCCTCAGAAGGATAATGAAATGCTCTGGTACTCCCATTGCTCTTAACACATTCCACAGTTTCACATGATCTACAGAGTCAAAAGCCTTGCTATAGTCAAGGAAACAAAAGGTAGACATTCTTTTGATATTCCTGTGCTCTTTCTATTATCCATCTCACATTGGTGATTTGATCTCTTGTTCCTCTGCCTTTTTGAAATCCTGCTGTTCATCTGGCATTTCTCTCTTCATGAATGATTCCAGTCTTTTCTGAATGATCTTAAATAAGACTTTACTTGCATGAGAAATCAGTGCTATAGTTCTGTAATTTTTGCACTTTTTGCATCGCCTTTCTTCAATAAAGGCATATAAACTGATTTTTTCCATTCCCTAGGCCATGTAGTTGTGATCCAAATTCACTGACATAGAGCTGTTAAAATTTTAACTGCCTCTTTTCCCAGGGCTTTGAGCAGCTCAATGGGTATTCCATCTCCTCCTGGTGCTTTCTAACTTGTCACCTTGGCATTAAACTTCCCTGTTAGTTCTCTGATCTTTTTGAAAAGATCTCTTGATTTTCCTTTCTTGTTTTGGTCTTCTATTTGTTGGCATTCATGGTTAAAGTAATTTTCCTTGTCTCTTCTGGCTCGTCATTGAAACTCTGCATTCAAATGCCATACTTCCTGCAAATTTCCTCCTTTCCTGAGCAGTTTTGATGGCATTTTCTGACAGCCATTTAAACTTCTTCTTACAAACTGTTGGAATATTCTTCTTTGCTTCTGTTTTAATTATATCTTTAATCTCTTCCCATAGTTCATCTGGTTCTCTTTCATACAAATTGAGTGTGTTGAATCTGTTCTGTATACTAATATTGTATTCAGCTGGTATGTTTCCAAGATCATATCTGATCAATATTTGTGTTGTTTTCAGTTTCTGTAATTTCACATGTATCGTAGCCACTAATAACTCATGGTCTGTTCTACAGTCTGCGCCTGGAAAAGTCTTGACAGACTGAATTGCACTTCTCCATCTTCTTTGTTCAAACATATAGTCAATTTGATTTCTGTATTGCCCATCAGAGGATATCTATGTGTACAATCTTCTTTTGTGCTGTTTAAAGCAGGTGTTAGCAAAAACAAAGAATTATCTGCACAAAACTCAACTAGTTTTGTGCAAATAATATTTTTTGTGATGACACTTCAGGGAATAGACGCACAACTAATTTTGTGCATCTCTTCCCTGAAGTGTTATGAATACCTAAACCAAAATGACCTGTTACTCCTTGTTCTGCAGTCTCTCCCACTTTTGCATTCCAATCTCCGATAAGTAGCCATAAATCGCACTTTGGTGTTGCATCTATCACTTCTTGTAATTTGCCATAAAATTCTTCAATGTTTTCTTCTGGTGCCTCTGTAGTGGGTGCATAAACCTGAATGATGGTCATATTCATCAGATGTCCACTCACTCTGAGAGAAACGATTCTGTCACTCACTGGATTATAACCTAATACATACCTAGCCATCTTTTTCCTGATTAAGAAAGATACTCCATTTTTACGACTTGTCTCATGTCCTGAGTAATACACCATGTAGTCCCCTGACTGAAAATAGCCCATTCCTGTCCATCTAAGTTCACTTATTCCCAATATATCCAGCTTCTTGTGCTCCATTTCCATCTTTATTATTTCCAGCTTACCTTGGTTCATACTTCTAACATCCCAAGTTTCAATCCTATAGTTTCTTGTGAAACAGTGAGTCTTCCTTTTCCAACCAGCAACATCCGTGACCAAGTTTCCTTCCGGGTTTGACCTAGACACATCATAAAAACTAGTTCTACTTGTGGAAGCCCTCTATTCTTCTCCAGCTGCATGTTGGATGCCTTCAGGCCCGGGGGTCTTACCATTCAGCACCATATCGTACTTTCTTATTTTTGGCATGTTTGTAGAATGTTCTTGGCAAGGTACACAGGTGGTTTGCCATTGCCTTCCTCTGGAATATTTTGACTTTCCAGTCTAGATTTGCACTGTTCTGCGAAAACAGGGGCACCTCTGGAAGGATGTGACTCTTCACCATGCAGTACGGTCTTGGTAAAGAAGAGGCTAAGTCTCTGTATTAGAGATGTATTACACATATAATAATTCCCAGTAAAGAAATTATTCCTTACCCCTTTCATATTCTCATATTCCAGTTCATATAGAACGTTTATATAGAAATCATCTCTGGTAAAATAATCAGGTAATTATTTCTCAGGCAATTGATATACAGGGTGTTCGGGATAAATTTGACATATTTATAATTAATTATATTTTTCCGTAAGTTACATGTATTAACACACACTTCTCTTCATTTAAAAGTTTGGACCCTTCTTCATTCATATACAAGATGTCAGAAAGGATGGATAGCTGGAACCCACCTGAATCATGGAAGAGAATAACTTGTATCATGATGATTCGTGCCCGCCATCAAAATAAGGATATTACGACTGCTGCCCAATGCTCCCTGAATACAGTAAAAACAATCAGGCATGAACTAGAGACTTGCAATGGTGACTACGAGGATGTAGCAAGAAGAAAGATCCCTAGCAGACGATCTGATTGCGTTCGTACAGCAGAATTCCTCGCAAATCTGCAGGAACAGGTGTTGAAGAACCCTGGCATTGGAATTCGGGCTTTGTTCGTGGAGTTGCTAACTGTAGTCAAGCCCTGGATAACAAGGGTAGCCAATGGTAGGCCATATGTATGGCAGCAGGATTCGGCCCCTTGCCACACCTCTGGGAAAAGTCAAAAATGGTTGTCTGAAAATTTCTACGACTTCACCAGTCCAAATGTTTGGCCTCCAAACTCCCCAGACCTTAACCCCATGGATTATTTTGTATGGGGCGCAGTTGAAAAAGACACCAATCGCACTTCCAGTAATACAAAAGCCCAGTTAATGGATAAAATTAAAACAGTTTTTGCGGCCCTTCCCAGGGAGACTGTAGCATCAGCTTGTTCGAGGTTCCGAAGCAGAATTGAAGCTGTGATCGATGCTAATGGTGGTTATTTTGAGTAAATCTTGTTGATAGTATTGTAATTAACTCTGCCTGTAATGTTTTTTTGTCAATTCATTAAATTTAATAGATACAAAGAAGATTTTCTTTTTCCTTACGAAACTGTCAAATTTATCCCGAACACCCTGTACAAATAATAAAAAGATAATTTTTGAAAAGGTAATCTTACAGTCGCAAGAACCCTAAAATATTGCCCTGTAAGAATAATAAACACATTTTTGCTTCATCCTTACTTACTAACAAATGGCACACTTCAAGCATTATAACTACCATATCAAACAAAGAAAGAAAAATATAAAAACATGAATGCAATATATTATGCAATCATTTCTGTTACACCAATTTATTTACTGCTACATGTTGCACACTCACTAAAAGCTGTTATTGTTGATGTTATTTGGGATTATGGCCAAAGCAACTATATGAGACCTTGTGTGTGTGTGTCCGTGTGCCCATTTCTCCTATTCATCTGAATAGAATAAATGAAGATACGAGGTAGTATAAAAAAGTTTCACGACTTGCTCTGATCAAGATAAATTACTTTATTTATCTACGTTTACACACTATACTATCACCTTCAAAATAGTCCCCTTGCATAGCAATACAGCGCTCCCGGCATTCCTGCCACTTCTGGAATGTGTCCTGGAAGTCTTCTTTTCGAAGCATGTCAAGCACCTTCTGCGATTCGCGCTGGATCTCTGCAATGGTGTCAAAACAGCGACCCTTGAGCTGGATCTTCATCTTCAGGGAGAGGGCAAAGTCCACAGGAGCCAAATCTGGCAAGAAGGGTCCCCTTGCATAGCAATACAGTGCTCCCAGCATTCCTGCCATTTCTGGAATGTGTCCTGGAAGTCTTCTTTTCAAAGCATGTCAAGCACCTTCTGCGATTTGCACTGGATCTCCGTGATGGTTTCAAAACAGCGACCTTTGAGCTGGATCTTCATCTTCAGGAAGAAGGCGAAGTCCACAGGAGCCAAATCTGGCGAGAAGGGTGGGTGCAGAAGTTAGATCATGTTGTTTCCGGCAAAAAACTTACGTGTGAGGAGAGCTCGATGACAGGGTGCATTGTCGTCATGGAGCATCCAGTTTTCACGTGCCACAGATTCAGTTGCTTTCGTCTAATGTCCTCCCTCAGACACCTTAAAACCTGGCAATAGAACTCGCAATTGACAGTCTGGCCCCTGGGGACAAATTCTCGATGCACAATGCCGCAAATGTCAAAACAAGATGATGAGCATGCACTTGGTCGAGCTGCGGACCTGCTTTTCCTTTTTTGGTCATGGAGATGATGGGCTCTTTCACTGTGAAGACTGTTGCTTCATCTCAGGTTCGTACCCGTATAACCATGTTTCGTCACCAGTAATGATCCTCAGCATGAAGGAGGGTCATCCATGGCATGCTGATGGAGTTCTTGGCAGATTTCGTTGCGATGTTCCTTCTGCTCCTGGGTCAGCAGCAACACGGCACGTGAGGATTGCCTGGACTGTTTCTTATGACACACCGACAATGGAGCAATGTTGTGGAGTGTTCTCCGATGATCCTCATGCACAAGTTGCCGAATGGTTTCAACATTTTTCGGGGGTTGAGCTCGTTGAAGGTCTTCCTGATCTCTCGTCGTCTTCCAGTGATGTTCTTCTGCTCTTGAAGCACGTGTGCCACTCAAAACACCTCAACAATTCATTGCAGCATCACCGTAAACTTGCCGAATCATGTCAAACGTCTCTGTGGCATATTTGCCCAGTTTCACACAGAATTTCATGTTCACTCTTTGTTCTAACTTGTCGTCCATGATGAAATCACAGACGTGGTAACGCACGTGGTCAGAATAGTACCAGTTGCACAGATTCCGATGTACACAGGGCAATGTCTTTTGGCACACTGACTTATGAAGGTCGGTACTCCCTGTGATGTGCATGCATCTGTTGGCATGTCACAAAACTAGTCTCGAAACTTTTTGATACCACCTTGTATGCTATTAGCCACACAACTAGGTATAGAGTTTGAGGTCGCTCAGAAAAAGAATCTTCTCTACCAATTTAAAAAATTCTCTGCCTATGTGGGACTGTCCAGAACCCTGGACATTCCTACAATGGCAGAGAAATCTGAAAGGAGAAAGCACTAAGAAAATTGGCTATCCAATTACAAAGAATAGAAGAGAGAAAATTGGATGGTTGTTTGCTAAGAAGTTCTTCATTCTTCATATTAGACCAGATTATTAAAGGGCTTGGAAATAATAACATACCCATTTTATCCATATCTTTTACTAGAACTGTTCAGAAATAAGTAATGTAAGCAAAATCTTCTGTGGATCTGGAGTAGCAGAACCCCCACTGGTGAATTTCCAGTAATGGAGAATTTCACTATTAATGACTTATTATTTTAGGAAGGATTGAAGTGAGAGCAACAGTTCAACAATTTTTTTTTTTTTTTTTTTTTTTTTTTAAATGGACTGAATACAGGATTCTTTTCATGCCATAGAATTATGCCACTGAGCAGGAAACGGTGTAGAGATTATACAGAACAGCTGTTAGAGTTCTTGAGCACAACTTTTAAATGATGCTCCAGAACTACCACATGAAATTCATACTTATAAAAAAGAATTTTTGGTATCTATATTATTCAAAATACTTCTGAGTGGCAAAAGCCAATACAACACATGTGGTACACTTTTCACTGCTGTGGAAAGAGGTGATCTGCCATAGTTGCATATGCAAGAGCATATGGAGATGACAGCAGAAGATACATTTTATTTGCAGGCAGTGGAAGAGAGAGAGAAAAAAAGGAAACATCATGAGTAGACAGAGCCGTGCCCAATGGATAATATAAGGGACTAGAAGGGCAGAAGTGTGATATCTGCACAAGATGAATTTCTTGCACTTAATCTTTCAAAGTCAGATTTGGCTTTTGATGATTGTGCAACTGTTGCATGCTTTATAATTATACTTGGCAAGAAATTATATTACTATCCGAATTCTTCACTTAAACTTTAAGAAAACAAAGTTTGCACATGAAATATCTTCACAACTGGTCTACATGTATACAGTTGATTCCTCATCAATTGCCTCACATAAGTATATTGCTATGCATGTTGGGAAGGGTCACTACCCAAATCAGTTTTGACCTTCGAGATCATCAGTGGGAGCTGGATCCAGGATGATACTAAGGTTCAATCATTGCAGGAGTCATAACATTATTCAAATATACTCTGCATCAGAAACAGTTGTATAAAGTTTTTTTCACTTGGTTACAAAGTATATTAGATTACTGAAAAGAAACTATATTCTTGTTTTAATTCTTTTCCCAAGCACAAGCAAAGTTAGCGCATTAAGTATCCTCATGTGCCAACTTTGCATGTGATAGTAACGCTTTTCCATAATTTCAAAAGGAAGTGTGCATTGTATTATAGGATAATGAAGCAACTGATGTGAAGTCCACAGCCTCTGTATCTAAACAGACCAGTCATAAAAATACTTCATGCAAAAATTTTGTTTGCTTATGCTTGGACAAAGAATCAAAATATAATTTGTCAAGTATAACAGATACTTTGTAATTAAGCATAAAAACTTTCTGCTGTCATATGCTTTAATGTAAGCTGAGATTAAGCTGGAGTTTTTGTGTGAGATTTGATCTTCAGTTAGAAAGATATGAGTGAATCCCATCTAGCAAGTAAGCAGTCTTTATAACTTTTCAAGTGTAGGTAAGTGAGCTGGTCTCATAACATGGCAGGGTTTTTCCTCTAGAAAATCAGCGAGTTTTATTCCACAAAAGAGGAAACAATACACTCAGCCCCATGATGTTTCAGCCATAATTCCACCAACTCAAACTTTTCAGTCTTCTAAATATGCCTACATCCAGCCACCTATATTAGTCTTCTTATGGTTTTAATTCTATCTTCTCCTCCAGGCAGTTTCCACTTCAAATGCTTGTTTTCTAAATTTTTTTGTCTCCTTGCTTAAGTGACCATACCAATTTAGATTTGCTTGGCTTACACATTCTTGAATAGTAATATCCATTTCTTCTCTCATACCTTTGTTTTTAATATTTTTTAGCAATGCTGAACTCTATATGTGACTTTAGTCTTTGATCATATGTTTCATTTCTAAAAAAACTTTGTTAGTCATAAGTCAAAACTGGTTTGAACATTATCTTGTATAGCAGTGTTTAAATGCCTTGTTTAAACATTAAATGTTTTGGCTAATTTCTCCATTATTACACAAACATGCATTCAATTGTCATCCCAGCATGCCATCTATTTCAATATTGAATTTGAAATCTTCCCTAAACAGTGCATCGAAATAGCTAAAAGGTAACTGTTCTAGAATCACCCTTTCTTATAGTACTATGTATTTCATTGATACTGTGTGAGGGAAGGATTCAAGAGAAAAGTAATTTGTTGATATTCTTTTTTTGGAGAATTGGAGATTAAAGTCTTCAGGAATTAATAGGGAAGGCTATTCTGGAAAGAGAGAGATAAACTTAATCAAATATGAAAGAGAGAGAGAGAGAGAGTCATAGTTTTGGTGGATTACAATTACTGTAAATGGATGCTGAGCAGCTGTTGCACTTGTTATTATAGGTTTGAGACAATAGATGAAGAAAGTCTTGGGGGTGGAGGGTCCATCTATTAGCCAAAGTTTCTTCTGGATAGAATCAGGAATATGTACAAACTTATTTGATGTAGCATTCCAAATGCAAGATCAGTGTTTAGGCCAATGAGTGAAAATCTTAAAGCTTAAAATATAGCACTACAAGGTTTGCTGTATGAGTAAGAGGAATGGAGAGCATTGTCATCGGCAAATCTATGGATAACGAGTTCAGCAAGAGAAGATTATGTGTATGAGGAAGAATATAAGAACACGGTGCTGCAGCGTTGCTTGCAGCGTCCAAACTGGTGGTCACTAATTTAGTTGATAGTTCTCCTAGAAGTCGACAGTTCGTGACCTTCTCCATTATTTTAGACAGCACTAAAGTAAGTTCAACATGATGATGATTTAATGGTACTCTTTTTTTTTTTTTTTTTTGAATCAGCCAAACATGAGCCTACTTACCATACTGTGAAGATGGATGGTCAGTGAGTATAATACAGTGTAGGTATAATAAAGGACAAGAGCAAGTTCAATAACACATCTCAGGAGCACAACTGAGATGCGTTATTGAACTTGATATGATGTAAATTTCATGATAGAATAACAGTTGTGGTCAAGAGAGGCCTTTTTAGTTTTTATTATTATGTGAAGGAATCTTCTGATATCTTTCAGGCAGAAGGGCCACAAGAGGCATGTAAAGCAATGCTCCAGGTTTGCACACTTCTTGGAAAACAATGACATGGATATTGAACAGGAATTGTGACCAAAGTGGGCAATGAAAGGCTTCAATTTCAACATGAATAATTTCTACAACAAGATAACAATAAGTATCTGGTCTGGAGAATGGGCATAATAGTCTGACCATGGAAAGAAGGAATAAAAGTCTGAGATCTTCTCACTTGATGATGTAGTGCCACAGGATACAAAGTTCTGTGAACAGATGAGAGGAGAGTGTGGTTTCACTAGTGATAAAACTTGTATGAAATTATGGTGTAAATTACCAAGAGGAGAGATCACCTCAACAGCATAAACAGAAAGGAAACTAGTCAGGAAAAGATCTAGAGTGTTGGGCAAGTAGAGATGATTGTTGGGTATTCTGGTTGGTAGATGAGCAATTTGCATTAGATCACAGCTTAAAGAACACTTCATCTTCTATTTCAGCTTGATCAGTAGAACTGGAAAAATGGGAGCAGCTGGAGTTATGGGCATTAAACGAAAAGTGATTTCATGTTAGGGGCAGCTGAATTGCTAGAAATGAAGTTTCAAGGATAAGAAGTCAGAGAGGTGAGAATGATTTGCAAAATTGAGAGGTAGAGATAGCAGACGAACTGTATTATATAATGTTCATACCCAAAGAAATCTCAAACCACACTGCTGAGTATGTGGTTCACACCTGTTTCCTTGACTGTTTATAGAATTTTAGTATTACTAATACCACTGTTTCATATTAAATTTGTCACAGCAATTTGGGTTGTCCCAAATTCCATAATTCAGTTATAGTTAGACATTAGTATTATTTTTCCTTCAAGTATCTATAATTATTCACCTTAGGATAAAAAGCAAACACCCTTAAGCATAACCAAAACTGATTCATTCGCTTACCTTAATATTTTCCTTTTTTATGCTAATTCTATTTATGAAAGAAAGGCAATCAAGCTTAGTACTCCAAGTGGGCTTAAAGAAATCATGCTCTAGAGACCAAACATAAACTTTGTTTCCAAACATTTCGAACCTCTAGTAAGCAGGATAGTGGTCTCATAACAGGGAAATGGAATTCCCTTCCATTCACAAAACATTCATACCCACAGTGCTAGTCAGATCCAGCCCAATGATTGGAAAGAGCAATGTGCTAACCACTTGGCCAACCAGGCCAGCAATTAACATGCAAAAAATAACACACACACAGAATACCGCATTTTTTGATAGATAATGCACACCCCCAACATTTTCATCACTCCTTTTGCTGTATAGATAACGCGCATGTGCCAACTAGCGGTAGAGTTAGGAAGTACAGACAGAGAACGGAGGAATTCTTTAAAAACACGTGCGTTGCTAGTAGCAATGGTTGACATGGAAGACAGAAGTACTTCTCGGAGAAAATCCTATACAGTGCAGTTCAAGCTTGAATTGGTAGAAGTAGCAAAGGAAAAAGGGAATCATGAAGCTGGTAGATTGTTTAGTGTTCGTGAATGGCAAAAGGCTGAAGCAGTCCTGAAATGTTTAAATACGAGGAAACATGCTATGAGGTTTAGAAGGAGCTTGTGGCCAACCATAGGGAAAAAACTGTTTGATTGGGTTATTAGTGAAAGAGCTAAAAAGGTATGAGAATATCTACTGTCCGTGTGTTGCAGGAATCGAAAAGAATTGTGCAAAATGATAATATAAAGGATTTCAAGGCTTACCCATCTTGGGTTTGAGGATTTATGAAGAGAAACAATTTAAGTGTGCACTCCTCCACTAGTGTTGGACAAAATTTGCCGTGCGACTGAGAAGTGAAAGTAGCTAAATTTCGTTTGTTTCTGAGAGAAAACTTGTGTGGGGTTGATGCTTGTCACTTTGGGAATATGGATGAGGTTCCCGTAGTTTTGACATGCCTAGGACTGTGAATCTGAAGAGAGCAAAAGAGATTTCAGTTGCTACAACAGGGCACGAAAGGTCTAACTTTACTGTGGTTCTTTGCGTAACTGCAGATGGTTCCAAACTGCCACTGGTGGTGATTTTCAAAAGAAAATCTGTTCCAAAAGGTTGTGATTCCAAAGATATTATTGTTACTGCTAATGATAAAGGTTGGATAAATTCTGAGATTATGAAATTTTGGTTGGAGAATGTGTGGCAAAAGAGAAAAATGGCATTTTTCAATCCAAAATCTTTGTTGGTGTTGGATTCGTGTAGGGCAGAAGACTTTTTAACTTCTGCATAAGAGCAGAAGTTAAAACAACTGTAAGTATTCCAAATTGGCCGTCATTCCAGGTGGTTTAACAAAAAAAAACTCCAACCTCTTGATCTTGCAGTAAATAAACCATTCAAAGACAATTTGTGGGCTAAGTGGGAAGACTGGATGATGAATGGCATCCATGAATATAACAAAATAGGGCAGATGAAAAGAACGTCATATAATGATATAGTTACGTGGATTGTAGAAAGCTTGGCTGCTATAAGTGAAAATTGTGTTAGAAATGGTTTTTCATTAAAGCACAAGGGAATGCAGTGGTAGTGACAATGATTATGAAGCAGAAAAAATACCAAACAAAATTTTTAACGCAATTGATTCTTTCAATATCGAGTCTGATGAAGAATTTTTTGGATTTGAATAGTGTAATGTTCAATAAATATTAAGTAATACCTTAGTTTTGTTATTACATTTGATTTACCTCTCATACCTTTCAAATGTATACCACATGTTCATTTTTAACGAATTTAGACTTTTTTGTATAGATAATGTGCGTGTTATCTATTGAAAAATATGATATAAGAATAAAAGCATAAGAGATACTTCACACTTGCACAACACAGAATTTAAGTTTATCTTCAGAATTTAAAGATGTCAAATTTAAATTACTTAAGTATAAAGAGCTAATAAGCCTCAAATAAGCCTGTATGAAGCCTCAAAAAAGGCTGAAACCGGTTTGGGTAGTGACCTCCCTCCATAATGTAATAACAGCATACATATCCTAGGAAATGTGTTTTTACATTATGGAAAATACCTAAGAATAGCGATCTGAACTTCCCCCACCTTTGCAACGAGTCGTCCAGTATTGTACTACGTACTAGGATCACTTGCATTGGCTAACGCTAGTGTCGTCGATACTTTATAGTTTACTATATTTGGCAAGAAACTCTCCGATTCCAATCTTTGAGTTTCTTATTCGGTTTTAAAACTATGTGGGATTTAATATCCCCTTAATTTAAGTCAAATTTAAATTTTATGAAGAAAAAAATACTTCTGTTTAATTTACAAATTCCATTTTCCTTAACCTTTAATTAGTCACATGGGTTTATTTGACCCCAGCCATCATTCAAGATCAAGTTCTGACAAAAACCAGCGACGGATTTTTGTCATTGGTTTTGTCAGAATCAGTCACATGCCAGCCATTTATGCAATCAGTTGTGGAGTAAGGAGTGATTTCTGACATTCTGGTCCCATGTAACTAATTATGTAACAAAAAAAAAGGTGCAACTAATTAAGGGTTAAAGCATGTACACACACACACCTATCTTACATGACAATTAACTTAGCAAAGCTGTCCACTAAGACCAACTAGAAATAAAAATAATCATCATCCTTCACTTTTAATTTGAAAAAAAAAAATAATAATAATAAATTCATATTATTATTCATATCATCATTACTTATCATTTTCTGATACCTGTCAGTTAAGCTACTCTGCTATCCATGTCAAGTTTATTTTGCATATCATTCCTCTGAGCTTACATAGCATCCTTACACATGAAATCCTGTCAAATGCCTTGACAAGATCTAAAGTAATTTGGTGTATATAAATAATAATGCTCTCTGAAACTTGGCTAAATAACAATGTGCATGTCAGCATGCCTAACTTCAATAGTATCACACAAATGAAGTGAGTGTGTTAATGAGTTGGTGAAGTTACTTTGCAGTATGCCAAAACAAGAACAATAACTCACATTATTATTCTCCATCTCGATATTATTTATCGATGAACAACTGGTATGTCTATAGGCATCAAACAGGTAGGAGATATTTGTGCTGCTGAATGCTTTTTTGCCTAACAGACAAATTGTTCTTAACATGGTCATATATATATTTCTCCAAATCAATCAAATGAAGATATTTGCCTTACACCAGTGATGGTGTTGCGCTGTTGGGAAAAATAAATCAAATACCAATGATTCAAAACAGTGACTTCCACATTTCTCTGATCCTAATTTGCAGGTATATGTCGAGTTTCTAAAAGAGAAGTTTAACCTCACTATGAACAGTGATCCTTCTAAAGCAGTGAGTAGAAGCAGTATTCCTATAGATGCACTTTTCCAGTGATTACATAATTTGTAATCACAGGTCTGTCTCATGTTTTAGCTACTACAAATCAACTGTAACTTATATTTCTGAAATTGTTTATTTTCTTTATTTCCCAAAAATTAAATTCTACTGAGATGTTTCATATAGAACATTTGTGCATGCCTGATGCAAACACTCTTTTCATTCCATATTTTAGAAATTATATTGTAACAGCAATAATGTAGTTATAAAAAGAGAACAAAGAAAATGGCACATTATGGATGCTGATGAACAGTTCTCCTGATTTAGAATGCACAACTGGTTTCTGGATTATGTAAAATTGATAGGGGTGCTTAAGGGTCAAAGCTGTATAACTGAGAGGAGACCTCCACATAACCTTTAAAGGAATGCGGAGAACCGGCCAGGGCTTCTGACCTTATGTCCAATCCTCACCTTCTCGTGGTGCACCCTGTTGGGTATCTACTTGGATACTGATCGGACGAGGATGGGCTGGCAATTTGGGATTTAGCTGACCAAATTGTATTCTTATTGGTTAAACCAAAATATAGAATGATGGTACAACATGACAAAATTTCATGCAGGCTGGGGCGTCGCCCGGTTAAACATGGCACCCATTGTTTTCGCCAGGGAACCAGGGTGAACAGCGAAAAGTCAGCTACTGGAACAAATCTGAAAATAAACCCCAACTCAACATCACCAGAGTTAAAGATCGGTACTATCAACGTAAGAAGCCTGAATGGCAAAGAAATTGAGCTAGCTGAGGAATTAGATAAGTACCAGATCGACATAATAGGGGTGCCTGAAACAAAAAAGACCAAAACTGGCGAGATCTTTCTGAGCAATAAATACAAAATGTTATATTCAGGCAATGACAATCAAGGAAAAGAAGGAGTAGCCATAGTATTCAACACAAAATACGAGGCTAATCTTCTTGAATGGCAGTCAGTCTCAAGTAGAGTAATGTGGGCAAATATGAGAATGGGGAACTGGACAATGAGACTTATTTGTGCCTATAGTCCCACAGAAGGTTCTACTAAGGTAGAGGTGGAGGAATTTTTTGAGGCTTTAGAAAAAGCAACTGACACAATGAAAAAGGAAAAGTTGGTCCTTGTTGGGGATCTAAATAGCAGAGTAGGAAATGATTGTGAGACATACAAAAATATTTTGCGAAAATTTGGAGAAAAGAGCAAAGTTAATAATAATGACAAATATCTGTTGGATTTCTGCTCAGGACATGGACTGGTTATTACTAACACCATGTTCCAACATAAAAATGTGCACAAATTAACATGGAGAGAAGAGGCTAGGAATAAGAAAAGTTTCATTGACTCTGTTATTGTTGATAGTGATGTTTTCTCCCTGGTGCAGGACACCAGAGTGTACAGAGGATTTGAAATTGGAAGCGATCACTATTTAGTCTTGAGCAGGATAAAATTGAATTTCATATTGAAAAGAATAACATGTAAGAAAGTTTTAAAGCGAATAAAAGTTGAGCAGCTCTCAGATGTGAGCTGTAGACTAAAATACACAAAAATTATTGAAGAAAAAATGAAAGAGTTTGAGAACAGGAATCAAACCTTGGAGATTCAGCGGCAAACTCTGAAGCAAACATTGATTGATTCTGCCAGAGAGGCATGTGGTGAGGTTGTCTGTAAGGATAAAAAAATCAGAACTCCCTGGTGGACACAGGAAGTTAAAGAGGCAGTGAAGGAAAAGAAGAAAGCATATCAAAAGTTCTGTCAAATAAGTCAGCTTGTGCTCTTAGAGAATATAGAGACAAATGCAAGAATGCTAAACACTGTGTAAAACTAGCTAAATAAAAGTCATGGGAGGACTTTGGCAAGAATATAGAAAATAAATATCAAGAAGGTGGCAAAATATTCTGGAGGTTGTTGAAGAAGCTTAAGAATGGAGGAAAGAGTACTGTAAAAGGAGTTAGAGATGATAAAGGTGACATGAAAATGGGAGAAAAAGATATCCTTGAAGTATGGAGTAATTACTTTGAAAAACTGCTAAATGAAACAAGCAGTGATGACAGCACAGTGGTAAAAAACACTGACCAGGCATGCAGTCAGGAATACATATCCATACTTGAAGTAGAAAAAGCCATCAAAGGCTTGAAATGTGGAAAGGCAGCAGGAGTAGATGATATTCGACCAGAAATGCTGAAGTATGGTGGTATAAGAGTCTTACAGTGGCTGCACTGCATAGTTCAGAAAGCCTGGACAGAGGGACAAATTCCCGATGATTGGAGTAGAGCTCTCATAGTACCCATATATAAAAAGGGAAATAAAACTGCATGTGAGAATTACAGAGGTATTTCCCTACTGAGTGTTCCTGGCAAGATCTATGCAAGTATACTTGAGAAACAGTTGAGAAGAATTGTGGAAGAAAAGCTTGGTGAAGAACAAACTGGATTCAGGCCAAATAGAGGCTATCAGGATCAGATCTTCACTTTACGACAAATAGTCGAGAAAGCATGGGAATATAACAAAGAACTGTATTTAAGTTTTGTCGACCTGGAAAAGGCATATGACAAAGTGCCAAGAGAGAAGCTATTCAATACGCTGCAGTTATATGGTGTCAATGGGGCATTATATCAAGCAATACTTAGTCTTTATTTGAGTTGTAAGTCAGCAGTTAGAATTGAAGTACAGGAAGATGGTTTAATGTTAAATCTGGTGTGAGACAAGGATGTACATTATCCCCTCTGTTATTCATTATCTATATGGATCACATTATGAAGGAAAGTGGTATTAAACATGATATCAAATTTGGAGATGTTAATGTCAGCTCTTTGCTTTATGCGGATGATGTTATACTTCTAAATAAATCCGCTACAAGTCTGCAAGATTCTCTGACTAAATTGAATAGCTGTTGTAATAGATATGGTATGAAGGTCAGCAATAAAAAGACAAAGACAATGAAAATAGGCAGAATCATTGAAAATGTCAACTGTGTTGTGAATTCAGAACCTGTGGAACAAGTAAAACATTTCAGCTATTTAGGCACGATTTTTACTGAAGATGGTAAATTAAATCTAGAAATAGACAACAGAATCAGCAAAGCTGGTATGGTGCGAAGTCAATTGAATAAATTCATATGGAATAAGAGAGAAATTAGTCGGAACACTAAATTAGCTGTATACAAGACAGTGTTCAAACCAGTTTTATCTTATGGATCTGAGAGCTGGGTCAGAAGTAAAACACTTGACCAAAGACTAGAGACCACAGATATGAGAGTCCTGAGAAAGATTATAGGCATGAACAGATGGCATCAATGGCAGTATCATATTAAAAACGAGGATATTAGGAAAGAACTTGACATTGTCAGCATCCAGGAATGCGTTAGCAGAGCTAATCTCAGGTGGTATGGTCACTTAAACAGAATGGGCGAAGAAAGATTAGCAAAACAAGTGTTCTCTGCCAGGTTGGCAGTAAAATGACCCAGAGGAAGACCAAGATATAGGTGGATTGATACGGTACAAAGTGCTTTAGACGATAGAAATATAAGATCTGATAATGTTGGAGTGTTGACAAGTAACAGACTGATTTGGAGGAAAATTGTAGATAGGAAGTTAGTAATGATGTAATTTTTTTCATGAAGTACTATCATATCCTGTACACCCCTTGAGGGTACATGGCAGGAATTTGATGATGATGATGTAAAATTGATAAAGTTTTAAAAATATTTAAAAAAAAATAAAATAAAAAATCTTAACCCACCTATGGTATTTAATATGCCATAGTTATACAAGCCTTTAAATGGGAATTACATAAAAAACTTCCAGTAACGTTTATTCTTGAAGCCAGCAATATCCTCTAATTCAGGAGTTCCCAACCTGGGGTATGGGAAGATTGTCCAGGGAGTATGGTGAATAGCAGGTAAATAAGTATATTATGCTATTAATGTATTCCAAAAATAGTTATGTTATTAACATTGTCAGGCTATTCCATGTTGGTACTGTCTGTCAACTCCACCAGTAGCATTTCAGGTCTCTTTTCCGACACGGACACAGTGAGGTTGCATAGACTTTCTCACTGCAGGGTCCGATAACTCAAAATGCCTGGTTAAGATTCAAGATAGCTAGTGAAATTGCCAGATCAGCGCTCCCTCAAGGCTCGCCGTCACGGCATCTGCACTTCCTGCGCATGCGTGTGATATACTGTATGGTACACACCCCAACTGCTTCATTTCAACATGCTCACAGTATACAGGTTTTAGTGATAAACATAGGTTAGCTAAATTAATTTTGCCGACTTCACTTTTGCTGACTAAATTTTAATCTAATCGTAAGTAGCTTATAGTTTATTTTTAGCCTATTCTAAAAATGAAAGGATAGATCAAGATTTAAATACATTAAAATATTATTTATTTTTTAGCCTATTTTTAAAATGAAATGTTAGATTAGGATTTATATACAAAAAAATATTATTTTTGCAGACCCAAGGAATGACAACGCCAAAGAAACGTTGTTACCAAGATTCATATGTGCAATATGGTTTTACTTTTGTGCTTGACAAAGAAGGTGTGCAAAAGCCCCAGTGCTTCATTTGCTCCAAGATATTCAGCAATGGCAGTATGAAGCCATCAAAATTGAGAGAGCATCTTCAGAATGTTCATCCCGAACATTCTAATAAGTCAGAGTCCTCATTTAGAATAAAACAAGCATGATTTGGTAAGAATATCACACTTCATGAGCATGGATTTATTACCCGAAAGAAGCCAGCACTGGAGGCCAGTTATCGCGTCGCATTGAGGGTTGCCAAAGAAAAGAAACCACATACAATTGCTGAGACATTGGTGAAGCCATTTGCTATGGATATGGTTGAGTTGATGTGTGGTAAAGAAGCAAAAGAGAAAACTGCACAAATACCATTATCAAATAATACAATTTGTGATCGGATTTGAGAAATGTCAGAAGACATACGTGTACAGGTAGTGGAGGAAATCAAGAAAAGTCTGGCAAGAAATAGTTTACATGAATCAACTGATATGTCTCTAATTGCACATAGCTTCATGTTTTTACTAGATATATACATCAGAATGAAATAAAAGAGGAATTTCTTTTTTGTAAACCCTTGAAAGAAACAACAAAGGCAGTGGACATTATGAATTTGGTGAATGATTTTTTTGATTCAAATGGCCTTTCATGGGAATTAGTAGAATCTATTTGTACTGACGGTTCTCCCACTATGTTGGGAAAAAAATCAGGTTTCACCGCTTTAGTTAAAGAAATCGACCCAAATATTTTTACAAGCCATTGCATCCTTCACCAGTATGCTTTAGCATCTAAAACACTTCCACATAATTTGAAAGCCATTTTGGATGTTGTTGTTCAAGTTGTGAATTTTATCAAAGCAAAAGCATTGAATCACCGTGCGTTTAAATCTTTGTGTGAAGAGGGCGGAGCAGATCATATCATACTGCTGCTTCATACAGAAGTACGATGGTTATCCAGAGGAAATGTTTTAGGAAGGGTTTTTGAACTTAGAAATTTAATTGAAATTTTTTTAGTCAAAAAAGAATCTGCTTTTGCTTCATATTTCAAAATTCAAACTTTGAGATTTCTCTGGCTTATCTTTCTGATGTATTTGGAATTCTTAATTCTCTGAACATTTCACTGCAAGGTACAGATGTCATTCTCGTGGAGGCTGAAGGAAAGATACAATCGTTTCAAGAAAAATTGACTCTCTGGGGAAGAAGGGTGGAGTTAGGTAACTTTGCCAATTTCAAATCTCTTGATGAAATCACTCCAAATCCGGCATATGAACTAAAACAGAAAGTTTGTGATAGCATTATATTGCTATCACGAAATAAACTTTGAAAGAGGAACTAAGAATAATTCCTCCTGACCAAATGAATGAAATCTGGATACGTAATCCTTTTCATATTGATTTAGAAAAAATCAGTGACAATGACCCAGTGAAAGACGAGCTAATTTATCTCCGCAATAACAAGAAACTCCAAATTGAATTCCAATCAACGAAGATACAAAATTTTTGGTGTACATTTGAAGAAGCACATCCCGTTATCACCAAATGTGCTTACATGGCTATAATTCCATTTATAACAACTTATCTATGTGAATCAGGATTCTCAGTTCTGTTTTCAATCAAGTTCAAAATAAGAAACAAACTGGAGCCCAAACATGATATGCAGGTATCTATTTCAAAAACTGTACCAAGAATAAAACTGTTGGTGGATAAGAAACAGAATCAAGGGTCTCACTAGTCGATTTTACTGCAGTTTAATAAAGATTTTACAATTTTATGATAATGTAATCGATTTATTTACCGAATAAAGCATTTATGAAAACTTAATTACTGTTTATTTCTTATATTCTTTGAATCTGTATGGTAAACTTAAGAATTTATTTCTTATTATAATGAATAGGGGCTACTGGATAATTTACTAAAAGCCAAGGGGGTACGGGGACCAAAAAGGTTGGGAACCCCCTGCTCTAATGGAAGCAATTCAGATTACAAGGACATCAATTTAGAAATGATGTCCTTGTAATCATTCAGTACTTTTGTTTTCTACAGAACTACAAATGGAAACAGAGGAAGACTAAGCAAGCAATTTTGGAATGTAAGCAAAAATCTTTTTAGAGATGAGGCTCATACATCAGACATTTACCAATTGGTACAACAGAGCAAATTGGTATTCATTTCATAGACTATCATCAAGAACTGCTGTTGTGATATCCATATTATGATCCTAGCAAAACTAAACAGAGAATATATAAAGCTGACAGACAAACATCTCATGGCTTCTGCCAACATATAATCCTAAACAATCTAAAAGGGCAGGTAAGCAGGTAGTTCTTAAGAATCATTATTATTAAAAATAATTCTTAAGTCCTTCATCCTTATGTCATAAGGATTAAAATAATTATAAATTAATTATAAATATTACATTCTTTACTGTCAAAATATCTCACTTACTTCTTAAGAGAATTAGTGATAAGCAGATGTACATCTTGCCTTTCATCTAATAATAACATAGCTCCCAAATAACCTATCCGTTTATCCGTGAACCTTGGGGATGCTATAAGTTTCAAACATTCTAGCTGAAAGAAGGAACATAAAAGTTCATAGTAATGGGGAGAGGAATTTCACTAAACTGAAATATACATTAATATTTTTAATGAAGCATTTAACCTTTAATTTAGCAAAAATTAAAAACTCACTTATTTACATAAAATGCCTGGCTTATTTTAAATTACAAAAAAAAAAAAATAAATAAAATAAGGATTTTTAAAAAAATGTGGGGTGGAACCTTTTGTCTCAAGACTATTCAAAAGTTATTAGCATGAGAAATGATCTTGAGATGTGGCTTACCCTATATAATCTAAGTAAGAAAGAATAATTTCCAAAAAAAAGTAAATAAAAAAGAGGTAATGTACAATAAAATAGTAATACATATTAAGGAACAATAAACAATAAAAATGACAACTAAACCCACAAAAAATCTTAACAAAACATAAATACACAGTACATACAAATCTTGATATTTTTATCCTTACCATAATTACAACCCACTTTGTGAGACTTTAAAAATAGCACATAATCATAATGATAAAGGTTTGAATTCTGCCATGAAGATGTGTGACCATCTTCATCACCTGGTTTGAGACCACCTTCCTATCATGAAAGGTCTGAAATAGCCTGATAAAGCCGCATGTTTGATGTCTAGAGCAGAGTTTCTGGATTATGCAAAAAATAAACAATAAAAAATAATAAGAAAACAAATAATAATAATAACAAACCTTTATCCATCCATAGTACTAATGTATTACAGGTATCCAACTTTTTGTAAGTGGAATTCACATGGTCATTAAGCTTCCTTGAACAATATTTTAAACAGAAAAATGTAAGCAAAAGCAATAAAACAAAAGCCATGGGAAGAATATAGATAACATAGGTAGCAAAAGGAAATTAAAGATGACAAAGATAACAAAAATTAAAGGAAGTATTTCCTAGCTGTCTGAAGTAAGGATGGTAGATAATTTAATCACCCATTATGAAACAATCAACCTGTCAAACCTCAGTTTAATATCTATGGCTTTCATTTATGGACCAGACCACAATTTTCCTTCATTACTTGATCCATACAGATAATGAATAACATTCATCATTTTCTTAGATCATGAAAATTATGGAAACAACTACCAGGTTAGAGTAAAAACTTCAGTTTAATATAAACCAAAATAAACACTTGATGTTTCAACTTTCACAATAAGATCATCTGGAGTATACACATATGTACAAAGATATGTGTATACTCCAGATATATACACATATCTGGAGTATACAACACAAAGATATATGCACATATATACTGCGCTACAATCTACATGGCATGCTAAAGTTACTAACCAACCATCAACTATTGGCCTGACCTCTGGTGAGGCAAATAGTTGTATATATACAACTATTGGCCTCACCAATAGGTTAAAGCAGAATTTTCAGACTATGCTACTGATACAAAGGAACTACAGACTAATAGCCTTTTGTGGGTTGGATTAACATACAAAAAAATTACTTGGAAAAATTATTAAAGAAATACATAGGATCAATAAAAATATATATATATTTACAACATCAAAGCTAGAGTCCTATTATTATTATTGTTATCTATTAAGGTTGCAAAATTAAATTAAGCTGGAGAGCAACATGTTTACAAAAGGAAAAAATTAATAAATAAAAATAAAAGATTACTTATAATTTTTAGAGGTACCTATGACATAGTATATTTATTAATAGAACACATAAAGACCACGGTAATAACTTTTAATTAATAAAGTACAAATATTTCTTACTGAACTTTACAGTACATCTTCAGTGTCATACAAACAGTTAAAAGAATGGAATACAAAGTACAGAACAGTCGGTGGATCACCACATATAATTGTTGCCACGTGCTAGGAGAATAATTACTAAACATTAATAAATAATCCTTTAAAGATAATTAATTTTTATTGCTGGTTGCATAAAATAAAAGTTTCCCAGATTTTTGAGAGAGAGAGACAGTCATTTCGATTTAAATTCGGCAGATGTAAAATAGCTTCACAACTTTCTTTAAAAAGGCATTCATATTTGAGCCTGCATCTATGGAGGGAAGAGCTTTATCCCCTGGATATTATGAGTGGTGTCAATGCTGTGTTGTGCTAGACCAGACTTATGAGGTTTCATGTATTCAATATAATATTGATGTTCCTTAATTCTTTTTTCCACAGAACGGCCTGTTTGTCCAAAAATAAGATACACGGCATTCACACGGTATTTGGTAAACATCAGCCAAAGATAGAGGTGACAGTTTATCTTTTGTAGATGGCAATAAAAAAGATATTTTGTTGATAGGAATATACGTGGGAATCAGATGATCCTGCTTCAAAATTCTGCCTGTCGGTTCTGAGATGCCTGGAACGTAAGGGATTGGAACTCTGCGGTCCGTTGAAGAAACCTGAGGTATTGGAACACAGGACTCAATTATCTGCTGGATTTGATTGGGTAGTAACCATTTGATTCTATTAACTTTTTTATAGTAGAAAGTTCATGTTGTAAGATTACTGGAGAGGAGCACACTTTATGTGCTCTATTAATTAAGGATCTGATAATGCCAACTTTTTGAGATGTGTGATGAGCAGACTTTTGATGAATGTATCTGCCAGTAAATGTAGGTTTTCAATAAACACTTGTAAATAAAGTACCAGAAGATGTACATCAAGAAGAAGAACTTCCCACGTTTCTACAATAGATAAATAGCCTTCATCCATGTATTCAATTCACCTTGAAAAAAAGAAAATTCTGGGTAGTTTACCATTCTTGGACATGGTGAATTGAATACATGGGTGAAGGCTATTTATCTGTTGTAGAAATGTCAAAAGTTCTTCTTCAGAATGTGGCCAAATAGCAAAAACATCATCGACATAACGAAACCAAAGAGAGGGTTGAGGATGAAAACATAGTATCTTCGAAATGTTTCAACAAATAGTTTGCCAAAGGTGGAGATAGAGGGCTACCCATGGCAGTACCTTCAACTTGTTTGTAGATCTTGTTTTTCCAACTGAAATAACCTGAGTGGATAACGAATTCAAAAATCTTTGTGATATCTGGAGGGTAATCCTCATATAGTAATTTGACCATGTCAGCTAGTAGGATATTGGTAAAAAGAGAAACAATATCAAACTGACTAATAACTCAGACTTTTTGATTTGAATATCCTTGATTTTCTCAAGAAAATCTGTCGAATTTTTTATGTATGATCTGGAGTAAGAGCAGATAAGGAACATGACAAGACTTTTGCAATTCGATAAGTAGGAGAATCAATACAATTCACGATAGGTCTTACTGGATAGTCTTCTTTAAGTGTTTTTGGGAGGCCATATAAGTGAGGAGTTCTTCCAAAATAAGTACGTAGTTTATCCACGTAATTAGGATCCCAACTGATAACTTCATCAAGTAACTTATTTAATTGTTTAATTTGTGAATTTGTAGGATTATGACTGATTTCTTGGTAAGTGGAGGTATCTTCTAAAAGGCTGGATACTTTTTTCTCATAGTCATTTTTATCCATGATCACAACAGCTTTTCCCTTATTGGCTTTTGAAATAGATAAATCTTTATTTTTTCCTAAAGAAGTTAGCCCATTGATTTCAGCATTAGATAGGTTACATGGAGGTAATTTGCTTTTAAAAAGAGAAGTGGCAACTTCAAATCGTAGTTTGTTAGCATCTTCGCTAGAAAGTCCTGAAAGATTACGTTCTATATTATGTAAAAATTCAAGATACAGAATGCATTTAGGTATAACTGCAAAATCAAGGTCTCTAGCTAAAGCACTAGTTTCAGTATCAGATAATGGGCGTCCAGAAATATTTACAATTCATTTATTCGTAGAAGTGTTGTCAGAGGTAAAGTTTTTCTTTTGCTTGTGATATAAAGAATTATATTTTTGCATAAGTTTGTAAGAATTTCTTTCATAGGAACGTGCCAAAGATTGTTTTGACAATCGAAGAACAATATCTAGTAATTCGTCATCAAGAACAGCTGAAATTTTTTCGTTGAGATCCAAAATAGACTTAATATTAGAAGCTAATTCTTTATTAATTGTCCAAAGCTGGTTCCGTATTAAGGAAAAACTTGCACGAATGTAAATAGCATGGGCTCCAGGAGACCAAATTGTTTCTTTAAATCTAGCAAACGTAGGAATAACTTTCGTATCACTGCAATTTTTTAGAAAGGCAATCCTAGCCCGAATCTTACCTTGTAAAACCAATAACTTCCCTAATTTTCCTGTTTGTTGAGTAAATTCTTCCCCGTGAAGGATGATGATTCTAATTTTTAGAGGTACCTGTGACATAGTATATTTAATAATAGTACACGTAAAGACCACAGTAACAACTTTTAATTAATCTTCTTCTTCTTCTGCAGCTTCTCCCACTTAAGTGGGGTCACTGTTTATTATGAGTCTCCTCCACACCTTCCTGTCTTGGGCTGTCACCACATCCAAGTTCTTCATCTTCAAGTCCTCTTCTACCAGCTCCCTCCATCTCTTCTTTGGCCGCCCACGCTTCCGCCTTCCTTGCACATCCATCTGCATGACCCTTCTTCCCACATATTCGTCCTCTCTCCTCATCACATGACCAAACCATCTCAACCTTGCCTCCTGTATTTTCGCTCCTAAGTTCGTAACTTTCACTGTTCCCCTAACATAGTCATTTCTCAGATGATCCTTTCTGGTCACACCGCACATCCACCTAAGCATTCTCATCTCTGCTACTTCCATCCTGCTAATGTTATTTTTCCTCAGGGCCACAGT
This sequence comes from Typopeltis vanoorti, assembly GCF_054136105.1. Classification (NCBI taxonomy): domain Eukaryota; kingdom Metazoa; phylum Arthropoda; class Arachnida; order Uropygi; family Thelyphonidae; genus Typopeltis; species Typopeltis vanoorti. The sequence continues at coordinate 73,290,537 of NC_143557.1, read as the reverse complement.
TTCTATAGCATATGTCATAGCTGGCCTCACTACTGTCCTATAAATTTTGCCTTTCAGATTGATCGGCACCCTCTTATCACATAACACTCCAGCCATCTCCCTCCAGTTCCTCCAACCTGCTTGTATCCTGCATCCCACTTCCTTCTCACCTCCTCCATCTTCTTCCACTGTCGAACCTAAGTATCTAAAGTCTCTCACCTTCCTGATGACATTTCCTTCCAGCTCCAGGTCTGTCTCCTGGCCACCGCCCACTGCGCAACACATATACTCTGTCTTACTTCTGCTCAGTCTCATACCTCTCTCTTCCAGTACTTTTCTCCATCTTTCCAGTTTAGTTTCCGCTTCTTCTCTTGAATCTACACACAGCAAGATGTCATCTGCATACAGCATTGTCCAAGGTGCATCTTCTCTCACCTCCTCTGTTACCACCTCCATCACAATATTAAACAGAAACGGACTTAATGCTGACCCTTGATGCAAGCCAACTGTTACTTGAAAACTTTCTGTCTGTCCCAAACAGGTCCGAACACTTGTCTTCACATTTCTGTACATTTCGTGCACCAACCTGACATATTTCTCCGGCACCTTCTTCTCCCTCAGACACCTCCAGACTTCTTGCCTTGGCACTCTATCGTATGCTTTCTCCAGATCAATAAATACCAGATGTAGCTCCCTTTGTTTCTCTCGATATTTTTCCATCATCTGTCGTAACCCAAAGATAGCATCTGTTGTTGATCTACCAGGCATGAAGCCAAATTGTTCCTTTGCAATCTCCACCTCCTCCCTCAATCTACCATCAAGAACCCTTTCTAGGATCTTCATTGTGTGGGACATCAACTTTATTCCTCTGTAATTTTTACAGTCTTGTGCATCCCCTTTACCCTTGTAGATGGGAACAAGAGTACTCTCCCTCCATTCCTCGGGTATATTTTCCTGTTGGCAAACTTTCATGAACAGGTCCCACAGCAGGTCAATTCCCTCTTCCCCCAGTGCCTTCCATGCCTCCACTGGAATTCTGTCGGGGCCCACCGCTTTTCCATTCCTCATCCTCTTCATGGCCTCCGTCACTTCCATTCTACTGATGTTCTGCACCATCCCCTCAGAAGGCTGCCCATCTCCTCTGTGAGTCCTTGCATTTTCCTCATTCAGAAGTCCCTCAAAGTATATTTTCCATCTGTTTCTTATGTCCACATCCCTCCATAATACTCTTCCTTCAGCATCTTTGATCTGCCTCACATGTAAGATGTCCTTAGCTGCTTTATTTCTACATTTCGCTAGTTGGTAAATTTTTCTCTGTCCTTCCTTTGTTTCTAATTGATCATACAGATCTTGATATGCCATGGCCTTCGCCTGTGCCACAACTCTCTTGGCTTCTTGCTTTCTCTCTTTGTACACCTCTCTGTCCTCTTCCACTCTTGACTCATCCCACTTCTGCTTTGCCTTCCTCTTAGCTGTCACTGCCACTTGTACATCATTATTCCACCACCAACCCTCCTTCTGCTCTCTAATCTTTCCAGATGTCTCACCAAGCACCTCGATTGCACAGCTCAGGATTACTTTTGAATTATGTTTCCACCAATCTTGTACACTTTCCAGTCCATCCGAAATCCTCTCTAACACTCTCTCCCTAAAATGATTCCTCACACTCTCTTCTTTTAAGCGAAACCACTTAATTGTCTTCATCCCATGGCAACCAGAAGTTCTTATCTTCGATCTTAATTTAAAGTCTGCGCACAGCAGTCGGTGTTGTTGTGCTACTTGATCTGTTGGAATTACCTTACAATTTGTCACAACCTTAAGATGTTTTCTTCTAGTCAAAATGTAGTCAATTTGTGAGCTGTTGTTACCACTTTTAAATGTTATCAAATGTTCTTCCCTCTTGAAGAAAAACGAGTTCACAATTGCCAGATCAAACGCTACTGCAAAGTCCACAACCCTCTCTCCTTCCTGGTTCATCATTCCCACTCCGTGGCCACCATGCACCCTTTCACAGTCTCTATTCTGTCTTTTAATTAATAAAGGTACAAATATTTCGCACTGAACTTTACAGTACATCTTCAGTGTCATACAAACAGTTAAAAGAATGGAATACAAAGTACAGAACACCACATATAATTGTTGCCACGTGCTAGGAGAATAATTACTAAATATTAATAAATAATCCTTTAAAGATAATTAATTTTTATTGCTGGTTGCATAAAATAAATAAATTCTAAAAAGAAGTTGTCAAGGCTAGATTTTTTTTTTTTTACTTTAAGACAAATAATAGAAAGGATCTGTAGAAAGGAAAATGCATATGATCAGGTACTAAGAATTACATTGCTTAAAATATTATAATCAAATGGTGTAAATAGACTATTATAGAAAGTAATGTACATGCTGTACTTCAGTTATGTCAGTACTTTAGAAGTATAAGAAATTATTTATTTGCTATCAAGTCAGATGTGGGAAAATTATGAATGTTATTCATTATCTATATGGATCAAGTAATGAAATAAATGAATTCCATACATATTAAACTAATTTCCTTATGTAGATGTTATAGCCCTAAATAAATCCAGTATAAGTCTTCAGGATTCTTTAACTAGAATGACTACTATAACATATTTGGCATGAAAATTAAATATAAAAGTAGCGTGAACATGTAAACTGCATACATTTCAAATATTTAGGTACAAATTTCAGTGAAGGTAGCAATAAAATAAGGAAATAGATAATAGAATAAGTAAAGCTAATATGGTAAGGCCTAGCGGAATAAATGTATATAGAATAGAAGAGAAATAAGCCAAAATAAGCCAATAGTATACAAGGCAGTTTTCAGATAATGTTAATGTGTAGATCTAAAATAAGTTAAAAATGATCATACTAAGTAAAATTAGCAGGATGAATAGATGAAAGCATAGTCAAAATCATATTAAAAAATGAAGCTAGTAGAAAGAATTTTAACATTATTAGCATTTGATTATGTGTGTGTGCACAGAGTTAATTTAAAATATGGCCACACATGTTCTCAGAACGAGAATGGATATGTTAGCAAACCAGGTGAATAACTGTGAGAAAGACAGATCAAGATCTAGATGGAATGAACAGAAAGTAAATGTCTTAGAAGACCAAAATTAAAAACCTGACAAAATTAATCTGGATAGGAAGCACTGTTGATAGAAAGCTAGAATAGATTAGTGTTATCATAATATCCTACACAATACCTTGAAAATAGATATCAGGAATGACTCTTTCGATGTGAGCTCTCCGTGTAATGCCTACCTATCTGACTGTGTAATAACTAATATTCTGGGTCACTTGCTTTCTTAGCAAACAGTGGTATTTCATTTACTCAAGTTTTTTATTACTGCTTCTATATGTACATATTGTAATATGACATGCTGAGAGAACACAAAATTATAACAAAGTAATTCTGTAAATAGGCAAAACTGTAAATAGGCAATTTTATAAGATATTGCAAATTGAAATTAAAAAAGAAAAAAAAAATTACATTGCCTAACAATATTCTGCAACCTACAACTTAGGTTATTCCAAAGAACAAGAGCTAAATAAAATGAAACAGGAGGAAGATAAGTCTAATAAGTTTGAAACCAGACATTAAAAAAAAAAAAAATACTGAGTACCGCCAGTGCCACAACAAGGTGCTGTGGCATTGGCATGGGTGCACAGAGTCCAGGACGAAGGAGAGCCACAAAATGGGGTACTGAAAAAGAATTAATATTACATTTTCACTTTCAAATTTTAAATTTTGCTGCCGTGGGGACCGATTCATAAACATATATCATAATATTTATAAACAAAATTTCCATTTCTATCCTATTGTTTATTCCCCCCCCCCCCAAAAAAAGGGGGGGGGGGCAAAAAATAAAATCTTGCATAGGGCTCGTGAAAAGCTAGTTACGGCACTGAGTACAGCTGTTTGCATTCAGGAAATGACATTAGTGTTAAGAACATACTAATGAAGTATACATCAAGTAGACTAACAAAGGAAAATATACTGTGTTAGAATCAAATGTAACATTTCATATTTCCTCATCCTCAGAATGTGAATAATAAGAATATAATGTCTGAGTGCGAAATTATCAGCTTTAAGACATACTAAAAACCTCAACAAGTATGGCAGTATAAATTTATCAAAAATCTGGGAGACAGTCATTTTCAGATCTAATTAATACTTTTTCTCTTTTTTTCTAACACAGATGGCACCATTACAAGTCTTTTTTAAACTAGTCCTAGTGCTATACCAAATTGTTGATTTTTGTACTGTGACAAACTGTTCTTGTGCTCTCCAAAGATGCTGGATATAATACCAGCGAAATATCAGCTAATAAATATTAATTTTTTTTTCTTATCATTCTGTGTTGTAATGAATACCATTAAAATGAACTAACATGACATAAAACTGTATATTGTAATGGTTGAAATATGCTTCAGAAAGTGGTGGCTGAAATTCACAGGGCACATTGCAAGCATTGAAAACCCTGCACATCATTGCATTTCTATGGTAAGGAGTACTGCCAAGTAGGGATAGTTGACCATAAGGCAATGGTCAGACCACATATGGACTACTTGTGCTCAAATTTGTTAACCTAGTTTACATTGTGATGTGAAAACACTGGAGAGGGTCCAGAGACAAATGACCAAGGCAATATCAGGACTTCAGAATGTTAGCTAAGCAGAGAGGTTGAGGAAATGTAAATTTTTGGATTTAGTGGATAGGAAGAAAAGAGGAAAAATTATAATTAGTCCATGCCATTCAAGGAATGCCCATAAAGAATTCTAAAACCATCTTTTAAATAACCTTTTAACTGTATACCATGTAAAAGATAATAAAAATACATTGTAATTATAGAATTACATGTTTATTGCATAAAATGCACAATGAAGAAACTATTTATTAGAGAAATGCTGTTTAAACAGTGTTGGCTTTATTATTATTTTTTATTTATTTTTTTCCAACAATTTCCAATGTCAACAAGCTTCTCTAGGCTCTGGTGAAATAATGCGCTTCCTTCAATGTTAGGATCAACGTCCATTACCTTTATTAAAGGAACACGTAAGACCACAGTAATAACTTTTAATTAATAAGGTACAGATATTTCATATAAAACTAATAGTACATCTTCAGTGTTACAAACAGTTATAAGAAAGGAATACAAGTAACGAACATTGGGTGGATCACCTATTAAAATACATAATTGTCGCGCACTAGGAAATGATAGAAAATAATAATTAATTAATATTTAAGATAATTGGTTTTTTTTAATGATTACATAAAATAAGTCTCCCAGATCTTCGAGAGAGACAATCATTTCGATTTATTCAGTCGGTGTAAAATAGCTTCACAACTTTCTTTAAAAAGGTGTTTCTTTTTAAAGAAACCTGCATCTATGGAGGAGAATAGCTTTATCCAACTGGATATAATGGGTAGTGTTAATACTGTGTTGTGCTAGACCAGACTTCTGAGGTTTGTTGTATTCAATATAATATTTATGTTCTTTAATTCTTTTTTCCACAGAATGGCCAGTTTGTCCAAAATAAGAAAGATCGCATTCACATGGTATTTGGTAAACACCAGCCAAAGATAGAGATGACGGTTTATCTTTTGTAGAAGGCAATAAGGAAGAAATTTTGTTGATAGGAATATACGTGGGAATCAATTGGTACTTTTTTAAAATTCTACCTATAGGTTCTGAGATTCCTGGAACGTAGGAGATTGGAACTCTGCAGACTGTTAAAGAAACCTTAGTTATTGGAACATAAGATTCAATTATCTGTTGGATTTGATTAGGGTGGTAATTATTCAATTCCATTAACTTTTTAATGATTGAAAGTTCTTGTTGCAAGATTTCTGGTGAAGAGCAAATCTTTATGTGCTCTATTAATTAGAGATTTAAGAATGCCAAATTTTTGAGATGTGTGGTGAGCAGACTTTTTTTATGAATGTATCTGCCAGTAAATGTGGGCTTTCGAAAGACACTTATAGATAAGATACCGGAAGAAGTTCGAGTAAGGAGGATGTCAATAAAATTTCTTCCTTATTGCCTTCTACAAAAGATAAACTGTCATCACTATCTTGGGCTGGTGTTGACCAAATACCATGTGAATGCGATGTTTCTTATTTTGGACAAACTGGCCTTTCTATGGAAAAAAAGAATTAAAGAACATCAATATTATATAAGTTTTAAAAGAGGTGTACCGTGAGTAGACATATCGATACAAAATTAATAAAGGAAAAACTCACGTACAAAGATTATTTAAAAGTATAATTTTCGCCTCTGTGTCACAGGCATCTTCAGTACATTAAGCTCAAATTAAACAATAACTGATAATTCCAAAAAGCACCACCTAAGTAGCTGGTGTAAGATAACTAAAAAGGTCAATAAATTTCCTAAAAAAAAAATTTTCCTAATTTTGTATTAATATTATATTGAATACAACAAACCTCAGAAGTCTGGTCTAGCACAACACAGTATTAACACTATCCATAATATTCAGTGGGATAAAGCTATTCTCCTCCATAGATGCAGGTTCAAATATGAACTTCTTTTTAAAGAAAGTTGTGAAACTATTTTATACCGACCGAATTTAAATCAAAATAATTGTCTCTCTCTCTTGAAGATCTGAGAGACTTTTATTTTATGTAATCGTTAAAAAACCAATTATCTTAAATATTAATTATGAAATATCTGTACCTTATTAATTAAAAGTTATTACTCTGGTCTTATGTGTTCCTTTAATAATTATACTATGCCACAGGTACTACCTCTAAAAATAAGTCCATTACCTTTGTTTGAGGTTCTCTGTGATATGAAAAATTTCACCCATTTTCTGATTAGCAGTAACATTTTCATCTGGCTTACATTCTTCTTTGCACTCATCCTGTTCCTCTAACTGAAAATCACTGTCAATTTTCAGCATAGGTGACCATGGGAAATCATCTACCATACCAGAATCCAAGCACCATATGTGTCATAGTTTTTCAACAAAAAGTCATCAGAAAACTACTAAATTTGGATACTAAAAAGTATTGTGGTCCAGATGGCATCTCCCCAAATGTTCTCAAACACTGTACTCCAGAGCTAACACCCATCCTGCATCATCTCTATAAATTGTTATACATATCTAGTACTTATCCCTATGCAATCTCATATCCCAAAAAAGTGTGAAAGAAGTCTACCGTCAAACTACCAATCAATTGCCGTTACCTCTGTCCTCTCCAAATAATGGAAAAGTCAATAGCAATTCCTCCACTACTTACAGGCCCACCAATTAATCAGAAACCACCAGTACATATTCCACCATCCAAATCAGCTGTGGATCTTGAATTTCTCTGAACTTTTCCATTGTACATATCCACTGGTGGAGGATTTGTACAATGGAAAAGTTCAGAGAAATTTGAACTGTCACCCTTGGCATTTCTAAAGCTTCCGATCATGAGTAGCATCGAGGCTTACTGAAATTGCCATCCTTTGATCTCCTTGTCACTCTCTGTAATTGAGTGGCCAGCTTTCTCTCTGGTCGTTCTTTGCGAGTCACAATAGATGGCTCCCCATCTTCAAGTTTCACCACCAATGTGGGTGTGCCTCAAGGCTCTGTCCTGTCACCTACTCTCTTTCTGCTGTATGTAAATGACCCACTCACATCTCATCCTGTCCAGAGCTTTGCAGATGATAGTATTCTCCACTCGTCCTACTCATTTGATAAACCATGCCATACTCTGACATTTCAAGCTAAAAAGATCATCTACAACTAGCCTTAAACACAGATTTGCATCCTCCAATGGGGCAAGGACAACCTTGTTATATTCAACGCCACCAAAACACGGTCTTGCCTTTCTCACACAAAAGAGATCCCAGCTCACCTACCTTTACCCTCAGTAATACACAAATCACCAGATAAGATAAGATCTCTTTGATTGTACTAACATCTACCTCCAGTCTTTCCTGGCATAAACACATCAACAACCTTGGCATTCTCTTTCATCAAAGAGCATATTTTACACCCAACCAACTCTTCACTATATGCAAATATTAAATCCATCCATTATTAGAATACTACTCACATGTTTGGGATAGTGCACCAAAACCTTCCCTTAAAATCCTTGATACTATCCAGAGACATGCAATTAGGCTCATAGATGATCTCTCTTGTACAAAATTACTTCAAATTCTCTCGCAAGACACAATGTTACAGCACTTTGTCGATTTTACAGGTACTTCCATGGTCACTGCTACAGTGAATAAGCAACCATCATTCCTCCACTTTCTGTTGCACCTGTTAATACAAGAGCTGCAGCTGCCCAACACACTGAACCTGCTTCTATTCATCCTCTTTTATTCCGTCCACCTCTGTACTATGGAACAACCTTCCCCAAGAAGTACCTAGTCTAGTCATAAATACCATTACAACTTGAATAGTGCAGAAACTTTTAATCTATCAGTAAATCATTTACAGCTTTCAGCACATACAAATCCATGTATAATGTGCATATAGTAGCACTCAATGTTTGAAATGCTCCCCTTTTGCTTCCCGCATACCTAAAGTCTGTGAGGCCACACATCAATGGTGGCATGCACAACATCCAATGAAAATGCCACCACTACTCATTCCAAATCCACTTTCAGGCTGGCCAATGCTAGGGTGTCATTTCTTGCAGGCTACTCTCTCTCAAGCTCCGACAACAATTTGAAGTCTAAGAGATTCAGATCATGACTTCAAGATAGCCAATCTGATGGTGATATGGAGTTGGGCACATTCACCTCCTACCACTGTTGTATGGTCCTCACCTTGCGTGCAGGGGCAGAGTCCTGTTGGAAGGCCCACTGCCTACAGTCAGAGACCATACCACAGGTTCCAGCAGCGTCTTGATACACTTTGGTGGAGATTTTTACCCCTTTCTCACAGAAACTCAACTTGGATACCCTGATACAGGGTAATGATCTCTGAATCCTGGATGCTATGGCATGCACTGTGCAACAATCTAGGAACTCTTCAAAAGAATAAGACAAACTAGTCTTCAGATAGGGCTTTGATCACCTATGCTTTTTATTTGATTACAAAATGATTTGAAGAGTTCAAATCATTCTGTATCCTTTTAAAGCCCTAGGATTTTGTGTATGATATACAAGAATATGCTTCAAATTAAGATCACCTTCATCGTTACTTCCTAATAAAAGCATTAGTCTTTTGAGACTTGATGTTTCATTTGTAGCCAAATAAATTTTAGTTGGCTTCCATTTCTCCAAAATAGACCCATTTTGTCTACACATTTGCAGATCATAGTATTCACCATCCTGAATGATTTGGCTGCAGCCTCTTGATCAGCACTAGCACCTTACCCTGTTTCTTCAGCATTTAATGTTAAAGAAGTTAACTGCAAAAGAAATTAATAAAACTTTACCTTTCTCTTTATATTCATCATTAGGGCCAAAGATAGTTTATATCTTTGCCGATGCAAAAAAGGCTTCAGTTCAGCAATGCAAATTTATATAAATCAAGTAGATATTAAATCCAACATTATTTCAAAGCCGAACATAGAAACAATGAAAGTTTCATTAAAAAAAGGGGGGCAACTCATGAATGCCAGCGAGTGTATTCCCGTAAGATCTCTGGTCAACTTTTTGTTTTACGAACTTTCATAGTTTCTACATTCGGCTTTGAAATAATGCTGGATTTAATATCCACTTGATTTATATAAACTTTTTTTTTCTTGCAGTTACTTTGTTTTCACTCTTTCTTTTATCCATAATTAACAGAGGTAGAAAATTGGAATTTTCAAATGCAAGTCAGTACATGACTTTATTAGCAAGAGACAAACAAACATGTCTGTTTTCAATAGTTCATGGGAAAACACTTGTTTGCACCTGCTGACAAGTGGTCAGCAAGCAAACTTTTTTTATCCAGTTGCTCACAAGAGAGCTACTCTGAGATTAATCTTTTTTTCACCCCTAAAATGGCTATAAATTTTTAACACATTCAAGACAGGAAAATGAACATCAATCAGGCATTCACCTGATTTTTTTCTAAAAGGTTAATGTTTACAAATACATCAATGTTTACAGGATATCAGTTTCATTTGTTTATGGCAGAATTTTTCTGAAAAACAAAATGTTTCTGAATTGTCTCAATGATGTATTTTCATTGAAATACCATCATAAGTGATTTACAGTAATCTCAAGTAATTAAAAAACTAATTTTTTAAGCATTTATGATAGAGATTAGTTAATTTTTGTGCTGAGTGGTGATATTTAGGCATGCATAGTAAAGTCTCAAATGTAAAAGAGAAAACATGAGCAACTGATTGCAACTATCAGCATTTTTTATAGACTACCTTGAATCATCGATGTTAAACTGAGGAACATAAGAGTTCTTCCATAGTCCCTGTTCAATACAACCATCAAAAAATACAAAACATGAATTAAAAAAAAAAAACAATCACAGTAATTTCTTACTTAAATAATCAGATTTTTCTTTGTTTCATTTACCAAAGAAAATTCAAAATCCTGTAATATGACATTTCACTTCATGTTGATGAATGAAATCTTTGGCACATCAGCAAGCTGAAGATACAGATCGCACATAGAAGTGTATGATTTCTTATTTTTCTATATATATTTTTGACTGAAGGACACTTCCAAAAATAAAATAAAGCTTAGAATGGGTTTCTTGGAAATAAAATCCTAAAAATGTTTTGCATTATGCACCTTAAAAATGCATACAAAAGTTAAAGTACACCCAGACAAAGATTTGAAACTTCACAGTCATATCTGATTTTTTTTTATTGTGTTTGTTTGGAGTTTTATAGTGCAAGAATGGTTGTGGCCAAACTGCACCAGTAAAAGATCATAGCAGTGTACAAGTTCAAAAAAAAAAAAGTAAAAAATTACAAACATATATAGATAAAAATGTATACAAATGTAGTTCTAAAAAGAAAGGTGTATATAAAAACAAGTACCTAAAACTATGAATACAAAACAGGAAAGAACAGAATAAAAGAGGACAAAACATAAAATGATCTATGAAAAAGTGTATTTATCAATAGAGAGAGTTGTCTAGCCATACAGGTTAACATGTAGTGGGGAGATTATGGGAAACATGTAACTGTAATAACACTTCACAAGGTTAGAATGCAGCCATCTGTTATTTTCAACAAGCTAAAAAACACTTGGGATCAGCAGAATGTTTGTGTATTAGACTATCATTATCATCATCAAATTCCTGACATGTACCCTCAAGAGGTGCACAGGATATGATGGTGCTATATGAAATATTGGACTATTAACCGTTATAATGATACAGAAGATGTATCTGACTGCCAAAGAACAGGTTGACCACACTGAGTTAGGACGTACAACTTGTAAGGGATGTGAAAACACCTCTGCTGTAATCCTGTGAGAACACAGAAAGTGATGTCACGAGAGATGAACATTTCACAGAAAACAATGTTACATGTACTAATTGATGACCTGGGGGTGAGAACCTATCATCATTCTACTCAACCTTCCTAACAACACAACTCATGTGGCAGAGGGCAATAAAAATCAAAAGTCACTTCTCTGGCAGTACACAAACAACAGGCAGAGATATCTCTGCTTCACAGATGAAAAGATTTTCACCACTGAAGAGTTGTTTAACTGTTAAAACAAATCGGGTATATGTCCCAGATGGTTGCACAGCACATGCAACACCCAGAATTCAGAGGTCATCCTCTGAATTAGTGATGGTTTAGTGGGATGGAAGTATCAGAGGGTATCCAAGTTACATTTCTACAAAAAAAAAAGAGGTCAAAACCTCTGCCAAAGCTTAGGAAAGGCAATAATAATTGCCTTTTGCAAGGTGTCAGAAACATACTCTCACTGAAATTCCATTGTAAAGCTGCAACTGTTGATCCATGGATAATGACAACAGATGTTTAACCATCTCATAATGAATATTATCTGGTCCAACAGCAGTTGGGCATCTTAGTAAAGCAGCTTTTCATTTCTTCTTCAGTGAATGGCCTGTTGTATTCTTTGGTGCCATTTGAAGAAAGAGAAATTTGGGGGACGGGGGAGACAGATGTTTCAGCAATAATCTCCCTAAGTGTGTGTCAGCAATTGCTATTGGTTACACAACTGTGCAACCGTTGTGTTCTAGGATGGAGGGCTAATGGGTGATATATGCCTTTCACTTCACTGTTAGTGGATCTTGTTATAGAATATGTATACTGGATCCAGGAATCCTTCTAGATCTGACGATGAATGTGCCTCTCAAGCATGTTTCAAAGCAATTAGGTTTGTTATTGTGGAATATCTGCAGAAAATATGCCAAGCTTTCTTCTGGAGCTCTTTAGCTGCTGTGCATTCATCATTGGCATTCCTCTTAAGAAAATGTAGAAACAGATTAGATGTTTTAGGAACTGCAGTGTTGTGGGCGCTTCTATCACTGTCACATAATTCGCTGCCTCCCTGATAGGAGATGAGCTGAAGTGTGCAGAATCAAATTCTGTTAATGAGGAGAAAGTGGACTAGTCAGCTTGTTAAATCTTCCACTGTGAAATCTCTGATGGAGTACATAGTTTCCCATGCAAGAAGGCAGATATCAGGTGAAAGTGACTGCCATCATCTAATTTTTTTTTTTTTTTTTTTTTTTTTTTATGGAGAACCCATTCAGGAAAGGTTGGTCAACCTGTAGTATGCTAGTACCATGAATAGGCAATAAGGAATTTATCCACATTTGACTTGAAAAGCTGTGGGGTGTATTCCTTGGGAAACACGTGGTGGAAGATTGATCTAGAGTGCAGCAATGGAAACGATAAACAAAGAAAAGAAAAAAATCTGTTCTGTGGGTTTGGAGTTGAACTGTGAAAGGGTGTTGGTTTGTTGCTACACTCATTTGGATAGATTTACAAGAGGGTGCAGGAATTATTGGTAGCCATTTTTCAGGAAAGTACTGCTGATAACTTTTAATTCATGTTTCAAGTGCTTGTTCACTGGAGCAAATCTTCAAAGCCCAGTTTTTTAGTGTGCTAATGACACCTATTTTTTGTGTTAGGTGGAGATAAGAGTTTATGTGTGTGTATACACTGGCAGTATGTGTAGGCTTCCAGTGAACAGTGATGGTAAAGGAGGCTTTTAGAGCACAAAAGGGTAAAATGAAAGAGATAATCGTATTGGCTGGAACAAATGATTTGAAAGGAGAAAAGTATGGCATGAGAGAGGACATGAAAGAATTACTGAAAGTAGTAGTAAAAGAAAAGAGTGTGTGACAGAGAGAGAGAGAGAGAGACAAGATAATGAGTCTGTTGACACAATATGACAGAGTAGAGCTGAGAATGAGGGCCATAAGAACAAATCCCTTGATGGTTATGCAGGAGTGGTGTGGAGTTTGTGGATGTGTGGAGTGAGTTTGATAGCAAAACAACTTATACAAGAAGGATGGTTTGCATCTGAATGGATTAGGTGTTCAGAGTGTGGAAAAAAGTGTTGCTGAATGAAGTGAAAGTGGATGTGCGAAGAATGGATATGCCGGCATCAGTGATGCAGTTGAGTGTAAGAATGCATATAATATATAGCCAGCCTGATTGGCCGAGTGATTAGCATATTCGCTCTCCAACCAAAAGGCTGCAGGTTCGAATCCTGCCGTGGGCTTGGATGTTTGTGACTGCCTGTGAAAATACTAGTGGTAGTGGTGGGCGTAGATAGAGTTGGTGTAGTTGTGGTTCATTGTAGATTGTGGGTGGTGGAGATAAAGAGTTGTAGAGTAGATGCCTTCCCTCGATGAGTCTTTGGATTCCCTGGAGGTGTCAAATAATAATAATAATAACATAATATGCCTAAGTTAATACCAGGGATGCTTAAGGGTCAAAGCTGTATAACTGAGAGGAGTTCTCCACATAGCCTTTAAAGGAATGCGGAGAACTGACCAGGGCTACTTGGTATCTACTTGGATACTGAACGAACGAGGATGGGCTGCCAATTTGGGATATAGCCGACTAAATTGTATTCTTATTGTTTAAACCAAATTTTAAAAAAAATGATGCTACGACAAGACAAAATTTCATTCCGGCTGGGACATCGCCCAGTTAAACAAAGCCCCCGTTGTTTTCGCCAGGGAACCAGGGCGAACAGCGAAAAGTCAGCTACTGGAACAAATCTGAACACAAACCCCAACTCAACATCACCAGAGTTAAAAATCAGTACTATCAACATAAGAAACCTGAATGGCAAAGAAATGGAGCTAGCTGAGGAATTAGATAAGTACCAGATCGACATAATAGGGGTGACTGAAACAAAAAAGACAAAAACTGGTGAGATCTTTCTGAGCAATAAATACAAAATGTTATATTCAGGCAATGACAATCAAGGAAAAGAAGGAGTAGCCATAGTATGCAACACAAAATACGAGGCTACTCTTCTTGAATGGCAGTCAGCCTCAAGTAGAGTAATGTGGGCAAATATGAAAATGGGGAACTGGACAATGAGACTTATTTATGCCTATGGTCACACAGAAGGCTCTACTAAGGTAGAAGTGGAGGAATTTTTTGAGGCTTTAGAAAAAGCAACTGACACAATGAAAAAGGAAAAGTTGGTCCTTGTCAGGGATCTAAATAGCAAAGTAGGAAATGATTGTCAGACATACAAAAATATTTTGGGAAAATTTGGAGAAAAGAGCAAAGCTAATAATAATGACAAATATCTGTTGGATTTCTGCTCGGGACATGGACTGGTTATTACTAACACCATATTCCAACATAAAAATATGCACAAATTCACATGGAGAGAAGAGGCAAGGAATAAGAAAAGTCTCATTGACTATGTTATTGTTGATAGTGATGTTTTCTCCCTGGTGCAGGACACCAGAGAGTACAGAGGATTTGAAATTGGAAGTGATCACCATTTAGTCGAGCAGGATAAAATTGAATTTCATATCGAAAAGAATAACATGTAAGAAAGTTTTAAAGCGCATAAAAGTTGAGCAGCTCTCAGATGTGAACTGTAGACTAAAATACACAAAGATTATTGAAGAAAAAATGAAAGAGTTTGAGAACAGGAATCAAACCTTGGAGATTCAGTGGCAAATTCTGAAGAAAACATTGACTGATTCTGCCAGAGAGGCATGTGGTGAGGTTGTCTGCAAGGATAAAAAAAATCAGAACTCCATGGTGGACACAGGAAGTTAAAGAGGCAGTGAAGGAAAAGAAGAAAGCATATCAAAAGTTTCTGTCAAATAAGTCAGCTTCTGCTCCTAGAGAATACAGAGACAAATGCAAGAATGCTAAACACTATGTAAAACTAGCTAAACAAAAGTCATGGGAGGACTTTGGCAAGAATATAGAAAATAAATATCAAGAAGGTGGCAAAATATTCTGGAAGTTGTTGAAGAAGCTTAGGAATGGAGGAAAGAGTACTGTAAAAGGAGTTAGAGATGATAAAGGTGACATGAAAATGGGAGAAAAAGATATCCTTGAAGTATGGAGTAATTACTTTGAAAAGCTGCTAAATGAAACAAGCAGTGATGACAGCACAGTGGTAAAAAACACTGACCAGGCATGCAGTCAGGAATACATATCCATACTTGAAGCAGAAAAAGCCATGAAAGGCTTGAAATGTGGAAAGGCAGCAGGAATAGATGATATTCGACCAGAAATGCTGAAGTATGGTGGTATAAGAGTCTTACAGTGGCTACACTGCATAGTTCAGAAAGCCTGGACAGAGGGACAAATTCCCGATGATTGGAGTAGAGCTCATAGTACCCATATATAAAAAGGGAAATAAAACTGCATGTGAGAATTACAGAGGTATTTCCCTACTGAGTGTTCCTGGCAGATCTATGCAAGTATACTTGAGAAATGGTTGAGAAGAATTGTGGAAGAAAAGGTTGGTGAAGAACAAGCTGGATTCAGGCCAAATAGAGGCTGTCAGGATCAGATTTTCACTTTACGACAAATAGTCGAGAAATCATGGGAATATAACAGAGATCTGTATTTAAGTTTTGTCGATTTGGAAAAGGCATATGACAAGGTGCCAAAGAGAGAGAAGCTATTCAATACGCTACAGTTATATGGTGTCAATGGGGCATTATATCAAGCAATACTTATTCTTTATTTGAGTTGTAAGTCAGCAATTAGAATTGAAGGAAGTACAGGAAAATGGTTTAATGTTAAATCTGGTGTGAGACAAGGATGTACATTATCCCCTCTACTATTCATTATCTATATGGATCACATTATGAAGGAAAGTGGTATTAAACATGATATCAAAATTGGAGATGTTAAAGTCAGCTCTTTGCTTTATGCAGATGATGTTATACTTCTAAATAAATCCGCTATAAGTCTGCAATTTTCTCTGACTAAATTGAATAGCTGTTGTAATAATAGATATGGTATGAAGGTCAGCAATAAAAAGACAAAGACAATGAAAATAGGCAGAATCATTGAAAATGTCAACTGTGTTGTGAATGGAGAACCTGTGGAACAAGTGAAACATTTCAGCTACTTAGGCACGATTTTTACTGAAGATGGTAAATTAAGTATAGAAATAGATAACAGAATCAGCAAAGCTGGTATGGTGGGAAGTCAATTGAATAAATTCATATGGAATAAGAGAGAAATTAGTCGGAACACTAAATTAGCTATATACAAGACAGTGTTCAAACCAGTTTTAACTTATGGATCTGAGAGCTGGGTCAGAAGTAAAACACTTGACCAGACTAGAGACCGCAGATATGAGAGTCCTGAGAAAGGTTAGAGGCATGAACAGATGGCATCAATGGCAATATCATATTAAAAACAAGGATATTAGGAAAGAACCTGACATTGTCAACATCAGGAATGCGTTAGCAGAGCTAATCTCTGGTGGTATGGTCACTTAAACAGAATGGGCGAGGAAAGATTAGCAAAACAAGTGTTCTCTGCCAGGTTGGCAGGAAAACGACCCAGAGGAAGACCAAGATATAGGTGGATTGATACGGTATAAAGTGCCTTAGACGATAGAAATATAAGATCTGATAATGTTGGAGTCTTGACAAGTAACAGACTGATTTGGAAGAAAATTGTAGATAGGAAGTTAGTAATGATGTAATTTTTTTCATGTAGTACTATCATATCCTGTACACCCCTTGAGGGTACATGGCAGGAATTTGATGATGATGAAGTTAATACCACTGGTAACAAACCAGAATGGGATAGTTAGTATAAAGTGTCAATATAATGATCTCGCACCTCAAAACGTGCTATTTTCACTGACCTGCAGTTGAACTTCTCTCTTTGGTTGTAGTTCATCGGCTTCAGCAATGGGCCTAAGGGCTTTTGCACTTTTTGTACACTAATATCAGGAGCATTCAGAACAAGCAGGAGGAATTTTTGGCATTGCTTAGTTCATCCTGGCCAAAGGTTATTGGCATTAGAGAGACATGGGCAGCAGACGATAAAGTTAGTGAGATAGAATGTGAAGGGTATAGTGTATTCAGGGAGGACAGAAAGAAAAGAGTGGGGGGGGGGGGGAGTTTTATTGATGAGAAAACTGCAACCAAAGACAGAAGTTCAACTGCAGGCTAGTGATAATAGCAAATTTGAGGCTATCTCGTCTGAGATAGAGGAACAAAATATATAGTTTTTGGATGCTGCTATAGACCAGGGGATGGAAAAGATGATGGCAATAGTATGCATCAGAAAGTACACTTAATGAGTGGAGAAAAGTTAATGGTGGGATGAAGGAAATGGAATTCATGCAGTTACTAAGGAATAATTAGCTGAGACAGCATTTGAAGGAATATACCAGGGGGTTTGAGAGAGTGCTCAATCTATTAATTGCATCTGAGAATGTGTCTGTAACAAATATGACCACATTACCGATAACTCTCTCTGAATGGAGAGAGAGTGATCATGTGGTCTTGACCTGAGAGGTGGCTAAATGTGTGGAATTTCAGTTAAGATAGGGTAAGTATATAACAAGCTTAGGAAATTGCTTGGATCAGTGCCATGGCATGTGAAACTGCAAGAGCTGGATGTTGATAGTACATGGGAAGTGGTAAAGGAGTGTTTGAGGGAAATAATGGCAGACTGCATAACTAGAGTCAGGAGGATAAATGGATGAATATCATCATTAACCTGGAGCTGCAAAAAAATAAAAAATTGTGAAGGGAATTCAAGGAGAAAAGTGACCAGCAGGCACGTGAACAATGCAAAGCACAAGCCAGAAGGATAACCAATTTGGTAAGAAAAGCAAAAGCAGAGTATGAAAGGAAATTAGCAATGCAGGCTAAAGATAATCCCAAACAGTTCTTTCGATATGCTGCAAGTAAAAGAAAGTGTTTATGGCAGAATGATTTTAATGAATGCCGACAGTAGGGATGAGTTGAAATAGTAGAATTACTAAGCGAACACTTTGCAAGAGTATATCATCCAGTGGAAATATTGTAGTTAATGAGAGAGGTAAATTCTTATATGGAAACTGAGGTAAATGAAATGGAGGTGCATAGCATATTACAGAACCTTAATGTGAATACAGCTGTGGAATTGGATGGTATACCAGCTCTAGTCTTAGGTGAAGCAGCAAAGGAATTGCCAGTGTCCTTGACCATACTGTTTAATCTAGGTCTCAGCTCTGAGTTAGTCGCAAGGGATGGAAAGAGGGGGAAATAGTTCCATTAACAAAGGAGGCTCCAAGACTTATGTAGCAAATTACCGACCAATAAGTATATCAGCAGTTGTTGTCAAAGTATCGGAGCAGTTGGTCAAGAGCGAAATACAGGAATGGATAGATGGAAATGGGATACTGTATGGGGGCAACATGGTTTTGTGAAGGGTAGGTCATGCCTAAGTAACTTGCTCACATTTTATAGTACAGTGACAGCTGAGTTGGATAAAGGTAAATCGGTACTGCTGGACTTTGCAAAAGCCTATGACAGGATACCACATGGAATTTTAATTAGTAAACTGCATCCATGGTGAGGTGGATAAGAGAGTGGTTGATGGAGAAATATCAGAGTGGTGTACTACAGGGTTCAGTACTTGGACTGCTACTGTTTAATTTGTACATTAACAATACTGGAAAGGATCCAAGAGGATCTTTTCAGTTGTTTCCCGATGATGCAAAGTTGGGTAGAGCAATAGTTAATATAGACGTTAAAATTTTGCACAATGAAGCATATATCAGTGTATCAGTTTATACTTATGCAAGAGGACCTTGATGTTATCGATGTGTTGATAGAATTCACAGCAATTCCACTGTAGGAATGTTTTAATTATTACTTTTTGGTGGTATCATCTGGCCTCCAGTGTTAAGTAGTTTTGTTCTCATTAGATTTGTGTTTTTTTTTTCTTTTTAGAGAATTGAGGAAAGCCAGTAGTCATCATTTCTTCTTCTTCAGGAAAATATCCAAGACATCACCAAATTGTACTCTCTTTAGAGCATTAGGTACTTATTTTATCATCTTAAGGGAGAATGGGTATTCATGCCACCTGATGATGATGGTCCATCTATTAGAGCATCTCAAGGCATGTCTATGACCCTCTGTGATACATGTTCCATTATCTTTTTCATAGTGGATTTTCATGTATGACCATCTTTGGCTGTCTTTAGAAGTGAATCGCTCAAAAAAGAGAGCAAATAAGCCATATCCTTGTTTGGCATGTCAAAAATATTCTACTCTGATATTATACCTCTAGAAAAGTTCAAAGTTTTGTGGGGATAACTAACCTGTATTCCTCCAATAGATATTGTATAATTAAGAGTGGTGCAAAGACCAATGTATCCAACTATTTACCAATTATTATCTCAGGAGTGGTGGTGAAGATTTTGGAAAAATTGATTATGGCTCGCATTCAGAAATTGGTTGACAATGAATCTCTACTTTGCAATGAACAGCATGGGTTTACTAAGGGAAGGTCATGTTTTAGCAATTTGCTCACATTCTATAATGTTATCCTTATTGAAATAGACAAAGGGAATGGACACACCATGATAATTTTGGATTTCGCTAAGGCTTTTGACAGAATACAGCATGGTAAACTGTTGCATAAATTGGAGAATATGGGTTTGGATTAAAAAATATAAGCATGGATAAAAGTTATCAACAAGTAGTATGAGGGATGTAAGTCTGCAAGATTTAAGGTAACCAGTGGTGTACCACAAGGATCAGCGCTTGGTTAATGATACTGGAAGGATTTGACAAGCAATATACAACTAACTATTTGCTGATGATGCAAAGATAGGTAGGGTAATCAGGAATGCTGATGATATGCAGTACTTGCAGAATGATTTGAATAGGCTGGAATTGTGGGCATGGGAAAACAGATGTCAGTTCAATGTAAGTAAATGTAAAGTCATGCACTTTGGCATGATTAGATATCGAATGTCATATTATATTGGTGGGATTATGCGAGAAGAAACTGATCAGACTAGGGATCTTGTAGTGTTAGTAGATAGGAAATTGAAGTTCAGGAGCCACGTAACAAAGATTGCAAATACAACTCAAAAGATAATTGCGATGCTGAAACGAACATTCACATGTAAAGATAAGGATGTCATTTTGCTTCTTTACAAGGTCTTGATAAGACCTCACTTGGACTATTGTGCACAGGTCTAGTCTCCTGGTTTCTGTTGTAATTCTGATATAGTTGAGAGAATGCAAAGTAGAGTGTTAAAAATGATATCCTTTGTGAAATACTTCACAATCAGTATTTCACAAAGGGATTGTGAAATACTGATTATGAAGACAGATCAAGAATTTGTAGACCACAGACACTAGCAAACAGGAGAAAGAAAGGCGATAGGATTGAGACGGACAAAACCATCTGAAAGGGTCATACAGGATTTTGTTTATGAAATTTTTCATTTTATAGAGTGTGGGGAAAGGACAAGAGGGCATCCTTGGAAGCTGAGAATGAATGCTAAGAAAGGGGGGCGAGGACTAGATTTTTCTCTCAGAGTAGTCATGCGTGATTGGAATAGATTACCACTGGATGTTGTGTGTGCAAGTAGTGTGAATGAATTCAAGAATAAGTATGATAGCTGGTGCTTGTAGTATGTAGCCTCCCTCAATGAGTCCCTAACTTCCTGGAGGTCTCTTTAATAATTATAATAAAGTAACTTTTGCTTCAATAAGTATATCTTCTGAATGGAGCATCTTTACAGACTTTGGATTGCTGACTCTTCCAAACCTTCCTGGATAAAGAAGGGTGACAAGTGGATGTTCCCCAGTTGAATGCATCATCAAGAAGAGTGGTATACTGATTTGTTATTCCAAATTTCTATTGGTGTTTCTAAGGTTTCATGACATGGCTGAGGCTTGTTAAGGACACCTGATAAACAAGATGAAAAGTGTTCATTCTCAGAAGGAGTTTAGTTTGGCACCAGAGCAACCCATCCATCACTATGTAACAAATGGAATACCCACTCTCTGGCATGCAATGCTTACTCAGTTGTGGAATGCCAGAGCTACCCTGGATGCAATATGGGCACCATAGCAAGCCTTGGGCACTGTCCTCTCCCCATAGTCGAAACGTGGAGTGATCATTTTGGTTTATATTAAATTGAAGTTTTACTATAACACAGTAGTTGTTTCCATAATTTTTAATAATGAATGCTGATGACCATGTAACCATGAATGAAAGGAATCTCTTTGTGGTAGAGGGGGACCTCCCAGTGAGGATACTTGTCCTTTTTGCTCTTATTATTATTTTTTTATGAATTTCTTCCTATATTCTTTGCTCTACTTCTGAGTCTTTTTTACTATCATGTCATCCGGACCACCATCATTGGGATCCATTGCCTAGCTGCTGTGTTTGCCACGTGGTGAGACCCATAGACATCCAGACCGGGGATCCTGGTAGTTTCACACTACTTTGGCCTCTACTTCAGCAAGATGGCAGTCCTGGGTGACCCATCCATGATTAGTTGGCTAGCGGGTTTGCCTGCAAGGGTTAAGAGACTTACTGTGACTCTCTTAACCCTTGCAGGCAAACCTGCTAGCCAACTAATCATGGATGGGTCACCCAGGACCGCCATCTTGCTGAAGTAGAGGCCAAAGTAGTGTGAAACTACCAGGATCCCCGGTCTGGATGTCTATGGGTCTCACCACGTGGCAAACACAGCAGCTAGGCAATGGATCCCAATGATGGTGGTCCGGAAGACAGGATAGTAAAAAAGACTCAGAAGTAGAGCAAAGAATATAGGAAGAAATTCATAAAAAAATAATAATAAGAGCAAAAAGGACAAGTATCATCACTGGGAGGTCCCCCTCTACCACAAAGAGATTCCTTTCATTCATGGTTACATGGTCATCAGCATTCATTATTAAAAATTATGGACACAACTACTGTGTTATAGTAAAACTTCAATTTAATATAAACCAAAATGATCACTCCACGTTTCGACCTTCATATCAAGGTCATCATCATCTGGAGTAAAGAAACAAACTGGTATGCTAAAGTCACAGTAATTTGGTCAACCATTGAAACTACTGGCCTGACCTTTGGTGGGGGAAAAAAGAATGCTAGAGTTCTGTTGTTATTATGATGACCATTCTCCAGATGATGACCTTGACATAAAGGTCAAAATGTCTAGTAATCATTTTGGTTTATATTAAACTGAAATTTCACTACAACATGAAGAGGTTTTTTTAATAAATCCCCTCATTTATACATTTTATTTGTTCAAGGTCATAAATTCATTGCAATAGATTATAAACACATTTGTAATCTACTCCTTCACAGAGTAGTTTATAACATTACCCACATAGAGAAATCCTCTAAAAGAGACATCAATACTGTTTCAAATTGTGTGTGTGCATGCGTGTGTGTTTTATTCTTTCTTAAATTTGCCATTTAGGTACATGTGATTCTTGTCTTCAAAAGTAATTTATTTAACCAATTGCTAACTTAATACATATCTGAAACCAACAGATTCTTTCTCTTTACAAACACTGCATTTGCCACCCAACATGCAAACAAAAAGTATAAGACATTTACTGCCTGACATGAATGTGTTAAAGGATTAAATAAGGATGTAAAATGACTAATGAAATAAAAGCTTATTACTATGCTATGTATTAATTCCGAAATTTTGAAGATTACTTCCCATGATGTTCACTACAACACCAAGTTAAGTAATCCTGGTGAATAGTTTACTGATTTCAAGGGTTATTTTAAATAATCAGACAGTCTCAATTTTTAATATGGTACAGTAGATAAGTCACAGGTATACATCATACCTGAAGCCACCAATATTTTGCATTGGATATTACAAGACTGTTATTTTTTCTTTCTGTCAAAAGATCAGAAAATGGATGGGATTACCACAAAACCAAGACTGCTAAGAACAAATTTTAGTACAGAAACGAGTCATGTGAGGAAGAAAGTTTTCTTCAAGAGAAATAGAACTTTTTCTGCAAATATGAATACATATAAAGAGATAAACAATATCAATGATCATCTAGTTTATATGCATACCAGTTTATATGCATACCTGTCCAAAATGTGCAGGATATCCAAGCATGTGAATATACAGTAATTTTGCTACATTGCGACATCTCCATGTATTGTCTTCTTCACGAAAAGTTGACCTGATATAAGCACATTCTCGCTGTACCACAGCCCTCTCATCAGCTGCTGTTCTTGCAGCACGAATCTGACGAATCAAATCACGCAGCCGCATTGGAGTAGGCATGCCAGAAGTTAGTCTGAATGGAAAAAAAAAAAAAAGCATTTGCTATTAAAATTAACAAAGCTTTTTAGCTTTGTATAATAAGAATATAATTTAGTTTAGCAATGCAATTAACATTTTAAACTGAAATTATTATCTTCAAATATATGTTTCCAAGCCCATACATATAAACAGTTAAATCTACACCTGGCTCACAACGGGTACTGAAACAAAAACCATGAAACCACCGCCATCTATTATCTTCCTCAGATAAGCTCTGTAGAAGCTTTGAGGAGGAAAGCAGAAATGCCACCCACCCAAAAACAGACCTCCATGGAGTCAAGAGACTCAATGTGAGAGGTCTCGCTCTCACATGCACAGATCATCGTACCTCAACTTAAATGCATTCACTGTCCCTACACTTACCACACTCTCAGGCAATGCATTCCAATCACACACGATTCTCTATGCAAAAAGGTACTCCACACCCCCCCCCTTGCTCACACTCACCTTATAAAGCTTCCAGGGATGGAATCTCGTTCTCCCCATCTCCAGATATTCTATGAAAAATCTCATCCATGTTAATCTGGTAATTACCCCCCCCACACCAACTTATACATCTCGATCATGTCTCACCTCTTCCTTCTGTCCACTAGGCTCTGTAATTTGCAGAAATAAACATAAATAAGCATCAATTTGCATGACTAAGTTGCAGAAAGCAACTTAGTGGATTGTCTCTTGACCCACTCCAATTTCCCATCATCCTTTTGAAAACCTGGCAACCAAATCTGTGCACAGTAATACATATGCAGCCTGATGAAAGTCTTGTATAATAGAATGAAAACATCCTTACCTCTACATGTCAGTGCTCTCCTCATCATTCCCATAATCTGCTGTGTCATCCTCACAATTTTAGCAAAATTGTCCATGAAATTTCTCAAGTCTATCCACCATAACCTTCAAATCCTTCACCTCCTCCACATGCTACAAAATATCCCCACCAATCCTATAATTAAATATAGGTGATATACTCTGCATCCCATCTTTGGTTCCCAAATTTTAAAACCTTACACTATGTAACATTAAACTTCACCCATTCATGCAGTCTATTTAGGTCCTCTTGCAAAGTTACAAGCAACTTCTCATAACTCTCCCCAACTTTGCATCATCTGCAAACAACTGTATATCACCATTTAAGAAATAATTTCCAACATCATTTACATACAAATTAAAAAACAATGGCTCCAAAACAGACCCCTGCAGCATGCTGCTCTGAAATGCTTTTTTTTCTCTCTCTCTCTTTCTGTCTTTTGCTCACACCTCCTTGAAAAACTGCTTCAACATTAATTTGACCAGAACCCAATTACCAACTTTCCAATTCATGAGGAATGTATGTCAATGAACACATTCACATTATCTGTAAACAACACTCTCAGACAATATATTCCAATCACTCACCACTATCCATGCAATACACCTGCTTCTCTTTCTCTCTCTGTCCCTTGCACACACACCCTCCTTATACAGCTTCAAGTATTGACTTCTTGTTCTCACCCCCTCCCACATCCAACCATACTATGAAAAACTGCTTCAATATTAACTTGATCAAACAGCATCTTTTCAACCTTTCTTCATACTTAACATTCCAGAGACCAGAAGCCACCTTAGTCAATCGCCTTTCCCAATACCTCTTCATCCTTTTGAAAACCAGGTGACCAAATCTGTGCACAGTAGTCCATATTCAGTCTAATCAAGGAGTTAAAAGTGAAACAGAATATTCTTATTTTGAAAGTTTATTTTTCACTTGGTTAGACTATGATAAATTTAGTTTAATCCTATATCCAAGTGTGAGCAAACAAAGTTTGCGCCTGAAAGTATCTTCAGGACTGGGGTTAGGTAGTACAACACCGGGAAACTCGTTGCAAAGGTGGACCAAGCTAACATCACTCCTATCTCAGTATCTCCCATAATGCAAAACACATTCCACTGAAGAGACCTCAATAAAGGTCGAAACTAGTCTTGGTAGTGGCCCTTTCCTTAATGCATAGCATTATACATATCTGCAAGGAGATGTGTTTTGCATTATGGGAGATACTGAGATAGGAGTGATGTTTTAAGCATTATCTGTTACAATACATGGAGCCTGCTCCTTTTTAAATTAAATTCTTCTAAACCATCTTCCACTAACTTTTGAAGATATTCGCTGTTGTGATGTGCCTAGGTGTCCTTTACTCTCAATGAGTTATCGTTTTATTGTTTTCATCAACAAATCTAACATTAATATCAGCATAACTGACTCTGATGTGTGAATGCATCCATTTTAATAAAGACAAAATGTAACTTCACACTTTTTTGAAGTTCTTCTTTCTTACATTTGACCTCTTTAATTATCAGTCTCCTTATTTTTCTCTTTATTTACTTTCTCTTTCCAGAGAAACTTCAAGTTTTCTAGCCATTTCTCCTATGCCTAAAAAGGCTGGTTGTGAAAAAAAGGATACAGGTACACTATTTATCACTGCCATTTCAATGATGTGGTTTTTAAACTTTTCTGGCATCATTGTTACAGTAACTTTGTCAGATGGAAAGAATCTTAGTAGTTGTGTTTGGTGCCTCCAGTATAAAGAAATCTGATCTTTCTTTAGCCTGAAGTAAAGAGAATATTTTTATTGCCATCTTTCTCATTCACAGCCTCTAACACTTTAGGATGAAAATGCTGCATCTTTTTTAATTTGATGCTCTTGTAGGTGCATTTTTATCAGAACCACAAAATCTACTAATTTTTGCATCGCATGCTTTTTCACAAAAATCATCTTCTATGATACACATATTTCCCATCTGTCGTTATTGTAAAGCGTTCAAAATACAGAAGACTTTGACACTTTTTCGTCATTGTGAATTTTTTCATGGGGTGCTGCTTTCACTAATATAATATATAAATTACCATAAAATATGTTTTATTTTGAAATTTGCAAAGAACTTGAAATTAAAATATATCCTGAAAATATAACCTGAAAAATAAAAAAATATAGCTTAAATTATTTTCTGGGAAATATGAAATTTTAACATATTATTTATATTACATTTTAAATTCATTAGGAGTTGTAGTCAGTACATTTTTACCGACTCTGACTGATTCCAGTAAACCAAGAATTGCTTCTGACTCCAGCTACACAACTCTGATAATAATAATAAATTTTAAAACCTTACATTTTGCAACATGAAATTCGCAACCCAACTCCTGCATTCATTCACTCAGTTTATTTAAGTCCTCTTGTAAAGCTACAACATTTGCTCTACTCTCGTAGTTCCTCCCAACTTAGCATTATCTTCAAACATATGAATATCTCCTTTCAAACATTTCCCACTACCATTAACATACAAGTTAAACAGCAATGGCTCTGAAACAGACCCTACTGAAGCACACTTATAGTGGTTCCTTTCCTGGCATATTGCCCCCCACACACACACACCAATACGCAACTATGTGATACCAATCAGATGGCCAATCTCCAATTTAATGCACTAACAAATTATCCAACACCATCTGTTCCATTTTAACTATCACCTTATCATATGGCAATCTATCATGACCTTTGCAAAATCTAGGTACAGTAATCCCTCGATTAGTTTTCCGATACCCAAATTCAATTAGTGTGCCTATATACATCTTAAAAATTAATGTTACAGTTTTTAAAAATTTTATATCTATTTTAAAAAATCACTCACCAGAATGAAATAATTTAGTTACCGATTTAAAACATTTTACAAAGTTATTTTTAATGACATACTACACTACTTCCATGTACGCTATGTTCCAAATTTTTACCGCCAAAATTTATGTTGTCTGTTATAGTATGCCCACGGATTCAAGACCCTTCGACACTTCTGCGAATGTCACAAAAAGGAGAATTTCGATAATTTCGGAAATCCATTCCGATAATAGGGTAATCAGTCCGTCTTCTGGGATGAGTTGTTTATTATTACACGTCGGAAAATTAACTTCTCTTTTATGATCATTGTAGTTTTTAAAGTGGTAACTATTTTGCTTGTATAACAGTTGGGAAATTTTATCTATAAAGCACGTGATTTCGCGTGTTGGTGACCAATTCGTATGTCCTTCAATGATAACGTTCAAGAGTTAATTAAATCTCATTCTGAAGAATTGAGTGATTCCGACCTGCTAAATTTAGATGCACTGCGGGAAGATCCCAAAGAATATGAAGAAAATTTAACCACTGATAGTCAGCCAAAAGAGATTTCACAGAAACAATTTGAAAATATTTTTCATACAATCGAAGTTTTTAAGCAGCAATGCTTAGGGGTTGACCCTGATGAAGAGAGAAGCAGTAAAATTTGCAGAAGAGTAGAAGAGGCAATAGGGCCATACCGTCGGTTGTATAAAAAAAGAAACAAAATGCCCACCAAACTACATTAGCTCAATTCTTTGTTAAGAAGCAGAATAATTAAATTTATATTCTGGATATGTTTTATTGTCTTTCAGCTTCATGGTTTTCCTTTAACTAGGCTCTGAGACATACCTTAATTCTTTTATAAAAAAAATTAAGGTTCAAAAAAGAAATTTGAGGAATGAATTATACACTTTCCCATAGCTTACTGTATTCGATTAGTGCGTCTGTTTTAAAGAACACATTAGGTGCACTAATCGAGGGATTGCTGTATACCACTGTGTATGCATCTCCCTTGTCCAACACACCTGTCACGTTATTGTGATACATAAGCAGATTATTAAAATATGATCTTCTTTTAGCAAATCCATGCTGACCATTAAAGAGTATACTGCTGTCGTCGACCCAATTCTGGATCCTGGTTCTCACTAACATCTCCAACATTTTAACATCTCCAGATGCTATTTTGTCATCCCAATCTCTATTATCATAATTAAATCATCCATAATGATCACCCTTTTCCTGTTTACTTGAACAATTTGCTTATATATCTTATGGTCACTACCCTCCACATTA
This sequence comes from Typopeltis vanoorti, assembly GCF_054136105.1. Taxonomy (NCBI): domain Eukaryota; kingdom Metazoa; phylum Arthropoda; class Arachnida; order Uropygi; family Thelyphonidae; genus Typopeltis; species Typopeltis vanoorti. The sequence goes on along the minus strand of NC_143557.1, from coordinate 73,261,925 downwards.
TCAGATCTATAGCAACCTCAGACTATGTATTTTATTCTAATCACTTCTATCTCACACTATACTGCCTCAAAACCAATTTATATATATTGATCCATATGAGAGGTTGAAAGACCTATATACAAACATCAATGTAGTGTATGGAATGTGAGTGAGGAGTAAAAAGTTGGCTTTTTTTTTTTGAAGAGTTGAAGGTTGTAGCTGATTGTAAACTAGGCTGTCCCAGAGAACATAAATAGTTGGAATAAAAGAGGAAAAAGTGGATGGAATAAAGGCAGGCTTAGTGTGTTTGCAGTTGAACAGTAAAGGGTTGCTGAGCAGCTGCAGCTCTTGTATTAACAGGTGCGGTGCAACAAAAAGTAGAGAAATGATGGGGGCTAATTCAGAAGAGCTGAAACACTGCATCTGTGAGATAGAGGTTGAAGTGAATCTTTAAGAGAAGGATTGTCTATAGGCAGAATTGCTCTCCTCTGGATAGCGTTAAGAATTTTAAGATAAGTTTCAGGTGCTCCACCATAAACATGTGAACAGTATTCTAAACATGGGTGGATTTGAGATTTCTATATTGTTAAGAATTGGTTAGTTAGTGCAAAATAGCATCTTGAACAAAAGAAAATGCCTAGTTTTTTGGACGTTGAGAAGGCTATTGTTGTGATGTGTTTGTACCAGAAGAAGCTGGTGGTGAATGTTACTTCAAGTAGAGAGATCTGACCTTGTCTGGTGATTTGTGTATTATTAAGGGTAAAGGAATGGGAGTGATTCTACCTCTTACATCTCTACCTTGCATAGACATAACTCCTTTTCTATCATTAACAGCACTCTACCTTCTTTTTTACCATTTCTATTTTCATAAAAAATATACCCATCAATCTCTATGCCTGTCAGAATGTCATCCTCATCCAACCACATCTCACTTATTCCAATAATTTGAGGGAACAATTTCATTCCCCTTGTTTCTGATACCTCTAGCATTCATATACAAAAATTACAGTTCATTCAAACAAAAATGCTCGAATATGGAAGTATAAAATATTTACAGTGGCTACCGCATAATTCAGTAAGCCTGGTTAGAAGTTCAAACTCCAGATGATTGCAACAGAGCTCATAGCCATCTATGAAAAGGGGAAATAAAACAATATGAGAATTACAAAGGAATTTCCTCACTGGGTGTTCTGGTAAGATTTGTCCAAAAGACAAATAGTTGAGAAATCATGAGAACATAACAAGGATCTGTATGTAAGTTTTTTGGAAAAGTCTTCTGGGAAAGGCATAAGATAAGATACCAAGAAAAAGGCCATTCAAACTTCAGTTATATTTCATTATAATGAATTATGGAGACAACTACCATGTTGGAGTATAATTTCAATTTAATATAAATCAAAATAATATTACCCAATGTTTTCACCTTCATAGCAAGGTCATTATCAGGAATGAATACATGCATGCATGCACACATAAAGAAAGAAGCTACATTACAATAAAAAAAAATAAAAATAAAAAACTTACATCAGAGTTATAGTTCTATCATGTATTTGGTTAGAGATGATTGACAGATAAATTAAAAAATTAGGCTAGAGATTACTTGCAGATAAATTAGAACAAAACAGTATTGAGGTGATGGTGGCTAATATAGAATGAGATAAAAGCTGAAATTACTGCTTAGAGTGAGAGTTTTCTGAAGAACTTGAAACTGAAGTTAAGTTGGTTGAATGTGTGCCATCCAAATTCTTAGGATTTTTAGGCTACCATTACTGTTAGGATGGTTGATCACAATTTCACTGGCTTCTTTCAATTTGTACTCATACCAAGCTTTTGTATGTGTAGAACTTTTGTATTTGTAGAACTTGAAACTGAAGTTAAGTTGGTTGAATGTGTGCCATCCAAATTCTTAGGATTTTTAGGCTACCATTACTGTTAGGATGGTTGATCACAATTTCACTGGCTTCTTTCAATTTGTACTCATACCAAGCTTTTGTATGTGTATGTAAGGAACAGGTTCCTTTCCAATCAATTTGTTGATGTAGGATATTAACAGTATGATCAGAGAGCGCTGATTTAACAAAATGTTAAAAATTGAGGCTAAGGAGGATTATTAGATACAATGCTGATATAGCCATCTTTAGGATGCTCAGAAGCTGGAAAGTTGTAAAGAACAGAGATGCCATATAGCATTGTTACTGTTAAATTAAACTTGCCAAGAATTTAAATTCTTGTTTAATGTTTTATCTAAATTTAAGTAAACAAAGTTTGCACATGAAGTATCTTCACAACTTGGCTACTTCTATAGAGGCTGATAGCCATATCAGTTGCCCTAGCATCCCATAATAAAAAGATCACATAGTTTCAGATTAGTGCTATGCATTATGGGAAGGTTACTACCCAGACTAGTTTTGACCTTTACTGGGGTATCATCAGTGGAAGCCAGACCCAGAAAAGATATCATGGTTGATTTAATTATCATTAATTAATTATTAATAGGAGCAGAAATTTTTTCACTTGATTATAAGTTAAATTTCTTTAACAATGTTTAAGTCTTAAGTTCTTGAACTTTGGGATCCACAGATGGAAAACCATAGGAGAAGATGGAAGAAGAATGGGATTTTGCAGTGATGGTAGAAGAAATTAGAAATTTAAGGAATGAGGAGGATTGCTGCAATACTAAGAAGGAAGTTTATCAACAGAAATAAAATGATAGTGGTTCCATTGTATAAAGCCTTAATTAGACCACATCTGGACTAATGTGCTCATATCTGGCCACTGGGATTTCTATGAGATGAACAGAAGGAGGGATGGAAAGGCTGCAAGAGCAGCTGACTAAGTAGAATGTTAACCACAAGGATAGATTAAGCATGTGATCTGCAGGATTTGACCGATAAAAGATAAAGGGATGATGTGACAGATATTTAAGTTATTGAGAGCAGATGGATATGAGAAACTAAGAACAAAGACCAGGATCATTGTTGGAAGTTGTACTAGGAAGTGATGGTGAAGAGTAAAGATTTATTTTTTTCTTTCCAAATAGGGAGAGTGACATGTGGAATTCATTCCCTATAGTTGTTGTGAACATACAAGTGTGAATAATTTTAAGAAATCACTATTGTAAATACTTCTTTCTTGATGAGTCTTTGACTTAAGGAGAATACACTAATAATAAAACACAATGTAATGCAAATCTAAGACTACACTACCTAAAAGGGTGAAAATAAGTTAATCTCATCAACACATTTAAAAGCCAATAAAAGTTGATACAATCAGCAATAATTAATCAAAGAACAAATATATAAAAATAAAATTATATATATGCAAATAAATTTTAATTACGGCCAAAACAACTAAGGCTAGTGTTTTGTCCACAAGTATGTTCTGGTTGTGCCTATTTGATGAAAGAAGATGAAAAGATGGGGACTCTTGAATAAGACAAAGGAAAGCGAATAAATACCTTATATACAATGCAAATATATTCAAGGTGTTATAATGGTAAAATGTTGAGGTGTCCCACTAAACATTAATTATAACGATTATTATAATTAAATATCAAAGCATTTAATAATGTTATTGAAAATCGTATTTACTTTATCCGCTTTAAATATAGAGTTGTCTCTCTGTATCAGAATATATACCGAAACATTACATTTGACGGTATGATTATACACAGATGATTAATATGAATAAAGATATCTAAAAATCTATTTAATAAAAGTCTTTGGAGTCCACGATGTTTTCCGTTCGGTTTAGTGCTTATTTCATGGGGGGATGTCATTCGCTGTTTCACGGATTAATTAAAGCTAAGAACAATATTATGATATTTTAATAATATACTTATTTTCCTCTGCTTTAATTAATGTAGTAAGTGGCCAATGTTTTTGCTATTAATCAGCAATTTATAATAGCGCAATGTGCACACCTGAATACAAACATTTTATCACCTTCGATTGGTAGAATTCAGTGTTAAAAACCTTAGAGAAGCAAATGACTTACCGATTGGGATGCACTTAGGAAGGTGCACCTTTAATTATGATAAACTTATGTTATTACGATTCAAAAAATAAATTTAATGAGGGACTGACAACTGATAAACAAATACAAATCATCTTTCTGGAGCACTAGTCATTACTAATCACTACAAAACTAAAGTTTAAACTTTATTTCGCATAAAGCAAATCTCATGAATCATTCCCTAGTCCTGATGGTTGTTTAACAGATGACATCAAATGACTTGCTCTATCTCAATAAGAATTAACTGACATCTTAATTACTATTTAGATTTTATTGCAACTTATTACGTAAAAAAACCACACGAACTGAGACTTTCCCATTTCGTTCGTACGGGAGTTGTTACAGGTACTTTTAGCAGAAAGTCCCAGGTACAATTAATCTCTACCTCAAAACTCAAGCCCACTTGCGCTACATATACAGACTATGTTTTATGGCAGCTACTTTTCTATACTGAAAACTATTCTTACTAATCGATATATACTACTTGTTAATTTTAAAAAAAGACTATTTACGCGAAATAAAAAATAAAGCAAATGTTGACACTAAAAGATAAAAAAATATACACAAAATCAGTTATTATTCGCTTACCTAGATAGTGCTGACTGAATATCCATTCCGAATAGTTTTTAGAATACCAACAAATTTAAGTAAGTGACCAAAAGGAACTATAATCCAAAGATTACACTGAGAAACCACATTTGATGGCAACTTATTCGTAAGGTAGGAGGTGGTACCATCTGGTGCAGACAGGTGTGGGACGGGAAAGTTCGTGACCTACTACACTTATGGGTGCATGATATCACACACACACTACGAGCGATAGCGGAATAAAAACGGAAGTTTCAGCCAACGTGGCACAGTGCTTCAGTCAGAAGCACGGCTTTAAATGATCAATTAACCTAAGCATTGACTACAAATTGTTCTTTAAATGATTAGTTAGCCATAGGCATTTTGACAACAAGTACTTCCTTCGCATTAACGATAAATAAAAAAAAAGTTTTACTTCCTAATTGTAATAACGAAAATTCGGTTTAAACGAACAACTGCTTAGCTTCAGCTTTCTTATGAATCTATTTAACTCTGAATATAATAATATGACCGTAAATTATTTTGTGTATTTATACAATAAATTATGCACAGCAGCATATTAATACTTTACATCTTCAGTGTTGTCTACTTCACATTAGCTGATCTAGACTTTACCCCTAGACGATGCAAACATCGGGACGATTTGGATATTGACATAGGGGGGGGGGATGAAATGGCGATTGTGAAATCCTTATTAGTTTTTTAACGTTTATTGTTTTTAAGTATAATTTACTTCAATTTTCACTGACAACATTTATTTCAAACTTCCATATGTATTGTAATTTTTTATATAAAAGAGTGCGTTTCTGTTGTTCTACTTAAGTGACTTCACAATGTTATTTTGCTTTGATTTCCAGAATGAGGAGACACCTCTATCATCCCCAGATGCCTGGATCCACTGAATTAAAAATTTGAAGTAGGATAAGACGACTGTTTTTAAATTTTATATTGGAAACTAAATTATATTTATGAATTTTATATGGTTGATTAACTATTTCAAAAAATTAATAAATATGGTGATAACGAATCTCTTTAATTTTTATTTAAAATAAAGTTTAACAGTCACAATATCTAATGCGGCAGGGTTTCCCAAACTTCTTGCAAAAGTGGAGCTCTAAAGCAAGCAAAAATTTTTTTAAGGAGCCCCTCACAACTCAATCTTTAAAATAAACATGAAAAAAGGAAGAAATCAATAAACACTCACCATTTTACAATTTCCTACTCCGTAAATTTAAAAAATTTAAGTTCATTTTAATGACTAAAGTGCAGTTTTTGTTCTGAGCTGCAGATTCGCGGAGCCCTAGAATTTCAGTTTGGAGCCAGTTTTCAGCAACCCTGTAATACGGTACAATGCATAAACCAAGTTGACAAATCACATTAAAAAGACTCATTGAAACCTAGAATAACAATAAATCGGTCAACAAAAACGTAACCACCAATGGACTCGTTTGGCACGTTCGTTACGTTTCCTGTGCTCTGGCTAAACATATTTTATTGAAATTCGGCATTTGAAATCCATTCAAAAATTGAGAAAATTTCAAATCAATAAAAAAATCAGCTGACGCCTTTTATTCCCTTATAGGGAGTAGGCAAAGCCCTTGGAGACTGAGTAGGAAGTGCAAATTTTTCAATGGATTCCAAATGACAATTTATTGGAAACACAAAACGTTTCGAAATTATTCCACCCAATCCCTTGCGTTTCAAGGTCAATGATCTGTCCGCCAAATAACATATCTTCTTGGAAACCTAATTAATGTTCTAATAAGGCGGCTAATTCTATCTACATTGTGTATTATGACTGTCCAATGGGTGCGTTCTTTTTGCCAGATAAAAAAAAAAAAAAACTGCTTCTATGAAGAAACCCTTGATCACCATATGAAACAGGCTAACTTGCTTTCATTTGAAAAGGCCTCATAAAGGTTGATTGATTTGGATTTACGTCCGAATCAACTCACACTATGGAGCCAGTGTATTATGTCTGTTAATTGCGTGTGTTCTAAAAGAGTTGTATACCTATTTTGAGGAATAAATACCCAGCGTTCCCGGAGGAAAAACTCCTTCTGCATCCAAATGAGACAACTAATCTTGATAAAAAAATTTCACATCCTAAATAAGATACAAACCCAAGTCTTTCCAACCAAAAGCGCATCATCAGAACCGTCTAAGCTAGGGAGGAGCTCATTTGGAAATTATATGTATCAATAACTCCTCTCTGACTGGATGGAATGTAATAAAATGTAGTATTTCGAGTACTTAATATATTCATTTTGGTTTCATGTTGATATTAATGGAATAGATTTTATCACCGCGTTAAAAATATTCTAAATGCGACAGTAATTCTGCAATGATCGGATAGAGTAATTAGAGTAGATTGGAGTTCGATAAAGGACTTATTGTAACCCCTTTCGGAGCTCGATAAAGGGCTTATTATAGGTGCCTGCCTGGCTAGATCGACGGTTTTGAAAGCTGAGAAATCTTTTATGGACAAGCAGAATTTCATGTATTTCACTAATTGACTGAAGCAGAGAATCGAACAGGATCAGTATTAGTAATCGCATGCCTATAGAGACACCACTGATTTCTGTGATGAACCAGAAAGTTCATTTACAGTGGTGTCAGAAACATCGTGACTGAACACTAAAAGACTGGAAAAAAGTTATGTGAGCCAACAAGGGGGGGCACTGCTCGTACCACCAACGCTTCGACTCTCTGGTCCTCTTTAATACTATTAATCCACTTCAGATGAAAAGCTCATATAAAGACGCTTGGAGTCACCATGAAAATCGAAATAAATCTTTTCCAACAGAAGGATATATATTGTTTTGTGATTCTATCTCTATACAGGCCTATATAATGTCATCTGCTTTCACAGCGCTGGACTACTCGATGTAGGACAGTTATAGGCTCGATTCTAGTTGCCGACCAGAGGAACTTCTTATAGGAATTTCTTAGGCTGGTTTACAAATTAATTGCTCTTTTGCGTAGTAAGCAGTCCCCCCCCCCCACACACACCGAACTTCCATACTGAATCACGCATATCAATAAACTAGATCGTTGAACTCCCACTATGACTCACGTTATTGCATGATTGCTACTGACGCTTCTAAGTATAATAAAAAGCGGGTTTCTAATCTGCATAAATCAGTCAGTCGGGATGGTCGAATTGTGTGGTTGTGTAGAAACTACTGCAATGCCATTCTGATTGGCCTGGAGACATTCTGTCATAAATGAGTGGTAGTGAACGTGCTAATGGAGTGTTGGAATTTAGGGAGTCCAAATGAAATCCGTTGTCAGGTGTATTCCTTCTCTCACTCCCAAAAAGCGTTGATTCTTGATAGCTTTAGCTAATTATCAGTGAAAGACGAGGATAAAGACTGCAATTACCTGTTTTCAAAAATTTAGTTAAAGGAATTCGAGCATGTGTAGCTCAGTGGAAGTATCATGTTCATCCATAGCGCAGAAGAATAGAGATCTAAGTTGAATTCTAGTCGCTGAATAGAGGAACGTTTCCAAAGCCTTTTTTCGGCTGGTTTCCGAGCGTCGATCTATGACAAGCGCAAGAGAATAAAAATTTTCTCATGGTAACTCGTAAACACAAGAAAATCGACTATAGAACCCACACTATTTCACACAGTGAAATATAATGCTAGTATTGTGAGATGGTGCACTTGTCAGCTACCTCTCTTCCCAGATGCCAATTAGTGATAGTCTTGGGCCAACTACCTCTGATTGAGTAGCAGTAGACTGAACTTCCCCCTCAGTCTCAAAAGTTATATAGGGCTAAATGCCTTTTATTCCTCTCGCCTATAGGGGAATAAAAGGTGTTCAGATTTTTTTTTTTTTTTTTTTTTTTTTAAAGGAGCTCTGCCTTCTTCCTTTCATAGAATAAAAGGCGTCGCAAAATTTAATTATTTTTTATACAGTATACTCTGGTTAATTGGAAGATATCAGGAGTATAACATTTTGGCCCAATTAAAAGTGGCTACCACGGTTATGCGAAATTTCATTTTAATAGCTAAAAAGATATAAACAGACAAACTAGCATTTCACTGAGCAAATCAATGGAATAAAATATGCTATTGATGACCGGGTTATAACGTCAAGTTTTCCCGGAGCAAAAATTAAAAATATAACGCAAGCAATTGAAAAACAGAAATGAAAAGCAAAAGAGGTAATAATTCTGCTCGGTACCAATGACTTAACTAGCGATAAATTCAGTATAAGAGAGGACATGAATTGGTAGTTGGAAGAAGCGAGAGGGAAGAGCGAGAACGTGATTATCGTTAGTATCTTACCTAGATATTATGGAAATGAATTATGACGAAGGTCTATGATAGCAAACGATTCAATGCATAGGCTGAGGAGTGAGTTTGAGAGAGATTGGATTTATAAAAGAGGAACACTTGAATGAGATTGACATCAGGAGTCTTGAAAAATTATTAATTGATATGAGCCCTAACACAGAGTCAGAGAAACTAAACTCTGATGAGAGGAATCGTGAGAATCTGTGTGTAAGAGCAACAATGTTAGGCAACTCTGTTAATGATGGGAATAGTAATCATTATTTAAATGATTATGAAGAGAAAACGATTCTGTTTTCAGCCGGTTCGGACCTATCAAGCATGTGTAACAATGTCTCCATAAGTAAGGAACTAGATAAGAACAGAGATCGGCAAGTTGTCGAACTGTGTCATGCAGACCACAGACAAGTGTATTCAAATGAGCATTAGGTAAATTATTATGTCTACACATAATAAGTTAATGCTAGAAGTATCAGAAACAAAGAAGTAGAGTTGTTGCCTTGGTTAATATATGGGACCTCATATTGTAGACATTAGTGAGACCAGGCTATCAGATGCAGACGCACTAACTGGTATCGAGTGCAAAGGGTACAGTATTTTTGGAAAGGATAGGAGAGGAGTGGCGTGGCGTGCTTCTGATATCAGATGACTTGAACCACTTAGAGTTGATAACTATGACTGCAATGCTAGTAATAGTTTTTCATGTGGCAGTGAGTTTGAAGCCATTTGGTGTGAGGTGGAGTCTTACAAGATTAAACACATAGTGAGGTGTTGCTAACAGACCTTGTGGTTCGGTTGGTAGTGAAGAAGAAATGCATCAACAAATAAAAAAAGGATTAAAATGGAGGACTTTAATTATCCGAACATTGATTGAGTAGCTGTGAAATCGCATGAGAATTATTATTATTATTATTATTATTATTATTATTATTATTATTTTCGGGCTACTCCAGGGAGTCCTTAGACTCATCGAGGGAGGCCCTAAACATCATGTCCACACAACTATACGACATTCTCACAGTATCTATCATACCTTGCCTTGAACTCGCTCACTCTCATAGCACCCACAACAGACTCTGGCAGCTTATTCCACTCATTTACACTCTAAAAGTAAAGAACCCAGCTCTAACACCACTGTTAACCACACTCTTGCCCAGCTTCCATAGGTGTCCCCTAGTTCTCCCACCACAAGTCCTGATCTCAAAAATATCCTCTGAATTAATCTTATAGAATCCTTTTAGCAATTTGAATGTCTCAATCATATCTCCCCTTTTCCGCCTATCAACCAGTTTCTGCAACCCACAAATCTTCAACCTGTTCTCATATGGTTCATTCCATAGACCTGCTATCATCTTAGTCACTTGCCTCTGGATCCTCTCCACCTCCTTCCCATCAAGAAGGAACCGATGTGACCAAATCTGGGCACAGTAGTCAAGATGAGGTCTTATCAAGGCTCGGTACAGAGCTACAATAACTTGCTTGTCTCTGCTCGTCAAGGTATTTTTCAACAACCAAGTGAGTTGATGAGCTGATTTAGCTACTTTCGCAATGTGCCCCCTAAACTTCATCTCCCTATCCACCAACACTCCCAAGTCCCTGGCCTCATCAATCTCTTGGAGTACAGTTCCACCCATGTGGAATACTGCTGCTAATCTTTTCACCCCAAAATGCATAACCTTACATTCTGTCACATTAAATTGACATCCATTCTCCTTAGCCCAGAACTCCAATCTATCTAAGTCATCCTCCTCTTCTGCATTCACTATCGCCCTCCCCAACTTTGCATCATCAGCAAACAAATGAACAAATCCACTTAGATCCTTCCCTATATCGTTAATGAACAGATTAAACAGGAGTGTTCCAAGAACAGAACCCTGCGGCACCCCACTAGTCACAGGCCGTCTTTTGGACTCCACTCCTGAATAAACCACTCTTTGATATCTCTCCATCAACCACCCACCTATCCATCTCCCCAACCCTATATCCATTCCCATATGTTGTAGTTTACGGATTAGAATTCCATGTGGTATCCTGTCAAACGCCTTTGCCAGGTCCAGCTGTAAACCCATTTCCCTTATCCAGTTCAGCCGTCACCTTGTTATAAAACTTGAGCAAGTTACTCAGGCATGATCTACCCTTTATAAAGCCATGCTGTCCCCTGTACAGTATCTCATTTTCATCAATCCATTCCTATATTTTTCTCTTGACTACTTTCTCCAAGATCTTGACAACAACTCCTGATATGCTGATCGGTCGGTAATTTGCAACCATAGTCTTGAATCCTCCTTTATGCAGTGAAACTATTTTCCCCTCTTTCCACGCCTTCGGGACTAAACCAGACCCGAGACTCAGATTAAACAACATGGTCAAGGGCACTGATAATTCCTTAGCCGCTTCACGCAAGACCCGTGCCGGTATACCATCCAATCCCACAGATGTATTCACATTAAGGTTCTATAATAGACTATTCACCTCCACTTCATTCATCACAATTCCCATATAAACTAATGGCTCCTTCATTTTTTCAATGTCACCACCTGGATGATATACTTTTGCAAAGTGCGCGCTCAGTAACTCCACTATATCGACTGGTTCAGTGACCTCCTTACCATCGTCATTCCTTAAAATCATTTTGCCATGTACAGTTTTTTCTTGCTTGCAGCATATTGAAAGAACTGTTTGAGATTCTCTTTTGCTTGCATAGCTAGTTTCCTTTCATAATCGGCTTTTGCTGTTTTTACCACACTCGGTACCCTTCTGGCCTGCACTTTATACCGTTCGTGTGCCTGCAGGTCACCCCTTTCTTTAAATTCCCTCCATAGTTGTTTCTTTTTTTGCAGCTCAAGCTTAATGGTGTTATTCATCCATTTAACCCCTACTTGTTTTACTATTCGGACCCTAGGTACACAATCAGCCATAACCTCCTGTAAATGCTCCTTGACCACTTCGCATGCTCTATCGACGTCCAGCACTTGCAGTTGTACATGCCATGTCACTGATCCAAGCAATCTCCTAAGCTTGTCATACTTGCCAGCATGGTAATTCCACATATACCCTGTCTTAATCAAACACCTTTAGCCACCTCCCAGGTCAAGACCTTATGATCGCTCTCACCAATAGGTGGCAACATGGTCATATTCATTGCAGTCAAATTGTAAGATGCTATTACCAGGTCAAGCACTCTCTTACCCCTAGTATTTTCAATTACATGCTGTCTCAGATAGTTATCCCTTAATAATTGAATAAAATCCATTTCTTTCCTCACATGTGTCTTCTGACAGAAACTGAATTTATCGAGCTCTTGCAAGACAATTTCCTCACGCACAATGTGACCAAAGGAATATTGATCGAATAGTGTTTGATCTGATTACAGTTTCAGAGGAAGTTTCAGTTAAAGACGTAACAATTCTGCCTCCAGCTGGTGACAGTGATCATGCGGTACTCACTTGGTAAGTGTCTAGTTTTATGAATGGTCCATTCAGAAAAGTTTTCATGCTGAACTACAAAGCAGGAAATTATGACCACCTGAGGAGCATGCAGGATTCTGGTGTCATGTTATCAGTTCATGGTTGGAAAGGACATCGACAGTGCTTGGGAAGTATTTAAAAATTCATAAATGATGCAATATCAGAATGTGTCCCTAGAGTTCGATGAATAAATAGAGTAGGAGTGAAATGGATGTGTGATCTAACTAAACAAGAGATTCATAAGAAAAAGATGATGTGGAAGGAATATTGTGTGCATAAGGATGTCAGTTATGAAAATTATAACCATCAGGCCAGAAGAGTCACAGGTGGTGTACTGCAAGGTGGTGTATGAGGGGGTTAAGTCCGAGTATGAAAAGAATCTGGCTCTGCAAGTTTCGGTATACTGCAAGTAAAAGAAAGAATAAATTTGAAAGAATGACTCTACTGAATATAGATGAAATGCGGGTGACTGATCTAGAAGCAATTGTTCATGTAAAGAGCAACCAGTTTGCTAAAAGCTATCTATCTGGTATATGCAACATTGAACTTAGCGCTTCCTCTTCACCGTATGAGGAAACTCACGTGGATGAAGAGGAAGTACTTAAGCTGTTCCACAAACTGAATAGGAATTCTGCAATAGGAACTGATGGGACATAAGCGCAAATGCTAAAAGAGTGTTTAGCTGAACTGGTTATTCCTTTAACCAGGCTATATATTTTTAGTCTCAGAACAGAGAAGATTCTGCAGCAGTTGAAAGAAGCTAAGGTAATCCCATTGCAAAAGAGTGGTGCAAAGTCCAATGTATCCAACTATAGACCAATTAGTATCTCAGAGGTGGTGGTGAAGATTTTAGAAAAGTTGGTAAGGGCTCACATTTGGAAATCGGTTGACAGAATATCTACTTTGCAACGAACAACACGGGTATAGTATAATACTTGTATAATATTAATGGAGGATCGTGTTTTAGCAGCTTCCTCACATTCTATAATAATGTTACCAGTGAGTTAGACAAAGGAATGAATACGCTATGGTACTTTTTGGATTTTGCTAAGGCTTTTGACAGAATATTTGTCTGTAGAAAAAACCCTGCTACCACCATATGAGATCGGCTAACTCACCTTCGATTGAAAACGGCCATATAAAGATTCCTCCCGTCATGACGAGAATCGAACTTAGGCCTTTTCCAATCGAAGGGCGCAACGTACCGTCGTTCTTCCAATTGCGCTACGGAGACGCTTATATTGTATTATATTACAATGTCGTATTATATTGGAGGGATTATGCTAGAAGAAAGTGATCATGGAGTTTTAGTAGACAGGAAGTAGAAGTTCAAGGGTCATATAACAAAAATTGTATATACAATACAGAGAATAATGACAATGCTGAAACGAACCTTGAATTGTAAAGATAAGGAAGTCATTTTGCCTCTTTTCAAGGCCTTATGAAGACTTCACATGGACTATTATGCCAAGTCTCCTAGTTTCCGTGGTGATTCTAATATTGCAGAGAAAGAGTGATAGGAGAGTGTAAAGAATGATATCAGGATTGTGAAATACAGATTATGAAGACAGGTTGAGAGTCTCTAGACTGCAAACACTAGCACAAAGGAGAAAGAGGAGTGATATGATTTAGACTTACAAACTTCTGAAAGGGTTATACAGAATATCAGTAGATGGAATTTTTCATTTTATAGAGAGTGGGGAAAAGACACGACGGTATCCATGGAATTTGAGAATGAAGGCTGTCAAGAAGGGAGGGGGGTGGTTAAGGCTAAATTTTTCTCTCATAGAGTAACACGTGATTGGAATGGATTGCCGTTCGTTGTTGCGTGTGCAAGTAGCGTGAATGAATTTAATAACAGGTACGACAGCTGTTGCGAATAGTATATGAACACCATCGATTTGTTCCTTTCTCCATGACGGGGTCTCTTAATAATAAAAAAAACCCGTCAACACCTTTTATTCCCTGACAGAAAGTAGGAGAGGCCGTTTTAGTCCTATCTAACTTTTTGGGGACTGAAGGGGAAGTTCAGTCTCCACCAGAGACCAATTAGTGATAGCTGGCAAGATTATCACTAACAAAATCCGGCACCAGGTGAAGAGATGTGGCGGCATGTGATGGCAACTTGTTGTCCACAATCCTAACACTATACATTTATTGTATGAAATAGTTTTGGATCTACGATCGAATTTATTGAGTTTATGGGACGAAAAATCCGAGTTTCCGGGAGAATCCACTGACCACTGCCAGAAATCGATTAACTCGGGAACCGGTTGAAGAAAGGATTAGAAAACGTTCCTCTAGTCGGGGCTTAATTTGAACTTAGATCTTAATTCGGGCGATCAAGCGCCGTGGAGTGCAAATGCTACTTCCACTGAGTCGCACAGGCTCTGTCTCTTTCAATAATAATAATTATTAATATAAAAGCGAAATATTTACATATTTAAAATCACTCATCATCAATATCAACAGAGACAATGATCGGTTGTCCTTGAAGTTCTTTAATGTATTCCTATTTAAAATCATAATGACCCAGTTTCTCAGCTAGCTCCTCTGATCTTCTTTTTAACTTTGGACGACTGACACACAAACACACACTCTTAGTCCCTTTATAATGGAGAACTTCTGATTTAGAGCATCCTCAATATCAGGATCCTTTCCTTCATGCTTTCCTTTTTGGAATGTTTCCTGTTTTCCACAGCATGTTGATTCTTCTCGTAGTTTATCTTTCTGTTGTATCAAGCATGTAATCGTGAATTTTGCTACTCCAGTTATCTCTTCAGTACGACGATTGGTACTGGTTGAATGGTCTTTGATTTGGTCTAGTAATCCAGTTTTTTGGTTTTTTTCGACTAGTGACAAATCTTTAAGTAACATTTAAGTTTGCTAAGGGGCTAAAATTTTATAAAATTAAAATTAAAAACAATATTATGCAAAAACAGAGCACTGAAGCATCTCAACACCTTTCTGTTTAGACGATGGCTTAGCATGAAAGATTAAAAGTGTACAGATTAAAAGATTAAAATTGAGGCTAGTTAGAAACTCTTCCACCTTGGAAGGAAATACCCTGAATAACCTAATTCTATGATAGGAATGATGAGTCATTCACATCTGTTACCTAAAATTATGTGGGACAAAGCTCGTGAGTCTTACAAGCTGTTTAGCTCATCATAACCTTTACTCTCCTTGTAGTAATAATCCTTAAACCACGGACCATTTAAGAGCAATTACCTCAGTGGTATAATCTTGACTACTGTAGACCCCTGTCCAAATAAGAGAAGAACACTCTGGCAATTTCCGCGATATGATTTTGTTCAAATAAACGCTATCCCAACTACTCTCAGCGCAACGAAAGGTATTAAGAAATTTATTTTATATTATTTGACTGACATGCTCAATGTATTCTCACTGCTTTATTTGTAGCGTAAATATAAAAATAAATCCCCTAGCACCTTTTACTCCTCAAAGGGAGTAGCGTCCATTATTAAGATCTTCAATTCATTTCAATGACGCTCTTTTCACGAGAGAGAAAGTATAGCAGACATCCAAACTTCTGGTATAAATCCCGTACTCGCGTTATTCTGTAACAAGGTGAGTTCTAGGGTTGATGTTTTTTTAAATTATTATTTGGACTTATAGATGCATGGAAGACAACCGACTTCCCAGAGGAAGAAAACGTTATTTAACCGTGAAAATTATTAGCTAACTCGGAAACCAACAGAAAAAAGGCAGAGAAAAAGACCCTCTAATCTCAACTACAATCGAACCTACAAGGGTCTTTCTTTGGGCAGCCTGCTAATTCCACAGAGATACACAGGCATTATTACTATTGTTGATTTCAAATTTTGGCAGAAAACTAATTTATGAAGCCAATGTGCGAGTATTATGTTTGCTAATTCTTGTGTCCAAGCTGGTTTGCTTGTTTTGCGTATGAAAAATATCAGTTTCTGGGAGAGAAATTCCGAACACTTCCATATGATAAAAGGACGTACTATTAGGTATTAGTTTTGAGTTTTATAAAGTTTTCACATCTATTAATCTCAGGGTGCTTTCTCACTTGTGAACAATATATAGATTAGAAAGTCGATTATCATAATCTCAGGAAGAGTACCGAAGCCAAGAGTCAGGAGATAAACCTGACTATTAAAAAAAAATATGCAACTAAAGGGCAACTGAAAACCATTTGGGAAAAAAATGGTGCTATAGTTCAATTTTGATTTGGTATCGCTAAATAAGAAACGAATGAGCTCGGGAACGTTTATTTATATAGGCAATAATAAGCGTGGGAAGGAAGTAGTAAAAATAGTGCACTAATTAAGGAATCTTGATATTTAGCAGAGTTTCAAGTAAAGATCAAGGGGGAATCAGATTATGAGCCTTATTTGTGCCCATAGTCCAGAAAGTTCTACAAAGAAAGAAACTGAGGAATCTTTCATGAGAAAAGGCAGGCAACTGATTTAAAGAAAAGGAAACTCGTCTTTATTCGAGATCTAAACAGCAGGGAAGGAAATCAATATCAGTCATATAGAAATGTGTCGAACAAATTAGGAAAAAAGAGCAAAACTAATAATAATGGTAAGTACCTACTGTATTTCTGTGTGTGTGTGGGGGGGGGGGGGGACGAGGACAAGTCATTAGTAAAACGATGTTCCAAGGTAGAGAATAGGAGCCTGTGTAGCTCAGTAGAAGTGGCGTTTTTTATTTTTATTTTTTCTTTATTTTTATTAAACATAATTAAAGAACTAATGCAGAAATACAACACAGACAGAACACTTCCAGAAAATAAAATAGCCATTAATGCACTCAGAGCAAAACTAAAACAAATTGAAATAAAAGAGGCTGAAGGGGCCTGCGTTCGCGCTAAAATAAAAACAATGGAACAAGATGAAGGAAGGACCAAAGCTGCGTGGCTCTTTGAAGAGCAAAAAAAGCAGAAAGCACAATTTAATAAAATAAAACACGAGGTAGAAATCGAAGGAGATGCAAATCTCCTCCGATTCTTCCACTCACAATACACGAATACATTCTCTGAAAAAGAAAACGACGAAACAGACACACAAAACTTCTTGACACAACTACCAAGACTCACAGACAAGGAGGCAGAACACAGACTCACCAATCACGCCAACAGAATGCAAGAAAATCATAAAATCCCTATCATTACACAAATCCCTAGGACCCGACGGCCTCACTGCGGAGTTTTACAAAGCGTACTACCCCCTGTTTGAGACACTATTTGTGAAAATGCTATCCGAAATACACAATTCGGAGAGCATCCCAGAATATTTCAACCTCGGCTACATAGCATTAATTCCCAAAAAGAAAGACACAGCAAACAACGAAGAGACACAATGGAGAGGAATCACACTCCTCAATACAGACCAAAAAATATTAACTAAAATTATTTCCGAAAGAGTGCAGAGACACATAAACCAGATCATATCCAAATCCCAAACCTGCAGAATAAAAGACCGCAAAATAGAAGACAATATCCTTCAAATTCGATGTATATACGAGCACTACCAGGCAACACAACAACCATGTCTACTGGTAGGTCTCGACATTGAAAAGGCCTTTGACTCAGTGAGTCATCATTACCTGCATGAAGTCATCAAAGCTACAGGTTTTGGGAAAAAAATTTCAAAATCTGATTTCAAATATTTACACCACAGCAGAGTCTCGCCTAATCATAAACAAGAAACTGTCTGCACCGGTCAAAATTAAATGCTCGGTCAGACAAGGAGACAGTCTCTCTATGATCCTCTTTGGTCTCGCCTTAGAGCCGGTGATACGAGAAATATCTAAGCATCCCGAGCACTCACATAGGAGGTGAAGGAAAAACAAAAGTGCTCGCCTATGCCGACGATGTATTACTAACCGTAACTACAGCCGAGTACTTCACACTCGCACACAACATACTCAAAAAATTTGAAAAAGCGTCAGCACTGAAAGTAAATCTTCACAAGTGCCATGCGAGGTTCGTCGGCAGGTGGGTAAAAAGGCCTACCATGCCGAACGACATAAAAATAGACAAACACCTACCACTACTGGGGATCGTCATAGGGGAACAAATCCAACACAACACACAATGGGAGCTTGCACATACAAAAATAATCAAGAAAATTACACAGATGAGACACCGACAACTATCACTAACAAGTAAAGCTAAAATATGCAATCAATACCTACTGTCTAAGATATAGTACCTCATGAACAATACTAACTACAACGGTCAAGCAGTAGACAGAATACACAGAGAGTGCGCAAAGTTCATCTGGGGTTCCAAATACGAAATATTGTAGATCTTCCCATCAGAAGATCTACAATATTCCATGACATTGAGGGGGGAGGACTCGGCTTAATAAACGTACACCTAAAAACTCTAAGTGCGAGAGCAAAAACCATAGAGAGAGCTTACACGGAGGAAAAAGCGTGGAGCGCATATATAATATATTATATGCAGAAGATAATGCCCGACAAAGTAATATGTTCCCTTCCTCGTTCGAGTGGCAAAACACCAAGAATGTTCCACGAGATTGCGGAAGGTTACAACTTCATTAACAAATACATAGGAATAAACGAATTCTTGAAGATGAGACCTAAAGCAGCACACATCAAACTCACGCGCACAGTTATACCACCACCACAACACCGGGAGATTGAAAGAGGGACATTAAGACTATCAAAGGCACTTAAAAAAGCTTTCAATCTGTCCATAAACCCCAAATTAAAAACCTTCTACTACAAAGTACACCACGCTTGTTTGCTCACCAAAATATGGTGCACAGCGAAAGGGATCCCTCTTCAAGGCCCCGCCAGATGTCATTTTTTCCCCCAACCAGAAACACTTTACCACTTAATGATGTACTGTCCTCACATCTCCCGAATATGGAACACGATTCAAACATTCATAAAACACAAACAACCCCTTACAGAACACACATTATACTGGTTAAACGAAGGAAACATTAACACAACTAAAGCAATCATTATTATAACAACCATGTACTTGATTTGGACATACAGATGCGACAAAATTTACGGAAGGGAAACAGGACCAGACATGCTCAGTAAAATAAACAAAATATTAAAAGAAACAATCACAGATACCATAAACAGAAACAAAATAAAAAAACACCAATGGCAGCAAGTAGGTCTCATCTCAGAATTCGAAGAACAACTGCAAATCATAGAAATATAGGACCCACCATAAATTTAAAAAAGAAGCATAAAACACACATATACACGATAAAATAAATATACATAAGCGAAAGAAAGGCATATTGTAAACTTTTTCATTAAGCTGTATAACCATTTGTACATTAATTGCTTTATGTTATGATTAGTTGTAGTTCTGTGCATAATATTTGTCAATTATAGAGGTTGTAGTTTATTTTTATGTATCAAAAAATGTCAATGACAGTTTATATAGTGGAAGAACTTGATGACATTTTGCTGATCCGGTGGGTAACTCAAATATCTGCCAAAATGTAACCCTCTCCTTCTATGTTAAAACAAATACTACATATGTATATAGACATTTGCAATCTGAAAATGATAATAATGAAGCAATAAATCATGTAATGATATGCAAAAACAAGTTTTAGTAATTATATGTTAAGAATATTTATGATATGTAAAATAACTACATGTGTATGTATAAATATGGTATATGTAAATAGCGCTTAACACTTCATGATAAGTTAATAATGTATAATCCAAACTATATCTGTATAATCCAAACTGTATATGTATAATGTACAATCCAAAATGTTTACAGTCCAAATGTAAAATTTTCAAGTCAAACATAACAAAGGTCCATAAAGAAGTGTCTCCGAAAGAATAATTATATGTATTACAAGTAAAATATGATTTATGGAAATAGAAATGTGACTGGTAACTTAAATTCATAATACAGAATTCCATGGATAGTAAAGTTATGTTACATTAAAAGAAAAATACTGCTCAACTCATGTAAAAAGAACTGTAGGAAGAAGCAGACACTGAGCAGATTATTGATGTTAAAAATAAGGAAAAATAAACTGTACATAATATATATTATTAAGATCAAGAAATGTAAATCAAAATGCCAATTAGAATAAGCACTCTATGTACAAATGTATATATATTTATTTGGATTGTACATAGATGCTTTATGGTTAATAAAATATACTCAGTAGAAGTGGCATTTATACTATACCGCACGAAGAAAGGATTTGGTGGTTCAAATCTAGTCGACGACTAGAAAAAATTTTTCTCAGCCTTTTTTCGACCGGTTTTCGAGTTAGTCGATCTCTGGCATGGACTAGCGTTTTTTTTTTTTTTTCTCCTGGAAACTCGGGTTTTTTTCTCCTGGAAACTCAAGAAAATCGACCGTCGAACCTACACTATTTTCAGACATTAAAAATATTGAGTTAGGGACCACGAGATGGCGGCACTAGCTTGCCGCCTTCTTCACTGCGTACCGATGAATCAGTGATAGCCTTGGGCCAGCTATCTCTCTGATTGGCTACCAGTGGAGATTGAACTGCCCATTCAGTCTGCAAAAGTTAGATAGGGTAAACGGCCCCGCCTACTCCCTATACAGGAACAAATAGGCGTTAGCAGATTTTTTTTTAACATTGAGAATGTGCACAAATTCAAATGGAGAGAACAAACAATAAGTAAGAAATCTCACTATGTTAATGTTGATAGCAATACTGTTTCATTTTTTCTTGAATAATTATTATGTAAGGAAAAAAGTGAAAGTATTAAAAAAACAAGAAAATCAGTGGCAGAGTCTAAAGAAAACTAATTTACCCAAATAGGAATGAGATAAAGTTGTCTGCAAGGATGAAAAAATACGATGCACATGGTGTTCTCAGGAAGTTAAAAGAGCCAGACATAGAAAACAAAGAAGCGCATCGAAAGGTCCAAGGAAGTAAGTCAGTTTGTTATGAATATAGATAAAAGTGTAAGAAAATGAAGCAGTGTGTGAAAATAGCTTAAGAATATAGAAAATGAATATAGGAATGATAAAATATATGGAAGTTATCGAAAAGGATTAAAAATGGAGGATATGGCGATATAAAAGAAAATAGAGATGAAATAGGTAACATGAAAACTGAGGACATTCTACATTTCTGGAATAATTACTGTGAAAAACTGTTAAATGAAACAAGAAATAATAGAATGGCGATAGAAAATATTTTGAATAAGCCTGTGTAGCTCAGTGGATGTGGCGTTTACACACCACGGCGCTTGGCCGCACGAAGGAAGACTTGATTTCGAGTCTAGTCGGCGACTAAAAGAAATTTTTCTGACCGTTTCCCGAGTTAGTCGATCTCTGGCACGGGCAAGCAGGTTTTTTCTCACGGAAACTCGGGTTTTTCGCCCGTAAACTCAAGAAAATCGACCGTAGAACCCACATTATTTCAGACATTAAATACGAGTGTTAGGGTTACGGAGCACGAGATGGCGGCACCTGTTGAGTCGTCACTCTTCACTGCGTGACGTTTAATTAGTGATAGCCTTAGGCCAGCTATCTCTAATTGGGTACCAGTGGAGATTGAACTCCCACTCAGTCTCCAAAAGTTAGATAGGGCTCAAAACGGCATCGCCTACTCCCCATATATACTTGAATAAGAAGACGTTAGCTGATGCATTTTTTTTAGTATGAAATACTTATGGTAAAAAAAAAGTAATCAGAAATCTGAAAAGGCAGCTGCTCTAATCAAAACATGCTTAGAAGGTCGAATTCCATACGAGGTATGACACAGAAAAAACGATACTGTGCCTATATCTCTTTTTATTTAACAAATTGAAAAAATCAACTACGATCTCTTTCAAAATAGTCCCTTTTGAGTTGACACCAGACGAGGTTCATGCACATGCACTGCAAAAGTGTAGCACCCGCAATTTTTCTCGATATATAAATTTATTAATTTATTTATATTTGCTTGTAATATTTAATTTTATCATCAACAATCCTATACAATTCTCTTATTTTGTATAAAAATATTAAAAATCTATTTTGTAGCACTTAGGAGGGCGAAGGACGCTAGCAGCAGCACTGTTTACCACAGTGTCATATTGCTACACGCGCAAGCATGTGCACGTCATAGTGAGATACGAGCTATTAGCGTAATGCGGCACTGTCCGTCGCGCAGTTCCACAGTTGTTTATAAGCAGTTTGCGTCAGTAATAGAGTGTTTGTGATGCTTATCATGTTTACTCCATCTCTTTAAACATTACAATTAAAGACGTAACATTTGTTATAGTTTTTATTTTAGAATATTATTGGGGTTATTGACAATTATGACCTCAGAAATGCAACCCTCAAGAAAGAAGTTCTGTGACAGGAGTGACTGTAAGTGAACTACAAATTCTTCAGGTCACACAAACACCAAGGAAAAAGTTATTGACCTTTTCGCTCAAAAAAAAAAACAAGAATGGATTTTATTTTTAAGTAATTTTGAATTATACCCAACTGTATAATTCTATCGATAACGAACAATATTTTTTCTTTTAAATTTTTACCATAATTTTGATATTTTATCTGAACACGTATACACTGTACTTACAGTGTGTATGTTCGAAAGTTGCAGCACCCCCCCACACACACACACGATTTCAAGCCACGAGCCGTCACTGGTTGACACACAGGTACATACGATGCTGCCAACGTTTAAAGAATTCTGCAGACCATTTTCTGAAAGGCTGTTGAGGATCTCCGTCGTTTTCACCTCTTTTACCGACAAAAAATGGGTTCCTTTCGGCACCGACTTGATCTTTGGGAAGAGGTCAAAGTCGCAGGGAGCCAGGTGAGGCGAATAATCTTGGGTGCTCAAGCACAGTGATGTTGTGATTAGCGAAAAACTGCTTCACAGACAAAGCGTGGGGAGCTGGCGCGTTGTCTTCGTCCAAAATCCAACCGTTTCTCCACAATCTGGTTGCTTCCTTCTCACCTGTTCAGGCAATTTCGTCAGGGTAATCTGCTGATTGATCGTCTGGCTGCTAGGCACCCACTCTGCCGTTACAATAACCTGAATGTCGAAGAAAACAATCAACATTGTCCTGAACTTCGATCGACTCATGCGTGCTTTTTTTTTTTGTCTTGGAAATGTTGACTTCCACAGCATTGAATGTCGCTTGGTTTCCGGATCATGCATAAATATCCAAGTTTTATCACAAGTAATTACCAAATTCAACAAATCTAGTTCATCCCAAGACGTATATATACGTCCAGGCAGGCCGGCTGGTGGCGTGTGCAATATACACAGGTGCCGCAGAAGAAAATGCACCTAAAAGATGTCAAAAATATGAGATAAGAGTTTAAACGAACAACGAATGGTACATATAGTTATGAATGTACATCATCTTCCGCTCGGGCCCCTTCGGATCTTCGCGGAAATGAACAAATAAATTCTGAAATTGTATCCTGGACCCGATTTTATCAGTGTAATTTTTGATTATAATTTACGGAAATATACCTAAAATAGTTCTTTTTTTTGATGTATCATAAATCAACTTATGATTAGTTGTTGAGTTCCGTGTGTAAGGGCCGTATCGTAATTTTAATCGGATGGGATGCGTGTGGTCTGGCCCTAAAAGTCGGCTTACCACTGATAATTCATTCTTCCTGACATTCGAGCCTGTTATATTAGCGGGCTGTTAGGGCGGTGTCGGCGACACAAAATAATCGGCGAACTCTCGAGTCCAATGCGAAACATTCTCTTATCTATTTTCATAAAAAAAAAAAAAAAATCAGCTAACGCCTTTTTATTCCCGTATACGGGAGTAGGCGAGGCCATTTAGTCCTATCTAACTTTTGGAGACTGAGTGGGCAGTTCAATCTCCACTGGTACCAATCAGAGATAGATGGCCCAAGGCTATCACTAATTAATCGGTACACAGTGAAAAGAGAAGGCTCAAATGGGTCGCCATCTCGTGGTCCCTAACCATAACACAACATATTTAATGTCTGAAAATAATGTGGGTTCTACGGTCGATTTTCTTGAGTTTACGGGAAGAAAAACCCGCTTGCCCGTGCCAGAGATCGACTAACTCAGGAACCGGTCGATAAAAGGCTTAGAAAAATTTCCTCTAGTCGCCGACTAGACTCGAAACCAAATCTTCCTTCGTGCGGCCAAGCGCCGTGGTATGCAAACGCCACAACCACTGAGCTACACAGGCTTTCTATTTTCATTGAATCTTCAAAATTAATTTATTAATGCAAAATTAATGTAAAGAATATTTGAATAAATCTCTTAACTTTATATTACTATTTTATATTATTTTGAAAATTTATATAGCTTGAAAAAATTTGTATAAGCAGGACTAATCCGTAGTTAACATTATACTATAAAGCGGTTTTCATTTGTTTTTCATTTCCTGTTCGTTTTATTCACACTTTATTCAAAAAAAATTTTTTGGAAAGTCGCCAAACATTAATTGCATACACAAGAAAAATATTATGCGCCGGTCCTGCGTCTAGGTTACCATGGATGCGAAGCGCATATTAAATTTGTAATACCATTGATATTACATTGAAATATATGATGGATACTAAGCGTAGAGGAGTGATGTATTTTATCCGAAGACGGCGACGTGGTTAATGCTTTGCAAAAGATCCAAACTCAGTTCCTTGAGACGTTCATCTTGTTCATCTGACAACACTTTCTATGTCCAAATGAATTTTCTCAGCTACAGGTTGAACACCTTGTGTCTTTTCGAATCACATTTCGCACTTTTTTTTTTTAATGTTGTCACTGGTAACTGCTGTGCGTGGGTGGCCTGGACTATCATCATCTTTCACGCTTTCTCTGCCTTCCGAAAATCGTTTGTGCCATTCAAAAATGCGTGCACGAAATATGCACTCTTTACCGTAAGCCTCAGTCAATAACTGAAAATTTGCGCAGCGGATTTCTTCAGTTTCAGAAGAAACTCGATGTTAACTCGCTTTTCACTCTTGCACTCCAACATTTTCAGATTAAAGGTAAGAAAACGTCTATATTTGAACACGCATCCACACGTACTGAGTAAAGCGATGGAATTGAGCCTTGTCTCATGGTGACTTTAGAACAGCGTTTCCCAGATTTTCCTACGACGGAACACTTCATAAATCCTGAAATTTTCACGGAACACCATGGTTATTTTGTAATGTATTAATAATCAATTATTAATACATTACAATATTAATTATGGCATAATCATAAAGAGTATTAGTACACTTATGTATACGGTGTGACAGTTGACAAATATAAAATTACATTTAAATCAGTTATCAAATACTGGACTAATGAAATCGTGTAGCATATTGTAGTTTCCTCAACCCAATATCATTAAATAAATTTGTGCTGATTTTTATTGACATATCCCATTCTGATCATGAAAGGAAAAAAAAAAGGTATGTTTGAGGGGGACACCAATGATAGCCTGTAATTATTTTGAAAATGTCTAATAGCTGACGCTATCTCTTGACTCTAAACTAAAAATTCCCAGTTAATAACAGAAACGAAATAGCACACTTATATTGGAAAATTTGTGCTGTCACCCTATAGACAAATATTTTCCAACACTTCCCACAATCGAACCAAAAACCCCAACACTTGGACAAATAGCCCCCCATACTCTAATCATCACTAGAATCAAAGACAAAACGTGACGTCAATAACGGATGCGTCACCCTGGGAAATTCCAAGGATTCCATACTCTGTCTTATCTCTAACCAACACCCGCAATTCCATACGCGAACAAAAACACACGTGACGTCAATGACAGATGTGGCCTCAGAGAAATTCCACATTCCATTCATGATGTCACTGATCTTATCAGCCAATCACGTCACGAATCCTTATCTTATCTTGATGTGGTTCCGAGTGCCACCCATACTACTGGCGAACCTCCTTTATAAAGGCATTTCAGATGAAGGAGAATTAGCCAGTTTCATACGAAAGTAGAGAATGATCATCTTACGGTTCTAAAAGTTAAGGATATCTAAAGCATGTAAGTAATGCAGATTATTATTTATTACAAGAGACCTCCAGGATGTTAGGGACTCATCAAGGCAGGCAACACATCACACACCGGCTGTCACACCTATTCTTGAATCCATTCACACTAATTGTAATTGCACTCATGACATTCAAAGGTCAATCCAATCATGCACCACTGACAAAAAAATCGCGCTCTCTCCCATTTCTTGACTAACTTTCTCACCTTGTATGGATGCCTCTCTAGTTGCTCTCCCCACCCTCCATAAACTTAAAAATTCAATCTACTGGTATTCTATATGAATCTTTCAGAAATTTGAAGGTCTTTATTATGTCATCCATCTTTCTCCTGTTTGCTAGTGTCTGCAGTTCATGAATGCAGACACTCCACTGTATCTGCATCATCACAAAAACTAGCATGCCCAATTTGCAAATAGTCCAGGTAAGTTTGTATCAAGGCCTTGTAAAGTGTAAAAATTACTTTCTTATCCTTACATATCAGTTTTTTTCAGTATAATTATTCACTGAGCTGTATTCTCAATTTGTTATATGACCCTTGAACTTTACCTTCCTCTCTACCTATTCCAAGATACCCTAGCTGGACAAATTTCCTCTAGCAGGGCCCTGAGAGAAATTTTAACAGGGGTACAGTTTCTTTTGAGCCCCCTTACCTTATCCATTCGTCATTTTCATGGCTGCCAGGCACAGGTAAGATATATCCCCTGCACCCCCCCCCCAACTCTCAGAGGTCCTGTCCTCTAGCATAATCCCACCAATATAATATACCATGGGATATCTCATCACACCAAAGTGCATAACTTTACATTTACTAACATTGAGCTGAAAACCATTTTCACATACCCACAATTCCAGTCTATTCAAATTATTCTGCAGGTTTTGAATGTCCATCATATTCCTGATCACTAAGTGAAAGAAACTGAATCACTCTCTTCTACCATAATGACACCAGTATACTCGTAATATGCTACTGGATATCTCATTACACCAAAGCGCATAAATTTACATATACTAACATTCAACTGTTAGTCTTTTTCACCATACCACAATTCTAGTCTATTCAAATCATTATGAAAGTCAGTCACATTTCTGATTACCTTGCCTATCTTTCATTAGCAGCAAACAGCTGTATATCACCAGTCAAATCATTCCCAATGTCATCATTAATGTAAAGATTAAATAATAATGGACCATTGTTATTTAATCCTGTAAATAATAACGGTCCATCTTACCTGAACTGAAATTCAAATTATATCGCTTGGTCACAATCAGTTCAGCCAACAACTCTTTTAGCAGCCGTTTTGATAGCCTATCAGCATATACTGTCAAATTCTTATTGAATTTATGCAACAGCTCTAGTACCGCCTCCGATTAAACCTGATTTCTTCATCAAGTGAAGAGATAGCTTTGAGCTTCATGCTGCATACATCAGACTGTTAGCAAAATGGATACAAAATGGTTGAACAATATCTTCTGCATCTGTCACTCACATACATCTGTTTTCAGTAGTTATCTTTTTCACATCTCATTTTTATATAATATAATATAATAAACGATATAATTCTTTTGGGTTATGTTTAGCTTGTAAGCCTGTTTATTTTTATACTTTGCCTTCTGTACAATACTTTTAACTATTTTGGCCTGTGCCTTATAATTTTCTCAGCTGACATCATACTTATGAAAACGGTGTTTCTTTCACATCATATTGTTCTTAAGATTGCACATCCATTTCACTCCTTATTTATTCTTTAAACTCTATGGACACATTTCGATACTGCATCATTGAAGTATTTTTAAAACGTTTCCCCATGACTGCTGATGTTCTTCCCATCTAGCAACTGATACTATGAAACTGAACCTAGTACACCTCTCAGCTGTCATAATTTCCTAGTTGGTGGTAGTTCGGCAAGTAATCTTTTCAGAATATAACATCAATATAATTAGCTACTACCCAGAACAGTTGCAACTTTAAATGACCCCCCCCCTCCTCTGACACTATAAGCAGATCTAACACTCTTTGACCTAGGGATCCTCCTGTCGTATGCTACTTGAGGAAGTTTTCTCGCAACGACTCAATAAATTCAGTATTCATTCTTCTCATTATCATGTCTACAGTATGTTGTCTGAATGAAATCCATACAAACATGCACTTACAGCAAAGGACAAGGTGCATTTATTAACCTGGACTACTATATCTCTGCTGAGAACAATGCAATGAAGGAAGAGGGGTTCTGATTGGCAAAATACATCATATATCACTCTACTGGTCTGGACAGTGGTAACAGTGAAATAAATAGAGTTCATCAACACATAGCTGTTTCTTGGTAAGCAGAAAACATCAGTCATTGGACATATACCTTTCTGCACTTCTATCATGCTAGGTTGCCATCAGCATGATAGAAGTGCAAAAAAATTGTGAAGTGGATGCGACTTCACAATTTTTTCAACGGGCTGTAGTTTTTTGCTGTTTGGCATCATTCTTTGTATGTATACATATTACCTAGTATAATGTTGATACACTGTTGATTAAAAATATTCGGACACCCTATTCATAGTAGTGGATATGGCTATATAAATCATAACCATGGCTCATACAAGTATAAAAGCAAGCACAGTCTTTGAAATCTTCATATCTTCATACACAAACATTATCAGTCCAATGTTCCACTCTAAAGAGCTTCTTAGTGACTTTCAACGTGACACCACCACCTTAGGATGCCATCTTTGCAGCAACTCAGTTCATGAAAGTTCTGCCCTGATCAACTAAGTGATGTTATAGTGAAACGGAAACACACAGGAATAACAACAGCACAATTGCTACTGGGTAGGTCACAAACTCACAGAATGGAGTCGATGAGTGCTGAAGCGTGTTGCAAACATATCACCTGTCCTTGGTACCAAGTTCCAAAATGCTTCTGCAAGCACCATAGCTGTTCATGGGAAATGAAGAATATGGTTTTCCATGGCTGCACACAAGCCTAATATCAGCAGGACAATGCCAATTGTTGAGTAGAGTGGTGTCAAGTTCACCTTCACTGAACTCTGTGATGGAGAATCTTAACTTTGTGGCATATGATATGCTAGACAATTATATGTTTCTAACTTTATGGGAACAGTTCATTGAAGGTCTTTTCTTGTACTGATCTCAACCAAATCAAACACTGTGGAATTAACTGGAACACCAATTGCCAATCAGGCCACATTTCCCTTGACCAACATCAGCAAACAACCCCACTAATGCTCTTATGGAATAATGAAAGGAAATTACTGCAGCAAGGCTATTATAGCCACATAGGTTGAACTAAGTTCATATTAATGCCTTTCATATTAGAGTGAGAGTTGGGATGCACAGTTGTTTGGATATTTTTGATAAGATAGTGTATGTCATGAGCAATTAACACTATGCAAAATGTGAAGGTATGAAGTGTAGTTGCAAAGCACCATTGCATGCCTTCATATATTGCATACAAAGCATATCTTTGCACTACATTAGAATGTTACGTTCTGCTCCAAATGAAAGCAGTCGTGAATGACATGAGTACTGGAGAGCAGGTAAAAACAAAGCTGAACAGTGAGAGATTTCATAAAAGAAGTGTACAAGATGAAGACAGTAATGATGTAATGAGAGTGCATTTGTACGGAGTCTTTCACAGGGCAAAAAATCAGGTCAAGCAGTTGCAGAAACCTCTAGCAAGTGATAAGGCAGAAAAGCAAAAATAAAGCAAAGGAATAAACAAATACAGAAAGTAAAGCAGAGTATGTAATAAGGGAAAAAAAAAACCTTTGTAAAAAATGCTTGATGAGCATTAAAAAATCCTTTTTTCCCAAGTGCAAAAATTAAGGATGAGTTTACAAAGATAATAAGCCAAAAGGCTTATTAATTAAGGATGAGTTTGTTAGGATGCAGAGGGACAGTGAAAGAGATGAGTGTTTTAGGAAGTATGGATTATCTATCTCTGACAAATGTGGTATGCAGTAATATGACAATTGCTAATACAAACAAACAAAAAAAAAAAGTGAGAGTAAAGATTGTGAATTTGCTAACACAGTATAATTGATAGCAGTAAATTGAGAAGAAAGGTCATGACTGCAAATGATTCAATTCATAAATTGTGCAGGAGGAACAGCACACATTTGCTGTCAGGAATGAATTTGATGAATAGGAGATTGAAAGGATATCAGAGGAACAAACACTCTGGCATACCATGATTGCTAACCTAAAATGGAGAAGCTACTTAAGAAGATGGGTTTTACTTTACTGGTTTGCAGAACATATTGTCCAGAGAGCTTGAAAAAGTGAAGCGAATGATTTTTTTTTTTTTTTTTTTTGAGTAGATGCAGGTGAGTGCTTACGTACCGCCATCCTTGAGGTGAATAATTGAGAGAATATCAAAAATATTGAATACCTTCTAGTTCCCAAAATTGAGTGAAACAGTGAATACAAGGCATAAGGGTGATATGTGGGTGCAAGGGGGATACCGCAGTTTGTGTACACAAATGAGAGAAACATCCAGAATAATACGAAAAAGTTTACTAGATCAACTAGCTGGCCAAGTGGTTAGTGTATCTGCTTTCCAGCCCAAAGGCTGCAGGTTCAAATCCCACTGTGGGCATGGATGTTTGTGATTGTCTGTGGAAACACTAGTGATGGTGGCAGGCAGTAGATGGCATTGGTGTATTTGCGGTTAGTTGTATTCAGCGGAGATTGAGCAGTGGAGACAGAGAGATGTAGAGTAAGTGTCCTCTCTCAATGAGTCTTTGGATTCCCTGGAGGTGTCAAAAATAATAATAATAATAATAAAAACTTGCCCAAAAGACATAGATATTAGTGAGACTTGTTTGAGAGAACATGACATAACAGGAACAGGAACAGCTTGAAAGATTTTCAGGGGTGATAAAAGAAAAAAAATGGAAGAGAGGTTTTGCTAATAATGATGATGATGAAAGCAAAAGAACTGCAGCCGAAAAGGAGTTCAGAAGGAGGGTAGAAATGAGCGGTAGCAGTGCATTTAAGACTATCTAATGTGGGTCAGAAAAGCCAACAGGACAAAATATAGAACCAATTACTACTGAATGCCAGAAGTGCAAAGGAAGATTTAACTAACATAACCTACCCTGACCTGTTTATACGTCAATAAATACAAGAATGTGAAAACATTCATTGAAATTAAAACATGAATACAAAACATTAATTATTTGATACGTCTTTCATCTACATCTACAATACCATCATCTGATGTATGAATCATGCGTCGGATGGTGGTGGTGTTTTAAATTATGGTTCAAGCATCTAAGGCTATGAGTCCAGCATATTACATCTATAAAATTGATCATTTCCTGCTGGTTTTCCTGTCTGGAAGGCTGAAAAAAACATATTTCTATGAGGTGAAATCCTGCCACCTTAGTATGAGATGGCTAATGCACACATCGACAAAATTAGTTGGAGTAGTGCAAATAATTATGATGATGATCAAGTATGAGAACATAAACTAGATGGAGAAAAGTCACAGAGTGAAGGAAATCAAATTTATAAACTGAGATATCTGTGATGGAGGGTACTCAACATTTGAGTATACTCGATCTGATGAATCGATTTGATAATCGATGAATTGATAATTACTCTGATGAACATCAGAGTAATTATCAATAACCAAGGTAGCATTGTTTCCAAATGAAAAAAGTGATCAGGAATTCTTGACATAGGAAGTGGCTAAACACGTGGAATTTTCAGTTAATAAGAAGTACATGGTACTAAACTGCAAGTAATTATGACATGCTAAGGGAACTAGCTTAAAGCAGTACCATGCCATAAGAATCTGCTATGGACAGAAGTTAACAGTACATAGGGGATGGTCAAGAGGTGAAGCAAAAAAGAAGAGTGAAGGAAAGAGATATCAGTAGACTATACCCAGCATCAAAGATAAACAAGTAGAATCATTTAAGGAGCTTAAAAAAAAAAAAAACTATGAAAGGCAATGTAAAGAGAGTAATGATCAACAAGTTCATGAACTGCACAAAGCAGTTGAGAAGGATGATAGCATGGTGAAAAAGTTTAAATCAGAATATATAAGAAAAACTTAACTCAGTAGGCCAAAAAAAATGCCCGAGTTCTTTCACTATATGGCAAGTAAAAATAAGAATAACTTTAATGAGTGCTAATGTCCCATGACAGAAGCAACAGTGGCATTACTGAGGAATCATTTTTGCATTGTTACAGTAACTGATGTGGGATAGATGCAGATGAATTTTGTGTCTGGGTGTTGATTTGGAAGCTGGTTACTATTTTGCTTTTCATGTAGAATGTATTCATACTAAGAGAACTTTGCATCAGTGTATTTTATTTTTTTCTTTAACATGTATTATTATTATGTGACACCTCCAGGGAGTCTAAAGACTCATCAAGAGTGTGTGTGCCAACAGCATCAAACGATTGAATCCCTTCCAACTACTAACCATGCTCAAACTTGCTTAACTTTTTGCATAAGCCATTAGTAGCAGAGGCTCTACCAATCGACCAACCTTTGCTATCTCTCTCCCTTTAGTTGGTGTATGATAATACAATACCATGAGGTCCATATAGGCAAGTACAGCAACATCTTATGAAACATACACATAAAGCTATTGGTTGCAATGTATTTTTGCCTGTAAACTGTGTTCTCTTGGTCAGTTTTCCTGATTGCAGGAGGAAAACTCTCCACCTCTGTATGAGATCAGCTAACTCACATTCAACTGAAATGAGATAGTTCCTCATGGTCTACAAACACTCTCATCTTCAATTGATGATCCGTAAATCTTCTCCATCCTTTTATCACTTCTCCTTTACATTGTTGCTTTTTTTTAATTAAGCTTGCTTTTTAATTTCTTCCATTTATTCTTACTTTTTATCTTTCTTTTCTGATGATCTTGTCTAGATGCAAAGCTCTTTTGGATGACTTACCTGCTTTTCTGTTATTTTCTTTGTATTTGGTCTTCTGTCTGATCAGTTCCTACGCTAATCTGTTACATTACATAACTGTGTGTGTGGAAGGGGGGGGGGGAGTAGCTCCTATTTTTCCAGATCTTTTAAGCTAATATTTGGTCATTGTTGTGCACTTCTTGTGAATTAGTATGGTATATAGCCAAGTGTAGTTTGCTTGGAAGCATCTTTTTTGCTGGACTAAACTGGAAGATCCAAGAACTGTTCTTTATATGCACTCCTGATAGATTTCACTGGTGTGTTCCACTCTTTTGGTAAGCAATGTTCAGAACTTTCACATTTCCAGCAGAGTTTGGGATACTGACTGGCAATGCGTCTGATCTCTACACAGTTGAAACATTCAGCGTTGAAGCAGTTGTCACCAAGTGATCATATGAGTTTCAATGCATGCACTGTCTCTGCAGCCTTGAATAGTTCACCATAACTCAATTTGTACTGGGACAAAAATGGCACGGACAACTTCATGTCCATTGTGAAGGTGATCTCATCAGAAAAACCAACTGGGGGTTTTCACTTAGGATATTGATTTTATCCCATTTTGAGAATGTCTGGATAAGGATTTCATCACTGCATTTTATATAATCCATTGGAAACCTTCACTATTCTCACTTGATTTCCTACAGGAATTATTGTGCTATCTTGGAATGTAATAGTTTATCCTTGGTTTTCACATCTTTACAAGTAAATATTTGTTTTTGAATATTTTACGATAAGAGGCACACAGTCTTCTTGATGACTTTTCCAGATATTTATATTTTCAATTGTGATTATGATATACAAACATTGCCTTCTTATTAGTTTCCTTAGTTTCTTTTAATTTTATGAAGTCAGTGCAATTATCTCTGATTTTTATACATACATCATAAAAAACACACACACAAAAAATAGGAAGTTGTTATTCCTCTTTATAAGGCCTTGATATACCCACATCTGGACTACTATGTTCAAGTATGGTTCCCAGGGTTTCTTGGGGATGAGGAAGTGGTGGAGAGGATTCAGAAGCAATTAACCAAGATGGGGAGTGGTCTGTGGAATGTTCCATATGAGGATAGTTTGAAGGTGTGTGGATTGCAGAAGTTGGTTGATAGGAGAAAAAGAGGGGATATGACAGAAACATTTAAGTTGTTTAAAGGGTTTCATAGGATAGATGCAGGGGGAATATTTCAGCACTTGGCTAGAGGGACCAGAACAAGGGATCATCCCTGGAAGTTGAATAAAAGAGTTTGATGACTAGATTTTTTGCTTGGAGTGAATGAGTGGAATGGGTTAAGTGCTTTTGGGTTAAGGAGAGGTATGATAGATTGTGTGGATAGATTGAGTCTCCCACAATGATCCTTCAGACTCCATGGAGGTGCCAATATAATAATAATAATTTCTCTCTGCCATATGGTGTGAAGATTAGTTCTTAATATCTCTTTTAAAGTAGTCTCAGTAACTTGTCTTGAGCCTTCACATCTGGGAATTTCAATTCTTAGAGTTTGCACCCATGGGGAAATTAGTACAATTATCTCAAAGAAAACTCTGCATTTAGATATAAGGGGGGGGGAAGCATAGGTAAAAAATCTATTTTTTTCCCATTCTGACAAAACTGACTAAGCCTTGGTTCTCCCACAATACAAATTGTAGAGCTGTGCTACAGCTGTACAAAAGAGTAAGGCATGGTGCAACTGGCTTGCATTTAAAACTCTATCTTCCTATACTGCTTACATCAAAGCCTGGAACAGTTTCAAAAATCACTTTGAAAACTAACTCTGAGAGAGCTAAAAGCATGAAACTTGCATCCTGCCCAAATTAGTAATGCCTTCTGGCCTTAACTTCTGCTCAACACTACTACACCCAGATGGTACAATTGTATCATCATTCCCAGAAAAGCCAAACTCTTATCTTTTACTTATCCTCTAGTTTCTGCATGGCTGATCATGGTAAATGTCCCCCCCCCCTCCCCACCAACTACACAACACCCCATTTGATCTTTAGCAAGAAAGAGATCAGAAAAATTTTGTCTAAATTAAATACCATAAAGTATCCTAGCACTGACGGCATTCCTCCAATTACGCTAAAGGTCTATGCCCTAGAGTTGACTCCCACTCTAAGTCACCTTTTTACCCTCTCTTATTCCACTGGTATCTATCATGCAGTCTGGAAATTAGCCCATATACAACTTATTCCTAAGAAGGGTGACAAATCTTTACCTTCAAACTCCTATCCAATTTTATCTCACCTCCATTCTTTTTAAAGTAATGGAAATCCATCACACCCAACATCTATCTTTAAGACTGTCATCTAATAAATGACAGACAGTATGGATTCCAGCACTGCCGATCAACAAGGGATCTATTTACCTATGTCCCCCATCTCTTGACAAACACAATGGAAAAATTAGATAAATATCAAGTGGTTGTCCTTGATATCTCTAAAGCTTTTGACTGGGTTTTAGCACAAAGGTCTAAGTCAATTCCCATCACTTGTTCCAACCCCCCTGACTACTGCAATTGGGTTGCCAGTTTTATGACTGGATGCTCACTTTGAGTGATAGCAGATGGCTGTTATCTCTCACTGGGATACCACAAGGCTATGTTCTTTCACCCACCTACCTTCTTTCTTCTATTTATAAATGATCTACTCCAGCTGGCAGCCAGTTCAGTACACAGATCTGCTGATGAACGCATTTGACAAACCTTGCAATACACAAATCACATGACCAGCAGAACCTTAACCTTTATTACCTTAAATTCTAATCTTCAAAACATTCTCAAATGGGGTTTGAATAACATTGTCAACTTCAATGCTAGCCAGCCAAAAACTGCCCTGCTCTATTTTCCACAAAAGAGAACCATTTTTTTTTTTTTTTTTCAGTTTTACCTTTAACACTCAAATTACTATTCCAATGAGATTTACTTTCTTGGGAAAACTCTAACCTCAAATCCCTCTTAGCATAAACACATAACAAATATTGCCTCCTCGGCATTCAAAAAAAAAAGAAAAAAAGTAGGCTTTTCTTTTGCTGGAAGTATTACCAACTCCAAACAGTTAACTCTGAACACATCACAAATCAGTCTTACTATTGAACTTCCATGTCTGGGGTGATGACCCTAAGAGTTATCTATAAATATTGGATTCTCTACAGAAAAGGACAATTAGATTGATTAATGACCCCTCTCTCTCTCTCACTCACTAAATACACTTCACTCACTTTTGCAGAGGTGTTCATCCACTATTTGCATCTTCTATAAATACTTCTATGGCTGCATTTCAGAATTGGCATCAATAATCCCCTTACCCCCCAATCAAATCTATTTAAATGCACATAGCAGTCAATCAACATGCTCTCTCGGTTCAATGCCAAATTCAAAGAACAAATTTCTCTCCTTCTTCAATTCATCTTTTCCAATGCTGCTTTCTGGAACAGTTTTTTAGTACGTTTCCCAGAGTACAATCCACAGCTCTTCAAGTCAAATGTCAACAAGTTTCTTCTTGCCCATCCACAGTACTAGTGTACAATAGGTTGACTGATCTCTCTTGTGGATGGGCACCATAAAAAAAAAAAAATACTAGTAATCTCAAATTAGATTACTGAGAGATAAATTCTGTAATCATATGAATGCTTGCTTGAATAATTCTATACTAGAGGAGAACACCTGCCACCAGCAGCAGGCAAAATAAAATTAAAATATCAAAATTAAGAATGCAAAAGAAAAACTAAGTATTTAGCTTAAATTGTAAAGTTATATAAATATAGAAATCATACATTTCCCATAAGGCCTTGGAAGTGTCACGCAATAATAATAATAAATGAAATACTCTGGATTGGAGACCTGTAATCCTTCTTTAGTAAGAATTCCATCTCCCAAGTCAAAAACTACAACATCATCATCATCGCTCTCATCAGTTGGGGCAATGTAACCACCTTGGTTATAGACAAATCCCCTCATGCAATAATCATAGAATCCAACACTCTCAATCCCCTAGTACCTTCTATCATATGCTGCCTAAAGTAACCTTAGTCTTCTTCTTTCACTACGCATTATTCCCGCTTCTTATGCAGGGTCCGCATGTTACTTAGATGCGACTTCTTGTTAGTACCACTCCCAACCGACCTGTCGCATAGTCTGCTGCTGGGGGGGGGGACATATATTTTTGGCCGCAGAAGCGTATGTTCACAGGG
This sequence comes from Typopeltis vanoorti, assembly GCF_054136105.1. NCBI lineage: Eukaryota > Metazoa > Arthropoda > Arachnida > Uropygi > Thelyphonidae > Typopeltis > Typopeltis vanoorti. The sequence goes on along the minus strand of NC_143557.1, from coordinate 73,224,444 downwards.
CCGGTTTGCCTGCTTATGGGATGAAAAACGCCAGATAAACTGGCGGGAAAACCCTACTGCCCGTGCCCAAGACCAGCTAACTTGGCCATGCTTGAGGAAGATCCTCAAGTTCCTCACATCTTTGACAGGAATCGAACCTGGGACACTCCTTCCCCAGGCATATGGTTGCGAAGCGCAAAGCCACTAGGCTAACCGTGCAAACTAAAGTAACCTTAGTACTTACATAAATTCTATTTTGTTCTGGAAATGTGACCTTTTATCGTTACAATCTATGTCCCAATAGTTGAAACCTCCCCATAATTTATCCCCTTTCTACTCATTTGTCAATGTATACCACTTGTGTTGACATTCACATTTCCTGCCCTACAGAGCAGCAGCTATATACTTTGTTCTATTAGCCTTTATCTTAGAACAGAGCCTCAAATGTACCTGCTTTCCATTTCACTGATTCCTGTTCAACTGCTATTTTTCTTCTGGCTGCAATTCATGGGCTATAATTAATACCCCTTCCCCACCTTTCCTGTCTACTTTTATCTGGCCTGAAAATATATAATCTTCACATTCAATACCAATAACTTTGGAGCCACTGTAGCTCAGCTGATATAGAAAAACCCTCTGGCCAAAAAGAGGTGAGTTTGATTCCCGTCTATGATATGAAGAACCTTTATCAGGCCTTTTCAACCAAAAGTAAGTTAGCCAGTCTCATATGAAGGTGGAGGGTTTTTTTCTCCTGGAAATTCTAGTTTTTAATTCTTCAAAACAGTCCAACCAGCTCATTAGCTGGTTGGACTGGAAGTGTTCTACAGAGACATAGAACACTTCACAGGGAATGATGGTAGCCTGCACTGGCTCCCAGCTAGGAGGTAATAACTTCTGACCAATACCTTATCTCAGATCCCAAATACCAATACTGGTATCCTGGATACTCCCATATGCTAACAACAATTACCAATAATTACATAATTTTCTGTCATCCATGTTTCACTAATACCAATAATTTTTGGCCAAGAGCTAATCAATGCTTCTGACATTAATGCACATAAAGATTAGTTGCTTCGTGGGCCCACAAATACTCCTGCATTTTAATATTAACCATCCCATTCCAATTTGCTATTTCAGGAACTAAATCCAACTTTTTCCATCTATTTATACATTTGTTTGCCTTATTTGTATTGCATATATCCTCTTTAATATAAATTAAAGATGCCAAGAAATTATATTCTTGGTTTAATCCTTTATCCAAGTGTAAGCAAACAAAGTTTGTGCCTGAAGAAACTTCAGGACTGGGCAACTCACATATAGAGGCTAATGACTTCACATCACTTGCCTTAGTATCCTATAATGCAAAGCACATATCCTTACAGACATGTATAATGCTATGCATTATGGGAAGGGTCACTAACTAGATCAGTTTCGACCTTTATTGAGGTCTCATCGGTGGGAGCCAGATCCAGAAGTGATACCAAGGTTGAAGTCATATTTCCATATATAGCCAAAAGATGTCATACCCTAAAATACTAAAATACTCTGGATTAGAGATAGATGTTTAAAGTTTTTCCACTTGTTTATACCATGAATGAATTGCTCAGTCCTGAAGTTTCTTCAGGCTCAAACTTTGTTTGCTTACACTTGGATAAAGGATTAAACCAAGTGGAAAAACTTTCAACAGTTACAAGTATCTATGACCTTTATTGAGGTCTCATCAGTGGGAGCCAGATCCAGAAGTGATACCAAGGTTGAAGTCATATTTCCATATACAAGTAGCCAAAAGATGTCATACCCCACTACTAAAATACTCTGGATTAGAGATAGATGTTTAAAGTTTTTCCACTTGTTTATACTATGAACGAATTGCTCAGTCCTGAAGTTTCTTCAGGCTCAAACTTTGTTTGCTTACACTTGGATAAAGGATTAAACCAAGTGGAAAAACTTTCAACAGCTACAAGTATCTATGAGCCTGTTATTCATGATACAACTGAAATTAAAACAAAAATGAGTATGAAGTAGAATAAAATTCTGAAAAAAAAAAGTGCTCCAGTCCCTTTGTGAAGTTGAAAAGAAAAAAGCAAACATACATACATGATTACTCAACACCAACGTGGCAATGTGGTTACATTGGGTTTTCTAGCACTCCCAATAATCTAGTACCCTTCAACTTCAATAATAAATCAAAAACTATTTAATCTGTTCAAACACTAGGCACTAGCAACAAATGAAATGGTTAGTTGATTAATGTTACTTTGTACTGTTTGACAATTCAAATAAATACCATACTTATAAAGTTTTTGTATTTTCTTTAAAAACTATACATCTGTATTTTGTTATACATATAATACAATAAACAGACAAAAGTCAGCATAATTTTTCTCTTAAATTTCAAATTCAAATTTCAATAAAATAGATTACTTCAGCAAGTAATTTATTTTTTTTTATAAACATCAAACTTCACTGCTCATGGTTTCCATATTCCCAGCTTTCACGGGAATATAACTATAAGAAGAATGATGGATTCATATAAAATAGAAAGGTTATAAACCTATAATACTTTAGTACAATGGATGAAATAAGGATGAGATGAGACATGATATTGTTCTATGAGATAATTTACAAATGCTCTCATGGAACATTTTTAAGTCATTTCAGGCAACTAACAACAAGCAAGGTGGTCCGACATTGGGTGAGGAAATTTATCTACCAATTAAAAACTTTCAAGTCTATTGATTGTAGACAATCTATTTAGTCAACCAGGACAGCAAGGTATCCATATTTACTTAGGTGATAAAATAGAACCCTGACACCTCTGTACAACCTTGAGTAATGAATTAAATCTTTTTCATAGGCTTCTGTGGGGGTAGGGCATTTTTATACCAGAAAAAATAGTTCTAAAACGAATTAAATCTTTTATAGTTGTAAAAATTAATATTTATAACACTAGCCTGTCAGTTTGGTCAAAATGATTTTAGAAATTGCTAACCTACTCACTAGAAAAATCTCTCTCTCTTCCAGAGAGAAAGTGATCTTCTAGTGAGTGGGTTTCCATCCTAATTCCTAGAATTTGAGTCTCCTGCGATGAGTCTTCGGACTTCATGGAGGTGCCTGTAGAATAATAATAATCCATACTGAGGTGCCAGTGTTTTTCCTTCCACAAAACTTAAGTTTTTCATCCTTCATAATGAGAAAATCAAACTAATCCTTATCACAACATTCAAATGTTGTGATAAGGATTAGTTTCAATGCCATTTTTCTATAGCAATGAAGAAATTAAATGGGTTACTTTAATTATCAAGGACATGATATTTTCATGCTCTATTTTAATGATGGCTGACAAGTACATAAAAGTAGAATTTATTAACTTAATTATTTATTAATTATTGAATGTATGGTTAAACAAATTGATTATTTATTATGTAAATTGTTATACAAATTATTACATAATATTCATGTTACAAGGATATCAGGCAGAGAGAAGATCAGTGTTGAGAACATTCAAAAGATGAGTCATAAAGATATGCATTAAGCACATGCTGCATGACTCATGTTTTGAATGTTGTTAAGTGATCTTCTCCCTTCCTGATTATGTCCATGTAATATGGGATGAAATATACTGGGGTTAATAAATTCTGTTTTTCAGTATGTATGTCATCCAAAAATAGAATATGCCTACTAAACAGGTTCCTTTAAAACATATGACTTTTCAATATCCTGCACAAGTGCTGGCTACTAAGGAGCATATCTCTGATACAACTGCGTGTATAAACTGAAACAACATTTTCAACTTCAATCTGAAAGTTGACTCCTGATCGCATGACCATGTCATAGGTCAGTACTATCCAGCATTTATATGCTAAAGGGCCGATTTGTTTTTCTATAAGTTGATGGCAAACGACAAAAATATTAATTTTAAGATGAACTGAAGAAAAATTATTCATAACAATATTTGTTTAAGAAAATTAATTCATAAATGTACTTAAATTAGTAATTATTACCAAATTAAATAAATTTATTACATAACAATACAAAAACTTAATTATTTAATGGGAGCACTGTGACAAAGCTGCTGGGCTACAGTTTTTTTATGTCAAGGTCAATATTTGTTATTGCAATTCCATGCATCTGTTTAAGCATTGGGTCTTGAACGCAGTTTTAGTTTGATTTGATAAATTCCAGCTGGAAAATGCTTACTCACAGATTAGGTACTACTATGAAACACAGAAATCATTTGAAGTCTGAAATCATTCAGGCTTAGTTATTTCTCTTTTGATAGAAACTTAAACATATCCATTTCAGTTTCTAGATTCAATAAATGCATCTGCCTGGAGATTGCATAATTCCAACTGATATTTGAGATTTGCTTTTGTAATCAACATTTAAAAGTTCAGTGAATAACATTATGGTATGTTTATGCATATCAAAGAAATCTATTGTCAAAATTTTCATTATGAGCATCTAACGTTGGAACAAATATTTCAAAATTTCCATTTGTATCAAGTTGCAATATTTCACTGAAAAGCTCTATACAGGATTTAAAATCAACTGAATTATTTTTCTCTAAACCTAACCTAATTCAGAAATTTTTTTAGAAGAGCTTAGTGCTTTTACACAACATAATTCACTGGCTAAGTTCTGGTAATTGTTTAAAGTGATTTTTTTAATCTTTGGAAAGAAATCCACTTGTTTTTAACAGAACAAGACACTGAAATGTTTTAACAATAATTCTTATCGATATAAATTTTCTTAGTTCACTTGTTTTCTTAACAGATGTTACAGAATATCAGAATGTCTTGAAAAAATCCTTACATGGAAAAAGTCAAATATTAACAATCTTGCTACTGTATTTTGAAACAAATTACTATTCTTGAAATCAAATTTAGAGAAAACAGTTCATTTTCATCAATTTCTGCATTTTTATTTCTTATAAATAAAGAAAAAATTAGTTGTCATTCATCCATATATATATATATATATATATATGACCATGAATGGTAGCAAAAGTACATGCTTCCTTCAAGCAAGTAATACCACTAGTTTGCAATAATTTCGAAATGCATACGAATCTAACCTAAGACTTCAAAGTTGTGAATAAAATTTGTCAAGGTCTCAACTGAACAACACTGTCCTAGATGAATCACTGTTACTCTTCAATTTATATAAAGTACAGAATTCCCAAAGAAAACAATATTACAGAGACATACAGAAAACATAAAATAAAAATAAGACAAAACACAAGAACTATACATTTCAGAAATTTGTTTTACACATGATTATTATATAATTTTTATTATTGACAATAATGCCACGTTTAGATAACACAAACTGTTTTTTATGTGAGCAATTTAAGACTGCATTTTGTTGAATTTTTCATGTAGTCAGAGGCCATTTTTCTACCATTACAAGAATGAAACATTCTACAGGGTAGAATATACTCATGGTAATATTTATTGAAGTATAGAGGTACCTCATTAATTTGCTTAAAATTAAGATGGCGAAAAATTCTCGAAGAAATATATGGATCTTGTGCCAGTAAGTGCATTATTTAGTTTTTGAAGTAATTTAAAATTTATAAGTAAATAATGAGAAAGAAAATAGTTATGGATAACAGCTATAGCATATCATAACAGGATTTCAGTTTTCAGATGAACTGAATGTCACACTGTGGCATTCACAAACATCCATAACCCACATTGGGATTCAAACTCACAGCTGGTGGGGTTAGAAAGTGGATATCCACTCTACCAAACAGGCCAGCAAATTGTAGGTGGATTGTTTCAGAACAGTACATCTCAAAATAAAGATGCTCTGCTATTAACAACCTTAAATTATTTATTTTTGGTTAATGAACTTAATTGTAGGTGATGTAACTCTTATTCTCATTTATTCATGCAAAATATTTGCCTTAAGATATGTGATGATTAATTTGCTTTAACTAATACAGTTTACTTAAAGTAAACTGTATTTTGCCAAATATATATATATATATATATATATATATAAAAGAAGCAAAATTTTAATAGTGTGGCTACAAATTAATCATTTGAAAGGTATATCAAAATATACCTGGTATGAATTACTTTCAGTGTAGTTAAATGCTGGGTATTAACATGCATGTAAGTGTTATTTGATTTTAAAAGCGGACAAAATCTATGAAAATAAAGAGAATCTATGGAACATATTTCATAGATTCTTGTGTGTTTTTCATGGGGTCATAAGGATTTTCCTTGAATGAGACTTTGAATTTTATTTTAGTATACTGATTGTTACTCATGGAAAAAAATTTTGTATTGGTTCTATGATGATACATATTGAAGATTTTTCAAAAATTTAAAGCTAACATTTTTAAAATTTATTATTATTATTTTCATAATTCAATGTAGAAAATGAATGTCTTCACAGAAGAAAAGTATTAGTTATTTTGTGGGTTTATGTTTATTTACTTTAATAGTTATTTTCTGTTAATTTATATTGTCACCCACCTCATTGCCTGTAATATATTTATTGTATCTACGCAAATACAATAAATATACAATAAGACCTGCACAGATACTCTAAGTATCTGTGCAGGTCTGGCCTCCTGGTTTCTAGGGTGATTCTGATGTTAAAAATGATATCAGGTTTGTGATATACTGATTATGAAGAAAGACTGAAAATTTGTAGACTGTAGACACTAGCAAACAGGAGAAAGAGGGCTGATATGATTGAGACTTACAAACTTCTGAAAGGTCATACAGGATACCAGTAAACAGAATTTTTCATTTTATGGAGATTGGAGAAAGGACAGGATGGCATCCTTGGAAGTTGAGAATGAATGTCATCAAGAAGGGTGTGGTGTGAGAGCTAGATTTTTCTCTAATAGAGTGGTGCATGATTAGAATGGATTCAAGAACAAATATGACAGCTGGTGTGGATAGTATGTGGTCCCCCCCCCCCCCCCGATGAGTCCTCGACTCCCTGGAAGTCTCTCTTAATAATAATAAAGAAGAATAATGTCTGTTATAATGAGGTTAACAAGTTAACATAGTTGTTTAGACAGGACTGTTATCAGAACAGTCCTGTTTCACTATCTATTCTCACTCAATTGTTCTTGAAAGAAAAATATAATAAAATATTCAATTTCCACTTCTGCTACTGAATACCTCTAGATACATAAAGTGCAGATATAAAATTTGGTCATGCCTTTCTTTGCCAAAACTTGCTATACTGAGTATTACCAAATTCACCCTTTTAAGCAAAGAAAGTCCAGGTAATGGTTCCTCCTTCCTTAAAGATACATCAATTAGTATAAAATGGCAAGGTATGCTCCACATCAAGGTTGTTATGACTTGCACTTTAACTTATCTAGGTATGTGCATATTTCAAATATGTTTTTCTAGACAACAGTAAAACACTGTATAAAGATTTTTGGAAGGATCATTAACATTTTTTTAAAAATAAATTTAGCAATTTTTTAAATGCAATATCATGTCGTTTCATTTTCTCAGGAGAGCTAGTGGTGGGAACCATGTGCCGAGCTTGAAGAGAAGTTTCCCATTTTGTGCTTTGGTGAGAGATGCACTGATTGCAATAATCAAGAGGAGAAATCATATCCATGGGAACAGTCTTTCAAGAATGTATCCTAAAAAAAGGTTTAAGACAATATGCAAATTTGAAACCAATCTGAGAATATTAATAATGAATAATATGTTCAAAATATATAATTAAATAAAGTAGCAAAGATAAAATTATTTAGCAATCATAAGCTATATAGTGTGTGTGGGGGGGGAGTTCTGGTTTTGTGCATCAAACAGGACTAAGACATTGCTACATAATAGGAAACATTTCTTTTGCTTTTCAAAACATATTTCTTGTTATTTTTATTTAATTTATTTTTAAGTATAATCTATGAACACATGAATCTGAAAGAGAAATTTCAGGTTTTTTATTAAAAAAAGAGAAAACATTTTCATTATTACATGAATACCGCTTTACTGGTTTAATTAATTACAAATTTTCATGTTAGCAAGCAGATTCTTATTCAAATGATAGTTTAAAGACTGAGAAACTTATTTACTGCTGTGCCCTCAATTAGAGGAGGTATTAGTTCCCTAGTTCATTAATAAAAGCATGTTGACCATGTCCAGCAAGGCCATCACCCAAATTGTATAATGTGAGCAGGGGGAAGAAACTAGAGACCCCACTCTGAAGATGAAACAATGCAGAAGCCACTGCCTCCAGTAAGTAAGGTAGTAGTATTTCACACACCATCTAAAGATCTAGTTAGGATCTAGAAAGATACTTCAAAAGGCTACATCGTGGACAGGTAGAGTGGACTGTGGGGGGGGGGGAGACTATACTGTGCATCATGAGCCCATTAATGGCCAAAATTATTTGCTAGAATGATTTGAACTTATGATGAAATGGATAGCAAGGTGTTTTAAGGATTTTGTGTTCCTCCACTGGTATGGATAGCGTTATAGAGCTACGCTCCTCCTGAATTGGACTAGCCACCCCCCCCCCCCATCACAATACCAATAAAAATGAACATTGAACATCATACTGATATTCTAGATAATTGTTATCTCTGCTACTGTGGTTCTATGGAAACCACACAATTAAATATCAACATGATAGCAGAAACTGTGGTGGCATGATTTGAAGAAATGATAGTGAAAAGATATGTCTGCACGGTTAGCCTAGTGGCTGTGCACTTCGCAACCATATGCCTGGGGAAGGAGTATCCTAGGTTCGATTCCCGTCAGTGACGTGAAGAGCTGAAGGATCTTCCCCAGCCATAGCCAAGTTAGCCGGTCTTGGGATTGGACAGTAGAATTTTTTCCCCAGTTTATCCTGGGGTTTTTCATCTCACAAATCAGGCAAACCGGCCTTGAGAACTCAACACTACGAACATAGAATACGTCACGGCATAGGGCTGACCACCTTATCCTGTGAACGGTTTGGGATCCAATGATCAATAAACCCTCGACACTGCAAGGTAAAAGAGGGAAATAGGAAGATGAGATGATGAGATAGTGAAAAGGTTAATAGTCAAATCGAATCTGCACCCTAAAGTATATAATGTTCTACCAATTTTTTCTTTAGGGAAGAGTTAGAACACAGTTTCAAGCACAAATCAATCAACTTTCTTACAGGATATGACTGACATTTTTGTTGAAGGAATGTACCAAGATAAGTATGGCAGTGTATTAATATTTAGTGGAAAGCCTACTACTTCTTCATGTAGCTTCCTCAGTGAGAGGGTGCAGCACCATGTCCTTCCAGTTCTCTCTGTTGGTGGCTTTCCTTTTTGTTTCTACATAGCCATGTGATCCTGTCCATGATCTTATATCTTCAAGCCATGTCCTTTGTTTTTTGCCTCTTGATCCTTTTCCCATAATTTTTCCTTCTAAAACTGTTAGTATCCTCTGTCCTGCCGAACCTCTCAGTACATGTCCTGCCAATCTCATCTTTCTCTGGATCATTTCCTGCAATAAAGATCTCTGTGTTCTCATTCTCTGTAGGACATCTGTATTTGTCACATGTTCTGTCCATGTGATTTTCAGAGCTCTCTCCTATAGCACCACATTTCAAATGCCATTATCTGTTGCCTTACTCTCTTCTTGAATATCCAAGTCTCACTTCCATATGTGAAAATTGGCCACACTAATGTTCTTATCATTCTTTTCTGTCTCGATACTCACAGAACTTCCGAACAGATCTTTATTTTTCCAGAATGCATCTTTAGCTATGGCTGTTCTTATTTTTATTTCTTTATCTTGCTTTCCATCTGCAGTAAAGTAGGTGCCTAAATATTTGTATTCTGTTGTATGTTCAATTTTCATATTGTTTATGAATATTTCTGGCTCGGATCTGCTATCTTTTGAGATTTTCATAAATTTGGTCTTTTTTTGCATTTATATCAGATCCAAATTCTTTACCTTCTTCAATTAGTAGCTGCAGTAATTTGATTAATTTGTTTCTGTTTTCTGCTATTAGAATGGTATTATCAGCATATCTAAGATTGTTGTAATTTATACATTGATACTAATTCCAATTTTTTGTTTTTCAATCTTTTTCATCACTGTCTCACTATAGATATTAAATAGATTTGGTGAAAGGATACAACCTTGTCTAACCCCTCTTTTTATTTTCACTACAGAAGTCTCATCATTAAACAGCTGCATTTTCTGTTTGGTGTAAATCATTTTTATAATCTTAAGTACATGATCTTCTATGTCTAATTTATCTAATATATTGAACATTTTATTATGTTTTACCTGGTTAAAAGCCTTCTGAAAGTCAATGAAGCATATGTAAATGTTCCTATTTCTTTCAAGTGATCTTTCTATTAGTATTTTTAGTTCCAGGATAGCATTAATGGTTCCCATTCCTCTTCTGAATGGGAAGCTTTTTCTGAAGCCTTTCTGTTGTTCACTCAATTCACCACTTAAGGCTCTTTCAATTTGTTTGTTAACAATGGTAAAAATAACTTTAGATGCATGGGGTATTAGGTTCACAGTTCTGTAATCCTCGCAATTTTGTGCATTAGTTTTCTTTGGAATTGGTATGCAGATAGATGTTGTAAAAACTTCAGGTTGTATTGTTTTATAGATGTCCTGAATGGATTCCACTAACTAGTTGTTATTATTGCCAGTCAAAGCTTTCAGGAGCTCAGCCGGAATATTACAACACCCAGGGTATTTGTTATTAGGATGATTCTTGATTCCGTGTTCTACCTCCTTTCTTGTGGGTAGAGTGGTATCTGTTGTTATGTTTAACTTAAGGTGTCGTGAATCATCTAACATGTTACCATTATTATCATCATAGAGATCTGATAAGTACTTCACCCGTCTTCCATTTATCTTTTCCTTATCAATGAGTATGTTTCCAACTTTGTCCTTGATGTTATTAGACTATGTATGTTTTGCTTTTCCATTAAGTTTTTTCACTTTCAGGAATACTTCTCTAGTTTTGTTCCTATTTTGTAATTCTTCTATCCAGTGTACTGCCTATTTATCCAGTTTTCTTTCAATATTTTACATAACTGTTTGATTCTTTTATCCAAAGTTTTATACCTTAACCTTTCTTCTTCATTTGCTCCTCTTTTCCATGTTCTTCTTTCATCAATAAGGTCGATTACATCTTGAGTTATCCATGATTTTTTTTCTTGTTTATTGATGTGGTTTACTTAGGAAAGACTACTTAAGAAAGTGATATCTAAAGTTGTGGATAAATGGTGTATTGATGTTTCTGAAAAAAAAAAAGGGTTGTGAAATACTTAGATATCTGTATGATTTTTTCAATGTAGGCTATGATGAATTTTTTTTTTGCACAAGATCACTAATTACAATATTTATTAATTGTAGGTGAATTTACATGCTATGCAAGTTCTGCTTGTAAGTTCAGCTTAAAAGATGATATGCACGAATTAATCAACATTAACCCTCCCCCCAACATCAGAAATCTATGTAACTAGTTTTCTTAATCACTGTAACATCTAATATCAATATTATATCTCTCTAAACTGTGACATTATTTCAAGAAACTTGGGTGACGTCTAAAAATTATGAATACTTGTACATAAACTTTTTGGCATCCATTGTGCTTTGTTTTCTCCTTTTCTACACTGCAGCCTGTGTGGGAATTATCTCCACTAGCAATTTTACAGAAATATTATTTTTCAATGAACATCCACTCAATTCTAGAAAGGGAAAGATTCTGCATTTCTAGAATTATCATGAACCTAATAAGGTCATTAACCCTAAGAAGCAGCAGCAGTTCAGGCAAAATTGCATGGATGCTTGGCTGATAATAGAATTTGTTTATATTTCTGGAGATTTGTAATTCTAACAAAGGGAGAACCCACTGCATTTTTTATTTTATTTATTTTTTTAGCAATCCAGGTGTCAAAAATTTACTAGCACAATGCCTACTTATGTGCATCTAAGGTAGCAAATAGCACGAACTCCACAAAAAATCCAAATTCATATTTACAATAGGATGTACAAACATCTAAATTTGTGTTCAAAGTTTTATGCTTGTGTAGGGAAAGCCTCCTCACCTGAAAGAAAATCAACCCTACAGCCATAGTCTGAGATGGACTAACTCAATACTGGATGAGAAAAATGAATAGCAGATGAACTATATACATAATTACAACAACTGTGGACAAACCAATATAGGTACTATGAATTTTATCACAAGCTTATATTCTCTTTCTGGTTTTTCTATCATCTTTTTTTAAAAGTTATTTTTATTATTTTTTAATTTTATTTATCCAGATACATAACTCTATCAACATGTTCAGTATGTCAAATTAGATAATTATAGTTACATTTTAATTAACCTATCCTTCAGCAATTACAATTATTCAATTCTGTCTTAAAGTTAGATATATTCACTGACTCTGTAACTGTTGATGAAGGCTATTCTACATATATTTTTTAATGCTTTTTCAGTAGAGCCTAATTCAACTAAATGTTGCAAATTCTTGCTATATATCTTATTTCTGCCCTGATCAACTAATAAACTTTAATTAAATTTCCTCCTTCATTTCTTGTCTGATAAATTTGTCAGATTGCAACTAGCCAACCAATTCTCCTAATTATCATGGTACAATCCTTCCACAGTTAGTCAATCTTCTCTAAACACCCTCAATTTCTTGACATCCATTAAAAACCTTGATGAGCAAACATGGAAGCCATAATCCAATATTGGGCTGATAATGATGTGTACATATTATCATTACTTCTTTCCTCCTACAGGTGAAGCCTGTTCTAATCAATCCCACAATCTCCGAGTTTTACTAATGGTCTTACTAATATGATTCCTGAATTCCCCATTAAACTTTTGTAATCATCAACTTATTCAAAAACTCGTCATTCAGACTTATATCCATCTGATATTATAATTTTACTGAATCAGATATATTTGAATTTGTTCACATTAAATTTTAAATCCCACTTTCCCACCAATATTACATGATTATCCTATAAAGAACTTAGGTCACGTGAATGACTACTCTATCCAGCTTTTCATCATCAGCAAAGAGAAAAATTTTGCTCTTAAGAGTTGAACCCCTAAATCACTTATGAATCCTAACACCAAAGATTGTAGTAATCCACTCCTACATAATCTGGCTCTCTGAATACTCCTCTTTTGAACACTACTTCCTGTTGAACAATCATCAACCAATTTCTTATCTCTTTTACTAGGTGCATTTTGATCAGTATACTTATGTGAAACACTATCACACACTTTGCTAAAATCCAAAAAAATTACATCACAGCCATTCCACCGGTCTATTTCTCTTGTGATTTCATCATAAAAAAGTGGATTTATCACAACTAATCTTTCCTTAAGGAAACCATGCTGTCTAATGTAATGTGTGATGATTTATGCTAGATTTATTTAAGAGTATAACATCATCTGCATGCTAAAGTAAAGAGCTTAGATTAACATCTGCAATTCTAATATCAGGTTTCATGCCACTTTTCTTCATGATGGGATCCACACAGTTGATGAATAACTGGAAATACTGTGCATGTCTTATATCTGGTTCTACATAAAACCATATCTTCCTGTACCTCCTTCAATTCCAAATGCATTATATCAAACAATACACATTCTGCAGACCATGTACTGCTTGATATAATGTCCTGTCTATACTATATAAATGTAGCAGTTTGAATAGCATTTCTCTTGGTACCTTGTCATATGCCTTTATTGGATCTACAAAACTTAAACACAGATCCTTATTATACTACCATGATTTCTCAACTATTTTAGTTGAGAGTAAAAATTAGATCCTGACAAACTAGTGAACCTGAATCCAGCTTGGTCTTCTTCAAGACTTAACGTCACCATATTTTTTTTTTTTTTAAAGTCTCTTCTTAAGTGTGCTTGCATAATCCTACATGGAACACTCAATAAGGAAATTCTCCTGTAATTCTCTCATTAATTTTTATTTTATTTTTTTATGGATGCTATAAGAGCACTACTAGAATCATCCCGAATTTTACCTTCTGACTTGTCCTTCTGAATTATGCAGTGTAGTCACTGTATGATTTATAACCCCATACTTAAACATTACTTGTCAACTATCAGCTGCCTTTTCACATTTCCGATTTTTGAAACTATTTTTTATGCCACGTATTGGTATGTTCTCCTGAATGCATTCCTCTTGAATATTTTCTACCACCATTCTGTCACTTCTAGTTTCATTTAACAAACTTTCCGAAGTAGTTACTCCAGACATCTACAATATCTTTATCTTCAGCTTGTCACAATTTATCATTCCTTTAGCAACAGCACTCTTTCCTTCATTTCTGGCTTTTTTTTTTATCTCACCCCCCCCCCCCCCCCCCAATAGCCTCCAGAACATTTTGCCATCTTACTAATATTTACCATCTATCTTTTCCCCAAAGTAAGTTCATGACTTTTATTTAGCTTACATACTGCTTTTTTTTCTTACATTTTTCTCTATATTCTCTCAGAGCACAAGATGATTTACTTGCTAAGAATTTTCAATAAACTTTCTTCTTTTCCTTAAGTGCTTCTTTAACTTCTTGAGTCTACCACAGAGTCCAATTTTTCTATCTTTTCAAACAACTTCCACATGCCTGCCTGGCTGAATCAATCAATATTTTCTTCAGAATCTGCAATGAATCTTTTATAGTAGATATCTTAGATAAGCAAACTACTGATTTTTCAACATTGCATGTCGTGTGATGTTCATCTTCTGCCAACATAGGGTGAACCACAGATACTACCACAAGTAAATAACTTCTTCCACTATCTCAGCATTATTGCTTTCATTTCTGGCTTAATGTGAAAACAATCCTGAATTTAAATTTAGCTCATGAGTTCCAGTGATTTCACTAATACTAGGTTGATCACGGATCCAAGTATTTGGTATACAAATTCCTCAACTGTAAATTTCATTGCCTCAGCTTTGAAGAAGACGTGTATGTGTAGGGAGGAATTAACACTTGCACTTTTATGTCTAGAACCCTACTAGAGAGCAAATGCAATTTTTTTAAGTCACTTCAGTAGGTTGGTCTTGCAATGGAAAATTCAAAGACTTCACAAACATCCTTGTAACAATGTGACTCTAATTAAGAGTGTGTAGACTTCAGACACTATCCACTCAGCCAAGCAGGCTGGCCTAATTAAAAACTGCATGAAATTTTTATAAAATATATATTGGTTGGTATTGGATTTTATTGGCACAATGGTAAGTGCAGCTATACTGTGGCACGACAAAAGCTATAGAAGTATACATGGTAAAAACAAATAAATAATAAAATCATATATACAGCAAGCATACAGAAAATAGTTGATCAACATAGTATATGGATATAAAAAATTTATTCTTAGATATAGTTAGACAAATTGATTTTTTGTAAAAAAAAAAAGTCTCCCCTGTCATCTCCCAAAGATTACAACCCTCAGCTGTTCAAGCAAAATGTGAACAGATCCTCCTTTCTTCTATTCCCCCTTGTGCACACATGGCACTAATGTGCTATAGGTCTTGTGGCCTTTCATGTGTGGATCAGATATAAAAAAAAAAAAAAATTAAAGGGAAAGGCTGTTCCAGAGAGCAGAGGCAGACAGAACAAAAGATGAATGAGACTAGCAGGTTTGGCAGGTTAACCATTCAACTGCAGATGGATGTTGGGGCAGCTTTTATCCATGTTATTGTAAGTTTACCAAAATGGGGAGAATGATGGATGCCAGTTCTGTTGAAAACTGTCCATGGAAATATCTGTAGGAAGGATGCTATGTAGAAGCTCACTGAGACAGTGGCTGGAGAGGGGGGGGGGGGAGATTCCACAAGAGAGGGATCATCAATTAGCCACACTGCCCTTTTCTGGGCAGCATAAAGAATTTTTAGACAGGATTTTGGTTCACTATAGCAACTGTGAGAGCAATATTCCAAGGTTGGACAGATTTGGTGTTTGTACAGTTCTAGACAGATGAATAGCAATATCTTGAGTAGATACCAAGTTTTTCAGAAGCCATGGTTACTGTAGAAGTGATGTGTTTGTGAGAAAAAGGCTAGGGGTAAGTATCAGGCATCGGAGGCGAGAGATCTGATTTGACTGCGATTCATCTTCTTACCTTATCAGAGGTAAGGAGACAAAAACAAAGGAGAAATGAATCAAAAGGCAAAAATTGTGTTCTGGAAGCACTGAGGATGACTAGGTTGTCATCACTCAACTGAAGCACTGTATTAAGAACAGTGTTTAAGGTACTGGTTGAAGATTTTCAAGTCTAAGATGTTTGAGCACTGCAAGGTTTGGTGTGTGAGTAGAAATAATGGAGCATTATCAGCAAAACCATAAATAGAGTTTAAGATCAGTGAGAGACAGTCATCTATCTGGCAGAGTAAGTGATAGCAGGTTTATTATTCTGTATGAGACTATTTTGAGCTTTTCAGTTAGTTAGGAAGCTTCCTGAAGTGTTACCATCAGGTTTTATTATGCACTATTTAGCAACTAACTTGCAGATGGAGCTGATCCTTAAGAGATTCTTATTTCTCTTAACAACTAAAATCCCAATTCTCCTAGGTATCATCTTCATCCTCTTGCACATTCTGTCAGATGTTGCCATCTACCCTGAAGAACATAAACTACGTCCTTGAAAAATTACATCCATGATCATTATTGTAAGCAGGACTGGCAGACCATGATCACCATGTTCTGGATATTCCTTCATGTAGAATTAACTACCATACTGGCCTTGATATGTATATATGTCAATAATTACATGGATGCAAAGTGTCCAGTGAAGTAAATGTAACATATGGATACTATTAAAATAACATCGATATGAAGCTGATATTTTTGATATATTTTATCTCTGTGGCTGTTTGGGTGGTTAAATGGAAGATGATAACTGTTATGCATAGAACTAGCTATAGCTCTGAGAGACTATTTTTAGAATCAGTCAAGAAGCACTTCCATAATCTCAAAAAGGATATGGGAGAGGTCAATTCTAAGACCGCATATGGCCTGATTTCTCCAAATTAACTTAGTAATTTGGCACTTACAACATGCCTTATTAGGACATTACTTCTTTATTAGTCTTTTCAGTTAAAATCTGAGTTATTTCTACAACAATCTAATTGGGTGCTGTATGTTTACTGCAACTGTAATTATCAATACATTAATTAATTATTATCAACAGACCTCCATGGAGCCAAGAGACTCATTGTGGGAGGTCACACTCTCACATGCACAGCTCATCATATTGACTTAAACGCATTCACTGTCTCTCCACTCATCACACTCTCAGACAATGCATTCCAATCACTCACCATATAGCCTCAAGAGATGGCCTCTTGTTCTCTCTGTCTTCAGATATTCTATAAAAATCTAATCCACGTTAATCTGGTAATTACTCCTTACCAACTTGTACATGTCAATCATGTCTCCCCTTTTCCTTCTATCCACTAGGATCGGTAATTTACATTCTCTCAATCTATCCTCATATATTCCACATTTCAGAGAACAGAAAGTGATTTAGTCAATCTTCTTTATTCTTCCCACGTCAAAACACCCTTTCCCCCTTGTTATAAACAATCTTCAGCAGGAACATGGAATTTAAAGACATCCTAGTCAAAACAAGGTATGTACAAAATTTTTCTTCTTCTTTTATTGCTATAATTACCTTCAATACTCACCCATAATGCCCTAAAATATATATATAATTTTTTTTGAGTAAAAATAGCCAATGTATTTAAAATAAGGGACACTCCTAAACAAAATCAGGCTATAATAGCCGTAATAATAATAATAGTTTAAGAGGAGTAGCATGGGAATTTTCCCAGAAACAATACCTAATCTTCTTTGAATTCTCTAGAACAACTCATTTTCCTTTTTGAAAACTAGACAACCAAATCTAGGCACAATAATCCATATGTGGCCTGATCAAAGTCTTGTACAATGGAATCATAACATCCTTTCTTCTACATGTCAGTGTTCTCTGCATCATTCTCATAATTCACTGTGTTGTCCTAACAATTTTAGCATAATGTCCATGAAATTTCAACTCCCTACCAATCATCACTCCCAGATTTTTCATCTGCTCCACCACCTCTAAAATATCTCCACTAATCCTATACTCTGCATCCAATCTTTGCTCCCCAAATTTTAAAACCACACACTTTGCAACATTAAACTGACATCCTCACACACTTGCCTATTCAGACAGTCTATTTAGGTCCTCTTGCAAAGCTACAACATCTGCTTTATTTCTCATAACTTTCCCCAACTTTGCATCATCTGCAAGTGGCTGTATATCACCATTTAAGCCCTTTCCAATATCATTTACATACAGATTACACAACAATGGCCATGTGGCATTTTGATAGTTTGTCGTGTGGCAATCTATCGAAAACTCTTCAAAATCTAAATTTATTAGTGCAGTGTTTCTCAACCTATGGTCCACAGGCAGACTTAAATTAAATAAATATATAGATTAGATTTATTAAGTTATAAATGGCACAGTTTTTCCCAAATGTTGGTAATCCCTACTTAGGTTTTTAAAAAAATTACATAACTTAGTGGTCCATAGAATTGTTTTAGGAATTTTACTGGTCCTTGGGCTTAGAAAGGTTGAGAAACTCTGTACTAGTCTATATGCATCCCCTGAAGATCCCTGGGATACATCACTAGCGACTTTCTTCTTCTGGGATATCACTCTCTCATACACAACCTACCTACCAACAGCTAATCTCCAATCCAACAACAACACACTAATCTACTATCAACCCCCATCTGTTCCAATTTAACTACTGGTTTGCTATACGGCAATCTATCGAAAGCCATTTCAAAATCTATATATACTACTGTATATACATCCCCCTTGTCCAATGTATTTGTCACCTTGTTATAAGTAAGCAAGCAGATTGCTAAAACACGATCTTCCTTTTGCAAACACATGCTGTCCATTAAAGAGAATTCTGTTGCTGTCAATCAATTCTGAATCCCTGTCCTCACTAGCTTCTCCAACACCTTGACCAAAAGTCCAGATAAGCTGATTGGCCTATAATTCAAAGCTACAGTCTTATCACCCCCCCCTTCCCCTTTATGAAGCAAAACAATTTTACCATCTTTCCACTCCTTTGGAACTTGGGCTAATCAAAAACTCGTTAAAAATCTAAGTTAAAGCTACTAACTCCCTGGAACATTTCCTCAAGATAGGCAGTGATATATGATCAAGTTCCATGGCCTTGTTGACATCAAGTGTACTCGATTCTTCATATGAGGGTGGTCTGAAAAGTTCTCGGCCTAACAATGAAAAAACAAATTTAGAAGTTCAAAATTATTTTTATTTTTCAACATAATCTCCCTTAAGACTAATACATTTATTCCAGTGATGCTCCAGTATCATTATCCTGTTCCTGTAGTGGGTCAGTAAGATCTGCAAAATACCCCTCTACAGCTGCAATCCCTCTTGATTCGAAGAAAAATGCTGATCAGTGAGGAAGAATTTTAGTTTTGGAAAGAGATAGAAGTCAGAGGGAGCCAAATCTGGGGAATAGGATGGATGTTTCAACAATTCATAGTGCAGATCCCTTAATTTTCCCATTGCCAAAACACCTTTGTGTGCAGGTGCATTATCCAGATGAAAGATGATTTTTTTTTTATTTTTTCGTCTAGTCTGGTTAAAAGATCAGAATAATATTTCCCTGTTGTTGTTTTACCCATTTCAAGATAATTAATAAACAAAATGCTTTTAGCATCCCAAAACATCGATGCCATGACCTTTCTTGCTGATGGAACTGACTTTGTCTTCCTTGGAGCTGAATAACTGGCTTCTGTCCACTGTTTTGACTGCTGTTTGGATTGTGGTGTGTAATGGTGAATCCAAGTCTCATCCATAGTAATAAATTGATGCACAAAATAAATTTTATTCTTGTTAAAAAGCTCCAAGCACTGTTCAGAGATTTTCATGCGAGTGCATTGTTGATCTGCTGTGAGCAAGTGTGGCACCCATCTTGTGCAAAACTTTTTCATTTGCAATTCTTCATGCAAAATATATCCTACACATTCTTTTAAAATGCCTATAGTCTCAGCAATTTCAAACACTTTGACATGAGGGTCATCCAATACCATATCATGTACTTGATCAATGATTTCTGGTGTTTTTACACTTTTTGGACATCCTTCACACGGATCATCTTCAAGGCTGGTACGGCCACGTTTAAACTAGGAAGCCCATTTCTTAATTGTTGAACACGAAGGAGAAGAGTGCCTATAAACTTTTATGAACTTCAAATGAATTTCTTTTGGCATTAAACCTTCTTTTACCAAGAATTTTATAACTGCACGATACTCAATTTTATCCATTTCAAGGGATGCAGACAACACTTTTGCTTCAGACAGCTGTATAAAACAAACTACTTGATAGAATGACTTGCAATTTCACATGGATGCTTATGACAGATGTACCAACTTAGAAAAAAAAAAATCTTGCTGATAGTGTTGGCATCTATGGTCGAGGCTGAGAACTTTTCAGACCACCCTCGTATACCTCCTGCTCACTCACCATCAGTGGTTCATCCCCCATTCCCACTGCTCTCAAGTTCTGCATTATGTTACAATCATAAAGATGGAAAATTTTAATATAACTGCTCATTAAACACCTCTACTATATCCTCCTTAGTGTTTATCATTCTCCCATAATCATTCTTCCTTCTACTGACCATATATCAAAAAAAAAACTCTCTGGAATTTCTTTTAGTCTTGTTTGCAAACTGCTGCTCATACTGCACTTTAGCTACACTTACCTAGCGAGTCAATTTCTTTCCTTGCTGTTTGCACTCCTTATGTAAATGATTATCACCACTCATTTTATGCCACTTCCACAAGGCCTTTTTCTTCCAGATTGCATGCTTGACTTCTTGAGTAATACATTTTACACTACCTTATTTAATCTTCTAACCTTTGGAATACATTCAGTCATTGCCTCTGCCAGGCACTGCCTGAGCAGAGACAAAGCAGCATTGATTTCCTTCCCATCCAATTCCTTATTTCATGATATCACTGCATAACACCCCTGAGTATGTCATAATCAGAGGTGACATGCCTTATCGTTCCACATATAACGCTTTCTCACAAAAGTAGTGATATAGCTGGCTCCGTTCCCACTGAAGTGATCACTTTCACCAACTGAAGGAAGATGTGACACTTCATTTACATCAGTATCTTCTGATGAGATAATCAAATCCAAGACCCTAGACCCCCACGTGGCCTCTGTTACATACTGCTTGAGATAGTTATCCCTCAAAAACTGAAGAAATTCATTCTTTTTAGTTCTAATGCTTAATTCCAGTTAATATTATCATAATTGAAATCATCCTTTTCTTATAGTAGGACCAATTTGGCTAAACATTTCCTTCTCATTGCCTTCCACATTACCAGGTCTATAGCAACACTGTACTAAAAACCTTTCATCCTGTCCACCTCCACTTTACACCATACTACTGCAAAACTACTGTCAGTATTTGCTCTTTGCAACTGTTTTTTTTTTCTTCTGATATTGTTTACATTATGAAGAATTGCTGTGAATTCTTACTACTGTTCAATGTTACCTTCCTTGCCACTGGTGTCATTCTCCTGGCCTGCTTTTTATACTATGCCTCAGCTTGGTCATTAATCAAAAGCCAATACTGTATTCACAATATTTTTTTCTTATGCAGTTCTTACTTTAAAGTCTTATTCTTCCATTTAACTCCCATGTGATTTAATATCCAAACTCTTGGTATGCAGTCAGACAAAACTTCTTTCAACACACTTTAATTACTTCCATGCACTGCTAATTCCTCTACCATGCAGTTTCTTTCTCATGACAAGGCCTTTAAAAGTGATCATCTTAAAGATCAAAGCTCTCACATGAATCACTTCCCAAGTCAAAATTTCATAGTTACTCTTACCAATTGGAGGCACAACAGTCAATCATTTAAAAAAAGATTCTACAAATGCTATTACTAGATCCAAAAATCTGGCACCACAAGTCCCTTCCATCATGTACTGCTTATGGTAGTTATCCCACTGTAACTATTATAAATTCTCTTTCTTTCACCTTGCATGCTTTCTTTTCTCTTGATCTATATCCATCATAATAGTCACGGTATCTATATATTTATCTGCCTATGCAGTTTAGTCTTTTTTCAGATAACATAACCATGATCTGCAGCAGTACCCAACAATGTGTTTTGTACTATCAATCTCTGTCTCATAGTAAACAGGCCAAAACCTATTGTATATTTATAATACCATCACATTTTCTTATTTGAGTGGATTTAATTCCTCTGCTATCATTATTGATTCAATAGTTTAAAATAGAAATAAAACAAAAATATAATAAATTTTTCTGGATAAATTCAAGAATATGTTCTGTTTTCTACATTAATGGACATTTCATTTTCAGATCCCCCCCCAATAGACATGTACAATATGGCCTCAATCTTTTCCTTGAAATCCTGTCTCTCAATTACTTTTTACTTACAATCTGGTCCCACACCTATATTGGAGATCACTGCTAAAAATGAAAATTTGTTTTCAACTAGCTGATTATTAATTTAAATGAGCATAACATATGACTGAAATGCACATATGACTAACAGCAGTATAAACTTGTCATAAACATATGAACATGTTAAAATCTATTACGCTGTTAAAGTGAAAAGAACCAATTTTTAAAATATGCTCAACTAATCTTTCTAGTATATCTATAATTTCAATTACAGCTTTGTTCATTAGTCCTAATTTTCCAGTACTAATACACTAAAAAGAAACACTCCAGTGGATAATAATTTGCTGTGCTCAACAGTTTTTCAGTTAATAGTATAGAACAACTTTTTCTGTATAACATCCATAATAATTATGATCAGATGACCAAAAAGTTTGTGATTTCTGCAGAATTAACATGGTGACAAAAATTATGTGGAAGTTACTGTCAGGTTATCCGTGATTAGACGTAATTTTATTTTTATTTATTAATTTTTCTATTTGTTAAGATAATCTGCCCACAAAATACTGTAAAACACAGTATTTTGTGGGAAGATTATCTTAACAGTATTTTGTGGGCAGAAAAACCTATAAAACAGCAGTGTGGTATGCAGGCAATTGGTTAAGAAGAAAGGGGTCTATTGTTTTTTTATTTTTTTTTTAAAACAACTACAGTTCTAGTCCAAGGGGAAACCAGTGCAAGGAAAACTGTTCCAAAGTACAGAGGTAGATTAAAAGTTGGTTTGATAGTTTTTCTAAACTTATCCATACTGAAATTCTGTGAATTTTGAATGAACATATTTGAACTTTTCATCACATTCAAATAATACAAAATAGGAAGTTCTTTTATAGCTTAAGGTGCCTTTCTGAATGTTTCTTGTCTAGAAGCACAAGCATTCTCATTTTTTTTTTTTAATGATAACCCAACCCATGAAAGTCTAAATAAATTTATTGTAAAAATAATCATAATTTATAATTATGAATCTTTTTAAAATTGTTTCTATATTCTAATACAGTATGTCATTAGTTTTGGTTTTGTAACAAGTGTATCGGCACTTGCATTGTGCCAGTATATATTGATATTATTATTGTCAAAATGAAATATAAACCATTTGAAAATTGATGTACTTACTAGATTCTGATAATTGTGTTACTTTCAATTTTTTTATTGTAATTTAAAATTGGTAAGCATTGAGATATTTGTCTGAAAGCACACCCCAACTTATCTGAAACACACCCCAACTCAACATCACCAGAGTTAAAGATCAGTACTATCAATATAAGAAGCCTGAATGGCAAAGAAATGGAGCTAGCTGAGGAATTAGATAAGTACCAGATCAACATAATAGGGGTGACTGAAACAAACAAGGCAAAAACTGGTGAGATCTTTCTGAGCAATAAATACAAATTGTTATATTCAGGCAATGACAATCAAGGAAAAGAAGGAGGAGTAGCCAAAGTATGTAGGCAAATATATTAGAATGGGGAACTGGACAATGAGACTTATTTGTGCTTATGGCCCCACAGAAGGCTCTACTAAGGTAGAAGTGGAGGAATTTTTTGAGGCTCTAGAGAAAGCTACTGACACAATGAAAAAGGAAAAGTCGGTCCTTGTTGGGGATCTAAATAGCAGAGTAGGAAGTGATTGTCAGACATACAAAAATGTTTTGGGAAAATTTGGAGAAAAGAGCAAAGCTAACAATAATGGCAAATACCTGTTGGATTTCTGCTCGGGACATGGACTGGTTATTATTAATACCATGTTCCAACATAAAAATGTGCACAAATTCACATGGAGAGAAGAGGCAAGGAATAAGAAAAGTCTCATTGACTATGTTATTGTTGACAATGATGTTTTCTTCCTGGTGCAGGACACCAGAGTGTACAGAGGATTTGAAATTGGAAGTGATCACAATTTAGTCTTGAGCAGGATAAAAGTGAATTTCATATTGAAAAGAATGACATGTAAGAAAGTTTTAAAGTGAATAAAAGTTGAGCAGCTCTCAGATGTGAACTGTAGACTAAAATACACAAAGATTATTGAAGAAAAAATGAAAGAGTTTGAGAACAAGTACCAATCCTTGGAGATTCAGTGGCCAACCTTGAAGAAAACCCTGATTGATTCAGCCAGAGAGGCATGTGGTGAGGTTGTGTGCAAGGATAAAAAAAACCAGAACTCCCTGGTGGACACAGGAAGTTAAAGAGGCAGTGAAGGAAAAGAAGAAAGCATATCAAAAGTTCCTGTCAAATAAGTCAGCTTGTGCTCTTAGAGAATATAGAGACAAATGCAAGAATGCACTGTGTAAAACTAGCTAAATAAAAGTCATGGGAGGACTTTGGCAAGAATATAGAAAATAAATATCAAGAAGGTGGCAAAATATTCTGGAGGTTGTTGAAGAAGCTTAAGAATGGAGGAAAGAGTGCTGTAAAAGGAGTTAGAGATGATAAAGGTGACATGAAAACAGGAGAAAAAGATATCCTTGAAGTATGGAGTAATTACTTTGAAAAACTGCTAAATGAAACAAGCAGTGATGACTGCATGCCTGGTCAGGACATTCCTGACCAGGCATGCAGTCAGGAATACGTATCCATACTTGAAGTAGAAAAAGCCATCAAAGGCTTGATATGTGGAAAGGCAGCAGGAGTAGATGATATTCGACCAGAAATGCTGAAGTATGGTGGTATAAAAGTCTTACAGTGGCTGCGCTGCATAGTTCAGAAGGCCTGGACAGAGGAATGAATTCCTGATGATTGGAGTAGAGCTCTCATAGTACCCATATATAAAAAGGGAAATAAAACTGAATGTGAGAATTACAGAGGTATTTCCCTACTGAGTGGTCAAGGCAAGATTTATGCCAGTATACTTGAGAAGAATTGTGGAAGAAAAGCTTGGTGAAGAACAAGCTGGATTTAGGCCAAATAGAGGCTGTCAGGAAAATTTCTTCACTTTACGACAATTAGTTGAGAAAGCATAGGAATAAACAAAGATCCGTATTTAAGTTTTGTCGATCTGGAAAAGGCATATGACAAGGTGTCAAGAGAGAAGCTATTCAATACGCTACAGTTATATGGTGTCAGCGGGGCATTATATCAAGCAATACTTAGTCTTTATTTGAGTTGCAAGTCAGCAGTTAGAATTGAAGGAAGTACAGGAAGATGGTTTAATGTTAAATCTGGTGGTGTGAGACAAGGATGTACATTATCCCCTCTGTTATCCATTATCTATATGGATCACATTATGAAGGAAAGTGGTATTAAAGAATTGGAAATGTTAATGTCAGCTCTTTGCTTTATGCAGACGATGTTGTACTTCTAAATAAATCTGCTACAAGTTTGCAAGATTCCCTGTCTAAATTGAATAACTGTTGTAATAGATATGGTATTGTTAATAATTGGATTAGATTTTTATATTGAGGAGATTATTCATAGATATTATATCTTAATATTTAATCCTACCATAGAGATGATCTCTGTTTCTAACAATTATTTTTAATTCATTACCGAGTGTACCTATATATTATTATATGCACAAGGGTTCACTCGAATTGGTGCAATGACCTTAACTCTTTCAGAATCCAAATAATCACTGACTCAAGACCAAAATACAAAATAAACACATTTAATAAAACAAAAACAATATATATACACTTCAAACAACTTTACATAACTAACTACAAATTAATTGGATCCAAGGCCTTTTTAAAATAAACTTACACTTAAGACTAGACTAAACACTTTGTTTGCACAATCACAAAATGTTCATAGCCAGTTTCTTTCTCTGTCAAAGCCCTTTTCTGAAGATATATAACTCCATTCTTCATTTTTACAGGATCCTTTCTCATCACTTATGTAGCACACATTAATTCTTCCGAACTTAATTCCATCTCTTTTCTTCAGTAGAAATAATAGTCAGATCCAGCGTCCTTAATACAGATGAAACTTCCTAATCAGAGTTTTCTCGAACATTCCTTTAGAACGTAAATAGCAAATTCTTCTTTTATTCACTAAATGCTTATTGGCAGTCTTAACTCTTCCAATTAAAAAAACTTACAGCTCTACAATTCCCTTTTCCAGAATCTACTATTAATCTTTCAATTAGTGTTTCCTCCAATATTCCGTTTAAAACGCATATAGCAATATTTTCCTTTTATTCATCAATACTTATTCCACTTTGAAACTTAATAGTTCCGCCAGAATCTAAATATCTGCCGGCCTGTGTTCTAAATTCCTTCCGAACGCTCTCTTGTTTACAGCCGTTACTCAGATACTGAACGCTTTCTTGTCAACTGTCAATCACTCATCAAACTTCTCAGCGAGCATGCGCACTCTGTGGCAAGCGAGAAACTAAGTACTGTATAATGGCTGACACGTTGTCTCCGTTAGCGACAAGAGAATGTCCTCATAAAACACAAAACTTAATATTTCAAACCATAATAAATTTGTTTAAAGTAACACAACTATTCAAATCCGGTAAGTACATTAAATTTTTAACTGCTTTACATATCACTTTTAACAAAACAATTTCCATAACGGGCACATCGCAAGTGCCAACAATGCGTGTTATGAAAACAAAACTAATAAACATACTAACATAAACAATATGTAAAAATATTCAGAATTTTAATTATGATTATTTTTACAGTATGAAGGTCAGCAATAAAAAGACAAAGACAATGAAAATAGGTAGAATCGTTGAAAATGTCAACTGTTTTTTGAATGGGGAACCTGTGGAACAAGTAAAACATTTCAGCTACTTAGGCACAATTTTTAGTGAAGATGGTAAATTAAATATGGAAATAGACAACAGAATCAACAAAGTTGGTATTGTAGGAAGTCAATTGAATAAATTCATATGGAATAAGAGAAATTAGTTGGAACACTAAATTATATACAGTGGTGAGCTATGGAAATTTTAACAAAGGACTCGCATCGTCAAAAAAAAGCCATATTTCACACAAAAACTTTTATTAATACAGCTTGTGTACTCCTTAATCAAAAAGTATGAGGGGACAATCAACCTCTAAAGGCTATCATTTTTAAACAAATGTTTCATGATCTACACATGAAATATTTGCACATCTGTGTTAATTTATCTTACATAAGAAAAACATTTTTTTAACTATCAAAATATAATAAGAATAAAATCTTTATTAATCGCACATATACAATAGTCTGCATTTTTTATAAACAAAATAAATTTGTTTTGTTTGCAATAGAAGTTTTTATTTGCAGGCATAGACTACAAATGAGAAGTTTTTATGGTGAACAATCTATAAATAATAAATAAATATTATCTATACACAATAATATTGAAATACGTTGTATTTCTCTTCTGTTTTTATACTTCACGTGATAATCAAAAGTACCAATCAAGGAGCATTATTTTACAGTCCTATTTATTTATATGTGATTACCAAAAGTGAATTCTTATTTGTAAAATGGTGGCAACAGTAAATATAATATTTTATTTAATAAAATTACTTTGTTAGGTTACTGTATGAGTTTGTTGCTTAATATATTTCAAAAAATTATGTTTTTTTTTTTTTAATAAAAAAGTAAACAATAAGAACAAGGGACTCTCAAATTTGAGAAAAATTTAACAAAGGGCTTGGGCGAGCCTCTTATACAAAAGATTAGAGGTGTGAACAGATGGCATAAATGGCAATATCATATTAAAAACGAGGATATTAGGAAAGAACTTGACATTGTTAGCATCCAGGAATGCATTAGCAGAGCAATTCTCAGGTGGTATGGTCACTTGAACAGAATGAGCGAGGAAAGATTAGCAAAACAAGTGTTCTCTGCCAGGTTGGCAGCAAAACGACCCAGAGGAAGACCAAGATATAGGTGGATTGATACGGTACAAAGTGCCTTAGATAATAGAAATATAAGATCTGGTAATGATGTTGGAGTCTTGACAAGTAACAGACTGATTTGGAGGAAAATTGTAGATAGGAAGTTAGTAATGAGGTAAATTTTTCATGAAGTACTATCATATCTTGTACACCCCTTGAGGATACATGTCAGGAATTTGATATTGATGATAATGAGATATTTGTTGTGTTTTGTAAAGACATTCTCGTTATGCTAATGGAGACAACGTGTCAGCCATTATATGTAACTTCTCGCTTGCCATTTACATGGAGTGAGCATGCTCACCAAGGAGACTGATGGGTGACTGACAGCAGAAAGAGAGAGCATTCAGTATTGGAATAATGAGGAAAATAAGAGAGAGCTAATGGAAGTCACAGACTAAAGAAATTTTGTTCTTAGGAAGTTTTTAAGTTTTACATGACAGTTGAGAGAATATTGATAGAAGATTCTCAAAAGGAATTGTAGAACTGTGAGTCTTTAAACTGGAGGAGTTGAGACTGTCAACAAGTATTTAGTAAATAAAAGAAGATATTGCAGTCAGCATTCTAACTGAATGTTCAAGGAAATGCTGATTGGAAAATTTCATCATCTTCTGTCTTAAGGACACTGAATTACTATGGAAAAAACAATTGGTGAAATTTTAAACTGTAAAGTGGCTTAACATGAAGAGCTCTACTTAGATCTGTTGTTTATAAAGTAGCAGAAGAAAACTTCTTTCTCTGGTACAAAAATTAGTAAACTGTGAATCAAATTGAACTGCAAGAGGAACTGTATGCTGCATAAGGGAAATAAAAAAGGATCCCATGGTAAAAAACAAGAAAATTTTTATATTTTCGGAAAGGGCCTAACAAAGAAACTGACTCTGACGAACAATTTTATTGACTAAACACCTTGTTTTCACAACAAGGTGTTTAGTCTAGTAGGCATGATTAAGTATATGTCAAAGAATCCAATAATAGAAAATGAGTCAAGAGAATGAATGATTTTAATATTTTTGGATAAGAAAATCTCGAAAGTGTAGATTTATTTTAGGAGGTCTTGTATCCAGTTATTTTTGTAGTTATGTAATTCTATTTAAAGTGTATATATTGTTTTAGTTTCATTAAATGTATATTTTTTTTATTTGGTCTTGAGTCAATAATTTTCCGGATTCTAAAAGAAATAGTTAAAAGTCATTGCACCAATCGGAATTGAACCTTTGTGTAATTAATAAACAATCAGAGTAAAAATCTCTTTATGGAGATGAAATAAATAAAAACAATCTCTTTACACTACAGCACACCTAAAGACATTTGTATTATACACGACAAGAAATAACATTCTTATTTCATCCAAACCATCACAAACAAAAAACTTGCACATGATATATCTTCACTATAACTATGGTTCTTATATACAGAGAGAGGAGCAGTGAGTTTGAAAGTTCATTTCCTTCTTGTACATGATTCCACTTGCTAGGGGTGGCAGAAATGCATGCTATAGTAAATCTGTCTTGAGGTCTGAAATGAAGGAAGGATTCCATAATGTATAATCAAATTTTTCCTCAATCTGAAAGAGAGAGTAAATAAAGTGACACCTCAAGCAGGAATACACCAACTTCCAAAGTATGCCTATGAAAGCATGATGACACAGTAAGAGCTATTCCAGCAAGACAATGCCTATCTCTCTATTCACAGCAAAGCTTACTATGGTTTGGTATAACTAGGCCTCTAAAGGACTGCTCAACGTGGAGTTCAGATCTAAACACCGAAGAATACTGACAGGGTGCAGTAGAACAATATGTGGGGGTAATTCTTCCATAAAACTGAAAAATCATCCATAAAGCCTAACAGAACTCAGGATTGTATTATATGAAAAAGAGATGTTCATTTTCCAGATGTAAACAAGAGTCTAATTGTGTTAACTGTTGTGATACAGTTAATGGTATGCATATACTTGCTGACAAGGCAATACTTTTATAACTGTTTGCATTTCTTGGGAATTCCAACTTCTGAAAATGTAGTGATCAACCAATTCTTTATTGGAAAAACACAAAACACAAACATCACAAAAGAACATCTACTAATTATAATAATGAGAGTTGCAATAATATGAGGGTTTCAAAATATGTGTATGAAGTTTGTAAAATGAAACTGACTATGTAGCAATTACTGGACTGTAGGATGAAACATCAAATTCAGTATCAAATTTATTAACAGTCATAAATACCTTTAAATGCTTAACAGATTTCTTCTTATCACTTCCATTTTGCCTTCTTCTTCTTAACTTGATGTTCAGGATTCCAGCTAAAATGAAAGGAAATGAAACTGAGCCCAAAGACTAAAACAAAATTTGTTTTATATTCTTGTATGTCTAAAATTTATTTCCTACTCTACTATTTATATCTTTTCAGCAAGAATCAGCTTTTCTTTTTTTAGTTTGCTGCCCTGTCTAGTTACTCCAGAAATTTCTGCAGTTCTCACTTTTGGAGTCTTCTGATAAAGCACAGGCATGAATAAGTCTCATAATAAATTTCCCATTTTAAAATTTGCTCATATCACTATCCAAACCAGCCTAACATTCAAGATGTTTATCTTCATGTTTAATGCTAAATACACCTAATCACTATTGCATGAAATATATCATCTTATAGTTATTATTTAAATGTAATGTTCAGAACATTATATTTAAATATAATGTTCCATTTATCCCATATAACTGTAGCATTTTGAACAGTTTTTCTCTTGACACTTTATCATATGCCTTTTTCAAATCTACAAAACTTAAATACAGATCCTCATTATATTCATGATCTTTCACCTACTGTCAAAGTGAAAATCTGATCCTGACAACCTCTGTTTATCCTTAACCCAGTTTGTTCTTCTCCCAGCTTTCCTTCCACAATTTTTCTTAGCTTTTTCTCAAGTATAGTTGCATAAATCTTAACAGAAACATTCCACTCTGTAGAGAAATTTCTCTGTGATTTTCACATTCAGTTTCATTTCCCTTTTTATAGATGAATACTAAGAGAGCTCTAATCCAATCATCTGGAATTTGATCCTCTGGTCACACCTTCTGAATTCTGCAGTGTAGCCACTGTAAGTCAAGCATTTATAATAAAAATGTTAACATTTCTATCTGTATGTAAAAAGTATGTAACTGCATTCCTTTTCACCCAAACTTGCATACAATTTTTTTCATCATTTTTAGAATTAAATATATACATGTATATGCATGCACACCATGGTATGAAAGTTTATTATTATTATTTATTTCTTTTTACTGTTGTTGCTTTAAAATATCTTATCTAATTAAACTTTGCCTACTTACACTTGGATAAAGGATTAAACCAAATATATAATTTCTTGGTATCTTTAATTTATTTCTTATCTAAAATGACACAAGAAAACATTCTGACTCAAATCAAAAACAAAATAATTATGCAATATGATGAAATGAATATGGGGTATTATTTGTTTTCATCAGGGAACCAGGATGAACAGTGAAAAGTTAGTTACTAGGGGGAAAAAAAAAATACACCTTCAACAGAACTGAATGACATGCATCAACAGGAAAAGTATCAACATAAATACCTGTCAACATAATTTGAGTTACTGAAACAAACAAGAATAAAATATGTAAGATAGATACTGCTAAATATAGCTATATGATGTTATATTCTGGCAATAGTGATCAGGGAATGGCCAACACTAAACATTCTTCTTGAAAGGCACAAGCAGAGTGATGTGAGCAAATTTAAAAATTGAAAAGTGGATGATGAGACTTAATTCTGCTCATGGTCTCACTGAAGATTATACTAAAGGAACTAGGAGATTTTCTGAGTCAATGGAGAGGGTAACTACCATAAAAGAAAAGCTGGTCCTTCTTAGGTATCTAAACAGTACAGTAGGAAATGAATATTAGATATATCAAAATGTTTTTGAAAAATTTGGAAAAAACAACAAAGCTAATAATACTAGGAAGTACCTAATGGATTTCTTGATTACAAACATATTCTAGCATTAAAAAAAAAAGTGTCATAAATTCACAATTAGAAAATACACAAGAAATAAGAAAAGTCCTATATGTTATTGTTAATAGTGATATCTTCATACTTATTCAGATCACAAGAGTATACAGTACACAATACAGAAGGTCAAATTCCAGATGAGCAAAGTAGAGATATATCCATTTGCTGATGATAGTGCATGGTAGTATACTTCATTCTCATGCAGTGCTCAGACATCCTGAGCTTCAAGATCACCTGCAACCAGTACGTTAAACACTGATCTTCATGTCATCTTTCAATGGGGTGAGGATAACTTGTACACTTTTAATTACATCAAAATCCAGTTTTATCTTTTCTCTCTAAAAAGCTCATCTATCTTACCCTCAGTAACACACAAACCTGGAGCATTCTTTTCTGCTGAAGATTTTTTTTTCATCCACCAAGCTATTAAAATCTATACATCCTCTGTCCAAAAAAAAACTAAACTTTTCGAAAATAGAAGAAACTAGTGCCATCACCTGTTGTATCTTTCTGTTGTAGAAAGCAGCAACCTTCATTAGTGTTGTGTCAACTGTTTATGACATTTGTTTCATTAAAAGCGAGTTAAAGTGACAGTGTGTTTTGACGAATGGTCAGAAAATGAGTTTCAAACAGAGAGCTGCAATTGACTTTTGTATTAAACTTGGTAAAAGTTTTACCAAAATGCATCAAATGCTTCAAAAAGCATACGGTGATGAATGCTCATCCCCTACTCAAGTTTACGAGTGGTTTAAGCGATTTCAAAGTGGTCGTGAGACGCTGAAGATGACGAAAAGCCGGGCCATCCATAAACTGGACTGAGAGAAGTTAACATCCAAAAAGTGCATGATTTCATCAAAGAAAACCTGAAATCGTCCATGAGATTGATTGAGGATGAATTGGGGATTCCAAAATCAACTGTGTGCACAACATTTTGACCGAGAGTTTGGGCCTTCGTAAATTGAATTTGCGATTTGTTCCCCACAAGTTGACCGACAACCAAAAAATGTATCGAATTGAACACTGCAAGGACCTCATTAAAACTACTCGTAAGGACTCAAACTTCCTTGAAACGATCGTTAATGGTGATGAAATTTGGTGTTTTGAGTATGAGCCCGAAACAAAGTGTCAGAGTGCTGAGTGGAGACCACCAGAAGAGGGGCATTCGAAAAAACAAAATCGTTTGAAGAAGTCAAAAGTAAAGACAATGCTGATTTGTTTCTACGATTCCAAGGGCATTATCCACAAAGAATTCATTCTGCCTGGACAGTCAATGGACAGTATGGCATGAATATTGTGATGCAGGCAGCTGGTCACTTTTGCACAATAATACATTAATACGGCGAGTGTTGGATCACTCGCCATATTCACCTGATTTAGCACCCGCTGACTTCTTTCTCTTCCCTCGACTTCATTTGTCGATGGAAGGAAAGCGATATGACACCATTGAAAACGTTCAAACGGCAGTAAAATAACCACGATCCTCAACAGTATCCCAAAAACCAATATAAAAAACTCATTTAACGAATTAATTGACCGTGCCAAACACTGTATTGCAGCTGAGGGAGAGTATACTGACTGAAATAAATGATTTGAATAATTATAATTGGCCTGTGTTTTATTTTCTAACAAAAGTTAGGTTTCTTTTTGACAAAGGGTGTACAAATACCAAATCTCACCCTTAGAATACCGTTCAATATTTGGAATAGTGCACCAAAAGTCTTCCAAAAATTCGTGCTACTTTCCAGAGAGCAATTTGGTTCACAGATGATTCCCCTTTATTTCCCCATTTCTATTTTATTGATTAAAACTGAAAAAGAAAGCAGGGAAATATAAACAAAAAAAAATCGAACATGTACATGAACAACAATGAAGTTTATTGTTAATAATCTATTAGATTAGAGGACAAAAGCTGATTGATTTCTGTAACAAGCGCAGCCTCATCATAACTAACACTTATTTTGAGCAAAAACCAACAGCACGTTACACATGGGAAAGTCTGGATGAAGAATACAAAAATCAATTAGACTATATTGTAGTCAGTAAACGTTACCTCAATGGAATACGGAACTCAAAGGTTAAGCCAAGTGCAGACTGTGGATCTGATCATAGACTGGTCTTAATGAAGATGAATATTCGCCTGAAAACAATAAAATTTAAAAGAACTCAATCCCTAAAATGGGATCTGCAAATGATACAAAATCCAATAATAAAATCAAAATTCAATGAAAATATTTCAGAACTGCCGTATGCACAGTTGCAAAACAAAAATGAAAACCCTCTCAGTGGAATAGACCACAAGCAGCTATCATAACATCTGCTAAAAACCACATCGATAAACAAGAATGAAAAAACTATGGATAACTCGAGAGGTAATCAATCTTATTGACGAAAGAAGAACATGGAAAAGAGGAGCAAATGAAGAAGAAAGGTTAAGATATAAAACTTTGGATAAAAGAATCAAACAGTTATGTAAAATATTGAAACAAAACTGGATAAACAGGTAGTGCACTGGATAGAAGAATTACAAAATAGGAACAAAACCAGAGAAGTATTCCTGAAAGTGAAAAAACTTAATGGAAAAGCAAAACATACATAGTCTAATAACATCAAGGACAAAGTTGGAAACATACTCATTGATAAGGAAAAGATAAATGGAAGACGGGTGGAGTACTTATCAGATCTCTATGATGATAATAATGGTAACATGTTAGATGATTCACGACACCTTAAGTTAAACATAACAACAGATACCACTCTACCCACAAGAAAGGAGGTAGAACACGGAATCAAGAATCATCCTAATAACAAATACCCTGGGTGTTGTAATATTCTGGCTGAGCTCCTGAAAGCTTTGACTGGCAATAATAACAACTAGTTAGTGGAATCCATTCAGGACATCTATAAAACAATACAACCTGAAGTTTTTACAACATCTATCTGCATACCAATTCCAAAGAAAACTAATGCACAAAATTGCGAGGATTACAGAACTGTGAACCTAATACCCCATGCATCTAAAGTTATTTTTACCATTGTTAACAAACAAATTGAAAGAGCCTTAAGTGGTGAATTGAGTGAACAACAGAAAGGCTTCAGAAAAAGCTTCCCATTCAGAAGAGGAATGGGAACCATTAATGCTATCCTGGAACTAAAAATACTAATAGAAAGATCACTTGAAAGAAATAGGAACATTTACATATGCTTCATAGACTTTCAGAAGGCTTTTAACCAGGTAAAACATAATAAAATGTTCAATATATTAGATAAATTAGACATAGAAGATCATGTACTTAAGATTATAAAAATGATTTACACCAAACAGAAAATGCAGCTGTTTAATGATGAGACTTCTGTAGTGAAAATAAAAAGAGGGGTTAGACAAGGTTGTATCCTTTCACCAAATCTATTTAATATCTATAGTGAGACAGTGATGAAAAAGATTGAAAAACAAAAAATTGGAATTAGTATCAATGTATAAAATACAACAATCTTAGATATGCTGATAATACCATTCTAATAGCAGAAAACAGAAACAAATTAATCAAATTACTGCAGCTACTAATTGAAGAAGGTAAAGAATTTGGATCTGATATAAATGCAAAAAAAGACCAAATTTATGAAAATCTCAAAAGATAGCAGATCCGAGCCAGAAATATTCATAAACAATATGAAAATTGAACATACAACAGAATACAAATATTTAGGCACCTACTTTACTGCAGATGGAAAGCAAGATAAAGAAATAAAAATAAGAACAGCCATAGCTAAAGATGCATTCTGGAAAAATAAAGATCTGTTCGGAAGTTCTGTGAGTATCGAGACAGAAAAGAATGATAAGAACATTAGTGTGGCCAATTTTCACATATGGAAGTGAGACTTGGATATTCAAGAAGAGAGTAAGGCAACAGATAATGGCATTTGAAATGTGGTGCTATAGGAGAGAGCTCTGAAAATCACATGGACAGAACATGTGACAAATACAGATGTCCTACAGAGAATGAGAACACAGAGATCTTTATTGCAGGAAATGATCCAGAGAAAGATGAGATTGGCAGGACATGTACTGAGAGGTTCGGCAGGACAGAGGATACTAACAGTTTTAGAAGGAAAAATTATGGGAAAAGGATCAAGAGGCAAAAAACAAAGGACATGGCTTGAAGATATAAGATCATGGACAGGATCACATGGCTACGTAGAAACAAAAAGGAAAGCCACCAACAGAGAGAATTGGAAGGGCATGGTGCTGCACCCTCTCACTGAAGAAGCTACATGAAGAGAGAGAGATCTATTAGATTTTGCTGGATATCACAGCATTATTATCATCATCATCAATGTCGGAATGATATAAAGAAACACATTAATTTTAAACAGTAAACTACAAAAGGAATTCAATGAAATTAATATGCTAACTTTTGCGACGTGTACACAGAGGCTATTAGAGTTACAAAAAACAAACATTATTACCACTCTTGTTAATATTTGTTGGGATGCTGGGTAAAGCATATGAACAACACATTTCACATGTTCTATCTGGTTCTCTTTATTTTTATTTTTTCTTCCATTGAAAAGTTAAATTTGTTGACCACAACAGAAATGAAAATATATTAAAAAGGAATTTCTCGCAGTTTTTAATTCTTTATTTATTGTGTTAATGCCCATATTTTTACTTCCCTACAGTAACATTGTTACCAATAAAACATATTTTTAAATGCATTTCTTTTTCTACTAAATTAGGATTAAGAGTTCTATTTATTAAATCAGGAATATGTAAACATTTGGAAATAATTTTATTTTTTTACTTGCAAATGTTTTAAAACTTTGCAGCCTGTATGTTTTATCTAATCTGATTAATGCTTGTTTTCATTATCAATTTCCTGATATATATATATATCCACAAGGGGTGTTCAGGCTACTATGACAGCACTTTTATTAATCTCCTATCCACAGTTTTCCTTCAAACTAGTCTATTAATTATCCATATGCCAATATTGCCATATCTAACATTTTGTGCTTCTAAGGCACTTCTGATTGAATCAATATATCTTGACCTTGGTCTTCCTCCCAGTCTCTTTCCTGATATCTTAGCATCAAACACCCGTTTTGCTAACCTTTCCTCACCATTCTATTCAAGTGGTCAATATCAACTTAGATTAGCTCTGCTCACGCATTCTTAAATACTAACAATGTCAAGTTCCTTTCTAATATGATTCTGCCATTGGTTCACTCCTATAATAATTTCTCTCTTATTCCATATAAATTTATTCAGCTGGCTACCCACCATACCAATTTTGCTTCTTCTGTTTTCTATTTCCAGATTTAACTTGCCATCTTCACTAAAAACAGTGCCTAAACAGCTGAAATATTTTACTTATTCTATAGGCTCTTCCATTCAGAATGCAGCTGAAATTTTCTATGCTCCTGCCGTCTTGTAGATAGGCTTATACATTGGTAACACATACTATTAAATCATTTCAGGAATTTACAACGTATATTGGAATATTAACTAAAAGAAACTTTAATAAAGTTTAAAAAAGGAGTGATTAAGGGTCAAAGCTGTATAACTGAGAGGAGACCTCCACATAGTCTTTAAAGGAATGTGGAGAACCGACCAGGGCTTCTGACCTAATGTCCAATCCTCACCTTCTCGTGGTGCACCCTGTTGGGTATCTACTTTGATACTGAACGAACGAGGATGGGCTGGCAATTTGGGATTTAGCCAACCAAATTGTATTCTTATTGGTTAAACCAAAATATAGAATGATGGTACAACATGACAAAATTTCATTCCAGGTGGGGCGTCGCCCGGTTAAACAAGGCCCCCGATGTTTTCGCCAGGGAACCAGGGTGAACAGCGAAAAGTCAGCTACTGGAACAAATCTGAAAACAAACCCCAACTCAACATCACCAGAGTTAAAGATCGGTACTATCAACATAAGAAGCCTGAATGGCAAAGAAATGGAGCTAGCTGAGGAATTAGATAAGTACCAGATCGACATAATAGGGGTGACTGAAACAAAAAAGACAAAAACTGATGAGATCTTTCTGAGCAATAAATACAAAATGTTATATTCAGGCAATGACAATCAAGGAAAAGAAGGAGTAGCCATAGTATTCAACACAAAATATGAGGCTAATCTTCTTGAATGGCAGTCAGTCTCAAGTAGAGTAATGTGGGCAAATATGAGAATGGGGAACTGTACAATAAGATTTATTTGTGCCTATGGTCCCACAGAAGGTTCTACTAAGGTAGAAGTGGAGGAATATTTTGATGCTTTAGAAAAAGCAACTGACACAATGAAAAAGGAAAAGTTGGTCCTTGTTGGGGATCTAAATAGCAGAGTAGGAAATGATTGTGAGACATACAAAAATATTTTGGGAAAATTTGGAGAAAAGAGCAAAGCTAATAAATAATGGCAAATATCTGTTGGATTTCTGCTCAGGACAAGGACTGGTTATTACTAACACCATGTTCCAACATAAAAATGTGCACAAATTCACATGGAGAGAAGAGGCTAGGAATAAGAAAAGTCTCATTGAGTATGTTATTGTTGATAGTGATGTTTTCTCTCTGGTGCAGGACACCAGAGTGTACAGAGGATTTGAAATTGGAAGTGATCACTATTTAGTCTTGAGCAGGATAAAATTGAATTTCATATTGAAAAGAATAACATGTAAGAAAGTTTTAAAGCGAATAAAAGTTGAGCAGCTCTCAGATGTGAACTGAAGACTAAAATACACAAAGATTATTGAAGAAAAAATGAAAGAGTTTGAGAACAGGAATCAAACCTTGGAGATTCAGTGGCAAATTCTGAAGAAAACATTGACTGATTCTGCCAGAGAGGCATGTGGTGAGGTTGTCTGCAAGGATAAAAAAAATCAGAACTCCATGGTGGACACAGGAAGTTAAAGAGGCAGTGAAGGAAAAGAAGAAAGCATATCAAAAGTTCCTGTCAAATAAGTCAGCTTCTGCTCCTAGAGAATACAGAGACAAATGCAAGAATGCTAAACACTATGTAAAACTAGCTAAACAAAAGTCATGGGAGGACTTTGGCAAGAATATAGAAAATAAATATCAAGAAGGTGGCAAAATATTCTGGAAGTTGTTGAAGAAGCTTAGGAATGGAGGAAAGAGTACTGTAAAAGGAGTTAGAGATGATAAAGGTGACATGAAAATGGGAGAAAAAGATATCCTTGAAGTATGGAGTAATTACTTTGAAAAGCTGCTAAATGAAACAAGCAGTGATGACAGCACAGTGGTAAAAAACACTGACCAGGCATGCAGTCAGGAATACATATCCATACTTGAAGCAGAAAAAGCCATGAAAGGCTTGAAATGTGGAAAGGCAGCAGGAATAGATGATATTCGACCAGAAATGCTGAAGTATGGTGGTATAAAAGTCTTACAGTGGCTGCACTGCATAGTTCAGAAGGCCTGGACAGAGGAATGAATTCCTGATGATTGGAGTAGAGCTCTCATAGTACCCATATATAAAAAGGGAAATAAAACTGAATGTGAGAATTACAGAGGTATTTCCCTACTGAGTGTTTCTGGCAAGATCTATGCAAGTATACTTGAGAAATGGTTGAGAAGAATTGTGGAAGAAAAGCTTGGTGAAGAACAAGCTGGATTCAGGCCAAATAGAGGCTGTCAGGATCAGATCTTCACTTTATGACAAATAGTCGAGAAGAGAAAGCATGGGAATACAACAAAGATCTGTATTTAAGTTTTGTCGATTTGGAGTGCCAAGAAAGAAGCTATTCAATACGCTGCAGTTATATGGTGTCAATGGGGCATTATATCAAGCAATACTTAGTCTTTATTTGAGTTGTAAGTCAGCAGTTAGAATTGAAGGAAGTACAGGAAGATGGTTTAATGTTAAATCTGGTGTGAGACAAGGATGTACATTATCCCCTCTGTTATTCATTATCTATATGGATCACATTATGAAGGAATGTGGTATTAAACCTGATATCAAAATTGGAGATGTTAATGTCAGCTCTTTGCTTGATGCGGATGATGTTATACTTCTAAATAAATCCGCTACAAGTCTGCAAGATTCTCTGACTAAATTGAATAGCTGTTGTAACAGATATGGTATGAAGGTCAGCAATAAAAAGACAAAGACAATGAAAATAGGCAGAATCATTGAAAATGTCAACTGTGTTATGAATGGAGAACCTGTGGAACAAGTAAAACATTTCAGCTACTTAGGCACAATTTTTAGTGAAGATGGTAAATTAAATATAGAAATAGACAACAGAATCAGCAAAGCTGGTATGGTGGGAAGTCAATTGAATAAATTAATATGGAATAAGAAAGAAATTAGTCGGAACACTAAATTAGCTGTATACAAGAAAGTGTTCAAACCAGTTTTAACTTATGGATCTGAGAGCTGGGTCAGAAGTAAAACACTTGACCAAAGACTAGAGACCGCAGATATGAGAGTCCTGAGAAGGATTAGAGGCGTGAACAGATGGCATCAATGGCAATATCATATTAAAAATGAGGATATTAGGAAAGAACTTGACATTGTCAGCATCCAGGAATGCATTAGCAGAGCTAATCTCAGGTGGTATGGTCACTTAAACAGAATGGGAAAGGAAAGATTAGCAAAACAAGTGTTCTCTGCCAGGTTGGCAGGAAAAAGATCCAGAGGAAGACCAAGATATAGGTGGATTGATACGGTACAAAGTGCCTTAGACGATAGAAATATAAGATCTGATAATGTTGGAGTCTTGACAAGTAACAGACTGATTTGGAGGAAAATTGTAGATAGGAAGTTAGTAATGATGTAATTTTTTCATGTAGTACTGTCATATCCTGTACACCCCTTGAGGGTACATGGCAGGAATTTGATGATGATGATGAAATTTAATAAATACTTCCTATATTTCAGGAATGTCAAATCGCCATTCTTCATGGGAACATAAAACTATGACACGTAGGCACTACAAAGAGCAAATGAGGCAGAAAAGAGAAAACTAAAACTAAAACTAGCATTGTTCTCCTAGAGTCCTAAAAGGTGCCCCCCCCCCCCTAGTGGACCTTATTGGGTTGTCTTGGCTGAATTTCTCAAGATGTAAGCTTCCTAAATTTGGGGAAGTCTCATGCACCTAAATTTGTTGAAGTTTTGAAAGTTTTTTAGAGCTGTGCTGATTCCATGAACAATCTTTCATATTTAAATTTGCTGTGATGTAATAACGTGGCTTTCTTCCAGTATATTCTGTGGTGGGTATCCAGAACATGGTCTGCAAGCCCAGAGTGGCTGTATTGGTGAAATCGGATGTAGTCTTTGTGTTCCGAAATCCCAACATTTGCTGTCCTGCCTGTTTGGCCAAAGTAGGACAGTTTACAGCTACAAGGATCCCGGTATATTCAAGGTAGGTCTAGAAGTGGCTGGTTTTTGGTAGAGCAGATAAGGGATGCCAATTTCTTATATGGTTTGGAACAAGAAGTCAGGTCATATTTTTTTGAGATTTTGGTCAACTTTTCAAAGGTGCCCCAGATATAGAGAATGGTGATGGATTTAGTGTAATCTTTGTTATGAAGGGGAGGGGGTTGTGGTTAACTGGTTTTAATATTTTTTGGGGGTTGTAGCCATTGGCTAAGAAAGTTAAGGATGTGGTTTAGTTCAGTGGTTAGGACATTGTCATCCGAACAGATTAATTTTGGCCTGTTAAATAGCGTTTTTATAATCCCATATTGTTATGAAGGGGGGAGGAATTGCTGGCGAATGTATCTGCCTGTATGGGTAAGTTTTCTGTGAACAGAAAAAAGCCAAGGATCCATCAGGCTGGCGAGTGATTAGAGTGTCCCAGAAAATGATACTGTTGTTTTTTTCTTTTTCCAAGGTGAACTGGATTCTGGGGTGTTGGTTGTTGCCAAAAAAGACCAAAACTATTTTCTTAGTTTTGGTCTTTTTATTGCTAATTTTCATGCTAAGTTTGTTACAGCTGTTATTTGATTTAGTTAGAGAATCCTGGATGCACTAGATGTGTTTAAATCAAAGAGCTAAATTTGAACATGTGTAATTCTAATATCAGGCCTAATGCCACTTTCTTTCATCATAATGTGATCCATATAGATGATGAATAAGAGTGGAGATGATGTGCATCCTTGTCTTACCCCTGGTTTTACATCAAACCATCTTGTATTTCCTTCAATTCTAACTGCTGACTTGCAAATTAAATATAGACTATACCTTGCTCTGTATAATGTTTTCCATTTACCCCATATAATTTGAGTGCTTTCAAAAGCTTTTCTCTGGGCACCTAGTCATATTCCTTTTTCAGATATACAAAACTTAAGTACAGATATCTGTCATAATCCCATAATTTCTCAACTATTT
This sequence comes from Typopeltis vanoorti, assembly GCF_054136105.1. NCBI lineage: Eukaryota > Metazoa > Arthropoda > Arachnida > Uropygi > Thelyphonidae > Typopeltis > Typopeltis vanoorti. Next base: position 73,181,722 of record NC_143557.1, on the reverse strand, counting down.
GTGATAAAGTAAAAAGTGAAGTCAAGTGTTTGTTTTCATTTAACTTATATCTAATACTGTTCCACATACACATGAAGTAATGTCACTACATTAAATATAATTTTTATATATTGTAAACATATCGAAATAACACTTTTTTAAGCCATTCTGACTCTGAACATTAAAAAAAAGCATTAAGTTCAGTAATGTCACAACAGATTATAAGCTACATTGAATATAACTTGTACATAATTTACTGTAACCTTTATACCAGTTACAGCAGCTAGTGGAATATAAGTTAAATAAATGCTTAACCAGCTTTTTATTTACAGATATATAATTTGAATCCTTATCTGAATCTAGCTTTCATTTCCTCAAATTTCTGTTTTCAACAATTTTTCTTGGATCAAGTAAGTGTAAAAATCCTATAATTCTCATATTCAATTTCTTTTTTAATTTTTATTATTTATATATTTTTAAAATATAAATTAGCACAGTAGGAGCACTATTTCAGTCATCTGGGATTTGCCCTATAGACCAAGTCTTCTGGAATATATAATGCTACAAATGCATGACTTTTTATACCACTTTTATCTGATTAATGTTTGACTTTTTTTCATGTCAAAAATCACCTACTCTGGCTGTTTCGTTTCTGACAGCTTTCTTGACATCAAGTGTATATTTTCCTAGTGTATTAATTGGATATTGTTTACCACTGTCCTACGATCCTTTACATCATTTGCTAAATTTTCAGTTCTCCATCTTCTAAACGTGAATCCCATCCAAAGGTTGCAAAATCCAGCTCTATTAAATATTGGAAATTATTCCAATATTTAATGGTCACTTCCAGAAGAAGAGAATTGATATATATTAGAGACAGATTTTTATGGGCCTGCAAAATCGTACACTTATGAAGGAGAACTTTTTCAATGAAATCAAAAAGTAATACTAAGAAAATAATATGGAAGAATTTAAGATATTACTGCTTTTTTTAGTGTTCTTTGCAATATAACATATCATTAATAGTCCTATTTCTGTATTGACATTTGGATTTCTTTGCTCCTAAACAAACATGGTGAATAATTCTATCAAAAATTTCTTCTATGGAACAGCTGTACTTTGGCATATAGATCTTAAGTATGCTTGCTGATTTTTACATTCTTAATCAAAGAAATCCACTGGAAAGAATTTAAATCTTAAATAATTTAAAATTTAAATTAAATAATGGGATGTAATGGCACATTTTGTGCCATCCCATTGTGGATGGTATTGATTCACCTACATACAAATATCCAAACATTTAGCCAAGGTGCTTACACAATATACTGACAACACACCTTCACACATTAAAAAATTCATCCCACGTTAAAGTCAGTATAGAAAACCTCTCACCTCAAACACACTGACATAATGGTCAGTTTTGATGTCTCCTCTTTATTCACTAATGTCTCACTCAAAGATACCTTACACCTCATCCAAGCTATATTTCCTCCCAATATCTCAGCCCTGTTTGAGATATTCGGAGGAAATGAACTCAAGCTATTATGTTTTGGGAAAAAAAATTCTACAAACAGATACAGGGGACAGCCATGGGTTCTCCACTTTCTCCATCCCTGGTCAACTTCTTCATGGAGACCTTTGAAGAAAAAGCCTTAAACTCAGTCTCACATAAACCCACTATCTGGCTATGGTATGCAGATGACCATTTGGCCACACGGCTTGGATATGTATGCTCCACAATTTCTTAACACATCTAAACAATCAACACTCCAGGATCCAGTTCATCTTAGAAATGAAAATAACAATAGTCTCCCATTCCTAGACATTCTGATTACATGCCAGCCTGATGTATCGCTGGCTTCTCTGTTTACAGAAAACCTACACATACAGATAGATACATTCACCAGCAGTCACACCTCCACCCCTCCCAATAATATGGGATTATAAGAGCCCTATATAACAGGAAAAAATTAATCAGTTCTGATAGCAGTGCCCTAACTACTGACTTGATCATATTCTCAACACTTTCTTAGTCAATGGCTATAATCCCCAAAATATCCATAAAATATGAAAACCTTGTAACTGCAACCTTCACTTGAGTAATCTCAACCAGAGATTACTCAAGATCTATCACTATTCCATATATCTGGGACACATCCAAAAAACTGATAAAAATCCAAAGAAAATACAACCTTACAACAACTTACAGATCACATAAAAAATTGGCATCCCTCATCCACTCAACCAAAGACCAGACACATTCCCTAGACCTACCAGGTCCCTTGAAGTTGCAAACTGCCTACTATGGCCAAACATTATAACTATTATTTTCTTGAAAAATAATAGTTTGAGAAGCAGTGTTTAAGCTATCTACCAGAAAAAGTTTTCAGTACACTGTATTATTAGAACCCACAGTGCTAAAAGTTTATACAACAACATTATGTGCTCTGTAAAATGGAAGGTTTTTTTTTTCTTCTAATTATAAAAATTAGTAGTTCAAGATATGTTAAATCAAGATTCATATCATGTTAGAACATAATTAATCATAAGATATATTTCAGCGATTACACCACATTTTTTTTTTTTTATTTAGTTATATAAAACACTGAAATAATAGTTCCCGACAAGTTTCGTAAATCGTAGGATTTACATCTTCAGGGGGTAAATAGTATAACTTAAAGTTTAAACAAGAGAATTAATAAATACAAATCATAACCGTCTGGCTATTCATAAAAGTCAAATAACAGAATGCAGATATATAACGTTATTGACGTTGAACAATACTGGACGATGTCACATGTTCTTGTTCTCGTTCATACAGTCTGAGCTCAGATTGAGGTAGATTTTTTATTAGAGCTGACCACACGTGATGGAGAATTAAACCTTGATTTTTATTGCATTGGGTTGGGTTTTTTAGCATATTAGCAGCTTCTTTAAATTTTCTTATATAACTGTTGTTTTCTATGTATGACATAGTGGTTTTTTGCCAGAGTACATCGTGTCCAGTGGAAGTGGTATGGAAAGCAAGACCTGTTTTTTGTTCTCTTTTGTATTGTACATCTTTTTGGTGTTCAGCCATGCATATTTCTCCAGATCTTCCTGTCTGTCCTACGTAGCAAATCCTGCAAGAGCAATGGATTTTGTAGACTCCTGGTTTTTTAAGAGGATGATGAGGTGGTTTTGGTGGATGTAGGAATCTTGAGATTTTTTCCATAGGAAGGAAGGCTACTTTTATGTTGTGTTTGTTCATTAATTTGGCTAGCTTATCTGTAACATTTTTGATATAAGGAAGCGAGATTGCGTTTTGTAATCCTGTTTTATTGTGTTGTTAGCTGGAGGCATTTTGAGGATTCTCTTGATGGTTTTTGTTTCATATCCATTCTGTTGGAGGATTTGTGTTAAGTATTTTAGTTCTTCATTACATCTTTCCTGTGTGCTGGAGATATTGTATGCTCTGTCTCGAAGAGTTTTAATTAAGCTTATTTTTTGTGAAGGATGGTGGTGTGAGGTTGCATTTAGAAATCTTCCAGTGTTTTTTGGCTTCCTATATACTGAGAAGGAGAGTTTACTTTCTTCATTAACTTCTAATAGAATATCCAGAAAAGGAAGTTTTTTATTTTTTTCTTGTTCTAAAGTGAATTTTATGGTGTTGTGCAAATTGTTGAGATAATCTTTGAAACTGATAAGTTCATCTGTTGTTCCACTGAATATGATGAAAATATCGTCCACATAGCGTAGCCATATTTTTGGTTTTTTATGGTAATTCTTAAGAGCATTGTTTTCAAAATTTTCCATAAATAGGTTTGCTAATACTGGTGATAATGATGAATCCATGGGCAGTCCTTCTTTTTGTTCCCAGATTCTATCTTTATAGGTGAAAAAAGTATTGTTTATACAATGTTTAAAAAGATTCAAGATGTCCGGAGGGAAGAGGTCTTCTAGGAGATTCAAAATTTCTTGTCTCAGGACATTTGTAAACAAGCTGATAATGTCGAGACTTTGCTAAGATGTCTGTTGGACCAATATGTATATCTTTCACTTTTTCTATGAAATGTTTACTATTTTTTATGAAGGAAGATGTTTTTCCTATATGTTGTGAGATCATGTTGGTGAGGTATTTCGCCAAGTTGGAAGTCGGTGAATCTCTTCCATCTACTATTGGTCTTAAAGGTATATCTGTCTTATGGATCTTTGGAACACCATATATTCTTGGTATCAAAGGATGTTTTGATTGTAAGTATTTTTTAAGTTCTTCCGTCCAGAGAGGTACTTTTTTTATTAGATCATTTGTTTTTTTGTGTGTAGGCCAAGTCGGGTCTCTGTCTATGGGTTTGTAGGTGTTGTTATCTTCCAGGAGACTCTTCATTTTGTTATCATGTTCTGTAGCATTTAAAACGACAGTTGCGTTGCCTTTATCTGCTTTTATTATGACAATATTTTTGTCATTCTTTAACTTTTTAAGGCAAACGTATTCATTGTGAGGTAGGTTCTTGTTTAATTAAGGTTAATTCTCTTGTTTAAACTTTAGGTTATACTATTTACCCCCTGAAGATGTAAATCCTACGATTTACGAAACTTGTCGGGAACTATTATTTCAGTGTTTTATATAACTGAATAACTGAATAAAAAAAAAATGTGGTGTAATCGCCGAAATATATCTTTTGAAACAATTAGCCACAGAAGTCTACGCCTGCAATAATTAATCATATTAAACAAATAAATCATCTTAGTCATAAGACAGAAACATTCAATTTTTCATTGTTCTTAATATTATTAAGTTACAAAATGAATAATAACTGGCATATAAGAGTATGAAACAGGGTTAAATATCAAAACTGGAATTTTAAAAGTTGTGAAACAAATAATGGCACATAACTGTGCATATCTCAAAGGCAGCTTAGGTTCACTGGCATACTAAAAGTACTGTTGCATGTTTACTTGCATTTATATAAAGAAATATAAATATATACATAAAGAACATATTCATAAAATTTTAAAGGTTTTTTTAAAGGTTTCCTGCATGCCAATTATCATTTCAATAACTGAGAGGGAGAAAGAATTTTGTAGAATCATTCTTACCTAAATATCTTTTCGCTGTTTTCTTCCTCCTCCTCTTGTAGTGTCTATAAAGTAAAGATGTGCAAAATAAAGAGGTACATTTCTTTACTACAGAATATTTTAAAATATTCTATTTAGAAAAAGAATTTATGACTGCTTTTATTAAGTCTGGGAAATTAACTGCTAAATATAACTTAGCTTTGAGTTTCAAATCATATGTTCAAATGTTATTTTTGTTTATTATTACAACCTCCATGGAGTCAGCAGACTCACTGTGGGAGGTTGATTCAACTAACAACATATTTACCATACCAAATCTTAAAATCTTTAACACTCTTCGTATTAACAACATATTCTGTTAATACGTTCCATTCACTAAATTCTCCATATAAAAAATCTACTCCTCATACCCCCCTCTTCACCACACTCTTACATAACTTCCAGGGATGTCCTCTGGTTCTTCCACGCTTGCCTTCTACTCTTTTTATAATCCCCTATGGTTTAATCTGATAAAATCCTCTCACTAACTTAAACGTCTCTATCAACATCACTGCTTTTCTTCCTATCCACCAAACTCTGCAATCCACATTTCTTCAACCTCTGTCCATAGCCAGCACTCCAAAGTCCTGATATTGCAAGATATGTTTAAGCTATACTACAGTATGATCCTGTTTTTGTGTACCACTGTGGGCACTAAGGTGAGAGCAGCTCGAATTGAAGTTGAGTGAAATGCTGAAAGAAGACTACATCTTTTCTTCAGCATAACTGTCTATGTAAGTGCAACTACATTTATTATTTCAGTTGTACTGGCTCAGGGTAAAATAAACATGATTATCTCAATTTCAAAGCAAATATATTTGAAAATATCTTTAGCTATTTGCATTAATTTATTTTCATTTATTTCAAGTAATGGCAAAGATTATGAAAACTGTATTGCAAGATATCTAATTTTTAGTGAAAATTTCAGCTTTTAGCTGATATAATGGGCAGATCAACAAACATAGTTATAGACAATTTCAAATGAGATGTGAACATTGGCATACAATCATCTCAAACTACAGCAAACACCTTATAGTTAATTCACTCACTATAAATGTACTATCAGAAAATTCCATTTAAATTCTAGATCATCGATTTTCTTTCTTTTCTTGCCTATGAATTTTCTAAAGTGAGAGTTGAATTGTCTAACGTGAGAGTTGATCATATAATTAACTATGGTCTAGAAGATAAGAAACATCCAGATTGCATTTGAGAGTTTTAACTTTGACATTTGTCCCCCCCCCTACTTCTGTGTGTTCTTTTGTTAATGTTTAAACATACAGTAAAATGATAATTTATGGACAGGAGAGGAGAATAAAGTTTAAGAGAACCATTCAAACTGCAATTAAACACTGCAGGGAAGTTATGAAGAGCTCTTCAGGAGAAAAAGAAAAAGTAAAATCATATTATTCTTCAATAAATCAATATTTTCAGCTAATCAATTATGTTTCAGTTAAATTACATGAGGTGAAAAAAAAAAATTGTCATCATCATAATCAAATTCCTGATATATACTTTCAGACATGTACAGGATATTATGATAATATGACAATGAAAAAGTTACATCATTACCGACTTCCTATCAACAATTTTCTTTCAAATTAATCTGTTATTTGTCAGGACTTGAATATTATCAGATCTTATACTAATTGTATCTTCTAAGGCCCTTCTTACTGTATCAATCAGTGACTAATAACTGTATCTCCACTCCCTCCCTCTGTGGATACATAGCAGGAATTTGATAAGTTTTTTTTTTTTTGAGACATGTAACTTAGCGATGCTCTTAACAAAAAAACATAGTTAAAAAAAATAAATATATAAAATGGGGAAAAAATTGTGTTTTTATAATTATCAGCTTTATTTCTCACCAATCCAAAGAATAATTTTTCATAAGTGGGAAAATTAGCTAACGTTACACTATTTGGTGACCAAGTCAATGCTGTGTATAGCAGTTTGTCATTGCTTGTTACATATATTCAAGCACTAACATAACCTAATAAATTAAGTATCTTTCTATTTTTTTTTTTTTTTAAATTACACACACACACTCATCCTTGTTAGAATCATCATCATCAAATTCCTGCCATGTACCCTCAAGGGGTGTACAGGATATGATAGTACTACATGAAAAAATTACATCATTACTAACTTCCCATCTACAATTTTCCCCCAAATCAGTCTGTTTCTTGTCAAGACTCCAACATTATCAGATATTATATTTCTATCGTCTAAGGCACTTTGTACCGTATCAATCCACCTATATCTTGGTCTTCCTCTGGGTCGTTTTCCTGCCAACCTGGCAGAGAACATTTGTTTTGCTAATCTTTCCTCTCCCATTCTATTTAAGTGACCATACCACCTGAGATTAGCTCTGCTAACACATTCCTGGATGCTGACAATGTTAAGTTCTTTCCTAATATCCTCGTTTTTAATATGATATTGTCATTAATGCCATCTGTTCACGCCTATAATCTTTCTCAGGACTCTCATATCTGTGGTCTCTAGTCTTTGGTCAAGTGTTTTACTTCTGACCCAGCTCTCAGATCCATAAGTTAAAACTGGTTTGAACACTGTCTTGTATACAGCTAATTTAGTGTTCCGACTAATTTCTCTCTTATTCCATATGAATTTATTCAATTGACTTCCCACCATACCAGTTTTGCTGATTCTGTTGTCTATTTCTATATTGAATTTACCATCTTCACTAAAAATCTTGCCAAAGGCTAAAATGTTTTACTTGTTCCACAGGTTCTCCATTCACAACACAGCTGACATTTTCAACGATTCTGCCTATTTTCATTGTCTTTGTCATTTTATTGCTGACCTTCACATAATATATCTATTATAACAGTTATTCAATTTAGTCAGAGAATCTTGCAGATTTGTAGCAGATTTATTTAGAAGTATAACATCATCCGCATAAAGCAAAGAGCTGACATTAACATCTCCAATTTTGATATCATGTTTAATACCACTTAACTTCATAATGTGATCCATATAGATAATGAATAACAGAGGGGATAATGTACATCCTTGTCTCACACCAAATTTAACATTAAACCATCTTCCTGTACTTCCTTCAATTCTAACTGCTGACTTACAACTCAAATAAAGACTAAGTATTGCTTGATATAATGCCCCATTGACACCATATAACTGTAGCGTATTGAATAGCTTCTCTCTTGGCACCTTGTCATATGCCTTTTCCAAATCGACAAAACTTAAATACCGATCTTTGTTATATTCCCATGCTTTCTTGACTATTTGTCGTAAAGTGAAAATCTGATCATGACAGCCTCTATTTGGCATGAATCCAGCTTGTTCTTCACCCAGCTTTTCTTCCACAATTCTTCTCAATCGTTTCTCAAGTATACTTGCATAGATCTTGCCAGGAACACTTAGTAGGGAAATACCTCTGTAATTCTCACATTCAGTTTTATATCCCTTTTTATATATGGGTACTATGAGAGCTCTACTCCAATCATCGGGAATTCGTCCCTCTGTCCAGGCATTCTGAACTATGCATTGCAGCCACTGTAAGACTTTTATACCACCATACTTCAGCATTTCTGGTCGAATATCAACTACTCCTGCTGCCTTTCCACATTTTAAGCCTTTGATGGCTTTTTCTACTTCAACGTGTGGACAGACTTATGTGTTCGTCGAACATGTTGTTTATTATTTTAACGGTATAATAGAACACAAAAACTAAGTAAATAATTAATTTATTGACTTGATGCTGATAGGATTGCGATCTACAAAATTATAGATCGCAATCCTACAAACACACAAAAGAATAAGGCACGAAAATTATTAAAAAAAGTCACTTCCTGGCCCAAAGACACAGTTAACAAACTCAAACCCTTCCATGTTAAAACACCAAGGATCTATGGATCACCAAAAATTCACAAACCAGGCACACCCCTACGCCCAATTGTGGACAGTATAAATAGTCCCACATACAAACTGGCTAGACATTTAGCGAAGCTACTAACCACTCTCACTAACAATTCTCCCTCCTTTATCAAAAATTCAGCACACCTAAAAAGCATCTTACAACACCTCACCCTAAAAAGCTCAGACTTGATAGTAAGCTTTGACATCACTTCACTATTCACAAATGTACCACTAACAGAAACCCTCAATCTACTGAAGTCACACTTCCCCCCTGACATATTTGAACTATTCAAATTCACAATACATGCAGGATATTTCACATGGAAAGGGAAAATATACAAACAAATTGATGGGACAGCCATGGGCTCCCCCCTTTCTCCCCCCCTGGCCAACTTTTACATAGAACACCTGGAAAAGCAAGCAATCAATACAGCCACTCTCAAACCAACACTTTGGCTACGCTATGTTGATGATGTGCTTGCTATTTGGCCACATGGCCCTGAGACATTGAAAACATTCTTAGCACATTTAAATAGCCAACATCCAAAAATCCACTTTACTATGGAACTGGAAGCCAACAACTGTCTGCCCTTCCTGGATACACTCATCACACGTCTCCCAGATGGTTCCTTATCATTTTCAGTTTTCAGAAAACCCACACATACAGGCAGATACTTACACAAACAATCACACCATCATCCTTCTCAACAATATGGCATATTAAAAACGCTAACCCATAGAGCGAGAGCAATCTGTTCAAATGACAAGGCTCTTACTGCTGAACTGACTCACTTACGCCACACCTTCTTGGCCAACGGCTACAATCCACAAAAAATAAACAAAATACTAAACACTCTTAAGAAACCCCTCCCACCATCCACCACAGAGAACTACAACAAAACAGTCACCATCCCTTACATTAAAGGCACATCCGAAAAGATCTCAAGAATCCTCAATAAACATAAACTACGCACCACATTCAGACCATGTAGCAAATTAGCTACCCTCATCCGCTCACCCAAGGACAGCATTCCTCCTTTATCACATCCAGGAGTCTACCAAGTACCCTGCTCATGCAATCAAGCCTACTACGGTCAAACAGGAAGAACTGTGAATATCCGCATCAGCGAACATAAACGATACGTCCGGAAATATCATTATGGGAAGTCGGGCCTAACAGACCATGCTCTGGATACCCCTGCACACAGGATCAACTGGAAAAACACAAAAGTACTACACAGAAACCCATATAAATCAGGGAGATTGTTCTTAGAGGCGACAGAAGCCCTAAAACACACTCCAAATCTCAACAAATATGGCTGTATTAACTTGCCGAAGATTTGGGAGACAGTCATATTAAGAAAAAACTAGCACTTTTCTAGGACTCTAGTAATATATGATAGCGTTTTTTTTTTTTTTTTTTTTTCAGATAGAGGGCGCCAAAATCAGGACTCTAGTCTTTGTGTTGCTGCTACAATTTTGGTTAAGTACACCATGTTGTTTTAGTCTCGCGTATTGTGACAAACAGTGTTTTTGTGCTCTGAAGATGCTGGTTATAATACCAGCGAAATATCAGCATCAAGTCAATAAATTAATTATTTACTTAGTTTTTGTGTTCTATTATACCGTTAAAATAATAAACAACATTTTCTACTTCAAGTATGGATATGTATTCCTGACTGCATGCCTGGTCAGTGTTTTTTTACCACTGTGCTGTCATCACTGCTTGTTTCATTTAGCAGTTTTTCAAAGTAATTACTCCATACTTCAAGGATATCTTTTTTCTTCCGTTTTCATGTCACCTTTATCATCTCTAACTCCTTTTACAGCATTCTTTCCTTCATTCCTAAGCTTCTTCAACAACCTCCAGAATATCTTACCACCTTCTTGATATTTATTTTCAATGTTCTTGCCAAAGGCCTCCCATGACTTTTGTTTAGCTAGTTTTACACAGCATTTATCTTTCTTACATTTGTCTCTGTATTCTCTAAGAGCACAAGCTGACTTATTTGCCAGGAATTTTTGATATGCTTTCTTCTTTTCCTTCACTGCCTGTTTAACTTCCTGTATCCACCATGCAGTTCTAATTTTTCTATCCTTACAGACAACTTCACCACATGCCTCTCTAGCTGAATCAATCAATGTTTTCTTCAGAGTTTGCCACTGAATCTCCAAGGTTTGATTCCTGTTCTCAAACTCATTTTTTCTTCAATAATCTTTGTGTATTTTAGTCTACAGTTCACATCTGAGAGCTGCTCAACTTTTATTCACTTTAAAACTTTCTTACATGTTATTCTTTTCAATATGAAATTCAATTTTCTCCTGCTCAAGACTAAGTAGTGATCACTCCCAATTTCAAATCCTCTGTACACTCTGGTGTCCTGCACTAGGGAGAAAACATCACTATCAACAATAACATAGTCAATGAGACTTTTCTTATTCCTTGTCTCTTCTCTCCATGTGAATTTGTGCACATTTTTATGTTGGAACATGGTGTTAGTAATAACCAGTCCGTGTCCTGAGCAAACATCCAACAGATAATTGCCAATTTTTTTTTGGTTGCTCTTTTCTCCAAATTTTCCCAAAATATTTTTGTATGTCTCACAATCATTTCCTACTCTGCTATTTAGATCCCCAACAAGGACCAACTTTTCCTTTTTCATCGTGTCAGTTGCTTTTTCTAAAGCATCAAAATATTCCTCCACTTCTATCTTAGTAGAACCTTCTGTGGGACCATAGGCACAAATAAGTCTCATTGTCCAGTTCCCCATTCTCATATTTGCCCACATTACTCTACTTGAGACTGACTGCCATTCAAGAAGATTAGCCTCATATTTAGTGTTAAATATTATGGCAACTCCTTTTCCTTGATTGTCAATGCCTGAATATAACATTTTGTATTTATTGCTCAGAAAGATCTCACCAGTTTTTGTCTTTTTTGTTTCAGTCATCCCTATTATGTCGATCTGGTACTTATCTAATTCCTCAGCTAGCTCCATTTCTTTGCCATTCAGGCTTCTTATGTTGATAGTACTGATCTTTAACTCTGGTGATGTTGAGTTGGGGTTTGTTTTCAGATTTGTTCCAGTAGCTGACTTCGCTGTTCGCCCTGGTTCCCTTTCAAAAACAACGGGGGCCTTGTTTAACCGGGCAACGCCCCAGCTGGCATGAAATTTTCTCATGTTGCACCATCATTTTTTATTTTGGTTTAACCAATAAGAATACAATTTGGTCAGCTAAATCCCAAATTGCCAGCCCATCCTCGTTCGTTCAGTATCCAAGTAGATACCCAACAGGGTGCACCACGAGAAGGTGAGGATTGGACATTAGGTCAGAAGCTCTGGTCGGTTCTCTGCATTCCTTTAAAGGCTATGTGGAGGTCTCCTCTCAGTTATACAGCTTTGACCCTTAAGCACCCCTGTTAGAATCATTTATGATTTTAATATATGATTATTAATTTTATCATTTATGAAGTAATTTTGAATATTTTTTTTTTGTGTGTTCTAATGTGAATTATATTTGTTAGTTGTTTTCTTTTGTGAGAATACAGGCTTCTCTTAGGCCATCTTTGAATGTATCTAATCGAGTGCTGTTTTTCCTCTACTTTTTTCAAAATACACACCTTTCTTGTACTGTTTTCCACATTGTTAGATTAGAAACAACCATTATTCTTATTTATTTCCCTCTTCCCAAAGTTAATATTTAATCTTTTAAAAAATAATTTCTTAAAAAAGTGCCTAGTCTTGTTTAAATTCTTTTCATTAGAAGTCATCTCTTTATTTTGTTTTCAATAATTTTTATTATTTTGTATTTTACTCAGTTTATTAAATGGAATTTATTCCTTATTGAATTTTCTTTTTATATTCTCTTTCTCTGTTAACTACTGATTCAAGGTGATGAATTTATACAATTCTTCCAACGGGTTTTCATCAGTTATTATTTGCTTACTTTTATGTATCCTCCACCGACGAAGGGTTGTAAATCTATGGTACATCAGTACTGTGAGTGTGCTAAGGGGTTTTTAAAAATCTTTTTTTTATTATTATTATTAGTTGCATTTTTATTTATTTCTCTGCATAGTCTGGAAACCTTTCTTTAGAACAAACATGAAACGTTTTCAAATTATTTCAGACTTCCAACAAGTAGGGTGATGGTCACATACCTAACACTGAAATTCATCTCCCACCTAAAGACAATTACAAACATCCACACCCATGATGGAATTCAAACCCACAACCTGTTAGAGAGTGGGTAAATTAACCAGTGAGCCAAATACTCACCAACTGTTTGCATTTATCTTATTATTTTTGCTTTCTCATTCTCAGTTTGCAACTAATGTTATAATTTCACAAATGAAATGTGCAAATTCAAATCACAAAAATTATTCAAAGTCAATTTGTATTTCTGTTTAATCTTATCTTCTTTACAATTCATAGCAATCAAACAATTAAAAATCATTATCACAGTATTTATGAATCCATTCACTCATTTTCATAATACACTGTATTGATAATACTTCTCATTTTTTAAAACTAGATTAGCTTGAAAATCAAGAACAGTTAAAGATTTTTGGCAAGCCTACAACAGAACAGATCTGCATACAGGTCCAGATGTGGCCATATTAAAGCCTTATAAAGGGGAATAATAATCTTCCTATCTCTGCTTGTCAGTGTGTTCTTCAACTGAATGAACCAGTTCTTGATTGATCACTGAAATTAAGAACCATCATGTCCAGTCAGTACTTGAAGGTACGACCACTTGAAAATATCAGATGCTGCTGGATTTAAATATAGGTGTATCTATAACATAACCCAGCCATGCTTAGTGAAAACTTGACATGCTGGTCCCAAGCCTGGATAAATGGGGAGGGTTGAGTGCAGGGCTAGCAACCCAGTCTCAGAAAAAAAATTTTTGCTATGCAAACTGAAACCTTCCAAAATGTGATACCGGATGAAGAAAATAGAACACAAACTACCATGAACATGAGGCAACTCTGTGAAAGCCCTTCTGGGGAAGCAGAGGTGTGGAAGAAAATGATAGACACCTTACCAAAAGACAAGCTTGGACTGGGATGTTGGAATATTAGAACCATGTTTGAAACTGGGAAGACATACCAAGTCTTAAGAGTCCTAGAAAAATACAGATTACAAATAATGGGACTAAGCGAAACGAGATGGACAGGAACTGGAAAAATCAAATTAAACTCTGGTCACTACTTAATCCACAAAATACGAATGACCACACAAAGGGAGTTGCACTAATGATGACAAAGAAAGCTCATGGTGCACTAACAGAGTAGAATCCAATATCCGAAAGAATACTAAACACTAGATTTAAAGCCTATATATGCACCAACAAATGATGCGATTCAGGAAGAAAAGGGTATTTTTTATAACATGCTACAGAGAAGTATAGAAACAACAAATAAAAAAAATATGCAACTCATAATTGGAGACTTTAATGCTAAGGTTGGAAATGATAATACTAATAAAGAAACTGTTATGGGAAAGTATGCAGAAGGAGAAATAAATGAAAATGGAGAATTACTTATAGACTTTGTATGTTCAATCAGCTTGTAATAGGAGGGAGTCTCTTCCAACATAAAAAAATACATAAGTGGACATGGATAGCACCAGATAGAAAGACAAAGAACTAAATAGACCATGTACTTATATCAAGGAATTGGAGAAAATCACTCCTGGATGTCAGAGTTAAAAGAGGAGCCGAGGCATATTCAGATCACTTTCTCCTAACAGTTAACATAAAAGTAAAAATATTTAAAAATAAACAAACAGTGCACAATAGGAAGAGTTTTAGAATTGAAAAACTCAAAAACAAAGAGATTAGAAATAAATTTATAACAACTCTACAAGATAAATGGGATAAACTCAAAAAAAGAGAAGGAGATAACATAGAGGAAAAAATGGACTAAAATTAAAGACATACTAATAAGCACATCAGAAAAGATATTGGGATTTCTAATTGGGAAAACTAATACAGACAAAGAATGGATATCAGAAAACACCAAATTAAAAACAGAGGAGAGAGATAGAATAAAAGAGAAACTGTTACAGATTGGCAAAAATGTTGAATATTAAGGTACACTTGTTTCTCAAGAGCTTCTCTGTTTGTTTTTCCTTTGAGAACCATGATCTTTGTCTTGCTAGAATTGAGTTGAAGTCCTCTGTTATTACTGATCTTGATAACTTTGTTAAGAATTAGTCCTAGTTCTTCCATATCATTACAAAGGAGTACTGTATCATCAGCATACCTCAGATTACTGATCAATTTACCTCCTATCCTAATTCCTGTCCTGAGCTCATCCAATGCTTCATGCATGATGTCCTCTGCATATATACTAAACACGTGAGGAGAAAGTAAACATCCTTGTCTAACTCCTTTTCCAACTTGAAGCGAGTCAGTCAATCCAACACCTGTTCTTAATGTGGCTTCTTGTTCCTTATACAAGTTGGCTATCAACCTGATAGCGTGTTGAGAAAAACCCATTCTTTTCATCACTTCCCACAGTTTCACATGCTCAACACTGCCAAAAGCTTTAGAGTAGTCTAAGAAACACATTACCAGAGGGAGTCTGAATTCTTTATATTTTTCTATGATCTGTCTAAGGCAAAGGATCTGATCTCTGGTGCCCCTACCTTTTCTAAAACCTGCTTGTTCCTCAGGCATCTCTGCCTCAACTTTGGCCTCAATCCTATTTAGCATGATCTTTAATAAAATTTTGCTTGCATGAGATATCAAACTAATAGTTCTATAATTCTTGCATGCCTTCATATCACCTTTCTTGTATAGTGGTATGAAAACTGACTTCTTCCAGTCTCTAGGCCATGATCCTGTCTCCCATATCCTTGTAATCAATCTATGAAACACTCTTATCCCTCCATCCCCTGTGGCCTTAATTAACTCTGCTGGGATTTCATCTGCACCTGGGGCCTTATTGCTGTTGAGCTGCTTAACTGCTCTTTCAACTTCATGCCTAAGTGGAGGAGGTTCCAAATCAAAATTTTCTTGGTGGGAGGACTCCACATTTTCTTTATCCACTCTGCTGTACAGTTCCTCACAGTATTCTTTCCATCTGTTTTTGATTTCCAACTCTTCTGTTAGTAATGATCCATTCCTGTCTTTGATGACATTCAATTTAGGCTTAAACTTGTGCTTTAAGTCACGAACTAAATAAAACATCCTTTTATAATTATGCCTTCTCACCTGGAACTCTATTTCTTCACATTTATTAGTATAGAACTTTTCCTTGTCCTGCTTGATGGCTCTTCTGATTTCTCTATGTAATCTCTTGTATTCTTTGGTCCCCGTGTCTCTTTGTTTTTCCAACCGTCTTCTTTTGATTAGTTCCCATGTTGAATCTGATATCCATGGGTCTCTTGGTTTTCTTATTGGGCTGAGATACGTCTTCACTGTATCCTGTATTATCATCTTGACTCCTTCCCAAAGCATTTCTGGTGAGATTTCCTCGTTGGTCTCCAAAAAATCATCCAACTGAGTTGATGTTTCTTCTGTGAACCCACTAGAAATTACTCTAACATCCAATCTAGTGAAATGTGCCTGACCTGGAAGTTTTTGGAGTCTTAGTCTTACTTTGGCTCTTACCAGCTGATGGTCTGTACCACAATCTGCTCTAGGACAAGTATGCACATCAGAGATGCTTGTCTTCCACCACTGGAGAGCCAGGATGTAATCAATCTGGTGCTAGTAAAATACTAGCAAGGATAATACTAGAAAGAATCAAAATAGAAACAGAAAAACAACTAAGACCAGAAAGGCAGGATTTAGAGCTAATAGATCATGCACCGACCACATTGCTACTTTACCAATTATCATAGAACAATCACTGGAATGGCAGGCCAGCTTATATTTAAATTTTATCGATTTTGGACAACTTTTGACAGTATAAACAGATCTTCCCTATGGAAATTACTTAGACATTATGGACTCCCAGAAAAAATAATAAGAATAATTTAAAAAATGTATGAAGATTTTGAAATTAAAGTAATACATGGAAATACCCTCTCAGAACCATTTAAAACAAAGACAGGAGTAAGGCAAGGTTGTATACTCTATGTTTTTAATTGTCACAGACTGGGTGATGAGAAAAGTATCTCATGGAATTATAGGATTACAATGGTTACTTCAAAACCAACTCCACGATCAAGATTTTGCAGATGATATCTGCTTACTTGCACAGAAGCACCAACATATAGAACAAAAAACAGCAACACTGGTAGAAACAGCCAAAAAGTTGGTCTTAGGATAAATAAAAATAAAACAATGTTAATGAAAATAAATGCAAAGCAAAATAAACAAATAACAATAGAAGAAACACTGCTTAAAGAAGTAGAACAGTTTATATACCTTAGTTCAATAGTATCAATAACAGGAGGAACTACTGAAGATATAAATAGAAGGAAACAGCCGGCTTATTCAACTTTCAACTAACTTAGAAACATTTGGAAAAACAAGAATTTGTCTATAAAAACTAAAATGAGAATATTTAACTCAAATGTAAAGGTAATACTAATGTATGGATCAGAAACGTGGATGTTAAACAAAAAAAGATAGTTAACATTGTCCAGGTCTTCCTAAACAAGCGCTTAAGAATGATACTGGGAATATATTGGCCAAAACAAATATCAAACAAAGAGCTATGGCAGAGAACAAGCCAAAAACTGATGCTGCAACAGATACGCAAAAGGAAATGAAGATGGTTGGGGAATGTGTTGAGGAAAGAAGATAAAATAATAGTAAAACAGGCTCTAGATTGGAACCCACAGGGTAAAAGAAGATGAGGAAGGCCAAGAGAAACATGGAAAAGAACAATACTGAAAGAAATAACAAATATTAATAAAAACTGGAACTAAATAAAAGCAGAAGCAAAAAACAGAGTCTGGTGGAAAATGTTGGTGGAAGACCTATGTTCCCAGGCGGAGTGAACAGGATTAAGTATCTATAACGTGGTTGGAAGAACGATGGAATGTGTATGTTCAAAAGGAAAACATTAAGTTCGATTCTCATCATTATACAAATGATTTTCAACCGCAGGTGAGTTAGCTAGTCTTATACAGACATACAGGTTTCCTACCCCAGAAACTAAGGGTTTTCCTACCACAGAATGCAGACATGTGGTGCAGATCATGGTTACAGTGTAGTCTTATATATGCATAGAGGTTTCCTATCCCAGAAACTAAGGGTTTTCCTGCCACAAAAATGTAGACGTGGTGCAGACAGTGGATCATGGTATAGTGTACAGTGACCTTCTGCAATGAGACCTGGAAGTCAAGGACTTATTGCAGGAAAATGCATAGTATATACTATACTATGCAGGCATCATATAATAATTATTTTAGGTTGAAAGCATTTAAGAACATTAAAATTCCCTCTTAATAACGAAAATATCAATAAAAGAACTTTTATTCTCCTTATTATTACTGTTATACGGTATCTACATGAAGTCAGAAAACTCATCGTGGGAGTCTTCATTATTCACACAATACCTAACATACCACTCCTTAAACTCATCACTGATGAAGCACTTGCAACCATCACTGGCAACCATTCCACCCATTCACTACCCTTCAAGCAAAAAAAAAAGAAGTCTAATCCTAATACCCTTACTAATCACACTTACACAATTTCTGCAGGTAACCCCTCGTTCTCTCCATTCTTGCCATGTACAGAAAAAAAAAAAAGTCTTCAATGTCAATCCTATAAAATCTCTTTAATAACTTATATGCTTCTATCATGTCTCCTCCTTTTTCACCTATCAGTCAGTTTTTGAAACTTGCAGATTTTCAATCCTCTATTCTCACAGGGAGCATCCCACAGACCTGCCACAATTTTTGTCACTCACTTCTGGATACACTCCACTACTTTTTCATCCCATGGAATTCAGATGAACAGATCTGCATGCAGGTCCAGATGTGGCCATATTAAAGCCTTATAAAGGAGCATAATAACCTTCCTATCCCTGCTTGTCAATGTGTTCTTTAACAACAACATATCATATTATGTTGTTCTGGCTATCTTTGCATTATACTCTCTGAATCTGAACTCCCTAAGGTGAGAGCAACTTTACTAAATGGATACAATCCCTGTCCACAATCACTCCCCCAAAGTTCCCGGCCTCATCAGCTTCCTGCAGTTCCATCAATTTCTTGTACAATAAGACCTGTCGAGAATCCATACTTATAGAATCACATGTGTATCACAGCAAAAACTAATTTAATGTATATTTCATCTTACATAAAATAAAATACCAACAATGTGAGCAGAGAACAACAGAAGCACGCATTACACTGGAATCCCTCTATACACACAGTTGCATGTTCATTGGGTAAAAACTATTGGGTTGAAAATAAAATTAGAAAACTTGAACTTAGAAATTAAATTTAAGAATGCATATTTATTTAATACAGTTAAGGATAACAATTTCCCACACTTTAGTAATGGTAAGGCAATCATACTGAGGTTGATTCAATGAAGTAGAGCTTCAGCACTTTCTTTGTATAATCAGTCATGTTTATACATGAATCTATGTAATGATTTAGTATTTTAGGATCCTGTGGCTAGTGTTTTCAATCCCATGTTGTGTTAGGTCAGATATGCGAGGTTTCATGAGCAGTATGGTCTTCACGTTAGAAATAAGATTGCCTTTGGCAATAGTAAGATAAGTTGCACAAACATGATACTCCATGATATGTGGCATGTAACATCATTGGTGAGAGTTTTTCTTTTGGAGAAAGTAACAGATTATGAATTAGGTTGATAGGCTTGTAGGTAGTGATGAATTTATATTTTCTCATACTTTTTTCAATAAGTTCAGAGAAGTCTTTAATATATATGGTACAGGAGTCCCATGGATTTCTTCTTGTCTTGGTAGCTGTATAGTAGAGCTGTTAATTATTTTCTGTGTTACTCTTGGATTGTATACATTTAGTAAAGCTGTTCGTTTTTCAGTTTTTGTCCAGTTCTCACAGCTACAAACCAATCCATCAATCCAATTCATAATCTGTTACCTTCTCCAAAAGACAAACTCTCACCAATGAGGCTATATCAGGGGTCTTGAACACATGGCCCACGGGCTACCTGTGGCCTGCGGAGCTCTTTGCCATGGCCCGCCGGCCATTTTGAAAAAATAACTACTTAACTTTATTCAAATTAAGTGGATATTGAATCCAACATTATTTCTTAGCTGAATAAGAAACTCATTGGCTCTTTATCTCAGTAACTACTTAACATTAAAACACGATTAATTAAAAAATAATTTCAATGCAGCCCATGGGCCACTAAGCTATACTGTGGTATTTAGAATTGTAAAATGCTTTCTAGGTTCACAAGGAATGCTGTGCATTTGATACTTTACATAAAATCCTATAAAAATAAATATTAAATAGACATGCTTCTTCAGCTATCTACCAGCACCAAATGGTACTTAAGTACTAGTACTAACACCACAGGTAGATAGCTGAAGCAGTAGTTCGTTTCCAGATACATCTCAAAGGTTCTTGATACTTCGTTATTTTCATATAAATACAAGAGGATCTCATCCACAGTCAGTCAATCATGAACAGTGTGATATTCGTGTATAAACGCACACAGATTCATCGTATCAGCCATAGCCTATTGTGGTTTTATACTGTGAGACTTTTTTTCATTGGTGTGAGACATATTCAGTGGATAATAACCGTTACACGGCCATTTTGGATCATTTTTGGGTTCACCTTCCATCACTATGGCATCTACGAGTAAAAAGCGTAAATCAAGTGATTCTTGTCGGGTTTTTAATGAAAAGTGGACCAATTTATACTTTTTTTGTGTCGATCGATGATAAGCCAGTGTGTTTAATTTGTTGCGAGTCAGTGTCAGTATCAAAAGAATACAATATAAATCGACACTGAGACAAAGCATGTGTCGAATTTCGATCACCTTCAAGGGCTGCTTCATGTGAACAAAGTGAACCGTCTCCAAATTGATTTAAAATGCCAGCAGGGTACATTAAAAAGGCAGAGAGAAGAGAGCAAAGCGTGCATCAAAGTAAGTTATGTAATAGCTGAAAAAATTGTTTATTTTTTCAGCTTTTATGAAAAAATTGAATACGCTGCGCATAGTGACTTCCAACATTGATGCCAACATCGATCGACAAGCTGGTCAAGGAAAAGCATTGCTAAGTTTCCCATTGACATTGTAAAAAATGAATGTTTTCTTCATTGAATTATTGTTTTTCAAGTATTGATTGTATTTACTTATCATGAATCCGACTCCTACCTACGCTCTTAAAGCTGAGTTTGTTTATTTTTATAGGATTTTATGCAAGGTATCAAATGCGCAGCGTTCCTTGTGAATCTGGAAAGGATCTTACAATTCTAAATACCACAGTATAGTTTAGTGGCCTGCGGGCTTCATTGAAATTTTAAATGTGGCCCATGTCTGAAAGGTTGAAGAACCCTGAGCTATATGGTGTATACCATCAATCCTATTCATAATCTTCTCCAAAAGACAAGCTCTCACCAATGAGGCTATATGGTGTATACCAAGTACTATGTTCATGCAACTTGTGTTACTACAAACAAACAACAGGAAGATCAGTCAATAAGCAGACCACAACCAGCTCATCAAACCCCATAAAGATGGTCTAAGACAACATGAGATTGAAAACACTAGCCACAGATCCAATGGGAAAATACTAAACTATTATATAGATTCATATAATAAACATGAACATTTATGCAATGAACTTGCTGAAGCCCTACTACATCGACCTAACATCAATCATAATGACTGCCTTACCATTCCTAAAGTGGGAAATTGTTATCCTTAATTTTATTAAATAAATTTGTATTATTAATTTTAATTTTTAAACTCAAATTATCTAATTTTATTTTCAGCCCAATAGTTTTCAAACAGTGAACATGCAACTGTATGCACAGAGCAGTGGCGTCGCATGCCCACTAAGGTTAGGTGTGCTGTCTTATGGCTAATTCAACCAGTGCTACAAAATTCA
This sequence comes from Typopeltis vanoorti, assembly GCF_054136105.1. NCBI lineage: Eukaryota > Metazoa > Arthropoda > Arachnida > Uropygi > Thelyphonidae > Typopeltis > Typopeltis vanoorti. Next base: position 73,159,719 of record NC_143557.1, on the reverse strand, counting down.
TGTCAATTTAACTGTATGATTGCATTTTATCGATGAATGAAATTTCTAAGAGGTGCATAGCACATCAGCACTCATTTTAATTGGTCCAATGCAATTAATTGTAACCAAATCTGTGTAGAATGGGGGGGACAATGTTTGTTTTAAGATATATTAGAAAACAATAATTAAGGAGAATGCTATATTTTGTCGGTATATTTGAATTACTTAAATGTGTAAATATAATAGTAAATTTGGAAGAGGAGGACGAGGCTTTCCTCCTTCAACTGCAATCATACAATCTGCAAAAGCTCTGCCAGAAAACAGTACATTCAGTAGATCGTCAATGCTGTTTCCCATTATAAATATGGACAAAAAAGTTATAAATTATTTATAGAAAATTATATATTAAAAACTTGTCTATATCGGTGTCCTAAACATGTCACCACACTTTACACACACAAAACAGATGAAACTCAGAAAACAAAAACAGCAACTCATGACAAATGACAGTGTTCAATGAATTGATTGACACAATAACAAATCAGCCACTGATTTCTGGGTGCTATTGTATCAGTACACACTCTACCATGCCTTCTGGATGGTTTAAAATCACCTGTGCCATCTATGTGTCTGTTCAGAGGGCTCAAAGGTGTCAGTATTTTTGACTGCACACCCAGGCTATTAAAGCAAATGTGATGCAATGTTTATGCATTGAAAAGTGTCCTCTTCATGAAGCATTAAACACAGTATATTAGTATACTGCATTTAATCTTGAGAATCACATGAAGCCAGGAAACAATTAGGGAAGTCTTTAACAGGAATAAGTGCAATATCGGGGATATTGCTATTCCGTGGGTGTATACCACACACACACACACACACACACACACACACTTAGCACGCCCTGAATATACACACCCTTGGTATATATAGAAGGATTCCAATGCAATACATGCACTGGACCGTTTCTTTTATTCAAATTCCTTACTGCTATTCTCTGTTCACACTGAAGATGTTGTTTGATATGCAAGATGAAATATTTATACAATAAATTAATTAGTTTTTACTGTGGTATACATGTGATTCTATAATCAGTTCCATCAATATAGTACATAGCATGTGATCTCTTGTTCCCAAAGTGCATCACTTTACACTTGCCATGTTAAACTAGAAGCCATTTACCTTTGCTCATGCTGATGATCTATTTAAGTCACCATACAAAATCTCTGTATCCCTTTTATTTAGTATTCCTCTTCTCAATGTTACATCACCAGCAAACAACTAAATATTTTCCATCAAATAATTTTCTATATCATTGATATAGAAAATGATATGTAAAAACTAAACAAAAGAAAACCAAGCACTGAGCTCTGTGGTATACACCACTAGTCACCTGCCTTCTACTGGACTCATCTCCATAAACCACTCTTTCATGTCTGTCCATCAGCCATCCTCTAATCCAAATCACCAGATTCATATCCATCCCCATTTGCTCCAATTTATGCAATAGAGTTCTATGTGGAATC